>NC_086329.1:40530704-41151329 GCF_036172605.1 Pelobates fuscus | reverse complement strand
AGATGAGGTGCCCAAAATGTAGATCCCCAAATGTAGAATTACAACTCCCATGATGCTTTGCATGCCTTCAGAATGGCAAAGCATCATGGAAGCTGTAGTTTTAAAACCTATGAGAATCTACCTTCCAGGCAGCCAAATGAGAATTCAAAAGAAAATGTTTGTGAGAAGTAACTTTCTGGCATGGTTAGAGTGTAAAAGGGACACTTTCTAAGCAATATATAACTCTAGCGCACAGCAGTCCCGCAACTCTTTGTCAAACCATTAAAAAGGCAATTAGACAAAAAATGGTGCTATAAAAATCAGGCAAAGAACGATGCCTTATACAGCTTAGATTGTGTGCAAGGCAATGCATGCGGTGCTGGCTTTGTTATATGATCAGCTTGTAAAGATATAAATATAAACATTTGTTACGAGTGTGGAGAAACATTGAATAACAGGGACAGGCAAATCATCTTACCTCTTTTCAATTTTGATGGTGTAAATTTCATCGAACACTTGTTTCAGATACCTTTGCTTTGGCAATCGAGACATCAGTGGCTTCACAGACGCATTAAAGGTTTGCTCGTCTCCAAACTGTAAATCAATTTAGATAGTCATTACAAACATTTCTCTTCCCAATAGTTGATTGCTTTGTACAACTAGATCCGCTCCTACAGGTATGTACCTCAAATTAGAGAGAATAGAACTGAAAGAATATGCTACTAAATTCCTGCAGCTTGTATTAAAATATTCTGTTCTAAAGGTCTTATACTGCTTAATCAATACAAACATCCATTCACATACTGTACTTGAATGGTGTGTAGATTGTGTGTAATATTTCCATTTCAAACCATAAAAGTCTGTTACCTCGAGAAGGTAAAACACACAACAGAAAATGAGGATTGCACCTTACCAAAACACACAGAGCCAAGTGCTTTGTGACATACAGGGTGTAAATCCTACCTAGACAAATGTGTTCTTACATTAGGGTATCTAACAGACACATAATGTAAAACCATAGATAGGAAATTATATTGCCCGACACATGCAGTACGGGCGCAATGCAGGTAGTAATTTTGGGCTTTTAGATGTAAAATCCTTAAATCTTCCTTTATATTAGCCATAAAGTTTCTCTTTCAAGTACCAGTGTAGTTTTACATATATGAATGTAACCGGATACATACAATGTACGTGAAGGAAGAAAAGTGAATTTCAAAGTTAAGATAAAATTAGCAGAACTGAAAAATGACACCGTTCAGCTAATTTAAAATGTGACAACAGGTACTTCAGTCACAAACATTGTGGGAGTATTGCGCAAACAAATAGTAACACAAAGAAAAAAAAGTTACCTGCGCTCTTTCCCAAATCCCTCTGTAGATTTAAACAAATGAACTCTCTAATGAGACAGATACCCCTCTCTGTCTCAGAGATATCTTTGCCAGAAGCTCAAGGAAGCAAGTGAATGAATGGTGTAGGACCCACCTAGGCGGTTTGCCTTGACGTGGCAGGTGGGCTTACATCTAATGGCCATAGGAGTAACTAAATAACCTCCATTTGTTTAAATATACAGAGGGATTTGGGAAGAGTGCAGGTAACTTTTTTCTTTTGGTTTTTACTGTATGTATTGGGGCTGATGTGTACTATGGTCGTTGCTGCCTCCCAAGCGTAGTGGGAGTTTGAGCGCAGGACTTTTTTTTTTTTATATAAATAGGAGTTACTTGCTGAATTTCAAAGTGTAGCCCAACGGATGCATTCACTAAACAATAAATTGTACGGGACTAAACACTGTATTAAAAAAAATTAGACCGAAAATTGCAGATTTGGAAACATTATTAAACTTTGCTTCAATCGCAGCTTGGATATTACAGTCTGGGTAGTGTACTGAAAATCGAATTGAAAAATTCAATTTGATGTTCAGGGAATGAAGTGTCTTTCAGAAGGGCAATGTATAGTGCAGTTCTTTAATGTAATTACCTTATTATGTGTGAGTGTTATTTGACACATTATTTAATATTGCTATTTCTATTTACTACAACTTTATATACATAAACACACCTCCAGGGACAGCAAATTCTGAATGGCTTCTTTTGACATGTCAACCTAAAATAAAGAAAAAACTTTTTTTAAATCACCAAGCGAATGAACCCCTAAGGTGGTGCTTCTAAGTCTTTTATTATTAGCCTTTCACTCCTTAAGCAACGTCCCTTGGAATACAATAATCCACTTCTATTAGGATTTCATTCCAACTCATGATAAGCACTCTATTCAAAATCACATCCATAGCTTTCTAAGTTAAAGCCACACAGTTGGCAAGAATTGACTTGGACCACCCACCACTTTTTTTTGTAATGCTTTACATTCATAATATGGAAGAAAGGAAAATATAAAACAGGTTGTCTGTTAAACTCATAAAGCTGCTGCACTTGCAAAGGCAAGTGTCAGCAGACAGTCAGGCTAACCAGGAGTCTCTCTTTTGTTTTTTTGTCTGATCATATTCCAAAAACACCTAACCAGCCATAATGCCACTTATCAAAGAGGATTGGTGGAACGGCTCAATAAGCTGGGAGCTGCGATACCACTGTTATCATCAGTTCATACAGTTAGTTGGGTTTTGTTTTTTGAATAACGGGCTGTTATCTGACACTCTGACACACACACACACGGAAGGGATGTCTATCCTGGTTATGTGTAGTGTGAAAACCCTGCACATCTGACTTTACCAGATACCTTTCATCTAACTTTATTTCCTTCTATTATACACTGCTCCCTCCAGTGTCTCACCAACTCCTTCCATTATGCTAAGTTACCTTCGGCATCTAACTATCCCCTTCCATTATGCACACAATATCAAAATATAATGTATGGCTAGAACTTCTTCAGTTATAGAAAGATCAGGTTTGTTTATGCATAGATTATAGAACACCATGTCAAATTAAATCATGGTGTGTAAACTATCATTGTAGAATTTTTAACTTGTTTCCCTTGTCCATAAACTTCACATCACCCTCACATAATCCTCCTAACATTAACAACTGTGCAGACCAAAAAATAAGTCTGTTTAGCCCAACATGAAATTTAGGAGACAAAAGCAAAGTATGATTGTATTTCTAATCAAAGTTTCTGATTAGTTTTAATAGCCAGTGTCCAAACCCTCTCTTACTTTTATCTCTCTAAACACAATGATGTTGTCTTTCAGTCAGCAATGCCCTAATTTTACCAATTAAAAACAAGACAAATGGATTACTTACAGCCAGAATCTCAATCTCACTGTTTCTCTGCTGAAATTGCGTTATAAATGTCTGGAGTTTTGAAAGAACCTGCAAATGTAAAGAAGATTTAATTAGTTGTCAGCAACTCGTACCTTTAAAGTCCCGATGACTCACACATTAGGGAATAATCTTCTATGGCAAAGTGAATTTCAAATTTAAAGAAACACTCAAAACACTTCAAGATAAAGTGCTTTACGTGTTTGATGTGAGAAGACTTGGTAAAATGAAGAAGAAGAAAAAAAAAATAGGGCACAAAGGTTTCAATATAAATTGCCACTTGTATAAATTAACCTTATAACACCCCCTCCTGGCTGTCAATCAGGCAACAGGTCCTGTTACTTCCTGGTTTTGTAGCTCATTAGAGCAAAATTCCAGAGTTAGCAATTGCCAAGAACATCTGCCTTTCAAAGACTTCTCATTAAGCTGCACTGAAGTCTGATTGTATAGCCACAGAAACAGTGGCCTGGGTTAGAGGAGGAGTGTTTGAAAAGACAAGAGATCTGCAGCTTTTGCAAGCAGTGTTTCAATACACCGCCAATGGGGGGAAAAAAAGCCAAAATTAAATGCATTCTTTCACTGGAGATATAAATACACTACGGAGACGGACTTATTTTTGTATTTGGGCACTGGAGAGTCCCTTTAACCCCTTAAGGACACATGACATGTGTGACATGTCATGATTCCCTTTTATTCCAGAAGTTTGGTTCTTAAGGGGTTAAGGCCAAGTCAGCCATGCTTCCAGTTTGGCTACTTAAGCCTTGAATTTAACACCAGTTTAAAATTAATTTGAAAATTACCGTATATACTCGAGTATAAGCCGACCCGAATATAAGCCGAGGCCCCTAATTTTACCCAAAAAAACTGAAAACGTATTGACTCGAGTATAAGACTAGGGTGGGAAATGCAGCAGCTACTGGTAAATTTCTAAATAAAATTAGATCCTAAAAAAAAATATTAATTGAATATTTATTTACAGTGTGTGTATAATGAATGCAGCGTGTGTGTGTATAATGAATGCAGCGTGTGTGTGTGTGTGTGCAGCGTGTGTGTGTGTGTGTGTGCAGCGTGTGTGTGTGTGTGTGTGTGCAGCGTGTGTGTGTGTGTGTGTGTGCAGCGTGCGTGTGTGTGTGTGTGTGCAGCGTGCGTGTGTGTGTGTGTGTGCAGCGTGCGTGTGTGTGTGTGTGTGCAGCGTGCGTGTGTGTGTGTGTGCAGCGTGCGTGTGTGTGTGTGTGCAGCGTGCGTGTGTGTGTGTGCAGCGTGCGTGTGTGTGTGCAGCGTGCGTGTGTGTGTGCAGCGTGCGTGTGTGTGTGTGCAGCGTGCGTGTGTGTGTGTGTGCAGCGTGCGTGTGTGTGTGTGTGCAGCGTGCGTGTGTGTGTGCAGCGTGCGTGTGTGTGCAGCGTGCGTGTGTGTGTGTGCGTGCAGCGTGCGTGTGTGTGTGTGTGTGTGCAGCGTGCGTGTGTGTGTGTGTGTGCAGCGTGTGTGTGTGTGTGTGTGCAGCGTGCGTGTGTGTGTGTGCAGCGTGCGTGTGTGTGTGCAGCGTGCGTGTGTGTGTGTGTGCAGCGTGCGTGTGTGTGTGTGTGTGCAGCGTGCGTGTGTGTGTGTGTGTGTGTGCAGCGTGCGTGTGTGTGTGTGTGTGTGTGCAGCGTGCGTGTGTGTGTGTGCAGCGTGCGTGTGTGTGTGTGTGTGCAGCGTGCGTGTGTGTGTGTGTGCAGCGTGCGTGTGTGTGTGTGTGCAGCGTGCGTGTGTGTGTGTGTGCAGCGTGCGTGTGTGTGTGTGCAGCGTGCGTGTGTGTGTGTGCAGCGTGCGTGTGTGTGTGCAGCGTGCGTGTGTGTGTGCAGCGTGCGTGTGTGTGTGTGCAGCGTGCGTGTGTGTGTGCAGCGTGCGTGTGTGTGTGCAGCGTGCGTGTGTGTGCAGCGTGCGTGTGTGTGTGTGCGTGCAGCGTGCGTGTGTGTGTGTGTGTGTGCAGCGTGCGTGTGTGTGTGTGTGTGCAGCGTGTGTGTGTGTGTGTGTGCAGCGTGCGTGTGTGTGTGTGCAGCGTGCGTGTGTGTGTGCAGCGTGCGTGTGTGTGTGTGTGCAGCGTGCGTGTGTGTGTGTGTGTGCAGCGTGCGTGTGTGTGTGTGTGTGTGCAGCGTGCGTGTGTGTGTGTGCAGCGTGCGTGTGTGTGTGTGTGCAGCGTGCGTGTGTGTGTGTGTGTGCAGCGTGCGTGTGTGTGTGTGTGTGCAGCGTGCGTGTGTGTGTGTGCAGCGTGCGTGTGTGTGTGTGTGTGTGCAGCGTGCGTGTGTGTGTGTGTGTGCAGCGTGCAGCGTGCGTGTGCAGCGTGCGTGTGCAGCGTGCGTGTGCAGCGTGCGTGCGTGTGCAGCGTGCGAGCGCAGCGTGAGTGCGAGCGCGCGAGTGCGGCGCGCGTGTGCGGCGCGCGTGTGCGGCGCGCGTGTGTGCGTGTGCGCGTGTGTGCATCAGGCCCGGACTGGCCATCGGGCACACCGGGCAAATGCCCGGTGGGCCGCGGTGGCCAGGGTTCGAGGCCGGCAGGGGAAGTCCCAGGATCTCCCCTGCCGGGCCGACACTATCTGAGCGCCGGCCCCGCTGTTTTCAATGAGGGGCCGGTGAGGAGATCAAAGATCTCCCTCACCGGCCCACTTGGAGAAACATGCGGCTGGGGAGGGAGGGAGAGGACCCGGCGGAGCTCTATCTTGCAGCTCCGCCGGGTTCCTCTCGCGAGATCCGGTGCGTTGCCATGGCAACGGCCGGATCTCGCGAGAGTGAACTCTAGCCTCGCGGCTCTCGCAAGATTTACACTGGGAGCTGACCGAGGTGCTGAACGGACGGCGCAGAGGAGGAGGGAGCTGACATGAGCTGCAGGAGAGGTAAGTAACAGCTCTGCCAGCCCCCAGTCTGTATTATGGCAATGTAAATTGCCATAATACAGACAGTGACTCGAGTATAAGCCGAGTTGGGGTTTTTCAGCACAAAAAATGTGCTGAAAAACTCTGCTTATACTCGAGTATATACGGTACCCACTGAAGTAGAATATGATTAATACAAACCTTTCTCTTTTGAAATGCAATAAACATTCCCAAACCATTACAAGCTTTATACACTGTATGCAGATCTGAAACAGATAATTGGCACCACTCACTGAGACCTCAGTGGAGTCAAAACAAACAAGTTTTAGTTCACATGTGCTATTACAGGGAAAAAAAACACAAAAAAACCCCAAAAAAACAAAAAGAAAAACACATTTCAGACTGATTCCACAGTCTAAATATGAAAGTTGGTCATTTTGACCTTCAATGGGCCTCAGTCACTTTTAGTTCATAACCCCTTAGGCACAGTGAGAATGTCTGGATTCAGATTTTAAATTAGGGAAGCCTAAGTAAAAGCCTACAAGTTGTTTCATCAATGAGACATTCTGGTATAAAAACAGGATACTGGAAAAATTTTTTAAAAAAATTATATTATATTATATATATATATATATATACCGTATTTATCGGCGTATAACACGCACTTTTTCTCCCTGAAAATAGGGAGAAAATCATGGGTGCGTGTTATACGCCGATATCCTACATTTACTTACCTGTCTTGAAGCGTGGGCCGGCTTCACAGCGCGCACCGCGGAACTGGAACTTAAATTTCAGGTTCCGGTTTCCAGGGGGACTGAAAGGAAGTGTGCACACTATTGTGTGCACACTTCCTTTCAGTCCCGCCGGTACTGGAACTTAAATTTCAGGTTCCGGTTTCCGGCGGGACTGAAAGGAAGTGTGCACACTATTGTGTGCACACTTCCTTTCAGTCCCGCCGGAAACCGGAACCTGAAATTTAAGTTCCAGTTCCGCGGTGCGCGCTGTGAAGCCGGCCCACGCTTCAAGACAGGTAAGTAAATATGGGACAGAGGGAAAGTGCACTAGGGGACACTATGGGAGGGGGGACACACTATGGGGTTGGAGAATACTATGGGGGGGGAGAATACTATGGGAGGGGGGAGAGAATATTATGGGGGGGAATACTATGGGAGGGGGGAGAGAATACTATGGGAGGGGGGAGAGAATACTATGGGAGGGGGGGAGATTACTATGGAAAGGGGGGGGAACACTATGGGATGAGGGGGGGAATACTATGGGAGAGGTGGAAATTTCCTGGAATTTCCTTCTGGAAATGAGGTGCGTGTTATACGCCGGGGCGTGTTATACGCCGATAAATACGGTATTCATTTTTTTTTCAGTATCCTGTTTCTATTCTAGAATGTCTCATTGATGAATATCAGATACATACAATCAGCCTTTGAAAATCTGCTGTAAGTAAATATTGTGACATGTCATGTTACCAGGATCCACATACAAAACCAGAGGAAAAACTCAGTGATGATAAATGCTGGGACAAAATCCCAAAAGTATTTAAATGCACAGCTCATATTTCAGAATCCCATACTGAAGCAAAGGTGATGTCATCCATGTATTGAATAAGTAATAATGTGTGGATTACCCATATACAGTCTGGTGGCCCTCATAGCAAATCAGGCACAAATATGTCCTGGTCGGCACGAGAACACTCCTGAGTAGTAACTCCAACAAATCCCAGTCAGCAAAGGGACATGTATGTCCCAGTGCTACCCTTACAGTAAAGTCCTCTTTTTAACTCCTATCACACTAAACGTTATCTTCTACACTGCATGACAACCCCTAAATTATACTAACAGTAAACATTAAAGGTACACTCTGCTGCTGTAGTGGTTATGGTGCCATGAGTGCCTTGGCACCCCCCTTGTGTTTGCAAGCAGTTTGACAACTTTCCTGGGGTCTGCTGGGCACCGGTCATAGCCTCCATAATAAATTTCTATTCGCTCCCACGAACTAAGCCCTGCAGAGTTTTCAGCCGCACAAGGGGAGGTGACCAGCATCCGATGGGCCTTTGGTAAATGGTTTGATTACTTACAGGAGGCAATGGGGGTGCCATAACCATTTCTGCACACTTGGAGTGTCCAACAAACAAAAGGTCATTAATAAATAAAATAAAAAGGGGCGGGGCTGGACCACCGAGCTGCCCGGCCGCATACGAGAGCAGCTCCTACAATCCAGACCAAATAAACCGCATTAAATAAAGAAAATCAACGAATTACTGACCGGCTCAGCGGGTCTTCGGCGCCACAGGGATACCGGTTCCAGGGAGAGGCTGGCTCCATGAGCTACAGTCCCCAGGAGGCGCAGCTCTCGACGACCAAGTTGAGGCCGACGCCGGCGGTGAGAAGGGCGGACGGCCGCCGCCCCACTATCCTGCCACAAGGTGCCCAGTTGGGAGCCGAGACTCAGGTGGACCTGGCCCCGTTCCCCCCCCCCCCCCCTTTGGACCGGGGGGGTGATCCCGGTCCTCACCCACTCAGAGGCTTTGCAACCCGAGCCCAAAGCTGCCGCTGGCCAAGGCGCCCAAAATGGCGGACGACATGTGCGCTGGAATCGGCGGAGGCTTTCAGTCACAGGTCAGAGAAACCAACAAGGCCCCCAGAGGGCTAAAAGAACCCAGAACTTGCCTGTCCTGCACTGTGGCCCCACAAACAGCAGCTTCGACGACCTGCCACACCACACAACAAGTATCCTCGCCAACAACCACCGACCCAGCAGCCGAGCCAGGTGCTCCCACAACGGGGCTGGCCTCGAGCACTCCCCACACACGCCATGAAACACAGCGGCCCCGAGAGGAAGCTACCGGACTCACCAGGCAGCCAGCACGAGGCAAAACCTCCAAGCATCGTCGGAGAACCGCATACCAGCAGAGAAGATTCCTTACCACCGTTGCCCCCCTGTGATGGGGATAGACCTTGTCCTTCAATGAACCCAAGTCTGTGGTTTACAGCTGCCGGCTCTCCTGCAGGCCTGGGGCCGAAGAGGCACCATGCTCCAGAGTACCACTGGCCCAAGTAACGCAACAACCCTGCCCCCTAGAGGAATCAGCTAAACTAGCTTCTGGTACTGATACCTAGACAGATCTTCTCCTTAACAACCAGAGAAGCTATTTTTGCGTTTTACATGCCATGCACTAAGCCTTGCGTATTATGCCTTTTGTTATGATTTGCTTTTCATTTATGTTACCTCCCCATACACTGTCTAATATCACTGCAGTACAGCTTACTACTGACACTGCACCCAAGGGTACATTAACAGTGATCTTATTAGCATGTTTACCTAGCGTAACACTTTGATGTATCACCATGTCTGACTAGATACCAGGTTATCAACATATAATGAGCATATCTAGTTCAATTCACTGTACTAGCTAATATTATGACCCTCCTTTGTTTACTCTCGTAGTTAGACATAATTGATTAGCTTGATGTTTATCCTGTTTCTATTATATTATAAAATAGTGCAAGTCCTTTCTAAATACCCCAATTGTAACATGTGACACTATGCTTGAGGAATGCCGTTGGGGTACCTCTAGCTTGTTTGTAATCAGCATATGCACTGCAAAAATACAAAAATAAATAAATAAAATAAAAAAATACTAGTTAACATGTATTATGGGAAAATAATGCCATTTTGAGTTTCTCATGACATTTCTAAAGCACTCAGTCTTGTGGTTTATTTTGTCTCCAGAAGCTCTCAATGCCATTATTTTCCATTAATACAAGCTTACACAAAAGCTCTGCACGGCTTGTCTCACATCTCCAAACTCAGAAAGGAGTTCCATGTGCAGAATTTTCACTGTGTCAAAAGGGGGGTTTGCTTACAAGTGAGAGAATTAGAACGGAATCCAATTATTTTGGAAAAAGTGGTTTATAAAATGATGTAACTTAATGCAGTGATACGTTAGGCAGAATGTATGCATGCAATATCATATTCACATACTCCCTAATCAGGAGGATCAGTATCAGCCAGTTCTTGACTTCAGAAGAAGTATTCAGAGTCCCGCAATATGATGCAAAAATAAATAAATAAAAATCAGATCTATCGTTTCTTTAAATGGACACAATTTGGCAAAATATGATCCTATTTAAGAGGTTACAAAGAGTGCACAGTGTAGAATAGGAAATCAAATATTCACAACAGGATGGACTGTGTACAAATGAAATTAGCACCTGCGTTTCAAACCGGCGTTTTGCACTTGAAGACAACTTTTCTGGAGAAATAACACTGACGTTGGGGGTTAGGGTAGCGCTGTGCTGTTCAAACACACCTGTTATAGGGGGGGAGAAATAATTAAGTTGTTGAACAGGATATTATATATACATACACATTTTTTTTAAACTATAAAGATTATCCTGCTGGCTGCACTTATTTATTAGACTCAAAGGTACTGGACTTATACAAGCTTTACATACACAATGAAGTGCCCAGAGGCTCATATAAGGTTTTACTGCATTACTTCTAACTGGCTATAAAAAGAAGCTGCCCTACTCCTACTGGGGGCTCGTAGTTGGCACTCCATTTGCTGGTATTTCTGCAAGCTCTGTGTGGTCATCGGAGGCCTTCCATACAACACTGCCCGCCACCCGTGCCTTCATAATGTGTGGAGAAGATATGGGCATTGCACCTATGTCCATAGGGAGGAAGTTATGCAATTACACCTACACCAAAGTTATACAGATACCTTGCATCTATACCTCCTTTTACATTCTATCCACACGTTCCTTTCTCTCCAATTAATCCCATCCCTCTTCCAAGTCATTATTTTTATTTTTTTTGTATCACCTATGTAAAATTGTGCCAACAATCTAAATCCTCTCCCACTATCCAAAAACATACATTCACACACAAACTAGAAATAGTAGTTTAGGTAAAATTAGAGCCTGGGGGTTAGGTAGAGTCAGGGCAAATCCCCTCTTCAGTATACTCCCACCACAACGTTAGTACAGTATAGGATTAATCTAGAGGTTTAGCTGGTCAGGTCTGTTACTCAACATATGAACGGAAATAAATAAATAAATGATTTTAAAATGATAATTTTCCAGAACCATCTACATTATTTGTGATGACAAAACAAGCATACAGGTCATAATTATTCTGCTACAGTGCTTTGTTCCTGGACAAAAAAAAAAAAAAAAAGGAGAAAGCTAACACCAAAAATGACCGGACGTATTTTTTTCCGAGCTAAAAATCAAGCAATAGAGAACAAACAAAAAAAGAAAAAAAAATGCCATTCTACCTGTGTATGATTTACTGAGAAGATTATAGGCTTAAAAAGTAACTTTTAGTCAGCAGTCCTGTCAGCAGTCCTTCACAGGTGAGCTACTACTTTGTGCTCCACTGTGGTAAAGCATAAGATAACTCAGTGCAGGCAGCCGTTGTTACACTAGAATATACTGCTAGGTATCTTGGAGAAAAAACAGAGCCAGGTCAGCAACCCCTATTTTACACTTTACTGCTTGACAGCAACCTTTATTTATTATCAATATGCTGCTATGATCTAGGCAGCTTTTGTGATATTTAACTGGCTAATCGCCGTCTGTCAGAAATCTGTCTTAGCTGAACCATTATCTTGGATCTTTCTGAGGTTAAGCACCATAGAACATTATCAATTATTGTATGTGGAGCTAACCCATGTCGTTAGTTGTACTATCATGTAGGGACTTACTTATCCATAAATCTTTTAACTATTGACAGCACTGGTTTAGCAGTCGTCTTATCTCCCCCCTCTTGTTACAGCTATTAGTGATATATAATATAGTATCACTTCTATTACTTGGGAATACACTGATGTTATATTGTAGCAAAACAGTATTGCTTCAGCATTAGTGTTATGTATACACTTTTACAGCTTGTATAAGTAGTCAGAGTTTTACTCACTGTATAGTCTCCACCCACTCCTGTTGTTCATATGATTTTTCTTTAATATATTTTTATTTTAGATTTATTTATTAAAAGTTACTTTTTAAGCCTATAATCTTCTCAGTAAATCATACACAGGTAGAATGGCATGTTTTTCTTTTTTTGTTTATTCTCTATGATATTCACCATTTAGGGGTTACCCCCTTTTTTTGTGCCCTCTACCTTGTGATATCTAAAATTTGGCCCTAGGTTAATTATTTTCATTATCTTTGTATGATAAAAATCAAGCAAATTCCTTATAAAAACGGTGTTGGCCAACTTTGGTGTGGGCTGTGAAACTGCAATTCAATAAGCTGTAACCCCATAAGCCCACGCTGTGGTGCAATGCAGGATACGGATTCTGAGGCCTAACAGGACTGGCAGTCCATCCGCTGGAGGCGGCAGACAAACTTCTGGCTCTGGACGCATGTCCAACAACAAAGCAACTACAACCCTGCCGCCCCCCCTCGTTGGAACTGTGGGGGATATCTCGGTTCGCACTGAACGCATCTCTGCAGTTTAGACCTAAACTTCAGCTACTGTAGAGTCTAAGATGGCGCCTAACATGGTGGCCATAGCAGAGCTTTGGCAAGGTCAAGCAGTCCTAAAGGAGCCGGACATGGAGGGACACCTTCAATACTAAATTTGATAACTAGGCGTTTTGGCACAGGATCAATAGCAGACCTTGCACCCCAACCTTCCCTGCTATAAAGAAGATCCATGTTGCTGCCTTGACTACCAGCTCTTCTTCCGGGATTGGGCCCATACAGGTTCACAGAGAAGGGGTCTCAGAGTTCCAGAGGATCTGTGGGCCCACGATTCTGCCACACAGAGTAGGGGGATCCACGGGCATGGGCACTGGCTCCCATTAAGGCCTGGGCTTGAAGGGGTGTGAAACGGAGGCACTTTAACCCAAAGTTTTATGCCATAATAGGAAATTCAGCAATTCTCACAGAGTTCTGAAGGGGCGAGAGGAGGAAAGAAGCCTGAGACTAAGAAGTTCTCTCTAGCCTACCTGTGACATTGGTTGAAATCAGTTTCTCTCCAATTTTACTAGTGCCCAGCAGAACAACAGTTCACCTGTTTCAGATATCAGACACCATTTAAAAATTGTTCAACCTATCGCTAGCATTTACCAATACAGCTTGAATTCAGCTCTATACATTTCTATCTCATGCCTATGTAACCTAAATCATTGTTATTCTATGTTTCACTCAAAATGTGGGAGAATATGCTTTATTTCTGGTCTGCTCCATTCCTCCAGCACAACCGGTTCCCTCGAACCTATTCTTTCGTATTTCATCCGCACTTTGTCTCCTTCTCTTGCTCTTCCTCTCACTAAAATTTTCGATCTCTCCCTATCCTCTGGCACATTTCCTCTACCCTTCAAACACGAAACCGTAACCCTAATTTCCCATCCAACTACCGCCCTATCTCGCTACTGCCATTTGTCACCAAGATCCTTAAGAGTTGTGTATGCGAGATTGACAGAACTCCTCGAATCCAACACTCGACTTGACATGCTTCAGTCTGGATTCCGTGCTCGTCACTCTGTTGAAACATCTGTGACCAAAGTATCCAATGATCTTATCACTGCAAAATCTCATGGCCACTACTTTAATTCTCCTTGACCTTTCTGCTGTTTTTGACACTGTTGATCATCAACAGCTTCCACTCCGCTCTCTACTGGTGCTCTTCCTACCTCTCCCAGCGCTCATTCATAGTTTCTTTCTCTGGTTCTGCCTCTTCTCCCCAATCCCTTTCTGTTGGTGTGCCCCAAAGGGTCTGTCCTTGGTCCCCTATTGTTCTCAATCTACACTGCCTCCCTTGGTAAACTCATCAGCTTCCAGTATCATTTCTATGCGGATGACACACAAATGTATCTGTCCTCCCCTGATCTCTCACCACCCCTCGACTCGTGTCTTTGACTGCCTCTCTGCTATTTTTCAATTGGATAGCTGCTCATTTCCTTAAACTGAACCTGTCCAAATCAGAACTTCTGGTCTTCCCACCCTCAAGTGTTTATATACTCCCTTGTCTGTGTCCCTTCAAATCAATGGTGCTACTACCGCTCTACCTCTAAGGCTCGCTGCCTAGGTTTTCTCTTTGACACCGACCTCTCCTTCACCCCTCATGTCCAATCAATTGCCAAATCCTGCCGCTTCCATCTCAAAAATATTGCGCGCATCCGACCCTATTTAACGCCTGATATGGCAAAGGTGCTTGTCCATGCTGCTGTCCTCTCTCGCTTTGACTACTGTAATCTGCTTCTCAGTGGTCTTACGTGTTCCCAACTTGCCCCGTTACAGTCTATAATGAATGCGGCAGCAAGGCTCATCTTCCTGTCCGCCCGCACCTCCACGCCTCCCCGTAAGTTATAGGACTCAATTTAAGATCCTGATACTTGCTTACAAATCTCTACACAATGCTGCTCTCACCAACTTATCCTCACTAATACACAAATAGGCCCCGTCTAGGCCTCTACACTCTGCCGGATACCTACGTCTAACATCTGTCCGTACTCCTACCTCTGACGCACGCCTTAAAGACTTGTCTAGGGCTGCACCATTTCTATGGAACGCCTTTCCCCTCTCTGTTAGACTTTCACCCAATCTCCAGTCCTTTAAAAGAAATCTTTGAAAACTTTCTTCTTTAGGAATGCATATTATTAAATTGTGAACAGCTTTCCCTCCCCGCAGCCTGATTCCTCTCCTGCAACTGTCATCAAACAAAACACTAAGCCCTCAGTGAATACTATCCTAGCAACCTACTTTTCTACCCTACCCTTACCTTTTGTGTCACATTACCCCACTCCCTCTAGCATGTAAGCTCATTGAGCAGGGTCCGCAACCCCTCTGTTCCTGTGTGTCCAACTTGTCTGGTTACAAATACGTGTCTATTCGTCGACCCATTGTACAGCGCTATGGAACTTGTTGGTGCTTTATAAATAATAATTTCTCATGTGTGAACATGATATGCTATAATGAAAATTATAAACTGGAAAAAAAATGGGCTGGTGTGGAGAGAAGTACGAGGAGCCTTAGTCAGTGTCATCTGTAGTCCAGTCAGCCCCTATGCTTAATAGCAGAGCTGCTGAAATGCTTATAGAGGGTGTGAAACTCAGTGCTGTCCCAGCTCCTCCAGTGTCTGTGTGTGAGGCTGGACAGTAAGAGGAAGGGATCGCTTCCCATCTATCCACTAGTAACCTCTCACACAGGAAGTGCCTTGCAGGAGGAGCAGGGGAAGCGCTCAGTGATGCACACTGTATAACCTCTTCTGCAGCTCTAATATCATCAATATGACTGGACTACAGAAGACATTGTAAAGAAGAGTATTTTGTAAATAATTCTTCATACTCCAGCACTCAAAGCCTAAACGTAACCCTTTATTATAACTATATCTGACTCCTTTTAAAAACCAAACACCTCATGTACCCAAATACCAAATTTAACCCAACTCTAGCCCTAAACGCAATCCTACGCAGCCTTTGTACTACCACTTAAACCCCTCTCATGCGGTTAATCGTTTTAGTACTAAACACCCTATGAAATCTACCTCGGACATTAACCCTTCTCTAACCTTAAACCTCCTTCACTCAAACCACTTTAACATTCTTTATCCCTACATGAATTTACGCAGCTGCATAAACTCACTGTACTCACCAGAAGCAAACGTAATACATTACAAGCAGAAGACACACACATATACACACACACACAATTGTCAAATATGTTCTTTTAGATGTTAGGCCTGCAATGTCCAGTTAATACATTCATAATACATTCATAATACAGCAAACTCAAATTATCTTTTCAGCTTCTATAGCAAGGTATGGTTAAGTAAAGGTCTATGCATCATGAGCTAGGGGTGCAAGTTTAGAATATCTACACTTTTTTTGTATTGTAGATGTAGCTCAACTGCAGGAATGGGATGTGTTTTTTCTTCTATACTTGCATTTAAAATGGTCATTATATCTCAGTTCCCAACAAATACAGTTTGAGTGCTTTATACAAAGACATACTCTGTGTACTGTAAGAATGCAATGTATGCGGCCAGCATTAACCCACTAAAGTGTTTGAATTAGAATTTCATAACTTACTCTGCGAATTTGAAAAAGATCCCTTCACATTCTGAACAGATACACTGTCTGATACTTCTCTAAAAATGCAGAGGGGAAGAAAGAAAAAGCTTGTTAAAACACTGGACTGGTTGTTTCTTGGTTTTAGAAGGCAATGTCAATCTGAAAATAATTAAATATTACAAGCATTTAACAAGAAATGTCACAACATCTTTACAAATTATATACAAGAAGAACTTTTCTGCAGGCATACGAGTTCATGGTTTATGAGAGGCCTGCCAATAAAGACTGGCTAAGCATCATGGGAAATGTTTTTTCAAAAACATCTGCTGTGCCAAGGTTATTCATTACTGACCTACAATGATATCAGTGGCAGGTAATTTGAAAGAAAAATTGGGTAAAGTGTTTAAAACAGCTATGTATTAAGCCAACACCATGGCAGCCATCAGCCTGTTCACTGGACAACATGCAATATACTAAATATTACATGTTTTATATATATATATAAAATGTATATATTTTATAAATATATATAAAATAACTCGTAGTAAAGAATCCTGAAGGCCAGTTTTCTGGATGTTCGAAAGGATGTTGTCTAGGTCTAGAATGCTATTAGACTGTTCTAACTCAATCAATTGAAAGATTTGTAACATATTAGTGAATGAGATTGTAGGATGCCCAGTTTGTAAACTTGGGGATGATGTCTAACCCCTGGCACCCATAGAAAAGAGGTGTAAATCAGGGCTTGACAAATTTGCCTTGATTCTAGGAGCCAGCTTAAAAAAGTTAGGAGCCAGATTTTTTTATTTTTTTTGCTCTATAAACATAGCTTTATATTCGACAAAAACACAATTCTTAAAGGGACATAAGAGTCACCAGGACCACTACAGCTTAAAGGGACACTATAGTCACCTGAACAACTTTAGCTTAATGAAGCAGTTTTGGTGTATAGAACATGCCCCCGCAGCCTCACTGCTCAATCCTCTGCCATTTAGGAGTTAAATCCCTTTGTTTATGAACCCTAGTCACACCTCCCTGCATGTGACTTGCACAGCCTTCCATTAACACTTCCTGTAAAGAGAGCCCTATTTAGGCTTTTATTGCAAGTTCTGTTTAATTAAGATTTTCTTATCCCCTGCTATGTTAATAGCTTGCTAGACCCTGCAAGAGCCTCCTGTATGTGATTAAAGTTCAATTTAGAGATTGAGATACAATTATTTAAGGTAAATTACATCTGTTTGAAAGTGAAACCAGTTTTTTTTTTCATGCAGGCTCTGTCAATCATAGCCAGGGGAGGTGTGGCTAGGGCTGCATAAACAGAAACAACGTGATTTAACTCCTAAATGACAGTGAATTGAGCAGTGAAATTGCAGGGGAATGATCCATACACTAAAACTGCTTTATTTAGCTAAAGTAATTTAGGTGACTATAGTGTTCCTTTAATGTAGTGGTTCTGGTGTCTATAGCCTGTCCCTGCAGGTTTTTCAATGTAAACACTGACTTTTCAGAGAAAAGGCAGTGTTTACATTGCTTCCTAGTGACACCTCTAGTGACCGTCACTCAGATGGTCACTAGAGGTGCTTCCTTGGTCAGTGTTGCACAGTGTGCAGCACCTACATTCAGTGTCTCCACGCTTTGTATGGAGGTGCTAAATGTTACACACAGATATGCATCAAGCCTGATAATCTCACCCATAGAGGCAGTGCTAGTCGAGGGGAGACCAGCATGGCGTGGGAAAAAAAGGTGAGTAAAAACACCATTCCCTTGCGAACGGAAGGGGTCTGGTAAAACACACACACACACACACACACATACACTATGACTGACACTCACGCATACCATGACAAACAGACTGACAGACACATACCATGACACACACACACACACTATGACAGAGCGACCCATACACTCACGTGGGGGGGGGGGGGGGGGGTCGTTGGGGCAGGCGGCTAGCTGGGTGTATTGCTGCTGGGAGGCGAGAGAACTGTGATGTCTCTGCTCTGCTCCCCCACGCGCTGCTTAATGAGGCAGGGGCTGGAATAGAACGTCATATTCCTTCCCCAGTCTCACTAAGCTGCGCTCGGGAGAGCAGAGCAGAGACATCACAGTTCCCTCGCCGCCCGCCTACTATTAGCACAGCTAGCCTCCATGACCCCCCCCAGCATGCCGCTTGCCTCCACGACCCCCCACCATTATCTCCCAGGCTTTGTCGAGCCCTGGTATACATGTATATCAGCCATAAAAATGCAAATCAATCGGCATTATAATAGCAGTACCCCTCAATTGTGTATAAAAATACACAAGTATTGCTGCTCCCTCTATAAATGACAACCATAAAACATACCTGTTGTTCCTTTCTTCAAAGGATTTCAGCCGAAGTTTTGTTACCAGGTGATCCACAAAGTCAGCCTCTAATATTCTCTTCTCACTTTGCCTGTCCTTTTCAAATGTTTTCAACTGTTTCAATGGAAGAAAGGGGAAAAACTGCTTATATACAAAATATCTTCTATGGCAACCAAGGTAAATCAGGATTTGTGTTATCTCAATTACCGCTACTTGTATAGGGACAGTTACTTTACCATGGTACTTTACACAGTATGCCAATACCCTAGTGTAGTTCATCCATCTGATCTACTATAAATCACTTAACGATACCACAATGTTAAATGTTACGAAATAACAGAAGTCGGGGCACCGTTTTCATACTGTTCCTATAGTAAATGCTTCCTAACAATGTGAATATAGAGATATGATCTAATCAGCTAAACTACACAAGGGTATCGAGTATATACCTCAATGAGCAGTTTTGCTGCTGGCAAAACTCAAAACATGAAACAACCATCAATTAGACATTAGACAATTAGATCTTCAAAACACTGCTTCAAAAAGGATTTTACTTGTTGTGAAATGTTTTTTGTTTTTTTTAAATGGAATCGGTCATGTTCCATTATTTTTAATATTATGTTTATCCTTATAAATTAAACAAATATGTATTTTGAGGCTTGAAATACAAATTTAAATGTAGAAATAGACACCTATTTATCCTTCAACTGAGCGCCCCCATCTTGGCTCACTGTCATTTATTGCTATAAGCTCTGTCCTATGCATCTAGCAGTCAGCACAGACAAAGCTTACATTGCTTCTATTTCTCTACCTCATTTGCATTGTGTGCCATGCTGTGCCTGGACTGAAATAGCTTGTGATGCAAATTTAAGTATTACACTAGTGCTGGTATAACTATATTACATGAAGAAGAAAACAAATAATTATTAAATCTCTACCTTGATGTGGTTTCCTTCTTTGTCCGAGATAATTGCTGCGTATGTAATCCCAGAAAGCCAGCAATATTCTTGTAATTCATCTTGGGACTAAAATAAACAGGACATTACTTGAAGCAATTTTTGTAAATTTCTGGTAGAGGCAATAAGGCATTATGTGCTACATGTATTGCGACTATGGAGTGGAGTCAAGATTAGATATGTGTGTGTGTGTGAAGCAAGATCAAAGGCTATACAAATCACTCCTGAACATTACAGATATTGGCAATAAAAAATAAATCCAGAAAGTGGTTTATTTTTTTGCACCTCTAGCAAGTTTCTGCATGGGCACTATGCCAAATCCCTAGGCAAATTTAAATAACTGGAGGTTTTCAGTATCACTCCAGAGGCCATTTAAGAGCAAGCTCATCTGCCACGTCACAGCAAACCTCTTAGGAGAGTCCTACACTAACACTTTTCTTTGTTTTTTTTATTGTATGTATTGGGGCTGATGTGTACTATAGTCATTGCTTCCGCCCAGGAGTAGTGGGAGTTTGAGTGCAGGAATTAATTTTGAAATATTCTGCATGGGCCAAAGACCTATTTGTAAAACTCTTTGTGTTTGAGGACCAGCTACATAGTATGACATGGATGGAGACACCCAAAGTAGCTCGGTGAAGCACTACAGGCAACTATGCATTAAGTGTAATGTATATTTAGGTAAGAGAGTTACTCAAGCAAGGTAGTGTGTTTTTTTTGTTTTTTGATCCATAAGTCCACCCTTTGTGCCACCCCCTCCTAACAGGTGGTGTTTCTCGGTTTCCACCAAAAAATAGTGCTGTAAAGGTGGTTTCTGGGAATTGGGGTTCAGCTGTTAATGTGCAAGAAGTGAAAACAAAGTTATTCGCTACGACTGGCTATGACCTATTTTCTGTGCCAAGAGCTGACGCGTGTATTAGGGGACCATAACACCATCTCAGGCTCCTGCTGACATTAAGACATGACTCATTCTTTATTGTTTGGGTTTATTTATTTGACTCCAGAATCCCTCAATGTTATTCTTTTCCAATAATATAAGTTTCCCTGTCAGGGATCCTCTATTCAATATATTTCAAGCTCCACATTTTAAAGGAGTACTCTACACATTAATTGAGCTTTATGTAACAGTTTGGGTGTTTAGATCATGCCCTTGCAGTCTTATTGCTTAATTCTCTATTTAGTAGTAACATCACCTTTGTTTCTGTTTATGCAGCCCTAGCCTCACCTCCCCTGGCTGTGACTGACACAGCATGCATGAAAGAAATGTTTCATTTTCAATTTAATCTAACTGCACATTGTATTTACTTTAGTTCTTATCTCCTGTTAAACGTAAATCACACACTGGAGGCCCCTGCAGTATATTAACAGAACATGAGATCATTAGAAATTTAAACACAATGTGCAATATAGGAAATGTAAGAAAAAAAATAGAGGTCTTCAACCTATTTCTTATATCACAGTGTATGCACAAATGCAAATGGCAATATCTCCATTACGTTGCATGGTGACATTACCAAGGGAGCAAAGGCAATCCATTCTAAACCAGTTTTTTTCTTACTTGTAATTTTTACCTGCTATTCTGCTATCTAAACATAGATAATTTTTTCACTTCAGCTCCTATGCAATGTGCTTAGTAAGTAAATTATCCTATATTGACAAACACAGAATAAAACTCTGGCTTCTGTCACTTACCTCTGACCAGTCATACATGATCTCAGCTGTAATGCCCGCAGTCCACAGCTTCTGAATGATTATGATTGCTCTATTTACAGACATCTGCCCGGCACTTACAACTAGCAAGTCACAGCTGCTCACCTACAATATACAAGATTGTTTTAGACATGCAGGACTGTTGCAGTTCAAAATAAAAATGCTGCACACAAAACACAAATGTAAAACTTCTGCAAATAAAAGGATTAGCCGGGGTCGGGGCTTGACTGCCATGCTGAGCAGTTGCATGCAGAGAGTACTCCTCCTGTGAAATGCCTGTAATCTTGATCTGCCAGCTCTCCCTGCTAAGTTATTGCCTCCGGCGGCTACCTAGTTGAATACAGGAGCCACCAGGAACTCTGCTGTAACGCAGCAGTGGCTGGCGGTAGAGTGCCCAACTTTTAGGCAGTGCAGTGTAGCGTGGTCCAAACACTGACAAGACTGTTGGAGAGTCCCGTATTCATCCCACTCTAGACCAGTGGGAGGTATCCCGGTCGCTGTAGAACCTGTTACTCACCCATCTCTTGACACGAAGCATATCCAAGTCCTGTGGAGGTGCATGGCTAATAGAGCCTCAAGATCGTGGTGGACCAAGTTGCTTCGCAGCTGCTGGAGATGGACGGCTACCGGAACTGGAGGGAGACCTTCCTGGCACAGACCACACCAGCTGCCTGATCATCTGGGCAAGTAGATCACAATGGCAGAGAGGGCTGACCCACGCAATCTGGGCCAGGAACCTCCCCTAGGCAGAGTCCAAATACCTGGGAGAATTCCCCCCAAAAGGGACAATGTACTAGGTTTCCTGTTGGAGCCTGGAGCTGAAAAATATTCCTGGGCACTATGAAGTTTGCTTAACAGGACTGCGCCTGATATCTGAAGCGGAGGTCTTTCCCATCCAGGGCATAGGCTAAATCTCACTACCAAGCGGTCACGGCTGTCTGCACGACTACTTGAGGCACTCTGTGTCTGTTTTTCTCTGCATCAAAGCACTCTCTCCCTCCCTTTTATATTTTCTTATGCTTTGGTTTAATCTGAAGTGCAGTATTTTTGACACGTCCCAATATAATTTGCAATTTCTCTTGCTGAATGTCATATTGCTGAAATGTCCTTACAAACCTGTATTCTTTCACACTGCACTAATAAAAATAAAAAAATGTAAATAAATAAAAAAATACAATTATGTTTCACTTTATTTTTCCGATTTGATCCACCCCACAAAAAAATATTGTAGCTTGGGCATATTCAAATATTCATTTTATCTTATTACTACCTAACCTAACTCTAACCCTTATTAAGAGAGGTAGCGTTAACAGGATAAAATAAGAAACATTTTCGAGAAAAACGGATCACTGTCGCCATAAACTTACATATTCATCAGAACTGGAGAGTGCAGCGCATATCTTATCTATTGCTATGCTAACACCAACAGCGTAAGGTAGAGACAACGCTCCAGTCTGAGGTCCTCTAAACTGGGAAATCTAAAGAAGAAGAAAAACAAAATGTCCACATACATACAATTATCAGAGGAAGACACAGATCAATGGGATCTTAATATTCCTCATCAATTCTACACAGTTCTTGGTTTAGGGAGTACACCATCTAGTAAATTTAGTGTTTCCAAACAATGCAACATGCTGGTGGGATTATGGCTCGAGTTAAATAGTCTATTTATCAATTTCATTAAATTTGGTTTAATGGAAAACAGAAGTTTCAATGTCAACTCCAAACGGTCGAAATCTCAAAGTAACTATAATATTAGCTAAAGGATAATTTACATGATTATCTGTATGAGCAATATTAAATGTCGTAGTTTTGCCCCAAATTTAAAAAGGTGCTCCTGTGAGTGTAGTAAAAGCTTTCAGAACCCTGGAGTGGTCTCCTAAGACACATGTAACAAAGCTGGAATGGCATGGCCTATGCCAACCAATTAGTAGAATATCGTGAAAACCGTGGCAGAACTACAGCAATCCTAGATTTGTGAATGGCTCCTCACTACAGCATCACTGCCTTTAACCAGTAGTCTTCCATGGGGAACGGACTATCTGCACCACTTCCGTACTTTCTGTTCTCTGCTACAATATAGCAGTGAAGAGATAAGCCTTTGTTATAATTTCAAACTGCTACCCTCAGTTTCATCTATACCAGCAGGCACCAAGGATGGTATGTAACTGGATAAGGGCACCACTGTTACCATGGGGGTCATGCTGACTGTATAATACCTGCTATGCTGATTTTCTTCCCATTATATTTAGTCAATACAAGGGACCCATATTTAAGCCACACTATTCCCGCATTGTTCGTTCATGATGATAGAAAGTAACTTTGAGTCATGAAAACCCATTGATTAAGTTTTAAATTTTATTTTTTTGTCCCCTCCAGCACCGATCTCAACGAGATAAAAAAAAAAAAAAGCATCAGGGTTCGGTTGCAGATTTGCACATCTATCACGGTCATATTTCCATCACAATTGACTATTTGGGAAAACAAAAGATTATTTGTTCAGGGACTGTATGCGCTCCTACGTTACACCGGAAAATCTCAAAATCTGTTCTCACCAGATGGTCATATCTTCCACCAGCTGCAAGTATGTCAGGAACAATCCTCTGCCTGCGCTTAATAAAAGCAATAAACTGAAAAATGATCCCACTATGCTGCTGCATTTTATACACCAGTCCGAAGTTCACAATAATCTAAAAATGAAGAAAAGAAAAAAAAAACAGGTTTTGAAATCCAAATTTATAGTCCAACTAATTGATCCCTATATTTTGCCTTTTCTCCATCTGATCTATAATCATTTTTTGCCCCTCCATTCTGTAATTCACAGTACACGTGTTGCACTTACTACACTTATTTTTAACCCGTTTGTTCTACACAAGTTTCAATAAAGTTTAATTAAATTATTTATTTTAACCTGTGGGAATGATTATCAATTGGTGGTAATTTCAATAAAGTCAGGTGCCCTCCTCTTTTTGGGAGGTGCCTTGCATTCATTGGTCTCTGTGTTCTGGGGACGTCTGTAGTGGGTTATGCCCATTTTACCTACCTAGCCCACTTAAAGCAACAGAGCAAGGTAGATTAACTTTGCATCTGGAGCCATTATTTTCTTTTCTAATTGTAACAGAGTACATTAGTTCATAAATAACAAACACACGTAAAACTCTTATACAAATCAGGGGTCACCTATAAATAAGTGTTCATTGCAAGCGCTAAAGGCACATGAGATGAAAGCCAATAATTTTAAGCTTTTGGGCTGGGCTTTATTTTTGACAAGCAATCGGCATACTCTGCTGTAGACCTAACAGTGGACTAGTTGTATTTTTTTTCTTTAATTTGTTTCTAATAAATGCCAAGTTTAAAGCTAGCTTTTGAATCCTTAAGTATCGGCATTGTATGTATAATTATATGCCATCTATGGAGCACCTGCCATAGTGCATACTCCAGACCTCGGACTTCTAAAACAAGCTATGGCATTGGATCTGCTCAGAGGACTATTCAAAGAGGTGTTCTCGCCATCTATGAAATAAACAAGTCAGGGATCAACTGTTTGATAAGAATGGAATCCTGGGTATAGATATATAGTAGCAACCCTAGAGCTTAAGGAGTATGAGTGAGTTTGATGGCATACTTGCGTGCATGGTGATACATACTTTGATTCAAGTCAATGGAGGAAGGTATTGACTGGGATAACTTGGCCAGTTCTAGTACTACATTATGGTCACAGGCAACAAATTAGAACACAATGAAAATGTGCAACTTTGACAGTGTTTTTGTGTGTGTGTGTGTGTGTGTGTGTGTGTGTGTGTGTGCGTGTGCGCGCGCGCATTTTTCTGTATTAAAAAGTGGTGGCAAATATTCCCTGCAGTGTCCCTTTAATAAGCAATACTTCATACAAACCTGTAATTTAATGCCAAGTCTCTTCACCAGCCCAATGACCTCCTCTAGGTCTTTTAAACCTTGTTTTGCCAATATGCCAACTGCCGATTTCTGCTTGGTAAGAGTAGCCATCATTGGCCCCAAATCTTGAAGGTCGCCTTTCTGTTCGATGAACCGATACAAGCGATTCAACTGAAACTAAAGCATGAAAATAAAAAGTAAAAAATATATTAAAATATACAGAAAACAAAGACACAAACATATAGCAGGATTAGATATAAAAAGTGTATGTTCTTAAAAGCAGTGCAAATATGCAGAAGAGGCATAGTCTCCAAAGAAATGTGTCTGCTGGTTCCACTGGTTGTCAAGGCAACTTCCCCACTTTTAGTACTTTAACCCAGCGGTTCCCAAACTGTGTGCCGCGGCACCCCATGTTTCCCCGGTGCTATGATTATAGCACCAGGAAACAATACTGCAGAACAGGGGCCCGGTCGGCTGCGGCGGTCCTTTAAGACGGCGACACGGCCTCTGTAAAGTCAGCCGGCTGGAAGGAAGTGATAGCCTGTGACTTCCTCCCAGCATCATGCAATGAGACAGCGCGGTAGAGAGAGGAAGCAGCTGCAGCATGAGGGGAGAGGAGAACTCGAGGAGCTGCTAAATAAACTCCTCACTCCCACCAGCAGTAGCAGGACCAGTGCTCCAAGCCACCCTCCTGTATACACACGGTAAGCTAAAAGCAGGGTGGCTGGAGATATTAAAAATATCACGTACGTACATACATGCATGGCGCCACCTATAGGCGAAGTAAGTGCTGGCCTAGGGCACACGTTTGGCAGGGGTGCCCAGCGCACACCTTTCATGCCACAGAAGTGCCATGGCGGCAGTGTCTGCACACGTCCAGACAGGGAGTCGTGGGCGCCAGGAGGGCCTGCAATTTGATGCGCATCGCCCTGAGGAGTGCAGACTTGGAACCGGATCCCCCTCCGGGGGGGGGGGGGGGGGGGAGAGAGAGAGAGAGAGAGAGAGAGAAAAGAGAGAGAGAAAAGAGAGAGAGAGAGAAGGGAGAGAGATTTTTGGGCCCCTTCCCTGCTTGTTACCTAGCCAGGGAGGGGGGCTATGACAGTCCCTGGTGGTCAGGTGGCATGGATGTGCAGTGGGGGCCGGCAGCAAGCTGTGACTTACCTTTCCAGCAGCTCCCTTCCACTCCCTGTGAAAATCTCGTGGCCTGCGTGCCGCCTTGCCACGGTAACCCGATTCAGACAGGAGCTGCTGGAAAGGTAAGTCACAGCTTGCTGCCGGCCCCCCCAGGACCACCGGGCTTGTAATGAGCCCGGCGGTCCTGTTATGTATTATCTGCAATTTCTGTAGCTATATTGGCCGATACCGATATTGCCAAAAATACAGAATATCAGCCGATAATAACAGTAAAATCGATAATCGGTCGATCCCCAATATGGACCATAGCACGCCAGGTACATCTGTCAGTCACTGCCCCTCTGAGCTCCAACAACTTCATGTTCGTGGCTTCAGTGACGTCCTCTATCCATCTCTGTCCTCTATCCATCTCTGTCCTCTATCCATCTCTGTCCTCTATCCATCTCTGTCCTCTATCCATCTCTGTCCTCTATCCATCTCTGTCCTCTATCCATCTCTGGCCAAAATATTTGAGCTTCAGCTTCGTGATCATAGCTTCCAGGGAACAGTTTATATTGATTTCCTGTAGTATGGATTTATTGGATCTTCTTGCAATCCAAGGGATTCTAAGCAGTTTTTTTCCCCCATCTTGTACTAAATGGAAATTCTACTACTTCCTACTTAAATTTCCCACACGACACACGTTGCCACCCATAACACTCACAGCGGCCCAAACGTATCACTCACAGCTTCTCACACTGCCACACATACCGCTCACAGCTACCCACACGCAGACACTGACAGCTATACACACATACACACACACACATTACACAGCCTTATACATCACGCACAGAAAGCCACAACATACACTTCACACATGGCTACAACACTTTCAGTCACCCTACACAACATAACACACCACTTAACTTTTTCTTAAAATATCCACATTACATAACAATAAAAAAATAACATAGGGGAAGAATTTTCTGGTGCACACCCCAATAAAATGGGCTGCACATGCCTATGCGCACATGTGGCGGGTTTACTGGAGCCTGAGCCAGACAGACTGCTGTAGAAGCAGTCCCTCCGGGATTGGGCATATGTGCTGTCATGACATGGGCGGATCATATGGGTAGGACATTGTGAGGTCACTACATGGGGGCAGCAAATAATGTGTGCGCCTCCATTTGTACATCTGTGTGTGTGTGTGTCAGGTTGTACATCTGTGTGTGTGTTTGTCAGGGTGTGTGTATCTGTATCATGGTGTGTGCATGGATCAATGTTTGTGTGTGTCAGGGTGCGTGTGCGAGAGTGTATAGGTCAGTGTATGTGTCGCGGTCTATATTAATTTGTGTGTATGTATCAGTGTAAATATATATATATATATATATATATATATATATATATATATATATATATAGTAGTTTATGTGCATACATTGAAGCATATATATAGTAGTGTATGTGCATACATTGAAGCAGTCATAGACCGGCACAACATACAAACACATTCCTGCAGTCTAAAACAAATATTACATACAAACAACCACATGCATTCAAACTCCAAAAGGATATACAAATACAACCCTTCAAACACAAATAATTCACCGAAATGTACATCCGCATTTAAAAATGAACATTATATTTAAACACGCCCCCTCAAACATTACATACAAAACACACCCCTGTATTAAAACACTAAAACTATGTACAAGCACCCCTTCACATGCCAACACTGTACATTACACTATAGCGCCAGTAAATACAACCTAGAAATTTTGACTTGGGGAGCCTTGGAAAATTATTGAAATATTAAGGGCACCTTGAACCTAAAAAGATTGGGAACCACTGCTTTAACCCCTTAAGGACCAAGCTTCAGTCTGCTTGCTTTATACTGGAGGACCAGAGCAATTTTTGATGTGCGTCTTTAACCGCAATTTCCATCGACACACATTATACATAAAAAAACAAAACCAAAAAACATTTGATACAACATATGCATATATAAATTCTCATTTATTAAAATTTAGAATAATAGTAATGATCAAATTAAATTTAAAATAGTAAAAATAATTCTCATTTTTGGCCATAAATGTGTGCAGCTGAATTTACATTTCTTTGTCCTGCTTTACAGAGTACATCATAGGTCTAAGTTTTTTAAAAAAAAGTTAGAGGTCATGAAATACAATTTCAAAGTGAAGCATTTTTACAGTTAGGTATGTTACTCCCTGATCTAAACTAGAGATCATTGGAAAGCTACAAATATTCCTAAGAAATTACTTGTGATGAACATACACCAACCAGTGTGTGCGTTGATTTCAGCATTATTAAACCAAATGTGCTCCACTGTGGAACCGTGAATTTTATGTACAGGCGCCCTCTTCTGGCAGCTGATTATGAAATTGAGAAAACAAATCAAAGGAAAAAAATAAATAAAATTATACACAACTTACATTGTTCTCAGAAAGAGAGAGATTGCAAAATTTGGCTTCCACTTCCCTTTTTGTCAACTTTTCAATCTATAGAAAAGGAAGAAGAGGTTATTTAGTTTTACAAAGTTATAAAGAAGACATTGATCGGAGATGGCACAAAAAAATAAAAAAAATAAATTTCTAAAAAAAGAAAGCTCGATACTGTAAAGGGAGAAGTGATATTGCCAAAATAAAAAAAAAAATAAACAACACAAGGGGATAGACATAAAAAAAGCTTGCCTTATTGCATGGCAACCACTTGGGAGCATCTCAAACAAATCAAACAACCTTTCCTTGAAGCATCCGAGACGGACAGCTGTCAGTCTTCTATGATCACTTATAAACATGACATGCAATGTGAAGGTTAGGTTACAGTTATTTACACTAGGAGTGTTTTCTTCGTGATTAGGTTAAAATAAATATTTTGGCTTAGTAAATCCACTCTTTCTGCCCTTCTTTTTCAACCTGCAAGGTTGACTTTTTTGCTCAGAAAATTCTTCTAAAACAAATAAAATAGAAATTACACGCAATCAATATAAAATACTCATGATTAACCAACGGTCACCAATGACCAGCTGGTAATTAACCAGTCTTATTTTACACCTTGAACTGCCTGGCAAAGCATACAGTTAAATTTATGTGTTCCGTTTTTTCTTTCTTGTCCCTCAATACGTTATATAGGCATGAAACCTAGAATACTAGCCTGCTTTACATAGTATAATGTTACCCCTGCTAGCTTACTAATCAGTAAATCATAATACTATGTTTCCAAGACATATAAATCGTACTTCGTATAAGTTATATATTTTTAAACTTTAGCGCAACTAGACTTGTAAAAGGCATATCCGCCCAACTATGTTATATCATTTAAGCGATGTCCACTAGCCTGGTAACCTCATAATATATAAAAATGTGCTGACCAAACTGCCACAATGTGAAATGCTATAAAAATGCTCGTGGATGCTGTTGTGGCTCCACACGCTTGTTGTCATCATATGCACAAAAATAAAGAACAAAAAAAAAAATACTCATGATGGCCGACTATATTTTCTAAATCTAATGGCCTGCTATATTTTCTAAAGCAGTGGGAATTGTTTTTTTTAATCTTTTATTAATAAACTTCTCTTAATTGCCCTTTTATTTCAGATTAGAATTACGGTCCTTTAAAACCATTTAACATCCAAGTTCTCCAGAGTTAGTTCTTAAAGAGAAGCTTGTCAGACAGTCCTCACTGCGAGCACATAATAAAACAGTAATCTAATTTAAATGCTATCACGTAATAAAACCCATCATGTTAACAGTAATGAAATACAGGGTTGTTTGTGCTTACCATTGCATCATACAGAATATTATAGACCTGCGTTAGTTTGTCCTCTGGCACACCACAATGAAGAAGAATGGCTTTCAGTATAGATGTATGGTTTACGTAAATACTGTAATTTCTTTCCTAATGGAAAAAAAAAAAAAAATTACATGACAATTATATATAAACTTTGTTATTCGTGTTTAATCATGAAAAGGGACCAGTAGACTCCAGCCCTACAGAAACTGTATAATTTGTGACACATCAAACCGGAGAGAAAAACTGCACAGAGGGCTTGGTCCTTAGAGCTTACAATCCAAATCCAAAGTACACACAGATGTACAAAGAGATAACGGTCATACTTTAAAATGTGTGCCTTTATATAAAACATGCATTTACTGGACTGGAGTTTGACTTATACAGAGCGTTAAAGTCACACAGACTGGTAGAAGAATGTTAAAATACTAGGTTACCTGTAAAATTGGAAATTCTTGGATAACCTCAAATATGGTGTATATGGTTTCTGCAATGGGTAAGTGGCTATTCAAAGAGGATGTAATGACATCAAATGCACATTCTGTGAGTTCCTTAGGGTGGCATCGGTTCAGTTTTCGTGGTCTGAAAACTCGCTCAATACAGTATCTATAACACAATATATTGTTTCAGTACATGTGTATAGACTCTAGACGAGAATCAGCATTTGGTGCAACAGGATAATGAAGTAACAGAGATTGACTTAGAAAAACAATAACGTGGGAGAGCCACCCCACAAAACACAGACACTAATATCTATCATTTCTAAAAAAAAAAAAAAAGGACCAACAAAGACAATGCATTGAAACCATACCATGAAATAAAACTGATGTTGTAGAGAAAGTGCAATTATTTAAACCAAATAAAATAAGGATAATTATCATGACGCTTAATGAGATGTGATTTTGTGTCTTAGGTGTCAGAGTTGGGGTGCCGAGGCACTTTTTTCTAGGGCAAGTGTAGGCAACCTTCAGTGCTCCAGATGTTGTGGACTACATCTCCCATAATGCTGGAAAAGCATCAGGGGAGATGTAGACAACACAACCGGTGTGTTGAAGATTGCCTACTCCTGGTCTAGGGGTTAAAACTTTATGTTCCAGTTATGTAGACAATAATGAGAGGTTACTTCTTTAAAATAAATGTGGGGTTTATTACTGCGTGACAGCAAAGCCAACACACAGTTACATAAAGAACTTGCAGAGAGAGATATACAACTCTCAGATGGAATATTAATACAAGCAGAATGCAACCAGGATGCAAGAGATTAAGGATGATGTAACAGAGATGTAAATTGAATGAGATGTAAATTGAATAGGACAAAGCTTTTAAAGGGAAAGATATGGTACTTATGCAAAATGTAACAGGTCACATGAGTAGCTCTTCTGTGTGATCAGACCAGACGGGCTAGCCTTCACTCATCATGTGCATCAAAGAGCCTTGGGCGCCTATTACTCTGATGCCGGTTTACCAGTTGTCCTTCTTTGCACCACTTTTGGTAGGTACAAACCTACCAAAAGACTTGCAGTTTTGGAGATACTCTGACCCAGTCGCCTAGCCACCATTATTTGGCCCATGTCATAGTCACTCAGATTTTTTTGGCTTGCCCTGATTCCAACACATGAAATTCAAGAACTGACTGTTGACTTCCTGCCTAATATATCCTACACCTTGACAGGTGCCATTGTAACAATACACGTCAGTGGTTTTAATGTTGTGGCTGATTAGTGTACACACACACACACACACACACACGAAAGATGTAAGACAGCTTGAATTTAATTATTAAAATTGTATTGTCACTGCACACGTAGATACTAAGGAGTACCACTTACAATACACCCTGATATATTTGATGCTTTGATAAAGTGTCTTCTACTCTAAACCTGAAGATAATTGCACAGCTTCACATAAAAAAAAATAAAAAAAATTTAAGTTACCTTTTTAGATTTGTAATATTATTTCGCGCAACAAACCGCGCAAAGGGAATCTATAAAAAATAAAATATTAACTTGTTAGTTTTACAATGTCCACCGCAAACCTTAAAGGATCACTATAGTGTCAGGAAAACAAACTCTTTTTCCTGACACTATACAATCCTTAGGTTCCAACCCCCTCCCTGAGTGCCCCCATTCAGTCACTTACCTTTCTCCAGTGCCAGGCTCCCTCGGCGCTGGCTCTCCCCCACCCCTCGACGTCAGCTCCTGAGTGGAGCCGAATGCACATGCCCGGCCAGAGTAGCGTGCATTAATAACGCCCATAGGTTATTGAGCATCGGGGAAGCGCCTTTAGCAGCTGTCAGGAAGACTGCCATTAGAGGCTGGATTAACCCTGCAATGAAAACATGGCAGTTTCTCTGAAACTGCTATGTCTACATCTAAAGGGTAAAAACCTGGGGTCCTGGCACCCAAACCACTTTATTGAGCTGAAGTGGTCTGGGTGACTATAGTGGTCTTTTAAGCTAACCCATTGTTGGTATACTGCAAAATGTAAATAAACACAATATAAAAAAAAAAAAATAACACAAAAAATAAAATTACCGTATATACTCGAGTATAAGCAGAGTTTTTCAGCACATTTTTTGTGCTGAAAAAACCCAACTCGGCTTATACTCGAGTCAGAGTCTGTATTATGGCAATTTGCATTGCCATAATACAGACCGGGGGGGAGAGGGGGGCTGGCAGAGCTGTACTTACCTGTCCTGCAGCTCCTGTCAGCTCTCTCCTCCGCGCCGTCCGTTCAGCACCTCGGAGGAGAGAGCTGACAGGAGCTGCAGGACAGGTAAGTACAGCTCTGCCAGCCCCCCTTTCCCCCAACTGAACTGCCAATGACACTGGACCACCAGGGAAGGAGCCCCCCTCCCTGCTATGTATCAAGCAGGGAGGGGGGACGAAAAAAATATATAATACATTTTTTTTTTTAATAATAATTCAATTAAATAATAAATAATAATAAAAATTATATAATAATATAAAAAAATAATAATAAAATAATTAATAATATATCAAAATGCCCACCCCCACCAACACATACACAAACACACACTCACACTTCATTCATATACCCACACTGCACTCATACACACACACTGCACTCACACACGGCATTCATTATATACACACACTGTAAATAAATATTCAATTAATATAATTTTTTTAGGATCTAATTTTATTTAGAAATTTACCAGTAGCTGCTGCATTTCCCACCCTAGTCTTATACTCGAGTCAATAAGTTTTCCTAGTTTTTTGGGGTAAAATTAGGGGCCTCTGCTTATATTCGGGTCGGCTTATACTCTAGTATATACGGTATTTCAAATCTGCTGATGATTATTAGATATTTCCCATAATGGTAATGTCTTGAAGGTGGAGATCTTTAAAAAGTGATCCAATTATTTATCACTTTGATCAAGCAGTGAAGTTATTTATTTCTTATCAGACTATATCACCTGGGTAAACCAAGGTCAAATCAGAAAATCAGAGTTCAGGAAACAGACAAAAACTAGAATTGCCATCTAATTCCCGCGTTTCTTTATTCTAGCTGGAGTTTTTGTACAGAGAGATAAAAGATTTAGGATTCTATTGGATATCAAATTTCCACCCATGCAAAATATTCAATTTCCCAAAGCTTTGTTTCCCTCAAAAGAGCCCCTTTAAGTTACAATAATAAACTGTTTGTATGCCTAGGTTTGTCAGAAAAAAATATATCAATTAACTTTATGAGGTTTTTCAAATTTAGAGAGTCATGAGTGATACATTGTACTGTAACTCTGCTTTCACCTGTTCAGTGCCAGAAGGGCATACTTTTCCAGCTTAACAAAAAAAATGGAAAAAAAAGTGTTTTAAACTTTTGCTGTCAGTCAAATACACAAAAAAATTTTTTTATAAGTTTTGCGTTTTTTAAATATTTTTGATTCTTTTTCTGTTCGATAAACAGGTTAGTTTCTCTGGGGTAAACTGCTCCAAATTGAGATGAATGGGTAACACGGCTGCCTAATGGTCACCATATTTATCCAATGACTTGGATTGCATCAATGCTGCCCCCCTGCCCCCTCCTATTCCTGTACAACCTAATTTCAAGCCAAGTCAGCAGTGATGGCAAGGGAGTATACTTGATCACTTCAACCCCCCTACCCCCAACTTCCCCTCCCTCCGCTCCCTCCGCTTACCCTTTTTGCCCCCAGTTATCACTGTTACATTAATGTTCTATGCAGATCTGCAGACATGCATGGCATGTACCAACCGCTTGTCAAAATACTGTATTTGTGGTCTTTAAAATGTCAATAAAATACAATTTAAAAAAAATAAATTTAAAAAATACAAAACGTTTGCTGCATCAAATACCGTGCCCAAATAGGAAAGAAACAAAACAAACTACATAAAGAGATGGGACATACTCTAAGGTTGTAGGGAAGTGTTACGAGCATTCCACTGTGATCCAAAAAGCATGCAGATTCCCCACCATCCGACAGCGCTTTACTTCTGGGCATCAGCAATGGTGTGTGCAGCTTCACTGCTCCTGTACCAAGTCAGAAACAGGGAGGGACAGAAACAGAATACAGTTGCTTACATGCATTTCAGATCATTTATTTACTAACATGGAATTGTAGATAATTGAAAACCGAACTGCAAATCTGTGTTGAACTAGAAAATTCTTCAACTCCACTAGTCACAGCTTTTGCAATGTAAGCAAATTTAGCAATATGGTTTAAAACTCTGTGTTCCGTGAGTAAGTCTCAATGTGATACATTTCTACCCATTATTTTAAAATTACTATCAGGGGCGCTGCTGTTACAGGAGAGAACTTGGGAGGAGGGATAACTAGGAAGTGGGTCATAATAGAGATTTATAGGTACATTTATTTATTTAAAAGGTACAGTTAGCTATAAGCAATATGATAAACCATTTATAATTGATCAATGTTGTTTGTACAAACACATTTTAGAAACAAAACAAATAAAAATGTATTACTGTGGAGATACACAAGACACCCCCCTAAATATTACTATGCATGTTATTGCTGTGGGCTTCTATGAGAGACGCAAACACACTTTTGTATGTTTTATTGTGTGAATCTCCTGGAGACAAAACACTACACAGAGTTTCATTGCTGTGGAGCTCTTTGACACACACACCACATATGGAGTATTACACTAGAGCTGTCTCCATGAAGGGTATTAATATATGGTTTCAATAATGTTTGACACATTTTTGGCAACATTTTTGGCAACATCTAATGTATACTTCAGGAGAATGTAAAGCAGAAAAGAAAAATTATTTTAAATAGTTTTGACATTAAGGGCTGGATTAAATCCTAACTGTTGGCTATGCATGCATAACAATAAAACATTTAATATATATATATTTTCAATGTTTATTGAAAAATTTAAAGCAGAACGGAAAGCATAGAGAACTTGTCAGGTGCAAAGCGGTCTTGTTGGTGCACTAGTTATACCACAACATTTAATGCAGGGATATATAAATACACAAGCGTTTCAGGACACAGCCCTTTATCAATGTACAAAGATCTATGTCCTGCAACATCTGTACCGTTGTATAAAACCCTGGATTACATTATTCAGTAGCACTATGGCACCAGCAAGACCACTTTGCGCCTCAGTTTGTTCTCCTGTACCGATTTTTTTTTTTTTTTACCTAAATAGGAGTAAACCATTTATATAGGTTGCTGGTATCAGTACAACAAAGGGTAGCTACTGATATATACTGGGTACTCATTTGAATTATTGCAGTACTGACAGGTGTGTGCCCGCGCACACGTATACGGATGGTGTACTCACCGTGCCGTTTGAATACTCTGCAAACTGTTTCACAAACATGATGATGGATCTTGGCCGAGCGTGTAGAGAAACTTCCCTGGGAAATGCAGTTCAAATAAATGATCATAAAAAGTTTTAGAACAACATCACAGAACTAAAAGACAAAGCTTGTCAACATGTGAAATCTACTAAGCCCCAAAAGGTGTCAGGTCATTATTATTTTTTTCAAAGGCATTCTGGACTTTCTTGTGTGCATGATTTAGAAGATAGTGCCCACAAGACAGTACAGCTTGCACACAATAGTTAAAGGACCACTCTAGGCACCCAGACCACTTCAGCTTAATGAGGTGGTCTGGGTGCCAGGTCCCTCTAGGATTAACCCTTTTTTTTATAAACATAGCAGTTTCAGAGAAACTGCTATGTTTATACTGAGGGTTAATCCAGCCTCCAAAACCTCTAGTGGCTGTCTCATTGACAGCCGCTAGAGGCGCTTGTGTGCTTCTCACTGTGAAAAATCACAGTGAGAGCACGCAAGCGTCCATAGGAAAGCATTGATAAAGCTTTCCTATGCGACCGGCTGAATGCGAGTGCGGCTCCTGCCGCGCATGCGCATTCAGCCGATGACGTCGCAAGGAAGAAGGAGAGGAGGAGGAAAGCTCCCCGCCCGGCGCTGGAGAAAGAGGTAAGTTTAACCCCTTCCTCCCCCAGAGCCCGGCAGGAGTGGGTCCCTGAGGGTGGGGGCACCCAGGAAAACGAGTCCTTTAACGTGTGCATACTTTTATCAACCTGCTAAAATTGTGCGCACATAATAATTAAATTGTGAGCATAAAAAGTTGAACTTGCACTGGAGGCCTTCCTGGAGGCCTTTTGTCCCCCAAAACAAGGACAGAAGGTGCCTGTAGCAAGTGTGTTAAAAAATGATAAGCTTAGAGTCATGTCTACAAATGCTCGCAGTTTAGGGAATAAGATCCATGAACTTGTGGCAATAATGGCAACTGATAGTGTAGATTTAGTCGCTGTTACTGAGACATGGTATAATGAGAAAAATGACTGGGACATAGCAATACCTGGGTACTCTTTATATAGAAAAGACAGGAAAGGCAAGAAAGGGGGAGGGGTGGCCCTGTATGTAAAGAATAGCATAAAATCTAGTCTAATAAAGGTTAGTGAGGCGAACATAGAGTCAGTTTGGGTTACGTTAGAATTTGGTAATCACACAGTAACTCGTGTAGGTGTGATTTATAGGCCCCCAGGACAAATTGAAGAGTTAGATAATCTACTAGTTGAAGAAATAGCTAAAATGACAATGAAGGGGGAAGTTATCATCATGGGTGACTTTAATCTTCCTGATATAAATTGGAAAACAAAAATAGCTACTTGTGCCAGGAGCACACATATTCTAAACTCCCTACTGGGATTGTCTCTAAAACAAGTCGTTGAGGAGCCAACTCGTAAAGAGGCCATACTAGATTTAGTGTTAACAAATGGAGATTTGGTATCAGATATTACTGTAGGTGAAAGTTTAGGATCCAGTGATCATCAGTCAGTGTGGTTTAATATAAGAACAGTGACTGAGTCACACCACACAAAAACAAAAGTTTTAGACTTTAGAAAAACAGACTTTTCCAAAATTAGAATATGTGTAAAGGAGTCATTATCAGACTGGAGCAATTTAAATGGAGTCCAAAAGAAATGGGATTATTTAAAAGTTGCACTACTGAAGGCAACAGAAAATTGCATTAGGCTTGTCAGTAAAAGCAAAAAATTCAAGAAACCACTGTGGTACTCCACAGATGTAGCCAAGATAGTAAAAAACAAAAAGTTAGCATTTAGTAATTATAAAAAAAAACCAGAGTGAGGAAGACAGAATGACCTATAAGATTAGGCAGAAAGAGGCTAAGCAAGTTATAAGAGCTTCCAAATCACACACAGAAGAGAAAATAGCACAGTCAGTAAAAAAGGGGGACAAAACCTTTTTTAGATACATAAATGAGAAAAGAAAAGTAAAACAAGGATTAGTTAGATTAAAAACAAAAGAAGGAAGGTATGTAGATGAGGATAAAGGTCTAGCTGACTGCCTCAATGAATATTTTTGTTCGGTATTTACAGATGAAAATGAAGGAAAGGGACCTCAGTTAAGAAAAAGGATAAATGAGTCATTTATTACACGTGAGTTTACAGAGGAAGAGGTTCTATTTCAACTGTCAAAAGTAAAGACAAATAAGTCAATGGGACCTGATGGAATACACCCAAAGCTATTAAAAGAGCTTAGTGGTGTACTAGCAAAACCATTAACAGATTTATTTAACCAATCATTGATAACAGGAGTAGTCCCAGAAGATTGGAAGTTAGCGAATGTTGTGCCCATTCACAAGAAAGGTAATAGGGAGGAGGCGGGCAACTATAGGCCAGTAAGCCTAACTTCAGTAGTGGGGAAAGTGATGGAAACCATGTTAAAGGATAGGATTGTTGAACATCTAAAAACACACGGATTTCAAGATCAGAGACAACATGGGTTTACTTCAGGGAGATCATGCCAAACTAATCTTATTGATTTTTTTGATTGGGTAACTAAAATTATAGATCAGGGTGGTGCAGTAGACATTGCTTACCTCGATTTCAGTAAGGCTTTTGACACTGTTGCACATAGAAGGCTTATCAACAAACTACAATCTTTGAGTTTGGATTCCAATATTGTTGAATGGGTAAGGCAGTGGCTGAGTGACAGGAAACAGAGGGTTGTAGTCAATGGAGTATATTCAAAGCTTGGGCTTGTCACCAGTGGGGTACCTCAGGGATCTGTACTTGGACCCATTCTCTTTAATATTTTTATTAGTGATATTGCAGAAGGTCTTGATGGTAAGGTGTGTCTTTTTGCGGATGATACTAAGATATGTAACAGGGTTGATGTTCCAGGAGGGATAAGCCAAATGGAAAATGATTTAGGTAGACTAGAAAAATGGTCAGAGTTGTGGCAACTGACATTTAATGTGGATAAGTGCAAGATAATGCATCTTGGACGTAAAAACCCAAGGGCAGAGTACAGAATATTTGATAGAGTCCTAACCTCAACATCTGAGGAAAGGGATTTAGGGGTGATTATTTCTGATGACTTAAAGGTAGGCAGACAATGTAATAGAGCAGCAGGAAATGCTAGCAGAATGCTTGGTTGTATAGGGAGAGGTATTAGCAGTAGAAAGAGGGAAGTGCTCATGCCATTGTACAGAACACTGGTGAGACCTCACTTGGAGTACTGTACACAGTACTGGAGACCCTATCTTCAGAAGGATATTGATACCTTAGAGAGAGTTCAAAGAAGGGCTACTAAACTGGTTCATGGATTGCAGGATAAAACTTACCAAGAAAGGTTAAAGGATCTTAACATGTATAGCATGGAGGAAAGACGAGACAGGGGGGATATGATAGAAACATTTAAATACATAAAGGGAATCAACACAGTAAAGGAGGAGACTATATTTAAAAGAAGAAAAACTACCACAACAAGAGGACATAGTCTTAAATTAGAGGGACAAAGGTTTAAAAATAATATCAGGAAGTATTACTTTACTGAGAGGGTAGTGGATGCATGGAATAGCCTTCCAGCTGAAGTGGTAGAGGTTAACACAGTAAAGGAGTTTAAGCATGCGTGGGATAGGCATAAGGCTATCCTAACTATAAGATAAGGCCAGGGACTAATGAAAGTATTTAGAAAACTGGGCAGACTAGATGGGCCGAATGGTTCTTATCTGCCGTCACATTCTATGTTTCTATGTTTCTATGTTTCCTATATTAGGCGTGCCAGTGATGGGATGAATACCACATTATATCAGCAACAGTGTGGCACATGAGTTACATAGCTATTTCATGTAGAATGTAAGCTCATTTTAGCAGGGCCCTCTAAACCATCTGTTCCTCTGTGTCCAACACATCTTGTTGCAAACATCTTCATACAGGACCTACATACCTTGAACATATCACTATCGTAAGTGTAGTCCATGGCAGGAGAAATGCGCTGGGCAAAAATCTGGCTCATCATTGTACGATATGCTTTTCCTTCAATGTTGGCCAACGTGTGATGTAAAACCTCATGGAGCTCAGATTCCTCTAACTGTGGTGGAGGTAGAAGGTCACATTTCAACAGCTCCATGGCGGTGGGACGAGATGCAGGGTCATGGTTGAGAAGCCAAGTCATTACTTTTCTCTGTAAAAAGAATGGACAAAAATATTCGACGCATTTTTAAATTCATAAGAACTGATCTAGATTTATTTTTTTCCCCATTGCACAGATAGTGAGCACAGCATTCTATCTTGTACTAAACAACCTTTATAATAAACGTATATGGTGTGTAGACACAAATAACTGTAAAAAAAAGTGGGATTGCTATAAAGATGGGTGGAATTGTAATAATGTGATGGGTAAATTCAGTAAATACTAATATATTATGTCTTCACCCTAACCTTTTGATGGTTTCAAAAACCACCATAAGTAACGCATCTATATCATATATTCATGCTGGTCTGCATTCAATTTAGTTCCACACAAAAAACAAAACAAAACAAAAAGAAAAAGTGCAATCAGGTTTTCATATCCAATACAATAAGACAAAATGACTACCTGCTTTTCATTTTCTTTTGTGTCAAAATCAGCTGGGAAGACAATAGGTGCCTGTACAAAAACATAGTATTAACAACGATAATAACGTAGTAAGATGATAAACTTCAGCCCCATTTTAATCAATAGAATAAATCCCAAAATACATACCTGTCTTAGTTTGCTTAACACGGATATCCTTTCTGAGCTTGTGTCCATTGGTCTGTAGGACATCTCAAACAGTATTATACCCAGACTGAAAAGGTCCACTTTCTAAAACACATGACATTCATTGTCATTATTAAGAGATTTGTTCCGTGGTTTCTAGCCCCTCCTTTTATTATTTCTATGCTGGCATCCAGGTACAAATGACAGAGCTTATTATAACAATGACAGAGAGCCAAGCTGGATGCACTAAATTTCCAGGATAGGGGCAAACAGTCGAGTGGATTTCTGCACTCATACCACACAAACCACAGACTTGTTAAATATAGGGGACAAGTCCTAAAAAGTGATCGTTTGTCTTTAAATATACATAAATATTGCACTGAAGTCTACCGTACCAAGCTAACCAGTCACATTTCCTCTCTAGTTTCTGTCTGCAACCATCTGCTCCACTTACAAAGCAAATGTGTTCTAAGCCAGTGTGCTTAGCAACATAAATTCTGGATTACCTGATTATAGGATGCTTTGGTGTTCCCTTGAACCTCTGGACTGACATACAAAGCAGTGCCAACCATACCAGTGAGCTTTCCTATGAGGATTATACAAAGCAAGATACAATTAACAAAATCAGTTATTTTGTTGTTTTGCCCACTCCACCCCCTTAAAAGTACATTGGAGTAACCCTTTAACAAGTGTTTGATTTATTACACAACTTAGTCATTCAGCATGGTTTACAAGATATATTATATGTAACAAACAAGTCACGTAAGCACAAACAGGTTTGTTAATGTTGCCATTATATCTCTGCAATAATTTAATTTACTCCTGGAAAATTAACATGCATTTTGATTAGTTTCTTCGACACTATACTTTTTTAGGAATCTATTGACTGAAAGGTTTATATTTTAATACAGTGGATTGCCCCAAAATTTCTCTGGAGGATTTGCCTTCAACTGACCACTTATGCTAGAGTTTTCAATTACCTTGACTTGTAATTCCTGGTTTAGTGAATAAATCATTAGGTTTACATTTGAAATATTTCACCCCTAACCAGTGAATTACCTTCAGGATCAATTTTAGCCAAGTGAACATGGAGCTGGTCTTCTTCTACTTGCTTTGGGTCAGTCTACAAAAATACCCCAAAAACGTGCTTGTTAGTTACTATTGAAGATGCACTATTATTATTATATATAGCGCCAACTTATTCCACAATGCTTCACTATAAGCACCATCTGGACTACCATACGACTGTTAGTGTTTTTTAAATGGGGTGACATTTACCTGGTTCCACTGGGTGCCTACAGTCTGGACCCTTTACACAGGAATGGCTAAATTGGAACTATCCATTCCACATTAGTTATCAATGTCATCCATATATTGACATAATCTATTGGCTGAGAGCATCAAAGGCTGCTCATAGCCAATAAAATAAGTCCTAATAGGGGCATCATTGATTTATACTTTAGCAAAATCTGTAACGAGAGAACTGAAGTAATGTGACTCCTACTACCATAACCACTACAGTGTTTTTTGTTTTATTCCAAGCACCCTTATACAGCATGGCTGCTTGATATTTTTATTTTTTGTCATTGCTCACATTATGTACATAGCACCATATTGACAACTCGACCTGCAATTGGAAAATGTGTTCAGTAACCCACTCTTCACGGGCAATACACACAAAATGAGATTTGGGGGGCTTTACCATGTGGAAGCCTCCATTAAACTTCTTGATATTGGCTTCACATAAACCAAATGGACCGCACTCAAAGCTTCCTACCTCCATAAGTACCACAATAAGCTATTGTGGATTATGTGTTTAACTACAATCAGGGTTATTCACTAGCGTGATATGTTGGGAATTTAAAAATACTATAATTTTAAGCCAAAACACACAAAGTTTGTTTAAAAGTAACATGTTAAATTCCTGGTAATTCCCACTTTAATGATTAACTCTTATTGTAAATACGTAGGTTTTATTTTGTTTTTTGATTGACCATTCACATGTGATCAATAAACATTGTAAATAGTCAAAAATACCTTAATTTGGCGTTTTGTGGTTCAAGAAATGTCAAACTGGTAGCGTGACATTTTTTCACAACACAGACTGACTATGCTTAATGTCATAGTGGTTGAGCATGGCCCTCCAACAAGCAGGGGAGGGGATAGATCTAAATTATCATTACAAAGAGAAGCCTATTGGATTAAGGCCTTGGTCACTTTTTCATTTAACCCTCTGGGTGCCAATGTGTCCTTGTCAGGTAACATGAATAAGAATTGTCGGTGCTGGTATTTATATAGATTTAACTTTTTCCTTCCTTCTTAGTTGCAACATTATTTGCTGGTGATTTTATTCGCCACTTTTATGTTTTAAAGGACCACTATAGTGTCAGGAAAACAAACTCGTTTTCCTGGCACTATAGTGCCCTGAGGGTGCCCCCACCCACAGGGTCCCACTTCCGCCGGCCTGAAGGGGGAGGAAGGGGGTTAAACACTCACCTTTCTCCAGCGCCTGGCTCCCTCGCCGCTGGGGACTCTCCTCCTCCTTCGGTCGTCATCGGCTGAATGTGCAGTCAGTCCATAGGAAAGCATTCTCAATGCTTTCCTAAGGACGCTGGCGTCTTCTTACTGTGAAAATCACAGTGAGAAGCGGGGAAGCGCCTCTAGTGGCTGTCAGACAGCCACTAGATGCTGGATTAACCCTAATGTAAACATAGCAGTTTCTCTGAAACTGCTATGTTTACAGCTGCAGGGTTAACCCTAGATGGACCTGGGACCCAGACCACTTCATTGAGCTGAAGGTGGTCTGGGAGCCTATAGTGATCCTTTAATACCACGGGGGCAGCACTTTTCATACACTGTCTAATATTTATTTCCATTTTCTCTTTTTCGTTCCTCTCCATTTTCAGTATGCTACTAATAGCTTTGGTTGAATTTACACACAAGAGTATCACATATTTTTACACACTTTTTTATTTCATACAGCACCTTCCTTTATAAACTTTGGGACTTCTTTTTTTCCCTTTCTAGATGGAATTAGTTTGCTTTCCTCTACACGTTCTTAGTAATTATTTATGGACCTCTACTTATAGTTTTTCATACTTTCTTTTTTTTAGTTAAAGAAAAAATAATAATCTTTTTGATGTACATAATATCATGTACAACTGCTGTATAATTATTATTTTGACTCAAATCTGGTTATTTTTTCTGCCATGTCTCCTATAAATGCTACAATGATATATGATCCGTAGGTAATAGGAGCTCATTGAAGTTGATGAATTGTAGCACGTTTGCTACATTTGTAAATATTTGTAACCAAGTGGAATACGTTATTGAGGGGAAATCAGCATTAAAACACCTTATTTAAACACTCACAACATAGGCAGGGTGGTCTGTCGCCAGGCCGAAATCCCCTATTTTCACATGATCTTCAGAATCTAAGAAGATATTGACAGGTTTCAAATCTCTGTGAATCATGCCCTGTTGGTTAAAGCAGAAATTGTGTAAACACACTTTTCTAGCAATTCTCGTTAGAACATTACATATAGTGTTCTAGCAGTTGGGATGCTTTTACAATGGAATGCAGTGGAAATACACTAGCTGTGTGTTGCCATTCGGTTTATATAGTTATTCCCAACTAGCATATAGGCAATAATTGTAACGTTGATTATATGGAAAGCAATCACAAATATTTGTATGTGTGATGATATACGATTCCTGTGATGATATACGATTCCAGATAGAATATGTAAAATGTAATAACAGATTTTTTTTTGTTTTGTTTTTACAAAAAATATTAATAAGTTCCTGCAGTACATGAGTTTATGAAATGAACTTGTTGCCATGGTAGGATCATTCACCAGCGTGTTTATTACCCTGTAGGTCTATACCAAAGCCAAAACTAAAAATAAATTGTTGCCAGTCTGGTTTTGTCTGCACGCAATTCTCCATCTAAAGGTAAATCACATTCTAACCATCTTTATAACTGCGCAGAACCCAAACATTCTGGAGATTCCCAGCATAATCTAAACCATCAGCCTCTATTTTCTCTCCTCCTGCAATTTGCATTTACCCTCACCATCCCTTTAGAGTGCACGTTCATTTATTTATAGTACTTTTTGTACTGAAATATATAGAGTACCATGTGTAGCTCCTTTCGCGTGCACAGTTGTTAATGACACTGGGCACCAAAAGCCTTTTTCAAACATGAAGTCTATTTTGCACTTCCTTAATTAAGAATCCTTATAGAGGATTATGTACATAAGTACGTTGTAAATCAAAGATTACATAATCTGGTAACGACAGGCAGAATTTGAGGATAATTATTGGTAAATAGAGAAAACTTGGGAGAGGTCAAATCAATCACACTGGAGGGGAACAGATAAAAAGTAGGAACAGAATGAGGTCAAATAAGTCAGGACTTCTAAAGAGGATGTCATTTGAGGAGAGGAGAACAATTAGTCAGAAAAGGAATAAGGGTAAGATAGAATGAGTGGCAGTAGGTGATAGTGTATGATTACTGTATGATGGTTCAATGTATTCTGTAATGTTATTGAAAGAGGAAAGATTAGTAAAACGGAAAGGAGAACAGGTGTTGGCAATCTTGTTTGAACTACAAGGGAGTCCGGTTCTAATGCAGAAAGTGAAGAGGGCAATCAAAGCAAGGGTAGGGGTGGTCAGAGAAGACTGCCCTAGGTGGAAAATAATTGAGCAGTTTTGTGGGTTTATTTTTGGGTGAGTGGAAGGATCTCTAAAAATGTTTAGCCAAGTGTAGTGAGAATTGAAGTCAGTCATTCTGGACTGCACCAGTCTTTACATCTGCCTCTTTGAAATAGCCTACAATTGACTGCAGCTGTAGTCTGGGCTTTGGTGTAGCATGAACATTTTGTTTGCTAAATGTCCCTCATAAGCTTTAAGCTAAAATGTATTTGGTTCTATCACTTGGCATCCTGTGTGGCAAAAGGTAATATGGGCAGGAAAATTAGGCATCAAATCTTACTTGATATTAGTTAAAACTAAATCGTCAGAGGTTTATCTATGCCCAGCAATTTAGCCCCCCCTCAATTGCCTGGCGTTGGCAGAGAAACAGCGAGACCCAGTGCCGAGGGACATCAGCACGATGGAATCAGGTAAGTAAAAGAAGAGGCCAGGAAGGGCCACAGGGACACTTTAGTGTTAGGAATACATCTAAAGTGTTCCTTTAGTGTTAAAGACCTTAAATAAGACATTTTTAAGGTTATACCATATGTTACAACCTGCATAGCTTTATATTTGTGTCTCTGCAATTAATTACTTCTGAAGTGTACTCACTTGTTCATGAATATAAGCTAAACCATCCAAAATCTCTCGAAATAATCTCCAGAGGCGGCTGATATCCAGGTATAGCCCTTGGTCTATTGTGTCCCGTAATGTGCTTTTCTCACAATATTCCATCTTCCAAAAAAAAAAAAAAGGCATTAATCAAGGTTTCACACAAAATTTACTTATTTACACCAATATATCATAACTACAGTGATTTCTCAAATAAAATATTTATATTTGAAACCAAGACAACCCAAACCGTTTAGCCTTTTTACCTGGATAAACAAGTAATGCACTGTCTGACCAGTCTCAGGAGAGGAGCTTCGATCTTCTATAAGGCTTTTGGCACATTCCTCATCCTATTTGGATATAAATAAAATAATAAAAAAAAATAATAATAATAATAATAATAATAAATAAAAATAAAAAAACCACACACACACACACAGTATTAGACTGACAATTATTGAGCATTCTAAATGGTTTCCTTTCCATTCTCTAGTTATATACACCTGCTGGGCTGAGATTCACTGTCTAAACAAGCCACACACATACACTGTCCTTGTATTGCATTTCTTTCCAGGAAGCGTCACACACATTAAGTTACTATAACTTCTCTTCATCCCTTCCTGGTTTTGCACTTTGATTCAATTTGGATGGATTTTCTTACTTTCAAGCAAGCCTGTGTGCTACCACAAAGCAAGTTCCAATTCCCAAGGACTTTTTTTGAGAGTAGTGATATACAATGGAACACCGTCTACCTGCAATCTGTAAACCAAGGAGCCAACCCCTAACAATCTTCAATAATACAATATTTATAAAGTGGGCTGTAAATTAGCCAATACAAGAAATATTTTAAAATGGAGGAACACCTTCGTACTTTTCATTATCTGTAAAGATGTAGTGCGTGAAAAGCAAAATTAAAGTAGTGAAAAAATGGTTTTCAAGTTGTTAGAGATAATACGGGGCAGAAATACAGTTTGACGGACCATTCCATTCTTTTACACTTCAGTGCTTCGATTACTGTAGACTGGTGTTCATCATTAGAGCAGCACTAGAAAACATATGACCCAGTGCTGCCCAAGATAAGAGTTACAGTTCCAGGAGATCACCATTTCAGGAAACCAAAAAAATATGGAAAGGGAATAGAAAACATAATTTGCAAACTGAAATATGGGGCAGGTTAAGTAACACAGATAGATAGATAAATTTATGCTGTACAATAAATACAAAAACATCTGGATACATATATTTTCTAAAAATTACCTGATCAGGACTATTCAGGTCCTCGTTTTCAAAGATGATCTCGCTGTCTGAATCTGATCCCGGCCTGTAATAAAATCGCAACAAAACAAGAACAGAATTTGGACAATGAAAACATTTAAAGTACTAAAGAATATAAAAGACTATGACTTGAACACTCTGCATCTCCACTTTTCTGTGTTCATCCTAGGATCCCCAGTTCATTGTATAGCAAGGCGGGATATAGTGGTGAAGCATTACAGGAAGAGGAGGAAACCAAAACATGAAAGATGAGAAATGAGCGAAAAGGCACCAGCACCCAACATAAAATAAATAAATAAAACAAATGGGTGATAGCTTCAGGGATTGTCACCACACATAAGAAAATGAAGGGGTTGCATTCCAAATTAATAAGGGTGATGTGCTTAATGTTGCATTCAGGAAACCAAAGGTGGTGATACATTTATCTCACCATTCGAGCACCAATTGAACGCACTAGACTAGAATCTTGGTGCATTAAAGGAACCACTATGGCGTCGGGTATACAAACATTTATTCCTGACAACTTTTTTTAGCGATGTATGGATCTCCTCGCGGCTGGCTCTGCCCCCACTTTACCCTCTTGGCTGAGATTAAACTTGCTCATCTTAGCCAATCCAATGCTTACCCATAGGAAGATCTATACAATGAATAAATGGATTTCTATTAGGAACATTCAGCGCCTTCATGCAATGTGTGGAGACACTGAAAGTCAGTGCTGCACATTGTGCATCACTCACCCAGGAAGCACCTCTAGTCGCCATCTGAGTAACTGCCACTGCAGGTGTTCCAAGGTAGCAATGTAAACAGTTCATTTACATTAAAATGCCTGCAGGCACATGCTATAATCACCAGAATAACTACATTAAGCTGCAGCTGTTCGTCAGCAAATGCTGCCAAATTTTACAGCAACAATCAAAACATATATAATAAAACAAAAAAAAAACCTAAATGATTTTGTTGGTTTGCCAGGCTTTTATTCTTAATTTTCTGATCAGTATGTCAGCAGGAGGAATATTAAAGCAATGTTTTACTTCAGTTTCAATTAGAAGTGTAGAATGTTTTCCCATGTTTGTTCCCCCCATCTTTATGAAGGCTCCTCAATGTGTTCTACTGATAAGAGTCAAAGTCAAAAACAGTAATAACTAGATTCTATTTAAATGAAACAATTTACATATTTAATTTATTAGGTAACTTACTTACTTACTACTGGTCATGCAATAATGCTATCCTGAAGGCTCCATGAGTCTTACATTAATGTAACACTAACCCCTGCTACATTCAACCCCCTGCCCCCCTATGCTATTGGCTTTGTTGGGGACATTACCGCAAGCAAGGTTCACACCCTCATGGACACATTCACAAGGAAATATGCATCCCAAATTCCTCTGCCACATCCACACAAGACGTACTTAGCAGATACAACAAAATGTAGACCTGGTTTATAAAATGCTTACAGGAACGATGGTGAAAAGACTCCCTCTTCATCATCGTCATCTTCATCACTTGAATCCTGATCAGAGCTCTTGTGGTGCCCGCTTGATGAGCGGTCACAGGAAGTGCTCCACTCAACAGAACTGGTCATGATGGGGGCAGGTGCATTCTCCTCCACATTGTCTAACAACCCGAGCTCATTCTTCACACATTGCTCAGGCTTCACAGTCACTTTGGTATCACCAGGAAAATCTACTTTTGGAGCAGCAGAAGCAGCAGCTGGACGTTGGTGTCTCTCAATCCATGCGTTGTAGTATCGGACTATGTTTTCATGGTGAAGTCGAGACAGTAGTGTAACTTCACCTTTTATTCTTCTAAACTGCTTACTAGCAGGATTTATTTGAACCCGTTTCACAGCATAATAGCAGCCATCCAACTTGTTTTGTACCTAAAACCAAAATAAATAAAAAAAAATACAGGAAATGTATTTTATAAATAAGATACAATTGAATAAAAGTAGTTTATACACATGTAGACCTCCATGCCACTGGTATTTTGCTTTTAAAAGGAGATGAACAGATTTCTGAATAAATTGTAGAACAATGTATCTGGATAAGGAGTGGGGATGCTATATCAGTTCTGGGACAATGGTTGCTCCGTTTAGTAATGTGTTAATTACCTGAACTTCCGCATGCCCTACTTTCTAATGTTACTGAGGATATATCCAAGACATTGTGTGGCATTCACACATGGTACAAGTTCTACACAATTTTTATGGACTCAGTTTTAGCTTTCTATGGAAGAGCTTATGCAACAGCCATGTATATGCATAACCAGGAGTAGCCAATCTAGAAAAAGAACAGCTACTTGGCAAGTTAATAGAAACCACCTACTAGCTTCCGCTACCTTACCAGAGTAGATGGGGTCATATTTATGATGAATGGCGCCACTGGTGTGTAGGCCTTCAACTGGCTACTTCAACTATGGTGCAAGGACCTGGTCTATGCAGCATTTCTTCTAGAAATACTGCCAGATAAATAACGTTTCAGGCTGTAACTCCATAACTTTGTTTCTAAACAGTCTATATGAAATGTTTTCAATGTGTCGCCACGTTCTCTCTCTGTGAACCGTGACTTAGGTCAAGGTTTTCACATAGCCCAGTTTAATAAACAGTCAAGTGACTAGTGAAACTGCTCTTGGGAATGAACTACACCCTTTAAAAATTATATTATATAATGTGTGTGCGTATATATATATATATATATATATATATATATATATATATATATATATATATATATATATATATATATATATATATATATATATATATATATATATATATATATATATATATACAAACAGTGCTGCACTCCCTTCATCCTCAGTTCACTGCCTGGTGCTGATCAGCAAAGATACAAATATGAAAGTAGATAGCACTCCACGGTCTTTATCTTCAAATAAAAATTTACTTCTAATGCTCCAAGTTTTTTATATATATATATATATATATATATATATATATATATATATATATATATATATATATATATATATATATATATATATATATATATATATATATATATATATATATATATATATATATATATATACACATACACACACATACACACACACACACACCGTATATACTCGAGTATAAGCCGAGTTTTTCAGCACATTTTTTGTGCTGAAAAACCCCAACTCGGCTTATACGCGAGTCAATAGTCTGTATTATGGCAATTTGCATTGCCATAATACAGACAGTGGCTGTGGGGGCTGTGAGAGAGCGTTACTTACCTCTCCTGCAGCTCCTGTCAGCTCTCTCCTCCTCCGCGCCGTCCGTTCAGCACCTTGGTCAGCTCCCAGTGCAAGTCTCGCGAGAGCCGCGGCTCTCGCGAGACTTACACTGTGAGCTGACAGAAGAGCTGAACGGACCGGCGGAGGAGGAGAGAGCTGACAGGAGCTGCAGGAAAGGTAAGTAACATCTCTGCAGCCCCCACCTACACAGTGCCCATCCACTGGACCACCAGGGAAGGAGCCCCCCTCCCTGGCCAGCTAGCAAGCAGGGAGGGGGGACGAAAACAAAAATAAATTAATAATAAAATAATAAATTAAAAAAAAAAAAAATAACATTACAAATAATAAATAATAATAATAAAATATGAAAATAATTAAAAAAAATAAGTAAATAAAAAAAATAATGAAAAAAAAATATTAAAATAATGTAAAAAAAAAATAATAAAATTGCCCCCCCCCCCAGGCTCTGCAACACACACATACACACACACACTGCACGCACTCATACACACTGCACTCATACACACACACACGCTGCACTCATACACACGCTGCACTCATACACACGCTGCACTCATACACACGCTGCACTCATACACACACACACACACTGCATTCATACACACACACACACACTGCATTCATACACACACACACACTGCATTCATACACACACACACACTGCATTCATTATATACACACACTGGAAATAAATATTCAATTAATATAATTTTTTTAGGATCTAATTTTATTTAGAAATTTACCAGTAGCTGCTGCATTTCCCACCCTAGTCTTATACTCGAGTCAATACGTTTTCCCAGTTTTTTGGGGTAAAATTAGGGGCCTCGGCTTATATTCGGGTCGGCTTATACTCGAATATATACGGTATATATATATATATTTTTTTTTTTTTTTTTTTTATTTTTTTTAAGCAGCAGACTCTCTTTTTTTTTTTCTCTGTCTTTTTGAATTTCCACACCTCTGAAAAAACATGTTCAATTTGACAATGATGTACATCTTTCCATTAAAGGTCCAATCAAGTTCTATGAAATATTGCACTAGAAACAGAATCTTGTGCTTTAGTACAACTTTTTCTGAATTTTAAGGCATAGTAAGACTTTATTCAGTTTCAACAAACTGGAGGGGTTATTTAGTTGGATATTAAATTATCCGTTATCATTTAAATTAAACTGGTTACCTTAAGAACAGCACCAAAGGCCCCCTTCCCGAGCATCTGTAATTCCTCAAACTCACTGAAATAGCGAGAAAAATGGCTCTGTGATTCTACGTGGAATGTGGAATTAGATATAGGAATGCTGGGTGTGACAGTCCCTGTGCAGTCCACACCTGTAAAATCTGTACACAGAAGGTTAGTGATTTGAGGATCAAAACAATACCAATCTATTTAAAATAAGTAAATACATAAAAACACGCTAATAAATGAGACACATAAGCCCCTAATTTTATTGGTGTTGAGGATTTAAGCACGCATTGGAACCATGCAAACACAAATCCATGCTGACAGGCTATGGAACATGTCAGAGGGGATAGGGTGCCGTGACCAAGAAAGAGGATGAGCCAGGAAAATGCATGGAATTTCAGTAAATAAAAATCACCCCAAAAATAAAGGAATGCACATTAAAATTGCCTCCATATTCATTTGTCCATTAATAACAATAAAAAAAAAAAAATTATATTTTAAACAAAGTTTAAATTCTTCTCAGATAAAGCGGTTTATTCACTCAACAACGAAATGTGGCAAATAGAAGTCTGAATGGCAACATTTTAAGTTCAAATAAACAAGCTGTGACCATAAACCTAGTTGGAGAATTTTTACAAATCAACTATTTTGGCCTAACAAGGAAGATCTAAATTAAAATAAAATGAAAAAAAAATTACAAAAAAAAAAAAAAGAACATCATCATCTATAAATTTCTAAAATAACACACTTTTAAGAGAGGTTTGAAAACTAAACTTTTCAGGAAGGGAGGCTGTGTGAGTCACAGTCAGTAGAGTGTGAATTAGGATTAAAATATACAGTGGCTCCTAAACTCCTAAATAGCACAGAATTGAGAATGCATGTGGCATGATGCATCAATGCTATTTTATTAACCTAAAGATATGTTGGTGCTTAGACTGAACCTTTAATTTCTCCATTTGTATTTCAAATCACTATAAAGAGAATAAAAACCATAGCCTGAGTTATATTGCAAAAAATAAATACAAAAATCAATATAAAACATAGTGGATCACCAGTTCATTGGCAGAGATAAAATTAAGTCACCTTTTGGAATACCAAAGAAATATTACATCTGGTATGATAATATTTGGACAAAACATGCGCTACATGAGTCAATCCTTTAACTTTGAAAGTTCAGTTCAAGCAAATGCAATTCTACTAGGACCCTGCCAGGAACTAAACTTGCAAAATGAGGTTTTAGCAGACACTAGAAATACAGCTGCTGGAACACTAAAGTCTAAGATATCTCACAGGCTGAGACACAAACTCAATACATCAAAAAAAGGAAAGGGGGCTCATGGGGGGTTTAAAAAAAAGCAACAGAACTTTTCTTACCATTCGGACTTTCTTCGCTCTCACTAGATTTCGGAGGTGGAGGCTTAAGAAAGCTGTGATCTAATAGCTGCTGAGTGCTCCAGCGTTCTTTGTCTTCTAAGCAAACACATCTAACGAGAGTCAGAATTCCAATAAGGGTTCAGCACCATAGAGACAAACATAACGAACATTTTTTGTTCATTTTTCATGAAAGGACACTGCAGCGAAAACTCGGTATTTAAACATAGAATGTGAAAGCATTTGGTCCATCTACTCTGACCAATTTCCTGAATACTTGCCTAATTTACTAAATACTTTCTTTCTTCATATTTTAATGAACAGTTACAATTTTGTACAATAAGTTTGGGACTGTGAAGGCCTTTCCAACGCCTTATTAACCTTTCATTTCTTGAAACAATTAATTGATGATTTAGAGAGAGTTGCTTTTGAGGTTTAGAGTCATAGAATTTATTGAAGCTCTGGAACGGTCACAGAGAAATCACTAGTGGATAAAGTGATGGGGTGCTTAAACATTTCCACATACAGTATACAGTTTTGTTTTTGTCAGAAAATTCTGCCTCCTTGTGCAACTTTGGTCCAATTGTCAGTTACCTGACCTACTGCTTACTATTTTGCAATGATTGTTACTTTTCCAATATTATGCACTCTGTCTGCAGAATTTTCAGTCTGGAATTTTGGGGGGAAATAGCAGCAGGTTTTTGCAAAATAGTGAGCACTCTATCCGATTATTACCGATCTGTGCAAAGGTGATAAAGACGGCTGTCAGGTAGGGGGACTAGGAAAGATAGGCAAGTAAGTTCTCTTAAAAATGTAAATCTACACGAATTAGAAAAATAAGAAGAAAGGTCACTCATTTCATATATATTTATAAGGACTAGAATTTAATTGGGGATAACTGAAGTTGCTGGCATTTTAATTATGGGATTTCTAAACAGAACAATGATTAAGAGGAAGCCCAGGTGCTGGGACAAAAGAATAGATGAGGGAAACACAAAAGTGCAAGATGAATGCTAAATTCCTACAACAAAAACAAAAACACTTACTTATTCAGGAAATCCTGGAAGTCAGTGGGCAATTCATTGGGCACTTTTACTGGATACTCCTTTGCCACTTTTCCTTCACTAAGTGATAATAATAAGAGACCGAGCTTCCATATATCTCCTTTCTTCCCTGTCTTACTTGGAAGGGCATCCTCACTGAAACGGACTTTGGTCTGTTCAAAAACATCCTCCTTGCATATGTCCGCAAGGCGTTTGGAAAGGCTATAGTCTGTTAATTTTACTCTGCCATCACTGGTTACCAGTACACTAGAAGCACACAGGATTTTGTGTACCACCGAATTATTGTGCAAATAGTCCAGAGCCAACAGGAGCTGAGAGGTGTAGTTTCGGAGCTGGTCTATTGGAACTGGCATTTCCTGCTCCAAAAAACTGGAGAGCTTTGTTCCATTAACGTGTTCCGCTACGATTCCGACAGAAATGGAATCTTCTCTCTCCTTAATCGTCATCGCTAGATAGTGCACTATGTTAGGGTGGCTGAGTTTGATGAGCGAATTAAATTCAGATTCCGTGCCATGAATCTGTAGGAGAAGATTTTAAAAATAATAAAAAGAAACAACTATTAAAACCAAAAGAAACAAATTTGCAATATGAAGACATACATGGTGATTCAGGACTGCTTTTGTAATTTTATTACTGAGGTACTCAAATGTTTTAAAAATAATTGGGAAAAACCCCCACACAAAAAAAATTAAAATAATAATAATAAAAGGTTATACTGTGTTGGTATATTTGCATATAATAAAAAATATACATATATTTATTAATATATGCAAATATACAAACACAGTATAATTTTTTTTTTTTTTTTTTTTAAAGGACACTTCAGGCACTGATACACAAGTTCATCAGGATTAACAGTTTGTTATATAACTGGTTTCATAGATAACTTAATTTAACTTTTTAACATGCAGTACAATGCAGTCAGTTATATGTCATAAGTTTAATTTAATTTAGATTAAAAAAAAAACCTGCAGCTTCCTAATTCATGCAAAAATAATAGACACTTTACCTGTTTTTTACACTTGTCTACTTTCTCAATTTCTTGGCTAGTAAGAAACTTTCCCATCTTTTTCTGCCACTGGAGGAGCCATTCATACACAATGACAAATTGTCCAGAAGAAACATCCAAGCCATTGTAGACAGATTTGCCAAGCTGCTCATCTTTCCCTGCATGTAAAATGTATATTTACACATAGAACGTGTAAAAAAGATGTATATAAAAAAAAAAAAAAATAACTATACACAAGAGTGGAAATCTTCCTCTCACTCACTTAAAGGACCACTATAGTGCCAGGAATGAGACAGCCACTAGAGACTGGATTAACCCAAATATAAACATAGCAGTTTCTCTGAAACTGCTATGTTTACAGCAGAAAGGGTTAACCCTAGCTGAAACTGGCACCCAGACCACTTCATTAAGCTGAAGTGGTCTGGGTGCCTATAGTGGTCCTTTAAAGGAACATTATAGGGTCAGGAACACAAACATGTATTCCTGACCCTATAGTGTTAAAAATGAATAAATAAATAAATAAAAACAACACCATTTAGGTGGCTTGCAACCCCTTAAAAAGTATAACAATGTACCTCATTTTCAGCGACGTGCGAGTCAGCCAGCGCTGGCCCCGCCCATGATCCGCCTCCTTTCCGACATCAGAATGTATGATTTTTAGCCAAGCCAATGCTGAAATCGGCAAGGAGGCAAGATGGGGCGGAGTCAATAGCTGGCTTGGCCAATCAGCACCTCCTCATAGATATGCATTGAATCAATTAACCTCTATGAGGAAAGTTCGGTTCTCCATGCAGAGGGTGGAGACACTAAATAGCAGTGCTGCACTATGCAGCACTGCCACAGGAAGCATCTCTAGTAGCCATCTGAGGAGTGGCCAGTGGAGGTGTCCCTAGGGGGCAATGTAAAAAGGCAGTGTTTACATGAAAATGCCTGCAGGGAATTATACTCATCAGAATAAATACATTGAGCTGTAGTTGTTCTGGTGACTATAGTGTCCCTTTAACCCATTAAGGACACATGACATGTGTGACATGTCATGATTCCCTTTTTTCCCCAGAAGTTTGGTCCTTAAGGGGTTAAATATGTCAGTTGTAGAATCAGACAATTAATATGTTATTGAAACAAAACACAAACATGTAAAAGATCTCTAATATAACCGCTTAGGCTTTTTCAAAGACAGTATTTTAAAGAAGAAGAAATTTGTGGACTATAAAAGAAAAAAGTGACAATAATACTGTCGGCTACTGGAACGAGTGTGATATTAGAAACATAGAAACATAGAATGTGACGGCAGATAAGAACCATTCGGCCCATCTAGTCTGCCCAGTTTTCTAAATACTTTCATTAGTCCCTGGCATTATCTTATAGTTAGGATAGCCTTATGCCTATCCCACGCATGCTTAAACTCCTTTACTGTGTTAACCTCTACCACTTCAGCTGGAAGGCTATTCCATGCATCCACTACCCTCTCAGTAAAGTAATACTTCCTGATATTTTTAAACCTTTGTCCTTCTAATTTTAGACTATGTCCTCTTGTTGTGGTAGTTTTTCTTCTTTTAAATATAGTCTCCTCCTTTACTGTGTTGATTCCCTTTATGTATTTAAATGTTTCTATCATATCCCCCCTGTCTCGTCTTTCCACCAAGCTATACATGTTAAGATCCTTTAACCTTTCCTGGTAAGTTTTATCCTGCAATCCATGAACCAGTTTAGTAGCCCTTCTTTGAACTCTCTCTAAGGTATCAATATCCTTCTGAAGATAGGGTCTCCAGTACTGTGTACAGTACTCCAAGTGAGGTCTCACCAGTGTTCTGTACAATGGCATGAGCACTTCCCTCTTTCTACTGCTAATACCTCTCCCTATACAACCAAGAATTCTGCTAGCATTTCCTGCTGCTCTATTACATTGTCTGCCTACCTTTAAGTCCTCAGAAATAATCACCCCTAAATCCCTTTCCTCAGATGTTGAGGTTAGGACTCTATCAAATATTCTGTACTCTGCCCTTGGGTTTTTACGTCCAAGATGCATTATCTTGCACTTATCCACATTAAATGTCAGTTGCCACAACTCTGACCATTTTTCTAGTTTACCTATTAAGTAAGCATATACTCACCAAGGCATTTCCCTCTGTGGACAACAAGTTGGCCACTGCATCCAATATCAAACACCAAAACTTCATATGATGCTGCTTGGTCATCACTGCTACAAACAGAAAACTGTCGGTCGCGCCTTTAAACAAAAAAATTAAAAATGTAAAAAAATAAATAAAAAAACACAAGTATGTAAATCAGATTCAAATTCAACACACTTGTGAATCCAGAAATATATTTCAGCATTGACCACTCAGATGACAATTGTGGTGTAGTGCAAATCTTTTTGGTCTGTACATACACATAATGGATTTGCCTGCATGTCTGGGTGTACTGCAGAAGAATGTGAATCCCACAAGGCAAAAACATGTTGATGGTTATCCACAATTCTGAAACCTGCTTAAAAGGACATTCCAGGCATCCAGACCACTTCTGCCCATTGGAGTGGTCTGGGTGCCAACTCCCACTACCCTTAACCCTACAAATGTAATTATTGCAGCTTTTATAAACTGCAATAATTACCTTGCAGGGTTAAGTCCTCCTCTAGTGGCTGTCTATGAGACAGTCCCTAGAGGGACTTCAGTGTTCTTAGAACACAAAAAGTGTGGACCTCCAGCGTCGCCAAAATCCCCACAGGAAAGCATTAAATGGGGAGGTCTGACGTCGGTGGGGGAGGAGAGTAGGCGGAGCCTGACCCAGCACCGCAGGATATCGGCGCTGTACTCTGGTAAGTCACTGAAGGGGTTTTAACCCATTTAGCAACATGGGATGGAGGTGAGGGAGAGGGGCACTGTAGGGTCCTGCAGTGCCAGGAAAACTAACATGTTTTCCTGGCACTGGAGAGTCCCTTTAAGCACTCATATATGAAACAGTCTTGGCACCACAATTCTCATGATTCCCCATCCTACCTAAAAGGTGGCAGAGCATCACAGGAACTGTATTTCCCAAAGAAAAAAAAAGGTGCCAAGATTTGCCATTATGGTTTTGGAAGTCCAAACAGGTCACATGCATATAAAGTTCTACGAATATTAACAATCCAGCAATAAATGCATTTGTCTTCCTTTGTCCATATTCCTTATGTGAATATGTGGATATAAACAGATAAGAGCAGAAACTCAAAGTGTTAGAGGAACACTATAGTGACAGGAATACAAACATGTATTCCTAGCACTATAGTACTGAAGTGGATGTCCCCTTACCCTCTTTCTATGCAGTAAAAATGTGACTTTACTCACCTTTTCTCCCACGCCGCTCCAGTCTTACTGCAGCTTGCCTCAGCTCCATGGCGGAGACCAGTCTTGAGGATCTCAGCTAATCCAACACTTTATCATTAGAAAGCATTGGGAGATTATTACACATGCGCAGCAAAACACCACAGCAGCAGAGATGCATTGAATCAATGCATCTCTATACTGAATGTTCAGCGCCTGCATGTAGAGAGTAGTGGCCCTAGTGGCCCTCTGAGTGATTTCCATTAGAGGTACTAGTAGACCACAATGTAAACACTGCCTTTTCTATGAAACACAAACTGTTTTCTTACTTTGAACGACCAGTAGAAGTAGGGCGATGTCTGGTATTTCCTCCCTGATCTGCTGATGTTCCATTACAATTGGTTGGTGTTCTGGCTCCTGTATTGGTGATCTTGGTTGAATTTTCCTGACATGTTAAGTTGGCATTTTCAAGCCTCTCCTGCAACCACAAACATGAAATATATCGACATCCTCTGCATAGGGGTCACAGGAAAAAATCCCTACACAAAGACATTTATTGTTGTAATGTAGGTTATATCATTAAACTTTTTACAATTACATACGATAATTAGAAGTAAAATTTATGTTGGGATCACTTTTCCAGTCCATATACTGCGTGCTCACGTTACTACTTACACCATAAATTGCATTAACAATGAACCAATGAGGTTGCAGGAAGTATTGAAAAGAAGTTTCTTTTATTCCTCCCTCCTCCTCTCTCTCACATTACTAATTTCTCATTTAACCGGTTTTATACTACTACCTCCCATGACAGATCTTTTTACTGTTTAGGAAAGATTATCTCAGTTTGTCTAACAACTTATATTTCCTAATGCATTCCTTGCTGTGAACATATCAATTAGTTGCCAATGCACCATTGTTGTTCAAGGACTAGTGGGATACAGCAGGGCTAGGTAAAAATCAAATAAACATGATGGGCTGAATTACATCCTAATATGGGGAGAGGTCTCTACAGAAGCTGCAATGATGACTGGGGATTTACTGTAATCTCACTTTTTTTTATGTGATTATCTTGTCATTATGTAAAAATGTTAATTATGTTTGTTTATACTTTTTAATTATCTAGAATGTCCCATTAGCAAAGGTTAAAAACGTTATATATGCACACACACACACACACACACACACTTTAATCCAGTGAATGAATGAATGCATTTAAAAAAAATATATATATTATATATATATATATATATATATATATATATAAATAAAATTGTGGTTCTTTGTCGAGTTCATTTGCATACACCTACCCAGGATCCCTTGCAGTAATGAGAGCACTGTTAAAGTGAGATTTCTGTAGTAAAAGAAAGTCCTATGGCTTGCCTGGTGTGTGTTTTTGTGTTTAACATTGCATTAACTATCCACTTCAGGTGGAAGGAGTTTTCATCCACACTTTTTCCCCACCACAACTTATTTAGTATGTACGAACACCAAGCCTCCATAGCAACCCAGTAACATCTCTCGTTGAGGAGTTGAAATAACAACGAAACAGCTGTCCATGAGTGGTTCACTGGCACTGCACCTCTTCCTGAGTTGTGTTTCAAAGCTGTTGTATGCAGCAGACACATACTCCAAGGAAATCATGTATAAAGTGGAATTATGAGGCAAAAATGTAGTTTTTGTGGAGCTCATTTGCATAACCCCTACCCAGAATCCCTTGCAGTAGTGAGAGCACTGTTAAAGTGAGATTTCTGTGGTAAAAGCAAGTCTTATGGCTTACCTGGTGTGTGTGTGTGTGTGTGTATATATATATATATATATATATACACACAAATATTTTTTTTAAAAGTGTACTGTCCTTTTAAAGTAACAACGCGTTACAAAACCCTGGCTTCTTTGGCTCCTTGTTAGAAATACATTTTCAACTGCCAATTACCTGCTTTGCAATTTCCATTCTCCTCTTTTCTTCCTTTTTCTCTTCTTCCCTCCTCTGGATTTCATCAAGAATTTCACGCCTCTGGAAAAAAAAAAAAAAAAAAAATATTTCCAGCAGTATGTTATCACAAGTAAAAAGGGACATTGTAAATAGCGACATAAACACAACAAACACACGCCATAATAGTGTTTACAGTGATGGATACTCAAGGCCTAATTATTTAAACACAGTAAGTGAGTGTATTCTAGCTGCGTACAGAGCATGCTGACCGACTATTCAGTCATGTCTGAGATCTCAGCCTGGAAAACACATTGTAGGATACAAATATCAGCCCTACTCTCAGTGTCTAATTATTGTCCCACGTAGCTTACCGCTTGTTCCTCTTTGCGCTTTATTTCTTGCATTCGTTTTTCTTCTTCGAGGGCATTTTTTTCCTGCTGTTTTTGAATATTCTTCAGCATTTCATCATGAAATGACTTCGGGGGTGGATGGTTCTTTTCAGTTAAGTAACACTGTATATGGTCCGCCAGCTGATAGATCATGACCTGTTTCAGAAACACATGTAGAAAAACAAACAATAAGCGGTTTCAGACTAGGAGGAAATCGGTCTCTAACCACAAGATTATTAGATCACATAGGATTTCCCACAATAAATCTAGTGTTAACATACTCCCTCATTTAACACACACAAAATTTTTTTATATATATTTTTTAGATGAAAATGGCAAACTGCATAGAATTTTTTTGGGGGGAAGGGGAGGGGTAGTTCCTTTAAACTTGGGGTCTGTGTGTGCAGCTTTTCAGTTATGTTTTTGTTGGTATCGGTGCTGGAGGTTTGACTCCACTTCTGACAGCATCCTTAGCTTGTTCCAGGCTGGTGCTGTCCATTCTCGTGGGCCTCAGGTACAGCATGCTTGCCATGAACATCTGCCCCATCTTCTGCATTAGCAGGGTGATGGGGGCTTAGGACCAACATCACTAAGGTGGTTTGAGCTAGAGGCTGAATTCAGCTTCGGTGTTGGATCACACTGTATTTTTTAGTTTTTAAATGGGACGATTGTATGGGTTATTTTATTCAAAAACGTTCTTGTATTATAAAGCAAGCTATTTGTGTAGCGTCAAAACGAAAACATGATTGTTCCTCTTCAAATTGTAATTTCATTGTTTACACTTAAAAACTGACAAACCGTGGGCTTTTTAGCAAATATAAGAATACAAATTGGTCGGTAAAATAATCTCTTCAAATTAAAATCCACCCACAGATGAAGGGGGGAGGGGGGAGTATTTTTTCCCCCCGTTAAATAGTCTATTACATAAACTATAATTATTTCCCACATTATACCTCTCCACATAGTTGTTTGGCCAATTCTTCCAAACTTGACGTCAGAGAATTCACATTTTCATTTGATAATCCTTTAACATTTTTCAGCTTGATCTCTGGAGGACTGATATCAAAACACAGAAATAGTCACTAGTATGCAGTAAGCTAAATTACAAAGATTAGCCAATGAGAATATATGTAGAGAAACTGCTATGTTTACAATAGGGTTAATCCAGCCTCTAGTGGCCGTCTCATTGACAGCCGTTAGAAGCATTTCCGCGCTTCTCACTGTGATTTTCACAGTGAGAAGATGTTGCTGTCCATAGGAAAGCATTGAGAAATGCTTTCCTATGGACTGATTGAATGCGCGCGCAGCTCTTGCCGCGCATGCGCATTTGGTGGATGACGTCGAAAGAGGGAGGAGAGTTCCCAGCGCCGAGGGAGCCTGGCACTGGAGAAAGGTAAGAGTTTAACTCCTTCCTCCCCCTTCAGCCTGGCAGGACCCAAAGACCCTATAGTGCCAGGAAAACGAGTTTGTTTTCCTGGCACTATAGTGGTCCTTTAACGATTCGGGTTACAACAACATATTGCCATTTATACTTCGGTGTCCTTATATTGTTATTACATACATAGTGTTATTTTGTAGGTTTGTCTAGCCACCCTGCTCCGACCGTCACAAAATGTTCACATTTTAACAGTGAGTGAGGATGAGGTCGTTCAGGGAAGAAGAAAACTGTGGTTAGTTCATTTAATATGAATAGGATGGGGTACGCCTCTCAATTGCAGCCACACATGCATTGCTCAGCCGCACCAATAAGTGGCGGATATACCCATGTCTTATCTCTACCCACATATGTTCTATTGGAGAGGTTAAAGTGATAGATATTGTAGGATGTAAACAGGGGGTCAGTGATCTCAGAGGAGGGTAACCAGGGTAATGTTGGTTTCTTTGGCTTCGGGTGGCTGCGTCAGGGGGTTGTGGTGATCCTTCTGCTCTTTTTCTCTCGAGGTTGTGGTGCGGGTCCCTTGAAAGGTGATATAGGTTGTTCCTTACATTCCCCCAGTTTCCTCTCATTAATTGTGTGGTGGTTTTGTTTTCTGCTGGTCTTGGAGGGGGTTCTAAAAAGGTAATCCCCGTCCACCGCGCTTATCAGAGCTATCTTTGCAATTGGTTGTTTGTGTATGATGACGTCCCTTTCGCTATGGCTTCTTGATAATGGGCCTTCTATAGGGGTTGGGAGTGGTGAGGGGAAGATGCCTCCACCTCCCATGGCAGACCCGGCAGGGGTGGGGCGGGCTTTCCCCACTGCATCATCATTCCCTTCCCCTGTGGTGTGTGTTAATGTTTTATGAAGGACTCCCAAGGCTGCCAGATTTTTTGGGAATCTTTGTTCTGTGTTTCTAATTTCGGCGGTCAGTTTGTCCATCAGATAATGGTCTATGATTTTGATTACTACGTCTGCTAGCGTGGGCAGTGTTTTTGAGCCAGGACTAAGCCAAGGCTTGTCTTGCTGCCAGAGTTCTGCTGTTGTGAAGTTTTTGCTCCTATGATAGGAGTTTATCAGTGGGTTTGGATAGGAGGAAGGACCAAGGATCTATACCTATCTGTCTTTCAAATACGTCTGTTAACAGGGTCTGGACCTATGCCCAAAATTGGTGCACTCTTGAGCAAGTCCACCACATATGTATAAAGGCCCCTTGTCCCCACAGCCCTTCCAGCATACGTCTGTTGTGGCTTTTCCCATTCTAAATAGTTGCACTGGGATGGTGCACCACTGCATCAGCATTTTATATGATTGTTCCTGTTGTAGAACGTAAATGGATGTTTTGGCTATCGCTTCCCAAATGTCTGCCAAGTCTTCCCCCTCTAATGTCTGTCCCAGGTCGTTTTCCCCAGCGGCCTATGTAGCTGGGGCCATCGTCATCCCATTCCGGGGCACTCAGTTGGGTATAAAGTATTTTAGTCAAGTCTTTCTGGATGGAATCTGTGATACAAAGTTCCCCAAAGAAGGTCATGGGGATGTGCGCTGCCTTGTGTACAGTTGGGTTTCGTGCAAAGTCTTAATTGGATGTACCGAAAATAGTCTTTGGTTGTAAGTGGTGCTAGCGTTTTAAGGTTTTCGAATATCCTAAAGGTGTTATTTTCAAACATTTGATAATATCGTTGGAGCCCAGTGGATTCTAAACCCCGGAAGTCCCTTGCGCTCATCCTGGGCTAAAACGCCCCGTTTCTCAGGTATGTAGTCAATGGAGAAGGAGTGTGTTTTAGGGAGTGTTTAGTGGCCGTGAGATCCCATATTCTGATAGAACGACCTGTCTGGCAGTGCTAAACTCTAAAAAAAAAAAAAAAAAGCAGGTCTGTCCTCTTTGGGCACCCAGATCCAGTACTGGGGTAAGTCAGTACTCATGAGGTGTGTTTCTAAATCTACCCAGTGTTGGGAGTCCACTGGAGAGTGCCAACCTACCACTTGGGCCAGTTGTGCCGATGGGTAGTATAAGTATAAATTGGGAAGCCCCAAACCTCCCTTTGACTTGGGGCGGTGTAGAACCTGACTAGCTATCCTGTGAATATATATTATATTATTTTTAATAAACAAAACTCCTTAAATAAAATGCTAGAGAAGAAAAGTCAAGTGAACTACCTCCTAGGCGTCAGGTTTATGCAGTGGTTAAATGATCAGATATTAAGGTGACACTCCCAGGTGAACACTTAAAGATTTTTGTATTTTTTTTTAAATATTAAAGCATGCAGAAAAAGAAAAAAAAACATTTTTTAATTCAGCTGTACTTTGTAACTATAATAAATCCCCAGCTTGCTCATAACATTGTCTAATGATGTAATAAGCTTCCTCCATGCCATGTAATTATGGTTTTGTTTGCTGGCCAATTGTAACACCACCTCAGGCATCAAAAAGTCACAATGGAACTGACAGCTCATGGGACAGGCAACAAGCATAGCTTAATTCAGAACGTGAACTCTACAATAGATTCTGAGACAAAAAGCAGAGCTCCTAATTAAAAAAATAATCAAAAAGACATTCAATTGCATCTTGGAGCAAATGAAAGTGAACAAATTACTTGTGGTTATACAATTCTATAAACACCAATAGAAGCAACCCCAACTAAAAGATAATAAACCAGGTAGAAACCACTTTGAAAATTAATCAACAAATACAGGTTTTGATCTCACCTACCACGTACTTGATTCAGAGATAAAGGTAGCTCACTGTTATGGTGCCACGAGAGCCCCAGTGTCCTTTCAGAAAAATCTGTCAAACCATTTTTAATACAGTTTAGCACTTACCCGCTTCAAAACAGGTCAATGATTTGAAGTGGTCATGGTAGCTGGAGTCTGTATGTGCAGCATTTCACTTTGATATGCTGAACATACAGAGATAAAGCCCTTAGCTGACATTGGTGTAACTCCACCTACAGCAGCATAATTGGGGTGCCAGTCCAGACCGCTAATATTAATTCTGTGCTACGCAATGTCATTCATTGGCTGAGAACAATCAGCTAACAGTCTTAGCCAATCAATGGCAGCCACCAGGAACAATCAGAGCCCGGCGGAACTGGACCAGATAACCCGCAGGCACCAAAAGCACACAAGCGGGCTGTAGTGGTAATGCTGCTTGTAGTATCCCATTCATAAACTACTGGCCCAGAATATACATAGCAAAACAGAGGCAATGTTGGACACAATAAGTGTTATGTACAAAGGTCAGATATGGAGACAAAACAAAAAAGTTAAGCAATCAATGTGGAATTTAAATGGAATAGTGCACTGCTCAAACTTTCATAAATAATTCATCTTTACAGAATCCTCTGGAAGAAAAAATAAATAAAGAGAAAGAAAGAATATACAAAATACTTACACATCTGGGTAGGTTTGAGGGCATTTAATCCAAAGGTCTACATTCACATGAACTTCATTACCAAGAGGACGTAATGCAAGGGTGATTTCTGGAGGTTGCTGGACCTAAAAATATTGGAAAATATCCAAAATAAATATTGAGACAGACAATTTTAGGCTAAAACCAGACAAAATGAAAATACTTCTAGAGTGGTCTACAATGAAATTGGAAATATTCCAAATTGGTGGCCAACCATACACAATTCAGGGTTGAAGTTAAAAAGCACACGCTCTTGAGTTCAGGATCAACACTCAATGTTCCCAATTTCCCCTTAAATGCATTGAAATAAAATCCTCTCCCAGGTTTTAAAGAGGAATGGGCCTTTAAACAGAAGATGCATTCCTTCCAGTTTAGAATATTGTCCAACCCCATTTTTTGATTAAAATACTTAAGCTTCTTTGATTTTAGCATCGGGAGAATCAACTCACTGCAGCCCAATCCTACTACTGTGAAATCATCAATGAAGATGAATTTTGTCAAAGCAGGGGGCGTTGCTCCAATCCACCAATTCAATCAAGGACGTGCAGAGAGTTCAACATTAGCTTATGTTGCACATGGACACAGGACCTCACGCAATAATTGGATCTATTGGAGTCAAAAGCCCCTAGCAGCCGTAAACAAAAAAAACAAAAAAAATAGTGTAATTTCACAGGAATGGCAATATTTTCATTTGCAAGGCTGCAGGGGCCAGTTATCTGTGTCTATTCAAGACAATATAATGTTGTTGTTTAGACTGTCCCTTTAATGCCACAGCAAATCTGGGGACGGGAGGGGGTTGGGACTTTTTGCTGACGAACTGTACTTTAAATAAAAAATACCAAAGATGTAAATGGCTATTCTTGATATTTGCACACTGGTAATACAACTAAACTATGCTTACATGCAAAAGGGATCCAAGGAAACCAATTCTGTAATGACTCAGACAGGAAAGTACCAAGAGTGTCCAACTCTCCCAACTTATTCACAAATGGTGAAACTTCTCTCTGTGATCCGAAACTAACTCAACAATCCTTTACCAAAGGTCTGCCTTGAAACCCAGCTGTATGTACACAATGTGACAATTCCTCAATTTAACTATTAATATGACGTAAAGTCATGATTTTATTAAAGACACGGAGGCGAGTATTATGCTTCTCTTTCTTTAATTCTCCCTCAGCAGCGAAGAGAGATATATTCAAAAGAGAGAAAAAAAACCAATATAACATTAGCATATTGACAGTGCTATCATTGGTATCCACCCCCTTGGTATATAAGGTGTAGCACTCCATGCTTCTTCCTCTTTCTGTAGCGATCCGAAGACCAGATCAATAACCAAACGATAAACTTGGCCCGAACAGGAACAGTGGGCGATAGTCAAATGTCCATTCTTTATGGGTGGACTGTAGCACCTTGTTTCGAAACTTCAACACCTTGATAGAATTATTCAGGCTAAAATGAGAGGAGAAAGTATGGTAATATTTGGTTGGTAACTGGTTGTATCATATACTCCAACATAGGTCTTTAACTTATTATGGACAAAATTGTTGTCATGCCGTCATAACATATGATATTTTTAATTAAGATTATGTCTACTTACATCAAATTATAGTCACTTACCTGTGTGACGTACCGGAAACATTCTAATATGGTAACCTGATCATAAAGACACACCCAATCTGTGGTTGATACCCGTGTGAAATCCAATCCCTCCACCCAGGGAGGGCGGGAGGGAATAATACTCGCCTCCGTGTCTTTAATAAAATCATGACTTTACGTCATGTTAATAGTAAAATCTAGGAATTTTATTAAAGACACGGAGGCTCCTATTATGCTCTTTCAAAGCTGAGCAATAACTCTTTCCCAGAAATGTTGGATTGATTTAAAATAGAAATTCCGGAATGTGGATTCCGTAGACCAGTCTGCGGCCTTCAAGATGTCTTCCAATCGACATCCTATTGTCGATGCTTTAGAAGCCATAGTGCCTCTGACAGAGTGGTCTGAAAAGACTGATGTCTATCCCGGCCAAAGCTAATAACCATTTGGCCCAACGAGCGAGAGTAGGTGTAGTTACTGGAAGGTGCTGTTTCTTCAGTGAAATAAACAAAGGACCGTCGTTTGATGATCGTAGGGGAGAAGTACGGGATTCGTATTCTTTTAAGCACAGTATCGGGCACAGATTTGGCAGATTTGGCCCTTACATCAGACACTCGTTTACAGGATAGTAAACAGAATATCATGAGTAATTTTGCCGACAATTGTTTAATTGACAGTGCCGTGTTGTCGGGCCATTCCTCTAGGAATTTGAACACTATGTTGACATCCCAAAAGGATCCATATCTGGATTTTGGTGGACGTGAGAAACGTACACCTTTGAGTAGGCGACAGACCAAGGGGTTCTGTCCGAGAGGAATTCCGTCCACAGTATCATGACGTACCGAGATAGCTGATCTGTAGATGTTGACTGTACGGAATGCTTTGCCCGATTCTAATAGTTGTGTGAGGAAATCTAGTACCGTCTTTACAGAAGCTGATACGGGATCCACTGATTTTTCCAGGCACCAATCGGACCAAGCTCTCCATGCCGTAGCATATGTGCGCCGTGTTCCTAGTGCCCAGGCGTTCGCCAAGAGTTGGGTGGTAGTTCTTGAAATTTCTGTGATTTCCAGGGTCCCCGGAAAGAGCCATGCCATGAGCCGGAGGATTCCCCGTTCTATCAGGTCGTGGTTCTCCCCATCCGGATTGGTTAACAGGGAGGTTTGATCCGGTAGTAACTGTGGGAAATCGATCGCCATTTCCAGAAGGTGAGGGAACCAAGGTTGAGATCTCCAGCATGGTGTTATCAAGACCAATGTGGTCCTGTAGCGTCGAATGTGCGCCAGCGTCCGGGCAATCAGGTTGAACGGGGGGGGAAGGCATATGCTCGTCCCCCGGTCCAGTCCTGGAGAAAAGCATCTGTTGCCAAGGCCTCCGGGTCCAGTCGCCAGCTGAAAAATTGAGGAAGTTGTGTGTTTGGTCTGGACGCAAAGAGATCCACACTCAAGGGTCCCCATAGTTGTGCGATCTTGGAGAATACCTTCGGTTGAAGTCTCCAATCCCCTAAATCCCTCAGGTATCGGGAGTTCCAGTCCGCGGTGTAATTGTCTAGGCCTGGTATGTGTTCCGCGGTCACAGACACATTGTTTCGCAAACAATAGTGCCAGAAGTCTCAAGCCAAAACTGCCAGGATGCGGGATTTGGTACCTCCTAGATGGTTTATGTACCTGACCGCCGAGATGTTGTCCAACTTGAGGAGGATTGAGCAAGAAATGCCCCTGGGTGAGAGGCTGCCGATGTAGTTCCAGTGAGTTTATGTGTAGGAACGATTCGTTTACTGACCATCTGCCTCCTGTGGATATGGAGCCGCAGCGCGCGCCCCAGCCATGTAAGCTTGCGTCCGACTCTATTACTATATCTGGAGTGGAACCGAAAATCGCCCGTGTAGGAACGTTCCTGGTTTTGCCTCCAAGTGTTGAAGGAGCCTCTGCCCGGTCTGGAGAAACCTCGGGGATTGCGGCCGGGTAGACGGCTCTTACCTCTACCGGCCCCACCGAAAACCTTTGGGTGGAAGACTCTTTTAATGGACGATTGTGCTTTATCCAGAGCCGTGAAGGTTTTAACATAGGAACCCAGATCTTTGACGAAGGATTCGCCGAATAACAGACCCTTAGCCGAGGCCCCTGGTTCAGAGGAGGCCATGCTAGCCAGTTTGGGCTCAATCTTCAGCAGGATAGCTTTCCTGCGTTCCGTTGACATGGCTGTATTGGCGTTGCCGATCATGCAGACCAAGCGTTGGAGCCAGCCAAACGCCACGTCAAAATCCAAGGGTGCCTCACCCGACTGAGCTGCTTCCAGCAGTTCATACAGCTTAGTGACGGGACCCAGTGTGTCTAGGAACTTGTCCTGACAGTTACGGAGGGAATAGTCTAGTCCCCTCTTAGGTTTCCAGCCGGCTAGAAACTGGGCTGAGGGTCCACTTCTGGGGTTTTTGCCACAGCATCTGGTATTATGGGTTGGGAGAGGGACTTAGGTACCCTGAGGGCCAGGTATTGGGCGATGTGTTCAGAGGGTTCCCACTCAGCAGAGCGTGGGTGCCTTAAGTTATCAGGGTCAAATAGAGGTATATCTTTAGTCGCGGGCCGCTTCTGCCCCGGGCGCCCCTGATTGTGTCGAGGCACGTGTCGGTGCCAAAGGGAATTGCTTTCGCTCGTACGGGTCAGAGTATGGGACGTCTGACCCCTCATCCCCCTCCTTGCCTCCTTGCTCTTGCCCGTTTCCAGTCTCTGGTAGCCGTAGCTCGCCCAGGAGCTCTATTGCGCGGTTGTTGCGCGCCATCATGGACAGCCTGAGGCGTGTCAATCAGAGCAGGTTTAACCTGCATCGGGGGGGGGGGGGTCTTGAGAGTGTTTGCGCTTGCCTAGCGCTTTGCGCCCTGGTAGTGTCCCTTCAAGAGGGGTAGGTGTCAAGGCAGGGGTAGCGTGAGGTTGGACTTGCCTGAGCGCCTGTGTAATGGAGTTCGAAATGGTAGAGGACATAGCGCCCATGGCTGATGATATGGCCTTTGAAATAGAGTTGGACATGGTGGTGTCCAGAAGGGATTGGAATTCTTCCGAGCCCATGAGCCCAGGGTCAGCCTGGGGGTCAGGGCTAGTAGTGGCCATTGAGGGACTAGGTTTGCCAGGGAAGTTATCACCAGACTGAATGGTAGATAACTGAGTGCAAGTAAGAAAATAACAAATTGAAAAGACCGAGTACGAGGATTGATTAACCCAGGTACAGGGAGATGGAGGATAGCTCCAAAGTATATATCTGCTATAAATAAACTGTACCCGTCTGGAGAGAGAAAAGATCGATTCTCAGATCGTGTGAGAAGAAATCCCACGATGTACTAGTTCTTTAAAATGGCAGCCGCCTTAATAGGCGACTAGAAAACCAAAAAAATGGCAGCCGCGAGGAAAACCAAAAAAATGGCAGCCGCGTGGTATAGAAATTAGTGCTGGGAAAACGCTGCGGGGGTGCTGGACGAGCCCCGCCGACGATACCCGGCAGAGTGTGACCGGGGAAGGGAGCCCCAACCCGAGGGGGGAGGGAGGGAAACAGAAATGTCCAAAGGGAAAAACCTGAGTATAAAATCGGTCACACAAAAAAAATGCAATGTACAGCAAAAAACAGATAAATGATCAAAAGCAGTGGAAGGGATTAAACAATAAAGAACATCCCAATAAGCAGAGCAAATAAACAGAGCAAATAATGCAAACACAATACAATCCCACCAGAGCACACTATAGGTAAGAGGAGAGTGTACTTATCTGGTCTGAGGGAGCAGCGAAGAAAGAGGAAGAAGCATGGAGTGCTACACCTTATATAATAATGGGGTGGATACCAATGATAGCACTGTCAATATGCTAATGTTATATTGTTTTTTTCTCTCTTTTGCATATATTTCTCTTCGCTGCTGAGGGAGAATTAAAGAAAGAGAAGCATAATAGGAGCCTCCGTATGTTTAAAAAAAAAATTATTTTTTTGTGTGAACTCGGTGGACATTGCTCAGTAGTTGGGTGTAATGTCAATGTTTACCATTCCTTTTTTTGTTTTGTTTCCCAGGCTCGTGACTGTGGCTATTCTGTGCTGTTTGCCTCCTGTGTTTTAACTTTCGATCTCTTACTGGTTCCATTTTATAGAAAGCATCAATGACTTCTGCAAAGCCTTACAAGCTCCTGAATTAACCCCTTAAGGACCAAACTTCTGGAATAAAAGGGAATCATGCCATGTCACACATGTCGTGTCCTTAAGGGGTTAAACAGGTTTAACCAATAACAAATCTAAATCACATCCTATCTATCCATCGACAGAAACAGAGCAACAAAACAACAAAGGCACAGGCTCTGCAACAAGTTGCACAAAGTCAAAATTGCAAGTACCTTTATTAATGATCAACATTTCTCTTTTTTGAGTGTATATTATTATTACCATTTATATAGCGCCAACAGATTCCATAGCGCTTAATATACAAGCCATGTATTGTAGCACTTATCCTAGACATAAGTGCATGATGCTACAGGTCCAAATCTGCCTCTGAATTGTCAAAACTTGTAGGAAATTCCCATACATGCCACTTGGGCATACACTAGAAGCAAATTACAGGTACATTTGGTGATTAGCCCTGAACATGCCAATTCAATATGGGATAAAAATCGGTCTGCTAAAATAAATAAACATATAAAACAAATAATAGAAATGTGTGAATTACAAACAAAAGTAAAAAAAAAATTCAAATAATTATTAAATACTAAAATTCAAATATTTATTACAAAATTCAGACTGATTTTGAATATGTAGGTGTGCCTATTCTTTGCATCTAAAATGAAAAAAAAAACGAGCAGCAAGCAGGCAACAGGTTAAAAAAAAATATGAAACATGAGGGGAGAGGCAGAATAATGGCTCCTCAGATTCCCTCACAGAATGAGAGACAGTGTGACAGTTATAGGGACACTCTTAAAGCCAAAATCACTAGCTAATTGAATAGGTCTCTATAGGAGCATCCCCTCCATTTGGTATGTTTAAAACAACATTTATACATGTTAGCAGGTTGTGAATACCAAAACATTGTTAAAGGGACACTCCAGGCACCCAGACCACTTCTGCTCATTGGAGTGGTCTGGGTGCCAACTCCCACTACCCTTAACCCTGCAACTGTAATTATTGCAGTTTTTCATAAACTGCAATATTTACATTGCAGGGTTAACTCCACCTCTAGTGGCTGTCTACTAGACAGCCACTAGAGGTCACTTCCTGGGTTCTAGCACAGGTTTCCTGTGCTAGAGCGTCGCTGGATGTCCTCACGCTGTGTGAGGACCTCCAGCGTCGCTCAAAACCCCATAGGAAAGCATTGAAATGATTTTTCAATGCTTTCCTATGGGGAGACGTAATGCGCATGCGCGGAATTTCCGCGCATGCGCATTAGGTCTCCTCGGCCGGTGAGCGAGATTAGTCTCGCCCACCGGCCGACGTAATCACTAGGAGGAGCGTCGCGGAGGCGGAGACAGCGGCGAGGGACATCGCCGCTGTCCCAGGTAAGTCACTGAAGGGGTTTTCACCCCTTCAGTAACCGGGGATTGGTGGGTGGGAGGGAGAGGGACCCTCCAGTGCCAGAAAAACGGATCGTTTTTCTGGCACTGGAGTTTCCCTTTAATCCTCTGGGAGGTGCCACCGTGACAGAAAAAACTGCACATAGAAAGTTATTGCACCACAATCACTGCAAGAAGACATAATGATTATTCTATAATAGTGGTTAGGGTGCAAGGACAAGGTACGTGCAGCATTTCTACTACAAAAAGCATCCGGTCCAGCGATATTTTGATTTTTTGGGATGGGTTATAATTCTATCTCCAGCTAATGTCAAGAAGCCATCCAAGAATAACAGTACCGGCTGGGTATATCAATGTCATCCACTTTTTGTAAGCATCTCCACGGTGCATACACAACTTGGCCTGACTTCTCTCACCTCCTAGGGAAGAGAAACTTTTCTCTTTACACTTAAAGATATATTTTCAAAGACAAAAATACAATTCTTAAAGGGACACTATAGTCACCAGGACCACTATAGCTTAATGTAGTGGTTCTGCGGTCTATAGCTTGTCCCTGCAGACTTCTCAATGTAAGCACTTTTCTCTGAAAAGGCAGTATTTACATTGCTGCCTAGTAACACCTCTAGTGGCAGTCACTCACACGGCCGCTAAAGTGCTTCCTATCTCAGTGCTGCACAGTGTGCAGCATCTACAATCAGCGCCTCCACATTCTGCATGGAGGCGCTGAACATTTTCTATATAGATGCATTGATTTAATGCATCTCTATGAGGGGATGCCGATTTGTGCAGTGTTTTGCAGAGCATGTGCAATAGCTTCCCAATACTTCCCTAAGGGAAAGCAATGGATTGGCGGAGATCATCAAGCTTGATTATCTCTGCCATAGAGGCGGAGCCAGGCGCGGGGAGACCAACACAGCATGGATATATGAGGTGAGTAAAAACACCATTTATATGCATTCGGAGGGGGGGAGCTGGTCACCTAAACACACGCACACACACACACACATCATGCCGGGCCAGAGTGACATCCTATTCCAGCCCGGATGGTGATGGGGGAACCAATTGCGCATGTGCGACACGTGCTCTAAGGCGACTCTATTGAATAGCATTGAACCAATGCAAAGCTTGAGGAAGTGCAGCATCGTTTCATGTTATTAAACTCCAGGAAGCCCCTGACACCCAGTGAAAGGGGACAGGGACATTGCACCCAAACCACTTCAATGAGATGAAGTGGTCTGGGTGCCTGTAGTGTCCTTTTAACCCCTTCAGGACCGCTGACGGTTCAGGACCGTCAGCGGTAAAACGTGCGTTTGGACCGCTGACGGTCCTGAACCGTCATAACGGTCTGGTGCTACTTACCTGATCGCCGTCGGTCCCACGGCGGCAATCAGTGCTCCACCCGGTCCAGGGGGGTTGCCTGTCTGCCCGGGCAGTCCCCCCTCGGCAGATCAGGACCCCACGGCCATGTGATCACTCGATCACATGACCGCAATAGGTGTCTGTGTATCTGCCTGCAGGGGGACTGTCTGTGCTGACAGGCAGTCTCCCTGCAAGTGAAAAATCAAAAAAATAAAGTAAAAAAAAAAAAAACAGTGTAAAAAAAAAATAAAATCAAATAATATGTGTGTGTGTGTGTATATATATATATATATATATATATATATATATACATACATATACATACATACATACATAATGTCATATTAAGTGTATTTTTATATTTATATATACACGTATATTAATATAAAAATACACTTATATTTAAATTACACACGAATATATACAATATATATAATTGCTATATATATGGTATATATATATATATATATATTATTATAAAATACAAATATGTTAATAAAAATAAATAACAAAAAATAAAAATAATTTTTAATAATTATAAAAAAAATATTTATATATGCAATTTTATCCTAACAGTATTTTGATATATATATATATATATATATATATATATATATATATATATATATATATATATATATATATATATATATATTTATTTAACTCAAAATACACTTAGAATGTAATGATATATATATATATATATATATATAAATAAAATAAAAACAATACAAAATATACATATGAAATATACATAATTACATAAATAATTTCATAAATATACACGTAGACGTCAAATATATAAATATGTATATATATTAAAATTTTACATGTGTATTTATGTAATATTTTTACCTAATTAAGTAATTTTAATGATTGCAATTTGAGGGACCTGCCTGCCAACCCAGGCCGAAAGTCCAGATAATTTAATTTGCTAGCACTGTGTTTAACCCTGTAACTTTCTATGACACCCTAAAACCTGTACATGGGGGTACTGTTTTACTCGGGAGACTTCGCTGAACACAAATATTAGTGTTTCAAAACAGTAAAACATATCACAGCGATGATATTGTCAGTGAAAGTGAAGTTTTTTGCATTTTTCACACACAAACAGCACTTTCACTGAGGATATTATTGCTGTGATACATTTTACTATTCTGATACACTAATATTTGTGTTCAGCGAAGTCTCCTGAGTATAACAGTACCCCACATGTAGAGGTTTTATAGTGTTTGTGAAAGTTACAGGGTCAAATATAAGGCTTGATTTTACTTTTTTTTTTTTATTGAAATTTGTCGGATTGGTTAGGTTGCCTTTGAGAGCGTATGGTAGCCAAGGAATGAGAATTAGCCCCATGATGGCATACCATTTGCAAAAGAAGACAACCCAAGGTATTGCAAATGGGGTATGTTCAGCCTTTTTTAGTAGCCACTTAGTCACAAACACCGGCCAAAGTTAGCGTTTCTTGCATTTTTAACACACAAACAAATATAAATGCTAACTTTGGCCAGTGTTTGTGACTAGGTGGCTACTAAAAAAAACTGGACATACCCAATTTTGAATACCCTGGGTTGTCTACTTTAAAAAAATATGTACATGTTAGGTGTGTTTCGGGGATTTATGACAGATAACGGTGTTACATGGTCACTATTGATACATTTAAAATATATATATATTGAAACAGCAATTTCCTACTTGTATTTATAGGCCTATAACTTGCAAAAAAAAGCAATAAAGCATGTAAACACTGGGTGTTTTTAAACTCGGGACAAAATTTTGAATCTATTTAGCAGTTTTTTTCATTAGCTTTTGTAGATAAGTAAAAGATTTTTCAAGTAAAAGTCCAAAAACATGTTTTTTTTTACATTTTTCACCATATTTTATTATTATTTTTAAATACAATATTTGACATAATACAAATAATGGTATGTAAAGAAAGCCCCTTTTGTCCTGAAAAATATATAACTTGTATGGGAACCGTAAATGAGAGAGCGGAAAATTTCAGCTAAACACAAACACCACAAAAGTGTTAAAAGTGCTCTGGTCCTTAACGTACAAACATTGCAAAAACAGGCCGGTCCTTAAGGGGTTAAGACAAAATAGTCCCCTACTATATAAATAATAATGTTTTGTGCTATGGTATATTTGGATTGTATTGGAATTTCAATGACATTCCAACACAGTCTGCATTAGTATTTAAATCAATATTATATACCGAGAGCCGCTTTAATTCAACATTATCAATGCAAACTGGTAGAAAGTGGTCTCTGGGAGTCAGGAAAAAGACTTCCCTTATGAGGAGCCATATCTAACCAGTTTTACATCAAACCTGGTAACAATGCTCAGTTACTTTAACGTACCCAACACAGCATTCCATAATGGTTCTAATGGACCTGAGAGAGTTCCTTTTATTGGAACTAGTTGGAAAAGTTCTATAATTGTTTTGGGTTTTTTTTGTAAGTCAGGGGTTGTCAAAAATAAATACATTTTTTTTACTTTTAGCCCTCTTGTCTGCCTGCAGGGGGTCAATGTTTTGTTAGCCCTTATTGTTTAAAAGGTAGCCCCCACATATCAGAGTGCTGGTTTTTGGGGTGTCTCTGACAGGATGTACCTTCCAGGCGGAGTTCTTCCTCAGGTCTTCGAAGTCTTTCCCATAGATGGCATCCAGGACCTGCAGCTCGTTCTCCTGCCTGTGGTAGTGGGTCTCTGGCGGGTCTGGAGCAGGCCCCACGGAGCGCCCCTTATCCCCGGCCTCGGCCCGCTCATGGTCACCTGGCGAAGTGGAACCTACAGGAAGCACCGCGCTGCCCCCACCCTCGGCCATACTATACCGGACACATTACGGGAATCGCTGCTGCTGCTGCTGCAAGCCCCCGACAGCTGCCACTACAATGCATGCCCCTGCCCAATAGGCTTCCAGGGCACGGCACACATCACGCGAAGCCCCCGCGGCCATTTTTAGTAAGGGCAACGAATTGGGACTTGTAAGGCGGCCGCCATGATAAGTATGGGCAAAAATTGTATCCACGTCAAGGGTATAGAAGAGGGTGTGAAGGGATGCACATTTGCTGTGGACATTGGCTGTTACTTTTTCCTTTTGAAAGAGTATCATGTGCACCTGACTAGGAAAATATGGTTTTATGATGGGCAATGTTACTTTAAAGTGTATCCAGCATTAAAGAGATTTATCAAATTATCCTATTCTAAAGAATGTATTATTATTTATAAAGCGCCAACAAATTCCGCAGCGCTATAGACTTTAAGGATAGTGTATTTGTTCTCCGTCTTGGTGATGTTGTTTATTAATTGAAGATTAATTGAAGATTAATAAACAAGTATGTGACATTTTATTGACACTGTAATACCTGAGGAGAATGTAAATGTATTTCCATGGAAACCAAAAAAAAAAAACCCAGTGCGACATGGTGACAAAAATAATACCCGGGTGTTAGAGCCAACGCTCAGACATTTACAAAAGTTTTCAAAGTGAATTTTTTTCCCCCCTCATTAATGTTTTATTGATTTTCACCAAAAAAATAACATTACATAATATCTCGGTAATACAATCCATAGTTTCCATTTGTACATAAGGTCTTTTCGTGCATAAGTCATCATTTACATGGACATACCGGTACATTGATCTCAGTACATTTCGAGACATTCTGCATGCTTGTTTCCAATCATAATTAATCAACCAGACATATGGTTAAAGGAAAAAGACTGAAACAATAATAACGAAAAATGTTAACATAAACGTAAGACCCAACTATCTGTACAGGGCATCCTGCCTAAAGTTTGGACCAGCCGTTCATAGAAGTTTAATTTCAGACGTCAAAATATTAGCTATCCCGGGGGCGGGGCCGGACCGCCGAGCTGGATGGTCGCAAGCGAGACCAGCTCCTGCAACCTAAGCCCAGATAAGCATGAAACAATATGATTAATGATATAAAACCAACCGGCAATGGTGGCACTCAGTGGGTAGAGGGCTCTGGATCCAGGGTGAGGCTGGCTCTAAGGGTTTCAGTCCCCTGGAGGAAGATTCCTCGCTGACATTTTCAAGGCCTACTCCAGCAGTGAGCGGAGGGGAACGGCCGCTGCCCCGCTGTCCTGTCAAACAGCGCTAAATCACATGTCAGCCCGCGGGGAACCGGCTCCGTACCCCCCCCCCCTTTGGACCGGGGGGGTGATGGTGCCAAAACCAGAGCCCCAACAAGCTGCACACCCGCACCGGCAGAACCCAGGGCGGACCGTTGACATTAACGGCACAGATCCTATCTGCAGCCATTCCCATGCACCCTCGGACCTCATCAAACAACCCACCTCCATCGAGATTGAAAGCACAGTGCCTTCCGCGGGGTCCCGGCGCTTCCCTCATCCTCCGGGCAAGGACACAAGACGACCCACAGATACAGGACTCACCCTCCCATCACGATCCGGCTCACATCACTCACAGGTCGGCGGCAGGACAGTTCGGGATCCAGGGGATCCGGCAAACCTGAAAACACACTGTCTTCAGCAGCGTGGCTCTCACATTAAGACAATCTCTTTTATTTTTATTTTTTTTCTCGTCTCCTCACTTCAGCTGAACTGGTCGTTGAGGAGCCAACTCTTTACGAGCCAACTCGTAAAGAGGCCATACTAGATTTAGTGTTAACAAATGGAGATTTGGTATCAGATATTACTGTAGGTGAAAGTTTAGGATCCAGTGATCATCAGTCAGTGTGGTTTAATATAAGAACAGTGACTGAGTCACACCACACAAAAACAAAAGTTTTAGACTTTAGAAAAACAGACTTTTCTAAAATTAGAATATGTGTAAAGGAGTCATTATCAGACTGGAGCAATTTAAATGGAGTCCAAAATAAATGGGATTATTTAAAAGCTGCACTACTGAAGGCAACAGAAAATTGCATTAGGCTTGTCAGTAAAAGCAAAAAATTCAAGAAACCACTGTGGTACTCCGCAGATGTGGCCAAAATAGTAAAAAACAAAAAGTTAGCATTTAGTAATTATAAAAAAACCCAGAGTGAGGAAGACAGAACGACCTATAAGATTAGGCAGAAAGAGGCTAAGCAAGTTATAAGAGCTTCCAAATCACACACAGAAGAGAAAATAGCACAGTCAGTAAAAAAGGGGGACAACACTTTTTTTAGATACATAAATGAGAAAAGAAAAGTAAAACAAGGATTAGTTAGATTAAAAACAAAAGAAGGAAGGTATGTAGATGAGGATAAAGGTCTAGCTGACTGCCTCAATGAATATTTTTGTTCGGTATTTACAGCTGAAAATGAAGGAAAGGGAACAGGGGCAGCTCCCACACAGACTGTGGAATAGAAATTGAGTTTACAAATCAAGCATTTTATTAAAGATTCAAAGTTAAGCAAAAAAAAAAAACACTCAGAATGGCAGGCGGATGCGTATTAGGGACTTTAGCTTGTGGCTTGGTGAATGGTGTCGGGAGCAAGGATCAGTTAAAAAAAAGGATAAATGAGTCATTTATTACACGTGAGTTTACAGAGGAAGAGGTTCTATTTCAACTGTCAAAAGTAAAGACAAATAAGTCAATGGGACCTGATGGAATACACCCAAAGCTATTAAAAGAGCTTAGTGGTGTACTAGCAAAACCAGTAACAGATTTATTTAACCAATCATTGTTAACAGGAGTAGTCCCAGAAGATTGGAAGTTAGCGAATGTTGTGCCCATTCACAAGAAAGGTAATAGGGAGGAGTCGGGCAACTATAGGCCAGTAAGCCTTACTTCAGTAGTGGGGAAAGTGATGGAAACTATGTTAAAGGATAGGATTGTTGAACATCTAAAAACACATGGATTTCAAGATCAGAGACAACATGGGTTTACTTCAGGGAGATCATGCCAAACTAATCTTATTGATTTTTTTGATTGGGTGACTAAAATTATAGATCAGGGTGGTGCAGTAGACATTGCTTACCTAGATTTCAGTAAGGCTTTTGACACTGTTGCACATAGAAGTCTTATCAATAAACTGCAATCTTTGAGTTTGGATTCCAATATTGTTGAATGGGTAAGGCAGTGGCTGAGTGACAGGCAACAGAGGGTTGTAGTCAATGGAGTATATTCGAAGCTTGGGCTTGTCACCAGTGGGGTACCTCAGGGATCTGTACTTGGACCCATTCTCTTTAATATTTTTATTAGTGATATTGCAGAAGGTCTTGATGGTAAGGTGTGTCTTTTTGCGGATGATACTAAGATATGTAACAGGGTTGATGTTCCAGGAGGGATAAGCCAAATGGCAAATGATTTAGGTAAACTAGAAAAATGGTCAGAGTTGTGGCAACTGACATTTAATGTGGATAAGTGCAAGATAATGCATCTTGGACGTAAAAACCCAAGGGCAGAGTACAGAATATTTGATAGAGTCCTAACCTCAACATCCGAGGAAAGGGATTTAGGGGTGATTATTTCTGAGGACTTAAAGGTAGGCAGACAATGTAATAGAGCAGCAGGAAATGCTAGCAGAATGCTTGGTTGTATAGGGAGAGGTATTAGCAGTAGAAAGAGGGAAGTGCTCATGCCATTGTACAGAACACTGGTGAGACCTCACTTGGAGTACTGTACACAGTACTGGAGACCATATCTTCAGAAGGATATTGATACCTTAGAGAGAGTTCAAAGAAGGGCTACTAAACTGGTTCATGGATTGCAGGATAAAACTTACCAGGAAAGGTTAAAGGATCTTAACATGTATAGCTTGGTGGAAAGACGAGACAGGGGGGATATGATAGAAACATTTAAATACATAAAGGGAATCAACACAGTAAAGGAGGAGACTATATTTAAAAGAAGAAAAACTACCACAACCAGAGGACATAGTCTAAAATTAGAAGGACAAAGGTTTAAAAATAATATCAGGAAGTATTACTTTACTGAGAGGGTAGTGGATGCATGGAATAGCCTTCCAGCCAGTGGCGTACTAAGGGGGGGGCGGGGGGGGCGGCCCGCCCCGGGTGCCACTGACTAGGGGGGTGCCATGACGTCCGGTGTCATGTGTCACCCCCCGGCCCCCATCATTACGCTGCGCACAGCCGCAGCACCTTTGCGGCTCGGCAGGACTTACTACAAGGATGAGAAGGGGAGGAGTGTTGCGGGCCGCGGCGTCGCGCAACGTGATGACGTCGTGCGCAGCGCCGTCAGCCCGCCTTCACGGATCTTCAGCGGAAGGATCCGGGCGGTGAGGCACCCAGTCGGTCAAGGCATCAATAAAATGTAAGTAGTAATTTTATGTGATGGGGCTAAATTAATTTAAGGGGGGGGGTGGATAATGGATTAAAGAATTAAAGGGGAGGGAGTTTTAATTAAGGGGTGTGTGTATTAATTAAGGGGGGTGTATTAATTAAGGGGGGAGTGAGTATTAATTAAGGGGGGTGTATTGATTAAGGGGGTGTATTAATTAAGGTTTGAGTGAGTATTAATTAAGGGGGGTGTATTAATTAAGGGGGTGTATTAATTAAGGGGGGAGTGAGTATTAAGGGGGGTGTATTAATTAAGGGGGTGTATTAATTAAGGTTTGAGTGAGTATTAATTAAGGGGGGTGTATTAATTAAGGGGGTGTATTAATTAAGGGGGGAGTGAGTATTAAGGGGGGTGTATTAATTAAGGGGGGTGTATTAATTAAGGGGGGTGTATTGATTAATTAAGGGGGAGTATTAATTAAGGGGGGAGTGAGTATTAATTAAGGGGGTGTATTAAGGGGGTGTGGGTTAATTAAGGGGGGGGTGTATTAATTAAGGGGGTGTGGATTAATTAAGGGGGTGTGGATTAATTAAGGGGGGAGTGAGTATTAAGGGGGGTGTATTAATTAAGGGGGTGTATTAATTAAGGTTTGAGTGAGTATTAATTAAGGGGGTGTATTAATTAAGGGGGGAGTGAGTATTAAGGGGGGTGTATTAATTAAGGGGGTGTATTAATTAAGGTTTGAGTGAGTATTAATTAAGGGGGGTGTATTAATTAAGGGGGTGTATTAATTAAGGGGGGAGTGAGTATTAATTAAGGGTGGTGTATTAAGGGGGAGTGAGGATTAATTAAGGGGTGAGTGGATTAATTAAGGGGTGTGTGGATTAATTAAGGGGGGTGGATTAATTAAGGGGGGTGGATTAATTAAGGGGGTGTGGATTAATTAAGGGGGGTGGAGTAATTAAGTGGGGTGTATTAAGGGGGAGTGAGAATTAATTAAGGGGGTGTATTAATTAAGGGGTGTGTGGATTAATTAAGAGGGTGTATTAATTAAGGGGTGTGTGGATTAATTAAGGGGGTGTATTAATTAAGGGGTGTGTTGATTAATTAAAGGGGTGTATTAATTAAGGGGGAGTGAGGATTAATTAAGGGGGGTGTATTAATTAAGGGGGGTGAGGATTTATTAAGGGGGGTGTATTAATTAAGGGGGGTGTGGATTAATTAAAGGGGGCTGTGGATTAAAGAATTAAAGGGGGAGGTTTAAATAATGGGGGTGCAGGGTTTTTTTGATTAAGGGGGTTGCAGTATTCTATTTATTAAGGGAGGATGTGCACTGCAGATTTGTGTTTTTTTGTTAAGGGGGTGTGCAGGGTTTTTATAAGGGGTGTGTGCAGGTTTTTTGTTATTAAAAGGGGGTGTGCAGGATTTTTATGTGTAGGGAGTGAATGAAATTTATGTGATCGGGGTGCAGGGTTTTTATGTGTAGGGAGTGTATGAAATGTATGTGATCGGGGTGCAGGGTTTTTATATGAAGGGCGAGACAAGGGGCTTTGTAGAAAGGGGCAGGGCAGGAGTTTTCTAGAAGGTTCCAGAAGGGGGGGGGGGGGTGCCACACTCAGGGTCCGCCCCGGGTGCCAAATGCTCTAGGTACGCCCCTACTTCCAGCTGAAGTGGTAGAGGTTAACACAGTAAAGGAGTTTAAGCATGCGTGGGATAGGCATAAGGCTATCCTAACTATAAGATAATGCCAGGGACTAATGAAAGTATTTAGAAAACTGGGCAGACTAGATGGGCCGAATGGTTCTTATCTGCCGTCACATTCTATGTTTCTATGTTTCTATGTCACAATCTTGCTTATATGAATGTTTTGTGATTAGAGCAGGCACTCCAGCATATTGACGGGCATCTTTCATGTTTTGGCAATACAAAACCTGTGCCCTCAGCTAAATTCACATACACTTACATGTCAGCAAATACAGCATACTTGTTGTTAACCCGCAGACACAACTACTTAAGCCTGTCTATATAGCCCACACTAATGTTAGAACTGTATTAAGTTAATTTCAGGTTTCTCAATCGACCTGTCTCATACTCTGGCTGCCTAAAAATACCGCATAGCCTATTACAGATACACGAGCTTACCCAATCAAGCAGCGTTACATATTGAATACCTATCTTGATTAGATGACATACCTGCTTAAATATGCCTGTTTTGTGCAAAATGTGTGACTTAAATATGACCAAGCTATACTCGACTGAGTTAATGTCACTCCATATAGTATGTCATAACCAGGCTTACTGTTTTCTTGTTAAGTTCATTAACCAGTTTATCCTTTTTAAAAAATGTGCAGTACATGCCACAGTCTCCTGCCTCTTGAAATGTCTGCATTCACTGTGGTGGCATGGCAAACCTGTCTTATCATACTGCCATATCTACAGCGTGTTGCTCATGTGCATAGGGGGCTGTCTGGGGTGGTATATTCTTCTGGTATATTCTACTGTATTCCTCATCAAAACATGTCTACAATTAGTACCTATCGTTTATCAGCAATATACTCTTCTAGCTTTCTCCATGACAAGCGTAATATATTACCATAGTTAAAATCAAACGTGATCCTGAACTACTGTTTGCAAATAATATAAAAAATGTGCCTGTATATCTAATGCCATAACATATTATGCCAATGTTTACCTACTCTACCGGATGTCGCTGTTGTGGCACACGCCGGCTGTTTGTTCAATCAGTGCACAACCAAAATAAAGAATTTAATTTAAAAAAAAAAAATATTAGCTATCCCACCTCCAGAACGAAATCGTAGGTTGCATCACCTATGTATATGTTGGCTAGATCTGTGTTAAGTAGTACCCTTGGTACCTGGCTGCCCATATGTCTCCGTCCACTTACTCCACGCTTCGTCAAAGACTTGCGTTTTATAGGGTCTCTCGATAGACATGTGTTCGTAGAAATAATATTGCTGGACCTTGTCCCTTAGCTGAGGGACGGGACGGCAAACTGTTGATTTCCATCCAGTCGCTATCAAACTGCGTGCAGCAACGAAGACCAAAGCTGCAATTTGTGACAACGAATTGGTGGTATTTCTTGGAAAGAGAAAAAAAAAATCAGGTGGACGGATTTATAGGAAATCCCTCCAAGCCCAATAAGGCTAATAAGTCACTAACATCATGCCAAAGATCTTTAATGCCGTTACATGACCACCATACATATAGCATTGTACCATGTTCTATCCCACATCTCCAACATAAGGGGGGGTAATAGCGGGACATATTTTGTGAAGTTTGGTAGGTTTAAAATACCACCGGTAGATGAACTTTTTATGGGCTTTTATGTGGGTAAAGCAAGACGTTAATGTAGATAAATTAGTCAGGATCTTAGTCCACCCAGAATCAGCAATTTTGAAATTGCATTCCTCCTCCCATTGTCTTTTAAACAGTGGAGAATAGGTCGGGGAGAGGTCCAACCATGCTTTATAGCATAGCGACAGTGCTTTATTTTTTGTGGGTGCCTTCCAACACCTATCTAAAATTTATTTTGCCGTCAGTGACGTCTCTTCAGATGGCTGAGTGTTTCTACGTGAGAGGTGAGAATAATTTTCAGCTGAAGGAAGGAAAATGTATTACGAGTAGGTACATCATATTGTTGTTTTAGAACCTGGAAGGGTTTCAGTTTACTGGTCTCATAAAATTAAGTCAAACGCGTGATCCCTGCTGCTACCCAACTATCTGTTCTGTTGTCACCCAGGGAAATGCTGTTTTTAGTGCAGAGAGCGGGGCGCATTGGGGGAAATTATCTTTCCAACCCAATGCCACCATAAATCCATCGTAGATTTTCAATGTTGCTGTGGTGGTTGGAAAAAGATTGGTAACCTTTTTGGCATCGCAGCTAGATGTAAATTCAGCGTTTTTTGCTTAAATGTTTTAACTGATTCAGTGGCCATGTCGTGCAGAGCTAAATGGTGTTCTGATTTGCCAAGATGATGGGCTCAACAAGCTGGTTTCCAGGCTGTAACTGCCGCGTTTCAGGAGAGCTCCCTCATTACACGTCCGTGTTCTCGCGCTGCTAGGACACGCCCCCTCTCCAAAGTGAATTTAAATGAACAATTGGAAAAATTCTCTAAGTCATATATCGTTACAGTTTGGCGTTAAATTTGAAATTCACTTTGCATTCTCACTTTAGTGTATAACCCTCGCAATGTGTTATATTGATTTCCTAAAAAAAGGTGTCCTCTCCTGCATGGTAAGGTATAGGTTTAACCCCTTAAGGACCAAACTTCTGGAATAAAAGGGAATCATGACGTGTCACACATGTCATGTGTCCTTAAGGGGTTAAAGTGGATGTCACTTCCGTTTTTTGTTTTTTTTTAACATATTTTACAAGGATCTACGAAAGATACAAATCTGGTGTGGGTCCCATTGCCGTGCGGCACAGGTGAGTTTTACTTACCTTAAGCTGCTACCCTACTAGTTTTGATAGATCCTTAGCAGAAGACCCACTTTCCTCTGATCCCTCTATGAACCCTCTTTCACAGCTCTGTCTTCCCTCCTAACGGAGGGGTTTAGTTGATATACCTGGGAGCTACCTACCAAGTAAGACAAATGAAAGCATTATTTCTGTTTTTTTTAAAGGGATACTCCATGCACCAATCACGGAGGGACAGGGCTCTCATGGAGGGCAGGCTGAGAGGAGGATATGAGCAGCATGGAGAGTGGCCATGCCACAATTGGAGACCTGTTGCCAGCATGCTGTGCGTGCTGACGTCAGACATCCAATATGCACAAAATTGATATTAGCCTCCCTGGAACTCTTGCTCCTGGTTGGTTAATGATAACTCAATGAGTCCACCACCGGTAGCAGAGAAGTTAAACTTTGTATGATTTCAGCAGACTCCAACCACTATGACTATGCCAAATCATTTAAGTGGTCATGGTGCTTGAAGTAACCATTTAATACTAAACTCCCATAAACCTAATTTACTCACTCATTAATTTGAAATTTACCAAGACGTTATGCCCTCACATATGTACCAATTCTAGGTGTGAAAAGTAACTTAAGATTTTCAAATGCAGGTTAGCGGGAACCAGGTACACCAAAACCAGGAGCTGATGCTTGGATAAATCAAATATCAAAGCACTGAAGCTTTGGAATTTCAGCCTACAAGAAGGCCTATAGGAATGAAAATACGTTTCATCTTTATGTCAGCACCAAAATATACTCTTGTCCCCTTTTGCCAGCCCCCAATCCTCCTATCCATTGCATTAAGTTTGCAAAGAGTATTTTTATGCAGTGAATGTAATTGATTCAAACAGCCTTTCAACATAGTTGACATCTGGAACTTCAAATTAATAATACTTATTTTAATAAAAATGCTATTTGTCAAGTTTTGTTGCAGTAATATTCAGACTTCTTCCATGCATGGAATAGCAGACAAAAAACAAACAAATGCATTGTTTAAAGCTGCAAATAGTAACTGGCAGGTTAAAGTAACCTCGTTATAATGAACACAATAAGTTCAGCACAGTTCCTCCCTCACTGAGTGCCACTATTCAGTTTGTAGGTATGGGTAAAATTATTCAAAGCATTACTGTGCTATTTTATTGAAAAATATATCTCAAAGTAAAGAAATTTTTTTTTTTTTTTAAAAACGGTTATACAGTAATAAACAGACAGCTCTTCCATGTCTTTGCAAAACCAAAAATGGTTTAATTTATTTCTGTCAAAGCTTTAGTGTGTTATATCAAACTTTCATCGGCACCTGGTCCATTGACAGAAATAAACGTAACCATTTTTATTTTGGAAAAGTTTGAGAATGCTTCTATTTTGTACTTGTATAATTTTTAATGAGCGTGCACCAGGATGTATTTTCAGAAATAGTATTTTTATTATGTACTTATATAACTTTTTTTAGTGGTTCCTTTCCGGGTGAGTTAGTAGTTTAGGGTGACAACAAGAAAGGAGATTTAGGCAAAGGCAAAGGAACAGGTTTTTACAGTGACAACAATAAGGATGTGGAATTATCTGCCTGAAGAGGTGGTTTTATCAGAGTTTATACAGATGTTTAAACAGTAATTGGAAGAATACTTGCAAAAACATAACATTCAGGAATATAAATTTGAATTAGTGGGGTAATAGCATCTTGGTGCATTGAGAGATCTGACTGCTATTTAGTTTGAGCAGGAATTATTTCCTAGTTTATTGCAAAATTGTAAATGCTTCAAACTGGGGGGGGGGGGTGTTTCTTCTTTTGGATCAACAGTAAAAACAGATGTGAAAATGGCTGAACTTGATGGATGCATGTCTCTTTTCAGATATGTAACTATCTAACTATATGTAACATTCTTGTTTTAGGTGGGAACAGTTTAACTCACTGCTGACATTGCTTACCATAGAAGTGGCCCTTATAGGTGAATTACCAGGTTGAATTATGGTGTGAAAGTTGGTACTAATCATACTGAGCATCTGAGACTATATATTACAGTGCCATCTGAGATATATATATATATATATATATATATATATACATATATATATATAATATATTCTAATAGCTCAAAAAGAAGTAGTTATGGTGTTCATTGTGTAGATGAACATCATGAAGACAGTTGCTTTTCATGGACAGGTACAATCTGTAATATTTTATCTACAATAAGTCTTGCTCTCTTTTTAGGTTATGTTTACTCACAAATCATACCTTAAAACCAGCAATGGTTCCAATATATTAGCACATAAAACCTGAAAAGTTCACCACCTAGGATAAATTTAGTAAACAAAACACACAAAAAAATACGTTGTTTTTTTCAAAGCTTTATTTGTGTGATCACTGATTTGGGTAAACATTTTTCCAAAAATACTTTAAATTCATCAACGCTTTCTATTTTCTTAATTTTATGCAAACATTTACACCACTGTAAATATTTGTAATAGCACCTCCTTGAGATCAGTAGTAAATAATACAAAAAAACAAAAAAATGCATAGTAATTTGAAAATAATTTCTAAAGCTGCAGTCCTTGATTTGGATCCCCTACCTATACGTGAACATCAAAGACATAATATAGTTCTGAGTAAAACAATATGTAGCCGTTGGTACAAAATAAAAGCCTGTAGAATCGAGCTATTCACAGATACACACCTACCCCATGCAAATTGCTGAAATAAAATATTCCTATTTATTAGAGCTTTTTAAAAAAAAAAAACAGTAATGACATCTTACAGGGTTAGCCACTTAAGTTTGATTTGTTTAGAATTCAAGGTAAATTTAACCTTTTAGGCCACAATATTTGGGGAAATTCTTCAAGTCAGCTATGCTACCAATTTGGCTATTTTGGTCTAAAATGTTAAATTCACTTGGAAATTATGACAATTCACACATTTTTGAATAACCCTGGTTGTGTTTTATGTATATTGGATCTTTGTAGAGTGGAAATGAAAGTTAAGAAAAGCTACATAAAAAGAATTTTAAAAAAATCCCTCACAGTCTGTAACACCCCAGCAGGGCGTCGGATAATCCCGGCAAGGAACGGACGAACCTAATACTGCAAGTCATGTGGACGGCAAGGTTCCCTAACGTTTTTACCATTTCCTGTAGTCTCATTTAAGTTGATTTAGCAAAGTTATAAATCGCAGCATACTGGAGGCAATCAACATGCCGGGCAAGAGTAGCCTTACTGGGACCTCAGGGTAGGCTGGAAACGTGACGGCGCCCTAAGCGCACTCAATTCTCCCAACCCTTTTACATTTTTAACCCCAGCTATCCGGTTCACCTGTCCTGTGAGCTTCTACCAAACTAAAAACAAGGCCCACAAGCACTTAAAGCCAGTTTAACCCTACCGGTACAAGCTACCCTACCTCTCAAACTGGTGACACAATCTATACAGTTAAACACCCAAGCTCTACAACATGATACCCACAGTCTCATGCACAACCCATAAGTGTGTTTTCTCAATTTATTTCTCATGTTTAGCCTAAGTTATTTAAGCATATTCCTAGTTTTAAAAGCAAAGTTTAAATTCTTGTACTCTTTAGAAACGCATCTCACAAATGCCGATGTACACATGCTATATGCAACACACATGCGAATACATCCTGTCTTATATACAAAAATCGTGCAACTGAATATTGTCATGACTGTGCCTGCATCATTGAGCCTGTGTCTGCTGTCGTGGCACCACAGGCCTGTTTGTAATTCTTATTGCACCAAAAATAAAGAATTAAAAAAAAAAAAAAAAAAAAAAAAGAATTTTAAAAAATAATTAAAATCTACCACACAATACAGCGATACTACCACACAACATCAACATGAGGAAGGCAAGAACATGGCACGTGTGTTTAATAGGCCACCAGGAGGGAGCAGTGAAGATAGGTCCCACCCAGGAAACGAGCAGGTCATTTGACAGCCTGGCTATTAATGCTGTTGAACTACACCTTCTGGGGATATTTCCCTGGTGTCCGCAGAACACAAAGAAAAACCTGGAGCCCTATTGTGGGAATGCCCCAAGGAACAAAAAATAATGCTCTACTACATAGTATTATTAATATTGGAAAGAACCAATAACTATCACTAATCTACAATAATATGCTTTTAGGTCTGGTACAAAGAACGTAATATGATTAACAATGCGGTATTGGCATATGGAGACATTATCTGCTTAGCACCCACTGTGGCTGGCCCTGCTTTTACCTTAGTACATCATCAATATCTTGCTTAAAATGTGAATATTCTATTGGTTTGGACTAGGAGCACTTAAATGAAGCTTTATCTGTGTGCTATTATAAACTAGGGATCCACAAAATGTATTACATGGTAGGTGGTATTTTTTTCCAAAGTACAGCATTAGATAGGATTACCATTTGACACAATAGATTACCCTACTGTTTAATTGCCTAATTATATATTTCTGTCTTCAGTAAAGAATTGTAAAAACAAATGTTAGATAAATAAGTTTTCATGGCAACTGAGAACAGAGCACGACAGCCAATGGGAATACAGTATGTAACTAAATGAAAACCTCTTTTCAGCCAATAGTAATAGAGTATGGAAATGGCCAATTGAACTTCTTGGGAAGCTACATTTCAGCCACTGACAATACAGTATGCAAATTCATAGACTTGAATACTGGGATACGAAAGTGTCTGTGGTGGGTAGGTGGAAATAATGTAGTAAAGGGGTCTGCCACGAGTGGAGGGGCTCAAAATGTACAACAAAGGATGACTGGGGATGAGTCGTCTTTATAGAGTTGGCAGCTAAGCAGATGCACAAGAAGCCAAGGGCCACACTCAGGGTGGGACAAACTGAATAAGTATGACATTTAATGTATTGAATTAACACACAGTCTTGAAAACATTATGTACAGGAGACTCATATCCTATCATTTAGCACTGTCCATGTGGTTTGAAAGAGCAAGACTCAGCAATAAACTCGTAAAACTAGACAGAAGGTGGCAACGAACAAAGAAGAGGAAAAATAATGGAAAAGTAGAGGGAGGAAATTGGAGAAGTAACCAAGACAAGGCATTAGGTTGAAGAATAAGGCCCACGGGTTTGAAATATAAAAGATTTTAGAATAAAGAAAAAAAAAAAAGAGAAACAACACATTACAAAATAAAAATATATATATACGTCAAAGATCAAAGTGAATACAAAAATACAAGATAGAGATATTTATTCTCAGCTGCTGCAATGTAATCATACCCCTGCCATACCCCTAGGTCACGATAGGGCTGTTAGCCCAAATGACAGCCTTTATTGTGTTACATGTTTATAATGGAGCATTATGGGATTTGTGATCAAATAATAAAGTATCCAAGGTTGACCATTCTTGGTTTAACATTTTCAGTGACTTTAAAAACGGATCCTGTAAATAATGGGGCTGTTTACTAATGTGTTCCAGTTGGTCTTTGGTTATGGTTTTTACAGTTCTGTGAAAAACCACTATTTTCCAAGATCTGCTATGCTTAATGTCTTTATTTCGGCAAAGATTGTACATTTTCGGTATGTTTACGGTGCTATTTTTTGGTGAAAAGACTGAATCGTTTTTCTTTTTTCTCCGGTTTGCTCTCAGTCGTAGATGTTGATGGTAAAGGTAGGCTTTGGGATTTTGGTTTTACGTCTGATGTCTCCATAATCGCTGATCTCAAAACCTGTATCCATGATTGGCGCTCATTCTGTTGAGAGAATGTGAAAGTGGTTAAAAAGAATTAATAAAAACAGAACTTTTTAAAATATATATATATAATTATCTAGAAACTATTAGTTTTAAACTTGGTAATAGTATTTTATGTAACTATGGATGGAATTCCTCACCCGCTTTTTAATTAAATTTTTCCATCCCTTATTTTTTTTATTCATAATTCAATTGTTTATCATTGTTATATTTCTTTTTCATATTGTTAATATTATGTTTTCTTCAAATTGTTCAATAAACTATTAGTTTAGTGTTACCTGTTTTACGTATTTGATATCCCTTTTTTGAAACTAGTGTTTTTTTTTCTAACTATAAAAATTAGTAATAAAGAGTAAATGGTAAATGCAACGAAGTTTGATATATATATATATATATATATATATATCAATGCGAGTATTATTAAGATAACACTACAGATACAGAGCATTCTATAGATATTAGGATTTTTTTTCTAATATTCTTCACTTTTTTTTTTTGTCAATCTGTATTTTATTGAGGCATATTAGATGGGGTACAGAATAAAGAGAGGGAAGTTTGCAATTCGAATACAGTGTAGGGATCAATAACAATGGCATCTAACATTCCCTTAGCATCAATACCTCTTTTTTATATGTAATGATTTAGAGTCGCATTTGTAAACAGGTTTAGTCTATATGCATTTGAATTCGCTTAACGTTAACTAGTTGCGAGGGATTAGGTGCGCAAACTTGAACAGAATAGATGCGCAGGTTCAGTATTTCCATGTCGCGCAAAGTAAACTAGAATAATAGGAACACGCTTACACAATAAATGATAAATTACTTGCATAGATGGTGATAACATGCTAGAACATGAACAGGCTAATGCGGTTGCCCGGACTATAAATGGCGTACGCGTGCTATGGGCTGACTGTGTAGCCAAAACGCGTTAGCTTTACTTATTAGCGCTGCTGCGTAGAATCAGAGGGCTTTTCCCATAACTATGTGGGCTGTTGGCATCAGGCAAGGAGGTGTTGTTTATTAGTGGCTGTGTGTGTGGGCCGGCTAGCTAAACATGGAGGCGTGTATGTGGTAGCACCATTATGTCACTAAGTACAGGCCCAGGGATATCAAACTGCGGGACCAATATGGACAAAAATTACGAACCGTACAGGGTTTGAGCTAATATGACCTCACCACCAAATTGGGAGTCTCCAGCATGCTGCGCACACAGTAGTAACTGTGGACCTCACCTCGAAATTCGCACTGTCGCTATGTAGTAAATGTAGGCAAGTTCAGCTTAATGTAATAGCGGTAGCTTCTGCGAGTTTAAGATTATGCATTTAACCAAGTAAACATTAACGTGATAAGAGCAGGAGAGACTACATATACATATCAGTCAAAGGTAAGGGCGCCGTGTTGGTTCTTGCAGGTGGCAGACCCGGAAGGTGTAGAGAGGGCTGGAGAATGTCCATCATGTCTCATGAAAGGTGAGTAAGGCAGTGTCGGGGCTCGGGTGTCGCAATTCCTGCCAGGATACATAAAGTCCCAGTGAGCTACTCAGCCGATGTCCCCTGTGGTAGGCCGCCGTAAATGTACAGCTGGTAGGTTGAACAGTCCCATGTGTAGCGTAAATCTGGCCCTCCACTTTAATGTTCTGAAGCCGGGGAGTATGTGTCAATAGGAACTAGAGGCTGGTGTGTATTCGAGTGATCTATGTGGTGCGGGTGTGTGCTCGCTGTCGCCTCCCGAGCTGACCCCAGGGTGTGGGGGTAATTTCAACCTCACCCGACTCCCGTGATTGGCAGTCGTGAAGCAGTCGCTTGGTCTTCCTGTAGGTAGTTCAGGTGTAAGGATAGTGGTGGCTCTATGCTCTGGTCAGAGGGGAGCTCAGAGGTCTCTGCGGCTCTGCTGACGAAGACGGAGCTGCGTGTGCCGTGGCCACTTGGAAGGACCGCATCTGTACGCCACAGACTCGGGTATGCAGTGCAGCCGGGTCTTCCCCTTTATGGGCGCTACGGAGGGCTCCGGTGGTGAAACGTCGCCTACGGCGCGTGGTCCTCCGGCGCGTGGTCCTCCGGCGTCGTGGGCGATGCTGTGGGGGTATACCCCATTTGGCCTTCGGCCCAGGTGGACAGATAGCCTGGGTGGCGTGTGCTCCAGGACGGAGTCTGCCCGAGCGGGGTTCGCTCGGCCCCTTCTTTTTGGCCTCTCTCTTCTCCCGTATGTGCTCTGGCAGTTGCAGTGCCATGCGCTGCTCTAGTCTTTCCCAAAAGCGCTGGAAGGCCTCATCTATCCGTCGGAGGGAGCGCACAGTCGGGTCCTCGTTAGGGTCTGTCTGTGGAGGCGCCATTTGTGGTGTGGCCTGTATGAGAGGCCCGTCTCGTAGCGGGCTCGGTTCTTCACGCGAGGTGAAAGTGTAGGCAATAGCTTGTTGCTGAGTCGCTTGGTCACCGGTGCAGGTTAGGGTGGACCGGGATAACCCCCGCCGGTCCTGGGGGGGGGAACAGGGCTCCATTCAGGCTTGGGAGGGCACTAGGTCGCGCAGAGCGGGGGATTGGCCGCCTCACCCGTCCGGCAATACTGCTAGGCCTCACTCCCCGTATCTTCGACGGACGCTCCGTGCACCCATGGGCTGCAGTCCCGGGGCACCTCGGTTGGGTCCTGAGGAGAGTACGATCATGGCTTCAGTCGTTTTTACTTTTCCTGGCTGGCTGGAGTGCGATTATGTCGGCTAGAAAGAGGATTGAGCTCGGAGCTCTCACGAAGCACGTCCAGCCGCCATGCTGCTCAGGCCCCGCCCCCTTCACTTTTTATATGAATACAATAGGCATACGTTACTTCATAATTGTTTAGTAGTTTTTTTGTATATATGTTAATTTCATAGATACTTATATACCGTATATCCAACTTACCATTAATAAGGTATTACTATAAGTATTGGTTAAGTAACATACAGAGTAGATATTAGGGTTATTTGCCACTTCTGTAGTATATTATTACCTTAATGAGTAGCATATTTGTAGTTTAGTTCGTATCCAGTTTCTCCTTTATATTGCAGAATGATATTGTGCCTTTAATTCCACAACATCTGACTACCACTATGGTGGAATGCACATGGAACGCATACGTCAACATGTGGAACCCATATGTCAGCACATGGAAGGCAAATGAAATAGGCCAAAGAAATGTCAAGTCATGAACTGATACACACACCCCGGGAGGCATTGTTTATCAAATTTAGCTGACAGGGGAGTGGATAGAAGAGCAAGGAGGATCCATCTATTCAGAATTAGGTGGGAGGAGGTGCGCACCCCCAGGAGGAGGTAGAAACTCCCTGGAGGACCAATGGAGTTGAGGAAGCTGCAATTTAAAAGAGGGCCTCGGCAGGTGGGTTATGGCATTTTTGATTGTTTGAGGAACCAGTAGCTAAAAGGTCACAGGACATCCCAGGAGAGAGGAAATGCGTAGGACCTATATTTAGTTTTATTGTCTTTTAATAAAGCAATTTCTTTTTACATCTACACCTTGCTGGAGTCCCTTGTTTCTACCAAGCTGAACAGACTTTCCAACAAGCAAAGTGGAGAAATCTGGAGGGAAATTGGCCCTCTGTATTTCGGGGAAAGCACCCTTTGTATGCTATAGCATCATACATTGTGTGAGTGCAATCTAATTTGGCGCAATACTGCATACATACATTGTATTACCATAGGCGTGCGCAGCCTATTGCATTAGGGTGTGCACCCTAAAGCACAAACACACGGCGCATGTGTATATATGTAATATATATTTATATATATATATATATATACATACATACATACACACATATACACACACACACATACACTGCTGTGTATGTGTGTGCTGCTCGTGTGCTGTGTGAGGGTGGTGTGAGGCTCGTGTGCTGTGTGAGGGTGGTGTGAGGGTGCTGGTAGTGTGCTATGTGGGTGAGGGTGTTTGTGTGTGTGTTTGTTAGGGTCCTGTTACTGTGCTGTGTGAGGGTGCTGTGTGTGTGAGGGTGCTGTTTGTGTGATGTGTGCGTGTGATGGTGCCGTTTGTGTGATGTGTGTGGGTGTCGTGTATTTGTGAGGGTGCTGTTTGTGTGTGTTTGTGAGGGTGCTGTTAGTGTGCTGTGTGTGAGGGTGTTGTGTGTTTGTGAGGGTGCGGTTAGTGTACTGTGTGTGTGAGCGTGCGGGCTGTATGTTTGGAGGGATTGTGGAGGTGGGGGCAGATTAGTAAATATCCCCCCTCCCTAACTTATATAGGGAGGGGGGATTCTTGCTGCCATGTGCCATCCCTGGTGGTCCAGTGGAGAGTGAACTCTAGCCTGCGGGGCTAGAGTTAACTCTCGTGAGATCTGCGTGTTGCCGTGGCAATGCTCAGATCTCGTGAGAGGAACCTGGCGGAGCTGCTGTCTAGAGCTCCCCGGGTCCTCTACTGCCTCCCTCCATGTTGCTGTGGGCTGGTGAGGTAGATCTTTGATCTCCCCGCCAGCCCATGGAGGCTTAGAGCAGAGCCGGCACTCAGATAGCGCCGACTCTGCGTGAGCCGACAGGGGAGATCCGGAGATCTCCGGTGAAGTCCTGGGGAATAAAGTGTGGGAACTCTTTTCCCACCTCCCAAAAAAAATAATATACACGTGTGTGTGTATATATATATATATATATATATATATATATGCGTGCACACACAGACTGACATATACACAGACACACATATATACGCGTGCACACACACACATTCATAGACACCCACACACCTACAGACACACACCCATACACACACACACTCACAGACACACACACTCATTCAGACACACACACTCTCAGATACACACCTACATTCACAGACACACATACATACATTCACAGACACACTCACTCACAGACACACACAGACACACACACATACATACATTCAAAGACACACTCACTCACAGACACACAGACACATACACACATTCACTCACAGACACATACACACAGACACACACACATTCACAGACACACTCACTCACAGACATATACACACAGACACACACACACATACATACATTCACAGACACAATCACTCACAGATACATACACACAGACACACACACACATACATACATTCACAGGCACAATCACTCACAGACACATACATACAAATTAGTATTTTTTAATAAAAAAATGTCCACCCAGCCTCCCTACCTGGAGTGCTGGTGGACTTGTCCCTGGGGTCCAGTGGGTCGGTCAGGCGCCGGTCTCCACTCAGCCGCGGCGAGGGAGCTGTGTGCTCTCTGCTTCCTCTCACCGCGCGGGCTGTCTGCTGTAGCTGGGAGCCGGAATATGACGTCATATTCCGGCTCCCAGCATCAGCAAACAGCGCGCGGCGAGAGGAAGCAGAGAGCACACAGCTCCCTCGCCGCGGCTGAGTGGAGACCGGCGCCTGACCGGGGGGGTGGGGGTCCTTCATCACCTGCCCACCCCATGACAGGGGGAACATAGGGTGAGGAAGGGGGAGCTGAGTGCCTGCAGGAACAGCGTTCCTGCTCAAATAAACGCTGTTCCTGCAGGACTCAATACATAGGCGTGCCACGGGGATTAGGGTGTGCCCAGGCACACCCGGCACACCCCGTGCGCACGCCTATGTGTATTACACTATGCTCTTCTTCTTTTGCTTTGGTTACAGCGGAATCCCTTAATATATTTTGTGTATTTCACTGTTGTGTTTGATGAACTGTAAAGTATTTCCCATTATGTTTGAGAATTTTTTAACAACACATATTATTATTATTATTATTGCCATTTATATAGCGCCAACAGAGAGGGGAGATTTAACTATAAATAGGACAATTACAAGAAAACTTACAGGAACGATAGGTTGAAGAGGACCCTGCTCAAACAAGCTTACAGTCTATAGGAGGTGGGGTATAAAACACATTAGGACAGGAAATAGCAATCGGGAGACAGGTATGTAAAGTAGAGGTTAGTCTGGGAGTCTATAAGCTTTACCAAAGAGATGGGTTTTAAGGCACTTCTTAAACGATTGAAGGGGAGAGTCTGATGGGGGTAGGCAGGCTATTCCATCGGAAGGGAGCCGCCCGCGAGAAGTCCTGCAAGCGTGAGTTGGTCATACGTGTGCGAGCAGCGGACAGGAGAAGGTCACGGACAGAGCGGAGAGCATACAATTATTCTAGAGAAAATTTCCAAACGAAGAACGTTCAACAGATATTTAGTTAGTTTCTTGAGTGCCTCTTTTAGGATATTCCACCAGAATTGGTCTTGTTCATAATCTATGGTAGACTTTGGATTACATTGTTTGCCTAGGACTACTTTTTTTTACTTTCACAAAGATGCAACATGCTTACTTAATCGGACCACACTGGCAGTAATATGTCCTGCATAAACAAAAAAGAAAGCAATGCCCTACAATGGTTGGAGTGTTTCTAGAGAGAATAACAGAGCACTACAGGATTCCATTTCACTAAACCCCTGGGGTGCTCAGTTAATGTCCAGATCTATATTTAGTAGCTGGCACCGTTTGGCACTCAAACAATGCTGACACATTTTCCAATTGGTGAGATCAAAACACTGTATTACAGTAAACAGTGAATATATACTTCATTAGATGCCACACAGCAGGGCCGGATTAAGAGCATTGGGCCTGGTGCTGACAATTATGATGTGCCTAAATAGAGAATCATATAGATAGAAAACACTAAAACAGTCATACCTGCCACGTCTCATATCTGGTGGAATTGATGTTGGAGGGAAACTCAAAGTATGCATTTATAAGACTACACATGCTCTGTGCTAATCTCTCGCTTTCATCCCTCAATCTCTCATCCAAATCCTTACCCCCCCACTCCCCAACATCAGCGTCCTGTGAAGAGGGACATCCGTGGGTGGGGTAAAAAGAGGTGGGCCAGTGTCTTGAATCACGTCACTGGCACCACCCAAAGAGAGCCTCGTGAATGCATGCCAGGTTGCTTGCCAATTATGCATGCTGGTCAACTAAAGACAGATAATACATACAATGTTTTAGTGCCTAGTGCCCTAACCTTGGCACAAACGCATCTTGCTCTATGCTCTCTGGGGACAGTTCCCTGGTGTCCCCCAGCACCTACTTGTCCACTTCTCTCTTTCCCTTTATACTTGCATGTAAAAGCTACTAATATGCAGTCTGGGACAGAGAAATAGGTGGATGTAGTAACAGAAAGGGGACATGCCACACTGTCAGAGAGACCGAAGCAGCAACGGTAGCTTAACCAAGATATAGTCAGTAAGTTGACACAAGTTTTATTCCACTTCATCCCCCTTAAGTTTCCATACTTATGTACTATCTCTTATGTACCCTCTGTACAAAGTAAGAGTAGCAAGTAAATATATATATATATTTTGTTATTTTTATTTTTTTTATTTATCAATATGCCTATTGGATGGGCATGGGCCTGGAGCTTCAGCTCCATTAGCCCCTATGTCAATCTGACCCTGCCCACAAGAGCTTCATCTACTTTTGGTTCATGCGAGTCTTTCCCTTTGGGTTTTTACTAATAAGAACTGATATCATACTGGATAATCTATAACCTACATACCTCATCCTTTCCTTGAAATAGCCATTCGTTGCCATCGCTCAGCCTGAAAACAATGAACATTTGTTGATTAATATCAAACACATAGCGTTTATACATAATTATTAATTTTAACATATAATTAATCAGAATTTTGAATATAGACCCCAAGTTAAAATAGTTGGATGGTTTATTGAAAACATTCTTTTTTTTTTTTTTTAAACAGTGTTAATAATGTTACTTACCGTAGCCTAAAAACATGCTTTTTCTTTTTATAGTCTGCCACGGTTTCACAACTTGCACTGCTGAGTACCAGTGGGTCTTCACCTTGCAGAGATTCATTCATAGCAAAACTTTTAGCATCTTTATAGAAAAATAAGTCATAATTCCTTAGCACACAATACACTGTTGTCCATGACCTGCATAAAAAAAAAATACAATCACTATTATATAGCATACATGAATAAAAATATATATATATATTAATAGCTCAGTGCGTTTGTTCACTTTACAAGAAACAAGTATTTGACATCCCCATTAAATAAGCACTACAAGCACCATAATCACTACAGCACATTGTAGTGGTTATGGTACCAGGAGTGCCCTCATGCCCCTTTCCCCTCTTGTAAGTACTCAAACAGTTTGGTAACAGTTTTTCTTCTTACCTGGGGTTCTACAGGTGCTGCTCTGTACCTCCCTGCACCTAGCAAAACCTTCTGGTTCTCAGCGCTGGAAGGGGAGAGGCATGGAGCAGTGCCTGGCAGTCACCACGTAAGCAGTAAAAACAATTAAAGGGGCACTCCAGACCCCTAAAGCACTTTAGCTTGCTAAAAAAAAAAAAAGCATTATGTGTGAAAACTGTGTCCTCTTTTTTAATTTTACAAAAAGTGCAGATTTCAATAGAAATTGACACTTTTATAAAATTACCTTGTTACACCCCCCTGGCTGTCAATCAGACAGTTGGTCCTGTTACTTCCTGGTTGTTTAGCTCAGTGGAGCTTCCAGAGCACCTGCCTTGGAAAGGTTTCTTACTGAACTGCATTGGGAAGTCTGTTATTGGACAGCCACAGAAAGTCTGGGCTGGGTTAGAAAGAGAGGATTTGCAAAGGCTACAGACAAGAGAACTGCAGGTTTTACAATCAAAGAATGCATGATTAAATGCATGCACGCTTTCATTTTGGTTATATGTACTAAACAATGATTTCTATTTCTTATGGATTAGGCCAGTGGAGTGTCCCTTTAAGAAATGGTTTTACAAGTTACACTGGGGTTGGGGGTTACCAAGGCACCCCAGTCACCATAATTACTACAGCACACTGTAATGGTTATTGTGCTTGGAGTGTTTGTTTAAAGCACCTCACTTCAATGAGAAAGTATATTGCTCTTTGGGATGTGTGTGAATTCATTAGAAAAGGTTCGAAATCCTTTATTAAGTGTTCTTGCATAGCAAGACCACTTAATGTTATCTCACATATATATTATTATTAAGTGTTCTTGCATAGCAAGACCACTTAATGTTATCTCACATATATATTATTATTATTATTAAGTGTTCTTGCATAGCAAGACCACTTAATGTTATCTCACATATATATTATTAAGTGTTCTTGCATAGCAAGACCACTTAATGTTATCTCACATATATATTATTATTATTAAGTGTTCTTGCATAGCAAGACCACTTAATGTTATCTCACATATATATTATTATTATTAAGTGTTCGTGCATAGCAAGACCACTTAATGTTATCTCACATATATATTATTATTATTATTAAGTGTTCTTGCATAGCAAGACCACTTAATGTTATCTCACATATATATTATTATTCTTATTATTCTTATTATAGCCAAATTTGCCACCCTAACTCCTCCCACAGTTTTTACACTACATAGACAAAAATATACCAAAACGTGCAGATTGTTCCCGATCGGATTGCTATTACTTTGTGGAACGTTTCGCCGAATGGTTCACGGAATATCGTCGTTCTTGTGGCGAAATTTGTCCCATAGGAATGAATGGCAAAGCTAGAGTGGGAGCTGGCAAAAGCTGAAAAATCAGGACATGATTTCTAAACTGCCACCACTCCCTCATTTTCAGGCCCACCTACACAAATCTTATATCAAAACGTTCAGCTATCCCTGCTGCCACTAGAAATGTCCACGGCTAACCCATAGTCCTGATAGTTTTCACAATATGACCATTTGTTTGCAACTCACGCAGTCCATTGACATTCATTGAAACTCCACTCTGCAAAGCTCACATTTGAAGGGCAATTTCGAAACTGCGACTGTGCCTTCATTGTTAATATCTCAGAGACATACTATACATCAAAATGTAGGTCTGGGTCTTGTGATTCTCACAATATAAAGCTCTTCACTGTAGGATTTATAGTTTTTAAAATACGACCGTTTGAATATGGCAACCGCCAAAATACTCTGACCTGTGCAAGGCTGCAGCAGCAAGTGATGTCATAGACAAAGCCTTTTACACCTGCTATTTTTTTATAACTGTATGTTTTAATGTAACTGTGAAGCACTTTGGGCAACAACATTGCAATTAAATGTGCTATATAAATAAATACTAACAGTTACTCCGCCCACTTAGTTGTAGACTACTGATGGAGGCAAGAACACTTCACACAATTTCCCCAGAAATTGTAGCTTTTCTAGTTCTTATTATTCTTATTATAGCCAAATTTGCCACCCTAACTCCTCCCACAGTTTTTACACTACATAGACAAAAATATACCAAAACGTGCAGATTGTTCCCGATCGGATTGCTATTACTTTGTGGAACGTTTCGCCGAATGGTTCACGGAATATCGTCGTTCTTGTGGCGAAATTTGTCCCATAGGAATGAATGGCAAAGCTAGAGTGGGAGCTGGCAAAAGCTGAAAAATCAGGACATGATTTCTAAACTGCCACTACTCCCTCATTTTCAAGCCCACCTACACAAATCTTATATCAAAACGTTCAGCTATCCCTGCTGCCACTAAAAATGTCCACGGCTAAGCCATAGTCCTGATTGTTTTCGCAATATGACCATTTGTTTGCAACTCACGCAGTCCATTGACATTCATTGAAACGCCACTCTGCAAAGCTCACATTTGAAGGGCAATTTCTAAACTGCGACTGTGCCTTCCTTGTTAATATCTCAGAGACATACTATACATCAAAATGTAGGTCTGGGTCTTGTGATTCTCACAATATAAAGCTCTTCACTGTAGGATTTATAGTTTTTAAAATACGACCGTTTGAAGATGGCAACCGCAAAAATACTCTGACCTGTGCAAGGCTGCAGCAGCAAGTGATGTCATAGACAAAGCCTTTTTCACACCTGCTAATGTTTTTATAAATGTATGTTTTAATGTAACTGTGCAACAACGTTGCAATTAAATGTGCTATATAAATGATAACAGTTACTCCGCCCACTCCAGTTGTAGACTACTGATGGAGGCAAGAACACTTCACACAATTTCCCCAGAAATTGTAGCTTTTCTAGTTATTCTTATTATTCTTATTATAGCCAAATTTGCCACCCTAACTCCTCCCACAGTTTTTACACTACATAGACAAAAATATACCAAAACGTGCAGATTGTTCCCGATCGGATTGCTATTACTTTGTGGAACGTTTCGCCGAATGGTTCACGGAATATCGTCGTTCTTGTGGCGAAATTTGTCCCATAGGAATGAATGGCAAAGCTAGAGTGGGAGCTGGCAAAAGCTGAAAAATCAGGACATGATTTCTAAACTGCCACCACTCCCTCATTTTCAGGCCCACCTACACAAATCTTATATCAAAACGTTCAGCTATCCCTGCTGCCACTAGAAATGTCCACGGCTAAGCCATAGTCCTGATAGTTTTCACAATATGACCATTTGTTTGCAACTCACGCCTTCCATTGACATTCATTGAAACTCCACTCTGCAAAGCTCACATTTGAAGGGCAATTTCTAAACTGCGACTGTGCCTTCATTGTTAATATCTCAGAGACATACTATACATCAAAATGTAGGTCTGGGTCTTGTGATTCTCACAATATAAAGCTCTTCACTGTAGGAATTATAGTTTTTAAAATACGACCGTTTGAAGATGGCAACCGCCAAAATACTCTGACCTGTGCAAGGCTGCAGCAGCAAGTGATGTCATAGACAAAGCCTTTTACACCTGCTAATTTTTTATAACTGTATGTTTTAATGTAACTGTGAAGCACTTTGGGCAACAACATTGCAATTAAATGTGCTATATAAATAAATACTAACAGTTACTCCGCCCACTCTAGTTGTAGACTACTGGTGGAGGCAAGAACACTTCACACAATTTCCCCATAAATTGTAGCTTTTCTAGTTATTCTTATTATTCTTATTATAGCCAAATTTGCCACCCTAACTCCTCCCACAGTTTTTACACTACATAGACAAAAATATACCAAAACGTGCAGATTGTTCCCGATCGGATTGCTATTACTTTGTGGAACGTTTCGCCGAATGGTTCACGGAATATCGTCGTTCTTGTGGCGAAATTTGTCCCATAGGAATGAATGGCAAAGCTAGAGTGGGAGCTGGCAAAAGCTGAAAAATCAGGACATGATTTCTAAACTGCCACCACTCCCTCATTTTCAGGCCCACCTACACAAATCTTATATCAAAACGTTCAGCTATCCCTGCTGCCACTAGAAATGTCCACGGCTAAGCCATAGTCCTGATAGTTTTCACAATATGACCATTTGTTTGCAACTCACGCCTTCCATTGACATTCATTGAAACTCTACTCTGCAAAGCTCACATTTGAAGGGCATTTTCTAAACTGCGACTGTGCCTTCATTGTTAATATCTCAGAGACATACTATACATCAAAATGTAGGTCTGGGTCTTGTGATTCTCACAATATAAAGCTCTTCACTGTAGGATTTATAGTTTTAGAAATATGACCGTTTGAAGATGGCAACCGCAAAAATACTCTGACCTGTGCCAGGCTGCAGCAGCAAGTGATGTCATAGACCAGGGGTAGGCAACCTACGGCACTAGTGCCATGCACGGCACTCGAGGTGTCTTTGCACGGCACTCAAGGCTGCTAGAGCCAAACGCACTCTGGCCTATCAGGAGTCCCAGTAAAACTTCAGATATCTGCTAATATGAAGAGGTGGTGAAGGACAATCTTCAATTTAAGCATTGCAGCACATAGAGGAAGTGATCTCAGATCACTTCCTCCCAGCACTTGTGAATGGGAATCCACACTGTAGTAGAGCAGCCCTCCACAGCTATCGCATCTCCTGTCATTGACCTGTAGCTGGCCAGCCTGGTCCCCACTGGAACCCACCCACACTGCTAGATATACACAGACCTGCAGAATAAGCCTCCCCTCATACAAATAATATGAACAGCCCCCCCACACACACACACACACACACACACACCACACAATCCCCACAAACGCAACACCACTAACAATCACACAACCCCACATGCAGCCTCTCATGTGCAATACCCCAAACAGCCCCCACACACTACCAAACACACAATGAGACATCCATCCACACACAATTCCACAAGCAGCCCTCATACACAACCCACATTCATATGTATCATACACGATACCATAAACTAATAATGAACATATACAATATAAAAGCTCATATACGCACAAATACAACGATACAAAGCAATAACAGTAAAAATAACACAAGCAGAATACGGCAGCATACACACAATTTAAAAAAATAGGATCGGCACGCTACGGGACATCACAATCCTATATCGGCACAGTGCTGCTAAAAGGTTGCCTACCCCTGTCATAGACAAAGCATTTTACACCTGCTCATTTTTTTATAACTGTATGTTTTAATGTAACTGTGAAGCACTTTGGGCAACAACATTGATATTAAATGTGCTATATAAATAAATAATAACAGTTACTCCGCCCACTCCAGTTGTAGACTACTGGTGGAGGCAAGAACACTTCCCACAATTTCCCCAGAAATTGTAGCTTTTCTAGTTATTATTATTCTTATTATTCTTATTATAGCCAAATTTGCCACCCTAACTCCTCCCACAGTTTTTACACTACATAGACAAAAATATACCAAAACGTGCAGATTGTTCCCGATCGGATTGCTATTACTTTGTGGAACGTTTCGCCGAATGGTTCACGGAATATCGTCGTTCTTGTGGCGAAATTTGTCCCATAGGAATGAATGGCAAAGCTAGAGTGGGAGCTGGCAAAAGCTGAAAAATCAGGACATGATTTCTAAACTGCCACCACTCCCTCATTTTCAGGCCCACCCACACAAATCTTATATCAAAACGTTCAGCTATCCCTGCTGCCACTAAAAATGTCCACAGCTAAGCCATAGTCCTTATAGTTTTCACAATATGACCATTTGTTTGCAACTCACGCCGTCCATTGACATTCATTGAAACCCCACTCTGCAAAGCTCACATTTGAAGGGCAATTTCTAAACTGCGACTGTGCCTTCATTGTTAATATTGCAGAGACATACTATACATCAAAATGTAGGTCTGGGTCTTGTGATTCTCACAATATAAAGCTCTTCGCTGTAGGAATTATAGTTTTTAAAATACGACCGTTTGAAGATGGCAACCGCCAAAATACTCTGACCTGTGCAAGGCTGCAGCAGCAAGTGATGTCATAGACAAAGCCTTTTACACCTGCTAATTTTTTATAACTGTATGTTTTAATGTAACTGTGAAGCACTTTGGGCAACAACATTGCAATTAAATGTGCTATATAAATAAATACTAACAGTTACTCCGCCCACTCTAGTTGTAGACTACTGATGGAGGCAAGAACACTTCACACAATTTCCCCAGAAATTGTAGCTTTTCTAGTTCTTATTATTCTTATTATAGCCAAATTTGCCACCCTAACTCCTCCCACAGTTTTTACACTACATAGACAAAAATATACCAAAACGTGCAGATTGTTCCCGATCGGATTGCTATTACTTTGTGGAACGTTTCGCCGAATGGTTCACGGAATATCGTCGTTCTTGTGGCGAAATTTGTCCCATAGGAATGAATGGCAAAGCTAGAGTGGGAGCTGGCAAAAGCTGAAAAATCAGGACATGATTTCTAAACTGCCACCACTCCCTCATTTTCAGGCCCACCTACACAAATCTTATATCAAAACGTTCAGCTATCCCTGCTGCCACTAGAAATGTCCACGGCTAAGCCATAGTCCTGATAGTTTTCACAATATGACCATTTGTTTGCAACTCACGCCTTCCATTGACATTCATTGAAACTCTACTCTGCAAAGCTCACATTTGAAGGGCATTTTCTAAACTGCGACTGTGCCTTCATTGTTAATATCTCAGAGACATACTATACATCAAAATGTAGGTCTGGGTCTTGTGATTCTCACAATATAAAGCTCTTCACTGTAGGATTTATAGTTTTAGAAATATGACCGTTTGAAGATGGCAACCGCAAAAATACTCTGACCTGTGCCAGGCTGCAGCAGCAAGTGATGTCATAGACAAAGCATTTTACACCTGCTCATTTTTTTATAACTGTATGTTTTAATGTAACTGTGAAGCACTTTGGGCAACAACATTGATATTAAATGTGCTATATAAATAAATAATAACAGTTACTCCGCCCACTCCAGTTGTAGACTACTGGTGGAGGCAAGAACACTTCCCACAATTTCCCCAGAAATTGTAGCTTTTCTAGTTATTAAGTGTTCTTGCATAGCAAGACCACTTAATGTTATCTCACATATATATTATTATTATTATTCTTATTATTCTTATTATAGCCAAATTTGCCACCCTAACTCCTCCCACAGTTTTTATACTACATAGACAAAAATATACCAAAACGTGCAGATTGTTCCCGATCGGATTGCTATTACTTTGTGGAACGTTTCGCCGAATGGTTCACGGAATATCGTCGTTCTTGTGGCGAAATTTGTCCCATAGGAATGAATGGCAAAGCTAGAGTGGGAGCTGGCAAAAGCTGAAAAATCAGGACATGATTTCTAAACTGCCACCACTCCCTCATTTTCAGGCCCACCTACACAAATCTAATATCAAAACGTTCAGCTATCCCTGCTGCCACTAGAAATGTCCACGGCTAAGCCATAGTCCTGATTGTTTTCGCAATATGACCATTTGTTTGCAACTCACGCCTTCCATTGACATTCATTGAAACTCCACTCTGCAAAGCTCACATTTGAAGGGCAATTTCTAAACTGCGACTGTGCCTTCATTGTTAATATCTCAGAGACATACTATACATCAAAATGTAGGTCTGGGTCTTGTGATTCTCACAATATAAAGCTCTTCACTGTAGGATTTATAGTTTTAGAAATATGACCGTTTGAAGATGGCAACCGCAAAAATACTCTGACCTGTGCCAGGCTGCAGCAGCAAGTGATGTCATAGACAAAGCATTTTACACCTGCTCATTTTTTTATAACTGTATGTTTTAATGTAACTGTGAAGCACTTTGGGCAACAACATTGATATTAAATGTGCTATATAAATAAATAATAACAGTTACTCCGCCCACTCCAGTTGTAGACTACTGGTGGAGGCAAGAACACTTCCCACAATTTCCCCAGAAATTGTAGCTTTTCTAGTTATTAAGTGTTCTTGCATAGCAAGACCACTTAATGTTATCTCACATATATATTATTATTATTATTATTATTATTCTTATTATAGCCAAATTTGCCACCCTAACTCCTCCCACAGTTTTTACACTACATAGACAAAAATATACCAAAACGTGCAGATTGTTCCCGATCGGATTGCTATTACTTTGTGGAACGTTTCGCCGAATGGTTCACGGAATATCGTCGTTCTTGTGGCGAAATTTGTCCCATAGGAATGAATGGCAAAGCTAGAGTGGGAGCTGGCAAAAGCTGAAAAATCAGGACATGATTTCTAAACTGCCACCACTCCCTCATTTTCAGGCCCACCTACACAAATCTAATATCAAAACGTTCAGCTATCCCTGCTGCCACTAGAAATGTCCACGGCTAAGCCATAGTCCTGATTGTTTTCGCAATATGACCATTTGTTTGCAACTCACGCCTTCCATTGACATTCATTGAAACTCCACTCTGCAAAGCTCACATTTGAAGGGCAATTTCTAAACTGCGACTGTGCCTTCATTGTTAATATCTCAGAGACATACTATACATCAAAATGTAGGTCTGGGTCTTGTGATTCTCACAATATAAAGCTCTTCACTGTAGGATTTATAGTTTTTAAAATACGACCGTTTGAAGATGGCAACCGCCAAAATACTCTGACCTGTGCCAGGCTGCAGCAGCAAGTGATGTCATAGACAAAGCCTTTTACACCTGCTAATTTTTTATAACTGTATGTTTTAATGTAACTGTGAAGCACTTTGGGCAACAACATTGCAATTAAATGTGCTATATAAATAAATACTAACAGTTACTCCGCCCACTCTAGTTGTAGACTACTGATGGAGGCAAGAACACTTCACACAATTTCCCCAGAAATTGTAGCTTTTCTAGTTAAGTGTTCTTGCATAGCAAGACCACTTACTGTTATCTCACATATATATTATTATTATTAAGTGTTCTTGCATAGCAAGACCACTTAATGTTATCTCACATATATATTATTATTATTATTCTTATTATTCTTATTATAGCCAAATTTGCCACCCTAACTCCTCCCACAGTTTTTACACTACATAGACAAAAATATACCAAAACGTGCAGATTGTTCCCGATCGGATTGCTATTACTTTGTGGAACGTTTCGCCGAATGGTTCACGGAATATCGTCGTTCTTCTGGCGAAATTTGTCCCATAGGAATGAATGGCAAAGCTAGAGTGGGAGCTGGCAAAAGCTGAAAAATCAGGACATGATTTCTAAACTGCCACTACTCCCTCATTTTCAGGCCCACCTACACAAATCTTATATCAAAACGTTCAGCTATCCCTGCTGCCACTAAAAATGTCAACGGCTAAGCCATAGTCCTGATAGTTTTCACAATATGACCATTTGTTTGCAACTCACGCCTTCCATTGACATTCATTGAAACTCCACTCTGCAAAGCTCACATTTGAAGGGCAATTTCTAAACTGCGACTGTGCCTTCATTGTTAATATCTCAGAGACATACTATGCATCAAAATGTAGGTCTGGGTCTTGTGATTCTCACAATATAAAGCTCTTCACTGTAGGATTTATAGTTTTTAAAATACGACCGTTTGAAGATGGCAACCGCCAAAATACTCTGACCTGTGCAAGGCTGCAGCAGCAAGTGATGTCATAGACAAAGCCTTTTGTACACCTGCTAGAGTTTTTATAAATGTATGGTTTAATGTAACTGTGCAACAAAGATGCAATTAAATGTGCTATATAAATGATAACAGTTACTGCGCCCACTCCAGTTGTAGACTACTGGTGGAGGCAAGAACACTTCACACAATTTCCCCAGAAATTGTAGCTTTTCTAGTTATTATTATTATTATTATTATTATTATAGCCAAATTTGCCACCCTAACTCCTCCCACAGTTTTTACACTACATAGACAAAAATATACCAAAACGTGCAGATTGTTCCCGATCGGATTGCTATTACTTTGTGGAACGTTTCGCCGAATGGTTCACGGAATATCGTCGTTCTTGTGGCGAAATTTGTCCCATAGGAATGAATGGCAAAGCTAGAGTGGGAGCTGGCAAAAGCTGAAAAATCAGGATGTGATTTCTAAACTGCCACCACTCCCTCATTTTCAGGCCCACCTACACAAATCTTATATCAAAACGTTCAGCTATCCCTGCTGCCACTAAAAATGTCCACGGCTAAGCCATAGTCCTGATAGTTTTCACAATATGACCATTTGTTTGCAACTCACGCAGTCCATTGACATTCATTGAAACTCCACTCTGCAAAGCTCACATTTGAAGGGCAATTTCTAAACTGCGACTGTGCCTTCATTGTTAATATCTCAGAGACATACTATACATCAAAATGTAGGTCTGGGTCTTGTGATTCTCACAATATAAAGCTCTTCACTGTAGGATTTATAGTTTTTAAAATACGACCGTTTGAAGATGGCAACTGCAAAAATACTCTGACCTGTGCAAGGCTGCAGCAGCAAGTGATGTCATAGACAGGGCCATTTGCACCTGCTTATGTTTTTATAACTGTATGTTTTAATGTTACTGTGAAGCACTTTGGGCAACAACGTTGCAATTTAATGTGCTATATAAATAAATAATAACAGTTACTCCGCCCACTCCAGTTGTAGACTACTGGTGGAGGCAAGAACACTTCACACAATTTCCCCAGAAATTGTAGCTTTTCTAGTTATTCTTATTATTCTTATTATAGCCAAATTTGCCACCCTAACTCCTCCCACAGTTTTTACACTACATAGACAAAAATATACCAAAACGTGCAGATTGTTCCCGATCGGATTGCTATTACTTTGTGGAACGTTTCGCCGAATGGTTCACGGAATATCGTCGTTCTTGTGGCGAAATTTGTCCCATAGGAATGAATGGCAAAGCTAGAGTGGGAGCTGGCAAAAGCTGAAAAATCAGGACATGATTTCTAAACTGCCACCACTCCCTCATTTTCAGGCCCACCTACACAAATCTTATATCAAAACGTTCAGCTATCCCTGCTGCCACTAGAAATGTCCACGGCTAAGCCATAGTCCTTATAGTTTTCACAATATGACCATTTGTTTGCAACTCACACCTTCCATTGACATTCATTGAAACTCCACTCTGCAAAGCTCACATTTGAAGGGCAATTTCTAAACTGCGACTGTGCCTTCATTGTTAATATCTCAGAGACATACTATACATCAAAATGTAGGTCTGGGTCTTGTGATTCTCACAATATAAAGCTCTTCACTGTAGGAATTATAGTTTTTAAAATACGACCGTTTGAAGATGGCAACCGCCAAAATACTCTGACCTGTGCAAGGCTGCAGCAGCAAGTGATGTCATAGACAAAGCCTTTTACACCTGCTAATTTTTTTATAACTGTATGTTTTAATGTAACTGTGAAGCACTTTGGGCAACAACATTGCAATTAAATGTGCTATATAAATAAATACTAACAGTTACTCCGCCCACTCTAGTTGTAGACTACTGATGGAGGCAAGAACACTTCACACAATTTCCCCAGAAATTGTAGCTTTTCTAGTTATTATTCTTATTATAGCCAAATTTGCCACCCTAACTCCTCCCACAGTTTTTACACTACATAGACAAAAATATACCAAAACGTGCAGATTGTTCCCGATCGGATTGCTATTACTTTGTGGAACGTTTCGCCGAATGGTTCACGGAATATCGTCGTTCTTGTGGCGAAATTTGTCCCATAGGAATGAATGGCAAAGCTAGAGTGGGAGCTGGCAAAAGCTGAAAAATCAGGACATGATTTCTAAACTGCCACCACCCCCTAATTTTCAGGCCCACCTACACAAATCTTATATCAAAACGTTCAGCTATCCCTGCTGCCACTAAAAATGTCCACAGCTAAGCCATAGTCCTGATAGTTTTCACAATATGACCATTTGTTTGCAACTCACGCCTTCCATTGACATTCATTGAAACTCCACTCTGCAAAGCTCACATTTGAAGGGCAATTTCTAAACTGCGACTGTGCCTTCATTGTTAATATCTCAGAGACATACTATACATCAAAATGTAGGTCTGGGTCTTGTGATTCTCACAATATAAAGCTCTTCACTGTAGGATTTGTAGTTTTTAAAATACGACCGTTTGAAGATGGCAACCGCCAAAATACTCTGACCTGTGCAAGGCTGCAGCAGCAAGTGATGTCATAGACAAAGCCTTTTACACCTGCTAATTTTTTATAACTGTATGTTTTAATGTAACTGTGAAGCACTTTGGGCAACAACATTGCAATTAAATGTGCTATATAAATAAATACTAACAGTTACTCCGCCCACTCTAGTTGTAGACTACTGATGGAGGCAAGAACACTTCACACAATTTCCCCAGAAATTGTAGCTTTTCTAGTTTAGATTGATTTAATAAAGAAACCCATATTTCGATAAAAAAAACAGACCTTATAAGAAAAATTCAAGCAACAAGTATCGTATATATTCATTTTAGGTCGCACTTGATTATCCGGTTACTGTGAATTAATTTTAAAATGGCCATTTTACAATAGAGGAAGTTATAAAATAATTAATTTCAAGTGAAAATGTTGGGAACAATATCTAAAAGTGGAGCAATCGCCACATAAATAATATATTTCTGCAGATACCATTCTCACATTTGGGTGAGAAAAACATATTCAACAACATAAGCACAATAGATACAAGTACAAGCTAAATTAAAGATAGAAATAATTTAAAACTGTTAATAAATGAATTGTCTTTTTCCCATTTGAAGACAGTACATACCTGCTTGCTGCCTTTTTGAGTGTCCCTTGGAGGTCGTGTTTTCGTGCTAGATATCCTTGCATTTGAATGTTGTTAGACTGTCCAATCTCTGCTGGGAGTGTGGACACATGTTCTTCTGTTCTGCTCCCAGATGCCTGCTCTTGTTCAGTCCTGCTCGTAGATGGCTGCTCTTCGTCAGTCCAGCTCACAGATGTCTGCCATTCTTCAGGCCTGCTCACAGATGTCTGTCCTTCTTCAGTCCAGCTCACAGATGTCTGCCATTCTTCAGGCCTGCTCACAGAGGTGTGTCCTTCTTCAGTCCAGCTCACAGATGTCTGCCATTCTTCAGGCCTGCTCACAGAGGTGTGTCCTTCTTCAGTCCAGCTCACAGATGTCTGTCCTTCAGTCCAGCTCACAGATGTTTGTCCTTCTTCAGACCTCCTCAGAGATGTCTGCCCTTCTTCAGACCTCCTCAAAGATGTCTGTTCTTCTTCAGTCCTCCTCGAAGCTGGCTGTAAAATACTGTACCCAGTCTGTTCTGTAATTTCTGTCTCATATTCTTCCTTTTGTATTTTCCAGTCATCTTTATCCTGTGTTTCAGCACTTTTTTTAACATCTTCTACCTATTGCAAACATAAAAACGTAGAAAGCATGTCTGTATTTTAGTCCAATGGAGGCAGAATTGTGGTTTGCGATATGAAAATAATATGAATCAAAAGAGGGTTGCACTCAATCGCAAAAATACACACAGGGTGCTAAACTGAGCATGGGCCAGCATACCCCATTCAATCTACATATAAGAAAAAGTCTCAGGCACTCACTGTGATATGTTCAAAGCAGTTTTAATGGATCCTCAACGTTTCGACCTGCACCAAGGTCTTTATCAAGCTTGATCCATTAAAACTGCTTTGAACATATCACAGTGAGTGCCTGAGACGTTTTCTTATATGCAAATAATATGAGTCTAAAATGGCATCCTAGTTGTGCATTCTTCTTGGAGTTCACATTCACATGACAAATAAAGGCTAATTTATAGCGAGAAAGTAACAATTATCAGAGGTATTTACTAAAGAGAGATTTCAAAGTGAATTTCAAATTTTAAGGCCACATTAGGCAAACTGGAAGCATTTCTGACTTAGAGAATGTTTCTGGTTTGGCTAGTTTTACTCCGAATTCTCTCTTTTGTAAATAGATATACTATACATGTATACCCTTTTGTCCATCCCCACTATCCTCTAAGTATTTCCTCTCTGTCTGAAGACTAAGTCTGAGGGTTTTTCTCTGTGCCCCTGTCTGTCACTAGCATCATTAAAAGAACACTGAAAATATAAAAAAAAATAACTATTATTTACAAATTCTATGTATGTACAATTAAGATCAATGCCTATATTTATATCGGAGTTCAATACCAGAAAAACGTTAACACAGTCAATGCTTAATGTGTTCTGTAATTCAGCCCCAGATGGCATCAAAGCAGCAGGATGAGACCATTAATACCACAAGACATAAATTAATATTTGTTATCCCGAAAGCTATTGTACTGCAATGCATGAACTCACTTCAACGGGTACTTCAAGTCCTCGACTCTCATGTATTTCCACCTGCGTTCTGTCGTTATCATGTTCGAAGCTAAAAATAACAAAAAAGTAAATAAATAATGACTTGAACGTAGGTAGTTGCCATATTATTTCTAGAAAACAAATAATGTAGTAATATGAAACTCTATTTAGTATTGAATCTCTTAAAATCTGGATTTATCATGGACATTAATTCAACTTAATTGCAAATCTTCTTTGCTTCACTTCTGCATTGACAATATCAGTATTGTCCAGCCTGGTTCCTTCTTAAATGTACAACATGTATTTAGGAATTAACATCAGAATCCAATCATCTTGCTAGGCTCTCTCTATAATGACTCACAAGTGCAAATACCAGAACCTGTAATGGTTATCGAAAAGGAGCCTAGGTGATGGTGCTAAGTTCAAGGATAGAGACGTTACATAGCCGACATGTTACATGAGACATGTGTTCATCATGTTCAGCTTTTCACGCATCTGTTTGCTGTTGATCCACAATAAGGCAATAAACTCAGTCTGAAATGCTTCCAATTTCGCAACAAACTAGGGAAAAACACCATATTGACACCAGAATGGCAATCAGGTCGCTCCTTGGTTTAATAAGCTATTAGCCCACATATTAAAAATGATATCCCTGAATTGTGTTTGCAAGTATTTATCCAATTGCTGTTTAAACATCTGTACAGACTCTGATAAAACCACCTCTTCAGGCAGATGATTCCTCCCTCATCCTTTTTGTTCTTACTGTATCAATCTTTACTTTGCCTTTGATAAAATCTCCTTTCTTTCCGAATATATTTGTATAATGCTATAATATTTCCTCTGAGGCGCCGTTTTTCCAAACCAAAGAGATTTACATTTGTTAACCTTTCTTCATAACAAAACGTATATTAGTGTTAGTGTGGAGTTCTACATTTAATTTTAATTTCAAACCTCACAAATAAATATTTGTTATGGGTATAGAGGGTATAAGTAAACATAATATTACAAATGCTGAGATGGTTTCCCTTAAAGGGACGCTTCAAGCACCATGTCCAATGTAGTGTGTTGAGGTGGTTTTTGCAACAGAACTGCCCTGATAGTTTGATTTCTTACCTGAGGTCTTCCAAACGTCACTCCCCGCTTTCACTACTAACACATAAGATCTGAAATTTTGTAGACAGGAGCTTCCGTTAGCTCTCCTGATTTACGCCCTGCAGTTCACAGAGAGCTCTCAGTTGGAAGAAGTGAAGATGAGAAGTGGGGCCCGGCAGATTCCTTGTACGAAGTCAAACTGTTCTTCCTTACATTTGGAAGAAGGGTGCTATAGCCACCAAAGCATATTGCCACCTCTAGCGGTTATGGTGGTTGGAGTATTCCTTTAAATCAACCAGTGAACACCAGTGAAACATTTTTACCCTTTTATTACATCTGTAATAATTTGAAACAAATATATATATTTTGATTACTGCCATGGGAATCGATAAACAATATTAAAAATCTTGGGTAGTGACAGCTCCTCTTTAAGGCTAATAACAGCAGATTCGGAAGCTTCAACTTTTGGCTCTCAGTGCTTTTAGCCCCATGGAACCTTGCTGTTGCTAATGTATTAATCTTGAATTCCATTTAACCTACCTTGTCTCCATGTGGTACAATTCTGATTCACCAGCCATCTCCATTTTCTGTTTGTAAGCTTCCTGATATTTCCTTATTTCCATCAATTCCAACTGCAAGAATACAATTTTCAATAAATGCTAAGTGCTAATTTTAAGATAATGCAGTACTTTTAAGCATCACTTTATGGTGAAAATGGGCCTTCATTTAATATTTTGGTAAGCTTTTCAAATGAATACGATCTGTTAGAAAAACCTTTTAAATTACTTATCTACAGAAGTCACTATTAACATATTTGGGAATTTTTGTAGATAAATAATTTGAAATGTTTTTCTAGTATAAATATTACACTGATGCTATAGAACTGTAAAGTAACTTGCATTATTATACTATGTCTACATAAAGATACCTAGATTTGCCAAGACCCGTATAGAGATGGTGATGGAAAATTAACGGTATACACAGGTGGGTTAATAGCTAGAAAAAAGGTTTCCATCACATAGGATAAGAGGCAGAAGGAAAGAGCCATTAAAATAGTAATTTGCATCCATCTGAGATTAGAAAGCAACATATCCTAGCATTCCAACAATTAAAGAAGCTGGGTGGCCAAACCCACATAAATTAATTATGTTAGAGGCTCAATCTGTAAACAGGGACAAACATGGCTGCTGCCGTGTTCTCTAAATTTTAAGGGACATTTTTTTGCTCTGTTTAGGTAAAAAAAAAATGTAATAGATGGAAACAATAAAAATAGCAGAAGACCTTAGGTGCTACAAACCTTAGAGATAACACTGGATGCAGTTAATTAAATCATATGGATTATTAAGGCATCCCTGTGATTTTCCACATGGATAACACCAACTATAATTATTACGATGTTAATGTAATGTTGAACTATTGTGCCTCAAACTTACAGTTGTCAGTCTTTCAAGAGCTGCAAATCTTTCCTCCCATGTTGCAGTAGATTTCTCTAGAGCTTCGTGTCTTTTCAATAACTTTTCTACATCGTCAATGCTATTTCCAACCTGGGTGGTGGACAGGTAAGGTTCCTTCGATATTAGCCAGGCTTCCGCCATGGACGCATCTCTGGCAAATTGACAAACCTCTAGCACTGAAACAAACAACATGCAGTCATAAAAAAAGTTGTATTTTGAACCTCACCACTGTAGTGCAAAACCTGGTACTCCTCCCGACAAAGAGACATGACTGTTTCTAAAAAATTAATGACTCTGGTGAATACTAAATCCTTAATTTAGGTAGCGATAGTGATGTAGCCAAAACCTCTCACAATATAAATCTTGTAAGCATTTTGGAATTCATTGATCTCCTTGTTACTTCCAAGAATGGTTGGTTTTTGTCCACTCACCTCAACAGATACCTAAAATTGGATATAAAATATAAACTTGGATACACGTCATCATTTCTTCCCTAGTTTAGCTGCTAAAGCCGACTTCTTCTTTCGGCTGTCATTTTTAGAATCCCCAGAAGTTTGTTTTGCATGTTTTCTGTGGGGGTATATGAAATCCTATCTTGCAATAGCCATATATCTGCTATCGGGAGCTCCTGCATGTCCCCTCCCGACTTCTTCCAGTTCAATGAGAAATCTTTGCAAGGCAATGCTAACGGCTCCACTGAGCTAAAACAAATAAACCAAATACCACGACTGGTTGTCTGATTAAAAGGCAGAGGTATAACAAGGTTCATAAAAGCAACAATTTGTATTATAACTGCACTTTTATGAAAAGAAAAAAAGTGGACACAATCTTCTCAGCTGAATTGCTAACATGAGTGATCATTAGCAAACTCAAGATAAACGCTGTTAGCAACATTGTTTAAATATCTTGAATATAAGACTTTTTTTAAATTAACATAAAGTACCACATTCCCAAGATGTCTATTTGCAACTTACATAAGCGCAGCCAATCCCAACGCTTGTCCCATTTCTCGACCATTTCAGCTCTTTTTTCTGCTAGCTGTTCCAACCTCTCTTTTATCTGTTTAGTAGGAGAAAACAATATTTATATTTCCTCAAGTGTTAAAATGGATTGAATGATTCTAGTAACTGATGAATATATGATTGGAGCTGAATGTAACAATCTATAGAAACTGTCTACTTATCTAAATGTCTATCCGGCCTTTCGAATTTGACTTATCTTTATGGACACTCCAACCACCAGAACTACTACAGCTCGCTGTGCTGGTTATGATGCTTGGAGTGTTTCTGTAAAGTAATACATAAACATGGATATTCAAATAAAGTCTCTTTCTTGGCTGTTTGGGCAACTTTCAAATCTTGTCACCTCTGTATTATCTATAGGTCTTCTACTTACATACGATATTCCTTTACGTACCTCTTGAGAAGCAGGGTGATTTCTATCAAGCAGGGTATGGCCCAGGTCAACACAATTGGCATAGTTTGCATTCCTAGCTTCAATTTCTGCTCTGAGGTCTTGATGATATTTTATCAGAAACTCAACAGACGATATATCTCTGCAAGACAGAAAGCCATCGAAGTACACACATAACGCAGTAAATCTATTTTCTAGGACTGTCATCATCAAAACAATAAATATGCTCATTTAAATGTCTATATACCCAGCAAACATTTGTTCGAGGCAGGTGTTACGAAATAGCGTGTTCAACAGCTTGAGTTTGTTAACTGGGTGAATTCATGTATATGACCTTTGCAACAGTGGGGCAATTACCACCAATGAATTGTTGCCTGCTTAACCATGACACCTGGTGTTTCATATACAATGCAACCATCATCCAGTGAGCTCAGGATCGAACATAATGTGACGACAAGAGTTTCATAGACTACAACAATAGAATGATGACATATTCTGACAGTTCATGAACAGTTTCAATATACAATTTTGCCATGCCCCATTTTCATTTGTTTTTGAAGAAATACAGTGTGAACACTGCTCTTTCTTACATGAGGTGACGTAATTAGAAAGAAATAATATAAAAAGTCCCTTGTGAAATGGGGATAGGTTTGTGTGAAGCTGGGTGTGAAATGTTTGGAACAATTTTCCGCCAACACTTGCCTTTTTTATGGCACTCCAAAATAATACAACGTGTGTAGTGTGCTTTAAGGTAGGCCCTTCCTTTCTGTGAATAATTAACAGCATTATCTTTACCTTGGCTTTTCTTGTGTTTCAATCTGTCTAATCATGCTTTCCATCCAAACCATTAAATCCCGAACCATGCTAAAAAATCGAAATTTCTCAGATGCACTTATTAGCTCAGTGCGGCGCCCATCACAAGCATCCAAAAGTCCTTTCCATGCGTCAACAACCTCTTTCTCCTTTTTCTGTATATCGACAGCTTGTTGTCCAGCATAGGCAGCATTTAGACGTACGGCTGTGTCTTGGAAAAACTGAACCTGCAATGACAGATAATAAAAGTAAGCCAATCATTATTTCTAGGAAAAGAATACAACTAATGAGGTCAGACGGCTCCCTATGGTACTCCAGGTGTTCCTTTAAATAATTCGACAAAAAAGAATAACACACCTCTTGGCCAACGATGTAGACACAGAAACCAAAAAAAAGTTATAAAATCAAGAGCTCTTGATAAAGGCAGATAGTTACGGCAACACGCTCGTTGAGCCTATGTGCCGATGCACTAATACGAGATTTACTTGATTTTATAGCTTTTTTTGGTTTGTGTATCTAAGGATTGAGGTTATTTACTTATAAGGTTGAAAGATACTACCATTTATTTTCCTGGGGCCATGATTTACTGAGTCTAGATTTAACCTTAATAAAGGGGGGTGGCTGCCTCAAATCTGCTGTACCCTAGGGTAGTTAGGTCTGGATCACGTAGTTTCGCTTCAGCTTCATGTATAGGAATATATATCTACACCCTAGCCGTGTTATTACTTTACTCCCCCCTTCCTTCCCCAATACTGCCTTCACGCTCTGTCTCTCTGCTGTTGAGAGTTACCCATCAGGACTATATCACTTTGATTTATGTTTAAGTATTTTGTTTTACTCATGCATCTAATATCGACTTTAGATAAATGTTCTATATGAAGTCATACTAAAACCAATAAATTGTGAGCTACTAGTACCTAGGGCTTCCTAAGGGTTAACCTTTACCCATTCAGCACCAGTATCGGGTTTGGAGTTAACCTCAGGACGTTTCCTGTATAAACCACAGAATCTACCGCAGTATTGTGGGTACTGATGGAATTTATTTCACTTGATCTTTTTCTATCTCTGCCAGCTTTGCAACTAATTATAGCCACAGGATTTTCCTACATAAACGAGAGTCTTTAAATTATATCTATTTACTCAATTTAACCCCTGGGAGTTTGAGTACTACTCAACAGGATTTTTTTTTGTAGACCTGTGGCTGTTTGTGGCTACCGTAGAGGTGGATTGTTGTTTTAAGTGTGTAGTGCTTCTCCCTTCTAATACTATATCCCGTTCACTGGAATTTGATACTTTGATGTTTTTGATACATACCAATCTGGGATATAGTTTAAATTCTAGTTTAGTAGCTCACACTGTTTCTATTTTTCACTATAATTGATACTGAGCTATGTAGGTTTCCCCTCCTTTTTAATTGATAGTGATTATCACTTTTCACTTTTTGTTGCACCTATTTTGTATGTCAATGTATAATAAAGTTTATTACCTATAAGATGATTTTTTAATTTAGAGGTAATTTTGGTGGGGTACAGCACCTCCCTTTTTCTAGGGAGCCGCCTGACCTCATTAGTTGTATTCTTAGTCTATTTGTATAATTAAGGTTAAGCCCTTATTACCTCTATAACCTACCCCTGGCAACAGAATAAGTTTTCTTACATCTGTGGCCAAGAGGTGTGTTTTTCTTTTTTGTCGAATTATTTAAAGGAACACCTTAAGTACCATAACAACTACAGCTTTTAGTAGTGGTTATGGTGCCAGAAGAACCCAAGCATCTTTCCCAAGTGCTATTTCATTGGCTGAGAGTCCCAGTTGATCGCTTCGCAACCAATAATCTAATCTATGCAGAACAGGGCTTATCTCAGACAGAGAGCTTCCATAGTAGTAAGACCTGGGGACCCAGGTAAGAAATCAAACCATTCTGAAATGGTTTGACTACTTACAATGAGGGGTGCCAGGGCACACCTGGCACCATAATCACTACAGCAATATGTATTGGTTATGATGCTTTGAGTGTTCCAAGAAAGTATGAAAATCCAACATATTTAGACCAGTGCATATGTGGCGTGTTTAGAACTTTAAAAATTATTTAGTTAGCTTACACATATTATAATATATTGTTTTTTAGAAAACGTGAAAATACCTCTCACAGAATAGACTGCAAGTCATTTTGTCAAATGGCCAAAAATGTTCTCCCCTACATTTTGTGAAATCCCTGTAGATGTTAACACAATGTTAACACAAAATATGGACCATTTTAATGCTTTGTTAACTAGCGTAAAGATTTATTTTTAGATTACAGAATGCCAAATGCATTATATCCTTTTCATTTGCAGATGTATATTTCAATAGCTTGCTAAATATACTGTAGCATTTACGAATGTAGTACTGGTGTATTTAAATTATTCTATTAGAATACCGTTACATCTTCATACCTGTGACCCAATATAATGAATGTCCCTTTCAAAGGCGGTGTGTACTCTATGCAGGGATTCTGCGGTGTATTCATCTGCACCCACTTCTTCGGGTAACTCAACATACTTCTCTTGTATCATGTTAAGGATTTCTGTACCATCGTAAAAGAATTTGTGAAGCTCATATGATGCAGTTAAAAGTTGTACTCGGGTATCAATAAGCTCCAGCAGGTCTGCCCAGCTCTCGTTCAAGTTATCTTTCCATTCTGCGATGGTGGCGGCTTCAGAATGACCAGCGTCAATTAGTTCTTCAATTAAGATATTCACGTTGTCAATGCGTTCCTGCCCTATGGTCCCTGTCTCCTTGGCAAAGTCTCGAAATTTGTCTCTCAGCACCTAACAAAGAGTTTGTGAGAAATGAAATGCATAATTTACAAAATAACAGGAATATTACTACATGGCAAAAAGACTGGGACAAGAGGCCAATCGACCCATAGAGTGAAATCAGGATGGTCCCATCAAACCAAGGATAGTTGGGAGACATGGACTCGGGCAAAGAATGACAGGGTGCACAAATCAGACCAAGGGTTTTTAAGGAAAACAGTTGGGGCTGCAGACAAGGTCAGACCCCTAGCCATACTCCTGCAAATTACAAATATTCTGGCACTTTATGTTAACTTTTTGCACACAAAAAAAAAAATACTTTGTGGTTCGTAAAATGTCATCAGATGTGAATTCTATTCTTACATCACTGGTTGTTCAGAGATCTCAAACAAAATTTTGATCACTCATTAGCATGGGGCTGGCCCACCCGTAATGGCAGTCTATCTACACAATTACATTGATGCTGCACACAAAGATGGGGCAATGAATGTTTTTCATTGCTCGGAACTATTACACATAAAATGAAATGAGAAATATTTTTTCATTGATGTTGCTTAAAGGGAAACTGTCACTTTCTAAAAACGTGGTTATGAGGTCGGAAAATGACAAATAAACGTAGTAATCTACAATGCTGTATTTACCTCTATCCTAGAACTGAGTGCTTCCATCTTGCTCCCTGCTAACCCTAATTATGAAGTCTTCCCTTAGCTATCATTAAACGTAGCATGTAGAAGTTAAAAAAAAAAAAAAAAAATCTCTTTTTCCTCCTTCAAAGCATTGCGTGCCTGGTTGTGCCAGGACAGAACTGGCTTGTGACATCAGTTGCTAAATCTCTTAAAGAAAATGCATGTAAGTTTAGTTATAGATTATTTTACGGTTTTATTCAATGACGTAGTCTCTAGGAAAGTGACGGTTCCTCTTAAGATGCTAGTACATTTAACAATCAAATTAATAAAACCATTTTTTTTTTTTAAGGGCAACATTTTTGGGGCAGCAACTAAGAAATGTCAAATTAAGTTCTATCAGTATATCTAAATGTGTACTTTACTTTAACCATGTAACAGAACAGAAGAAATGCAAACATTCATAGCTGGGGGGATCCTTATCTCTTGTGTCTAGTTATGGATTTGATATCACAATATGGGACTCTGGTCAGGAACCAACTCTCAGAATGAGTGTAGGAGAGCACTATAATAGAGATCTGTGCTCCATGGGCACTCAGTTTGACAAAGAAGACATGTGACAGCAGCTTACCAGTCACATAGTGCCAACATACTTATAGTGTTTAATTTAAACTTACAGTTACATGGTCTAAATCCTGTCCCAACTCCTGGGATGAGGCCTTCACGTCTCTCTCTGCAATCCACTGTTCCAAATCTTCCACTTCACGTTTTAGTTGAAACATGTGATAGATGTTGTCCAATTTTTGTCTCCGCTCATCTGCCATATCCCGTAAAGCTGCATATTGTTTTTCTATATTGCCTTGCTGTCGAATTATTTGTTCACTTTAATGAATAGAGATAAAAATTGAATAAGTGTTTGCGTCATATCACTCTAGTTACCTTTTATTGGTGACCAATGAAATAGTAAACACTCCTAAAATATTCAGGTTGTGACAATGAATACATGTGCATCCAATATGCACAAAGACACAAAACATTGTAACATTGGGGAGAATATAAATCACAAGGGATGGGTAAGTGCAGGCAGAAGAAAATCTAAAATATATGTAGCCAGACTTGTAGCCACTGGAGGGATTGTAACATCTAATATATACATTTTTTTTTTTTACTTATAAGCACAATACAGATATGGATATTACATACCTATCAGGGTGCTCTAGAGCAAGAAGCTTCTGAGACTTGTCGGCCAATTCTCTAATATTTGTTACATAATGTTCTACTCCATGCTGCAAGCTCAAATGGTTCTTCACCAAAAGAACCACACTTTCTTCATCCTTTAATAACAAGAGAATGCATTACTCAATAAAATAAATATGGAAATATATTGCATGACCTACTTGACTGCATGTGGCAGAGACTCTTCCCTACTACATAATGAATCGTACATGTCTAACTTTGGCCTTGATTCAATATATTTGAAAGCGTTTCCAAGTGATTTAATATATGTGGATAAACTTTTTAAATGATCAATTTTAATAAAAAATATTGAAATTTTGTAATGTTTTGACTTTTTTTTATACATATATATTTTTAATATATTTGTATACATGATATATTTCTTTATATTTAAAAAAAATTATTATAAAAGTTTATCCAAAATATTAAATCATTTTGAAAGTGTATCCAAGAATATTAAATTGAGGTCTTTGTTTGCAATGTAAACGATGATTCTGCCCATAAATAACCGTTGATGTCTATAGTGAGTTATATAGTGAACCAAAGTAAATAAAAATGTTTAGGTGCTCACTTTAATAAAAGGGAATTACAGCAGCAAATCACACAAGGCTTCACAAACACATTGTGAAGAATGTAAAACAGAAAAGGGTTTTGTGTTAGACCGCGCCAAAAAAAGAAAACAAACACCTCGGTACAATAACACAACTAAATGTACATACATATAATTGATAGACATTTCTGTGTATACAGTAATGTTAAGTTTAAAATAAAAATAAATAAATAAATTATAGTGTTATAAGTAATGACAAATAGAAGTTTAACAGATATGCCACAAACACACTCACACCTTGTGGAGCTATTAAAGGCTCTTATGATGACAGAACAGACGGTACAATCCCCGTCTCAGGATATAAACAAGCCAGGGATAGCAGATAATTTCCATGTAGCAACACAACAAAATATGCAAATGAAGGAAAAAAGAGAACCCAATTGCACAGTATATAATCGTATCAGCTGCATGTAAAATGCAGAACAGTATCCTGCTTACAAATTCCAGAGCTTCGACCTGCTCTGGTTATAAAGAGAACAGGTGGTTTGATCCACACCACAGACACAATGGAAGCAGGAAGCCAGATAAAATCCCTCAAGTGTGGAGATAAAAGGAGCCTTGTCAGAGGCTAAGCCTCTACTGCATCCGTAGTGGGGATCAAACCACCATAACTCTTCATAACCAGACAGTTCCATGCTCTGGAATTAGTCAGTAGGATACTGTTGTGCATTTTACATACAGCTGATAAGATTATATATATCTGCTATCCCTGGTTGTTATATATTCTGAGACGGGGATTATACCGTCTGTGCTGTCATCATTAGAGCTTTTAATAGCTACACAATGCGTGAGTGTGTTTTGGTCAAATCTAATAAACTTCCATTTGTCATTGCTTATTACACTATTATTTTGATTTTTTTTTTTTTCAAGCTTAACATTACTGATTACACAGAAACTTTTATCCATTATATGTATGTATATTTATATAGGTTACTGCACCTATGTGCTAGTTTTCTTTTTTGGAGTGACCTATCATAAAACCCTTTTCTATATAGTGAACCAAGACTTGTGCTGAAGCACAGGAGCTGAAAAGGACCAGAGGAAGATGGCCGCACCTGCGAGGGACAAGTTCAGGAAAGTAGACCTCACCTTTACCTGCCCCAGCCCTCCCTCCCCCTGCCCACCAGACCCCCAGCAGGAATGTCACAGTCGGGAGTCTTTGCAAATTCTGCAAAGTCCCCAGTGCTGCGTTAAGATTATAAATATTATCTAATGAACTTATTACTGTTGTTTTTTCATCTTCGATCAAATAAAGTTGCTGTTCATCAATCCAGGCTTCTGCCTCGGCTGCGTCCATATAGTAATGCTGAGCTTCCAATGTCAGGTTTAGGGCTCTCTGCCTGTCCGCAGCTGCAGTTTGTATGCGTTCCCATAACTCTTGCAGTGACCTTCGTTTCTTTTCAATTGGCTGAGGATCAATATCTGGTTCACCTTCCGTATTCTCTGCCCTTTTAATAACATCGTCTATCCTGGGACCATGGCCGGCAATTTCCTTTTGCAGTGTCTAAAAGTTTAAATTGAAATATATTATTGCAAATTCACTTCACACATAAAATAAATGAAATACATTTTCATTCTAAATTGCACTTAACATCAATCACTGAACAAGCTGATTTCTGACATCTCATTATTGCAATAATACCACAATACAAACATATATGGTTATTTACTAAATTTGGATTTATTCGGACTGCAATATCTAGACATTGTTGATGAAAATGATCAAGCCAGGCTGAACTTTGCTGGATGGTTGAAATCTGGGCTGAATGCAGCAAATCCAGGCTTGGAGAATTCAACTCCAAACCTAAATTTTAAAAAATCCGAACAACTTGACCGCTGGCAGCATTAGCATTCAACGGGTAAATAGTTTAAAACCTTCGGCAGCACAGTAGGTGGGGGCACGTCTACTGCTGCCCAGTCATTAGACTGGTCACAGCTACAGACAAACACCTCCATCTTATGTGAGAGACTTCCAATCAGTAGTTATTCGGGCCTGTGGAATCTGTTCATATCCCATAAACCACTGTCCAAAGCAATTAAGATGATCCTATCAAACTATTTTCCCCCCCAGTTTTTCTAAACTGTCACAAACTCAATTATTTTAGAAAGAACTCATGTAAGTATAATAGACTAATATAAACTGTATGACAGCTGGTACGTGGGAAGGATTGAAACGATGATGGCTTGTGCTAAGTAAATCCTTTATTTCTCATACTTCAAACATGATCTCTGATATGACCCTTCACAACCTACTTATGTTGTGACTAAGTGGGTGCAGACATATTTGTTAAACTTTAAAGAAAGTAAGAACATAAATTAAAAAACAAAACAAAAAAAACTTAATTTATGAAGAAAAAACAGGAAGCTACCTGGTTCTTTTTTATGAGCATATGAACTGTCTGAAGATTATTTCCATATTGTTGTGACTCCGCAAGTGGTAACTTCTCTTGAACCCAGAGCTGAAATAAAACAAGAACATAGATATATCTATTTCCAAACTAGAAGCATTCTATAAGGAAAAACGGGGATACATTTCTAAAGATTCAATAGAAAAACAGTTAGGTAGTTGAGGGCTGTGATTTCCGATTTCTTTTTTTTGTAAATCTTTTTACGGGTGATTTCCGATTTCCACCCTATATTGGGCGCCCAAACATATGCACGTGTTACATTTAGTATTTTTAGTAAAATACATTTTTAATATTTAATAATATTAGTATGTATAGATCTTCCTTCTCCTGTGTGTCTTATTTTGTTTGGGGTTAGAGCAACTCTATACCCTCATACCAGTATCCTTGTCACAAACGTGAAGTCGATTCAGTGGCGAAGATGGGGAGGCATGGCCTGTGTATGCATGGAGATGGAAATAAACAGATTACAAATTTCTACCCACGTGAAAGATAGACACAGATCGTAAAACTCACAGTTTCATCTTCCAAGTCGCGGTGGAGCTGATGTACATGTTTTGAAGAATTAAGTTTTCTCTTTCTCTCTTGAATGGGCTCCTGAAGCTGCAGAAATCTTTCTCTAATATTTTGCTCTTTATCATCAAGTTTTGTTCCAGCGTCTGGCTCCAGCGGAATAATTTCCTCTATTTCTTTAGTCTTTTGTTCTATCTGATCTTCAAGTCTCTGAATTTCAAGCAAAAACAGAATGAATGAAATGGAAATGGAAATGGCAGGATAATAACATATTGCTTGAAGCAGTATATTAACAAAATGCAGATACAATTGTAAATAAGTACAGAGAAATTAGTAGACTTGTGCATGCATTTTTGAACGAATACATTTTCTTCAGAATTTCGTGCAATTTGGCCATTCTTTCAAAAGATGAATGGTCGAATAGAGAAAGCCATGAATTGGTAGCAAGTGGAAGCTAATGATAAAATATATGAGGGTAGTGAACATACTACTGTAGCTACCCCCTGGGGTCTAGGGGCCCCAAAAAAATTGTGGCTACCTCCTGGCCTGCTTGGTTTTCCCATCTCCCCACTGATCTCCCCCCCACCCTAATAAAAGAAAGGGGAGCTCAATAAACTAAATTTCTGTTAAAAAAAAATAATTATATTTACCATTAGATGTCTTCTATCTTCTTAAAATGTATTTTCTCAAGCTCCAAAAACATTTTTTAAAACAACATAACTCCTATCGCAACTATTAAAACGTAGAAAAAGGATAAGATTGCAAAAAAAAGAAGCCGGGGGAAAAAAACATGACGCGTAAAAATGAAATCCATGTTTGAACATCGACTGCACACAGACTAAGCTTGCATTGTGGGAACACTTTTCCACACTTTGCAAAATCAGTGAGAGTGCTCTGGTTGGTTGGCTTGTAAGAGTGCTTTAATAGGCATATCTCACTTTTCTTGAGTTTTGCCTGTGAATTTTCCCATTTTATGGGCTGTGGACAACCGTATGTCCATCACACCTGGTATATTTTATTATTAGCCTACATTCGGTGCCAATGATTGAGAGCTGGGAGGGACAATGCTGGCATCTGAAGGGAAAATAAGTGCCCCGATTATTGTATTTAGAACCACCAACTGCCACTCATGAGTGAAGGCTGGGGACACACACTAGGTTCCTCTGTCCATTTTATTTAATAGCCCCTACCCACTGGCCACTATGTTCCTGCTTTATTAGCTTTTTTACTATCCTCACAGTACAGGCATGGGAGCCCCAGTTTATTATGTTAGCAACTGGATGGCATGGAACAAAACAGTTTTTGTTCAAATTAATTTGGACAACCCGATAATTCCCATTGTGTACAAATCTAGAAATGAATATCACATTCAATAATGATCTTATCTGCTGATAAATGCTCTAGGTAAACTCGTCCCTGCAAAAGTTTCACTCTTACCTTGTGCTTATTTAGAAGAATATTTACACTTGTCAAGTCATTCCCAAAATCATCGGATCCCACCTGCTGCTCCATCTCTTTTATCCACTTCGTGATATCTGCGTATCGTTGTTCATACAATTCAGAACGGTTTGCATCAAAAAGGACCTGTTCTTTCTTTAAGGTTGTTGTTTCCAGCTCGTCCCACAGCTTATGCAGATGACTAAGTTTTTCTGAAATTATTGGTACAAATTGGTCCTTCTCTTTAGCCAGCTGTTCTCCTTCCTAAGAGCAGGAAAAAAAACATAAGTCAAAAGTAAATCTTTTTTTATATGGGTTTGCAATTCTTTAAAGAAGTGAACAAACTCCCAGTCTTTCATCATGCTTGTGTCCATATCAGTGAGAAGAAAAAGGACTAACCAAAATCCCAACCTCGCATCAGCCCTGCATTGGTGGACCATACAATGTGTGCTATGAAAGAATTTCAAATAAATAAAAAAAATACATGTTAAAAAATAATATACTTATATAAATATTTGAAAAGTGAGAACAATTACCAGGTCAATCTTCTTTAGCCTCTCTTTGTTGGAATCGAGTTCTGCCTTGAAAGCTTGATGTTTTAACCATTTGCTGTGCAAATTGCGGGCTCCGTCGTATGACGTATCCTGAGCTGTCAGCAATTTTTCGTTGATCCATAGGGTTAACTAAAATATACATTTATATAATACATTTATTTCAAAGAAGATGCACCAATTTCTACCCCGCAACTCATCTTACATTTCTTAAATAAAATATTTTGTTTTTAAAAATATGAAGAATTTTTTTTTCAATGGTATCTAACAAGATCTTTTGTGACTACGTCTATTCATAGAACATCAACTGAATAATCTACGCAAACACAAAAACATAGATCAACCATTAGCTAAGACAGGAATTTATTATAAAATGCACAATACAAATATAATAATTACAAGTAAGAACCTCAGGATAAAGAAGAAAGTAGAACTGACCGTACAGTAAATTCCACCACAAGATAATAAATAATTAAAATACCTCATCGCAGTTTTCTAAGAAATTCTGCAGGTCGCAATGATCCCTCAGTAATGAATTAACTTCCTTTGCCTTTTTCGCATTCATAGCGTATCTGAAATACATGAAAAAGTTTATGTTTTTGGGTTCTTTTCGAGGTGTCTCTTAACTGGTAACTTAATCACTTTCACATGCCATTCAGTTAAATTACGTGTCATAAACCATTTAAAACATGTTTATTAAACCCAGCTTCCGGCTGAGATTATCAGTGGTGATGACCTTAGCAGGCACGAATGGCAGCAGTGGTGATAATGGAATTCAAGGGGACTAAATATAAGTTAATCTTTTATTTTATCACTTCTGGGATTAGGTCTATAATCTAAATAATACATTTTATTAGAATCCTTATGGAATAGTTACAGAATAAAATCAGCACAAACAATCTCAACCTTTTATGAATGCTAGTTAATCACATATTCACTAAACTGATGCCATGAGTGTAGAGTGTGACTCGCGTCTGAAGAATTATCTATGCAAAGGGCAATTATACATATTTTATTTATAACAACATTTTATATTATCCTGATTTTTTTTAAGAAGTGCAAATTAATCTATAATTGGGGGGAAAAAGTGTAATTTGTAAAAAAATACCTAAATTATTTTAAAAAGTATTTACACAGGGATCAACATTTTTACTCTGTAACTAGCCATTAGCAAGTAAAAATTCAGGCCTGATGAGTATGCCATGGACCCTCCAGGCTTGCAGTATATGTCACATGTCTCACCGTGACCTGGGTACTTTGCGGTCCTGGGCCTGATATCTATCTTTGAGCCACAGCAGTTCCTAGTCCTTGAAATTATTCTAGTCCTGTTAATCCTGGCTTGTCTGCAGTACTGGGGGCTGGACTGCGTCTATTGCTGTGCTTCACTTGACTCTGATCAGTCATCAGCAGGGTATATAAGTACAGCCTCGCCCTGGGAACATTATCAAGTCTTTGATCCTGTTGTGTGTGTTTAGTTCCTGTGTTCCAGTCTCTTGATCTTCAACTCCATATTGACCCTGGCTTCTGACTTTGTTAATCCTGATCTCTGGCATCCCTTGACTTCGGCTACACTTCGGTAATCCTGACCTCGGGCATCCTTTCACTTGGGCTAACCCTTGACTATCCTGCTGTTTGTGTCGGTACTGCATTGGAATCTCCTTTCCTGCACAGCCCCTGTGCACAGGTTCACAGTCCAGGTGGCGTCTAATCTGGTCATCTTGGACTGTGTCTATCTGCAAGGGTGAGCTAACATATCTGCGCTACAGACTCCCATCTCAGGTAAGAACCCTGACAGGCTAGGTGTGTAGGATTTGAAATTTTGAGACCCTTATTAATATACATTCCACTTTTTACATTGAGTATCTTTCATGAAATTATAGAAGTACTCATAAGAATGTAAATTTTGTCTCTTTTTTAATGCTTTACCTGTCTTCCAGTGATGAAACTTTTTCCAGAGCTTTGTCAGCATAAATATTTTTGACTTCGGCCAATTTTTTTGCGGTCTCAATTGGCCCTGTAATCTTCTCTCTGTTATTTTCCATGGTGGCTATGAAATCCTCTTGTTTTTTGAAAATATTTTGAGAAGCTTGCAATGTGTTGGGGAGATCTGTGTGAGCAAGGACATATTCCTAAAAAAAAAAAAGAAGGTTAAAATACAATATTATATAGTGTTTAAACAGCGATATAAATGTTCAGAAACACCAGCACACACATTGTCATTCAATCTGCAGGTACCTATAAACACCTAGCCATCTAAAAAAAAACAATAATAGAATATATAGGAAAGCTGTTCTCAATGCATGGACTCATAATGAGTACTTTATATGGTAGAATAAGTTAATGTTGATGTCCAGATGACAGATGGAGATATTTTGGAGAGCATACGTCAAAGAATGAACCTAAGTTGGATACATTGATTTAAAAAAAAATAATCCTTAAACCAAATTCCATGGAGTTGTTTAGCAAATCATACAACATTTTAAAGTAGCCTCCAAGCATAGCATTTTTATTATATAGATATTGCTTTTGAACCTGCGATGCAAAATAAGACCCTGTCTTCTACTAGTTAGATGGCATGTCAATTTATTGTAAGCCATGGGGATATACTGTTTGGTTGTTAGCTTTTTCTAACTGTGGCTTCTATTTAATATTTTTTAATATGCTTTCCAAATAACTTAATATTTTTGGATACATTTTTTAAAATAATTTTTTGAAAATATTCTAAATATTCTAAATATAAATATCCTACACAAAAAAAAATATAAAAAAAATATCAAATTATAAAATGAGTTTTCGAAATATTAAATCATTTGAAAAGCTTATCTAAAAACTTGTGGCCATAGAAACGTATTAGCTAAATACATCTCAAAACGGGTTTCACAAGTGTTGAAACAAATATTACACCAAATTTTCTCTTAGTGTATGATTTTTGGCAATTTTTTTAAAAAAAAGTTTAAAAAAATATAAAATGTAGAGGTGCACATATGAAAAAAGTTTTATACCTGATTGTTTAAGATAGCTTCTGATTGCTTGACATCTTTCAATAACTTTTGGAATTCGAGGCACTGAGAGAGGAAATTCTCTCTGTTTTCCCACATCTTGTGGAGATCATTCCAACCCACTTCTATGTCCTTTACGCGTTGGTTCAATTCTTGGTATTGAGGATCAGTCTGGCCGCTTGTTACAGCATTACCAGTGTCAACAACATCATGGAAGTCCACAACATGGTGTTCAATGTCATCTTTCAGTGCACTGTGATTATTATGAAGCTCTTCAGCTTCTATTAATGAAGTTGGTGCATCTTCAGAAGCAGTTGCTTGCTGGGCTCTATAGAGCCATGTTTCGAAATCATACAAGTCAACCAAAAATTTCTGCAGTTTGCTGCTTTCCCCTATTGAATCTTCTTGATTTTGCAAAGCCTTCTGTAAATCTTGCCAGACATTATTGATCTCAATCAATCTGTCCAAGATTTCTTGGGCATGATCTGGGTGTTGGTTTGCTAATTTCTGTGCCTCCTCTTGCAGACTTAATAGTTTAGCCTCAATGGCCGCTAGATCTCTCTCAATGCCATATAGCTTCCTCTGAACGGACATCACAGATGCAAGGTCATTGCCAAGGTCTTGTATGGATTCCACCACCCTGACCTTCTCAATTATCCAATTCTTGGTCTCTTCACACTCTAGGCCATAATTGTGAAGACCAAGGGCAGAATCAATGGCTCTTTTCCTTTGTGTTACCATCTCCTGAATTACTGTCCATCTGAAAAACATCAGTTGGCTTGTTTAGATTAATGTTAATATTAGCGCTTTAATGGTCCAGAAATACATTGGTGTGTTCACTATCTAGAAATATTCAATAGAACCTAATATGAGCACAGGTTAAGAAAGTCAATCGAATTATGTTCATGATGCAAAAAAAACAGATTGACATCGATCCTGTCCATTTAGTTTTCATGTTCATTTATAAAAAGTTAACCTACATTCTTGATTTCATTTTTCCAAACAGAAAACCCTATTTGTCTATAACCCAATCAATGTTTGCTACCTTGCCCCAGTATCCAGAGATTGATTCCAGCTCCTTTATATAAATGCTATTAAAACATCGCTTTCTGTAAATGAATGTCCTAATGTTAGACCCCATCTAAAATTAGGACGTGTTCTGTAAGCTTTATCTTACATAAAACCAACCAAAAAAAAAGTGCACTCTTTCTTTAAACCTTAAATAATGAATTTATTCGCTCTAATGGTTTGTGTTATAATAATTATCATAAAGTGAAACTCGTTTGGTGAAACTGTGATAATCATTATACAACAAAATGTATACGAAGTGCATTTTTTGTGTAAAGTGGATTACACTTTACTCACGTACATAGGGAATCCAGTAATAACACAATAATATTGGTATGCAAATGAAAAACAAAAAATTAAACACAAGTAGAGTGTTGAATACAATAATTTACATTACACCTGCACTTATAAATTATTGTAGTACTACTCTATACGTGTTTTATTTTTTGTTTTTCATGTGCAAACCAATATTGATTGTGTTACTACATAAGACAACTTCAAGGGAAAATACATGAATTGTGGTGTGGCTGTAAACAGTTGTCTATGCTCCTGACAAGTTCAAGAACAGGGATGGGCAACCTTTCACACTTCAGATGAAGTGGGTGGTAACTCCCATTATGTTCAAGCAGCCAACTGGCTGCTCTCACACCTGTTTGAGTTTCAAGGTTTTTCAGTAAAATGCGAATTACCAGGAACCAACTATGGAAAAGCAAATGTTAAGCTTGATTTCATTTCATCTTGGCAGAAAACTTTTCCTTGGGGGGCGGGGCTGGACCGCCGAGCTGGACGGTCGCACACGAGCGCAGCTCCTGCAAAAAACCTCACAAATAACCAGCAAATAAGCCTACAAAATGATAAACGACCTACCTGATGACCGGCTGCAATGGTCTCCAGACCGACGAAGATACCGGATTCTGGGAGAGGCTGGCTCCGGGAGCTACAGTCCCCAGGAGGTGAGGCCCGCGACAAACAAGTTGGGGCCTACGCCGGCGGTGAGAGGGGCAGACGGCCGCTGCCCCACTATCCTGCCTCAAGGTACCAAGACGGAGATCGAGACCCGAGCGATCCCGGCCCTGTCCCCCCCCCTATGGACCGGCGGGGGTAATCCCGGTCCCCACCCATTGGCTACACACCCAGAGCCCACATGCACCACCATCCTGCTCGTAGGCCCGAACGCGACATCCAAAATGGCGGATGACATGCGTGAAACCGTCCCACTCTGCACCCGACCCTCCACCACCAGCATCTGCCGACCTCGCAACACGCCAAGGGACTCCCATGGCAAAGCTGTCCACACCTACAACCCACACGTGCCGGTTGCTCACCGGCGTCGAAACCGATGGTCTCGTCAAACGGCCGCCTGCGAAACACGGTGCCCGGGCACCCGTCCTGGCGGGCGCTCGCCTCGGGAAGTGCAGAAGTGGTCCCCATGGGCAACTGGAGAAACTACCCAAAAGACACCAACGAGCAACGCAGCAACACTCCGCGGTGCCCGGACCCCCGCACAAGCACCCACTTGTTCCCGGCTACACGGGCCCGCCAAGTCACAAAGCCCTGGAAGGCAAACCAACCCAAGAACTCTCATCCAGCCAGGGTGGTATCTTAAGCGAACATTCACCAATAGTTGATAACCTTGATAGCTAGCACAGTTTTTATCTTACCTATGCACCCTCTCAGGAACTAAGCCTGGACCATTAGTTAGCCTGTACTAGCAACGTATATGTATATGCATAGACAGAATGTTAGTATTCCCCACAATACACCAAGCTTGTTAATCATAGCTAGCCTGTATATATATGCTCCTGTAGCCTCTCAGGTCCTAAGTCCAGACTTATGTTTCAGCCTGTTCACCTAGCAATGTATGACCTAGCTACCTTCTTGCCTACTTAAAATACTGCAGGTCACCACACTAACTATAGGCATCTTGTATTAAAGCTATTGTGCTTGAATGTATTGTTTGACATTGACCTTATCTGATCTAACTTAAATGCCAGTTAACACAGCACCCTCAAGTTTGTAAGCCGAGTTAAATTACACTGCGATAGCGTAACAACCTTGCTTTTTGTATAAAAATTAAAAAAATGTGCCGTTTTCTCAAAGCCACAAATGTCACCTACTATGTTCTTGCTTTACTTACTAATGCTGTTGTGGCAATGTAAGATATTCTGTTATTCCATGCACACAGAAAATAAAGAATTAAAAAAAAAAAAAAAAAAAAAACTTTTCCTTGTCAGTTATTCACAATTCACAGTTTATTTAAAAAAACAAACAAAAATAAAGCACTGATTCTTTTTTTTTCATTTGTTTGCCATATGAGTTTTCTCTAGTCTAAAATATTTTATAATAATTTCCCCAGTGAATTACCGAGTGTTCATGTGGTCCTGGACCTGCTTTATTTCCTTTCTTTTAGGATGCCCATTCTCAATAAGTGCATTGGAATCGTTGTTTACATTCTGGATTTGAGAACCTAGCGCATTCATTTCTTGGTCAAGTGTGTAAAATCTAGAAAGAAAAAAAAGAAAACATCAAAAGCAATATATCATAGCATTTACAATTGTCAAAAACTACAAGTCCTGTGATGCTAACCCAGCCCATAAGGTCACATCTCAAAAAAGTCCACATCTTCCACCATATTTTCCCTCACTTTCGCCTTACACATTGTATCTCTTATTATATCTTTTTAGCCTTTCCTTTATGTGCTGTTTTATTTTTAGGAAAGGTGCTACAACTCACCTTACCTGGTACTGAGCCGACTTTCAACAGTGCTTCGGTGCTACACCACAGGGCAGGAAGTGTACCCTTGGACACAATCCACAAACCGGAGAGGCACTGTACAAGAGATTATCTCTGGACTTTGCCCTGCGCATATGGAGTGGAGGGGTAATTGGACATAGCGTGTTAGTTTCTGACTATAGTTGGAGCCTGGATACAGAAGCTGGGGGTGCAAACGTGCTAATTCCACAAGTCTCAGACACGTTTTTTGCTGCTACCAATTTTGAGTCCTGAAGACTTATTACTCCTTTATGCCTACTATTAAATGTAAGAAAATATAATGATTGCACTATATGGACGGAGCAACCACATTTATTGAAGGTCAATTAAATAGAAAAGCAGTGTAAGCATGAGTGTATTACCTGTGTTGAATGACTCCCATATCCTCTACTGAATTCGGAATCTCCATTTCTTCCAGCCACTTCTCCTTCTCATTCATCCACATTTCACATGCATCTATTTCACCAATAATCGTGTAAAACGCGAGAGCATCTTGAAGCTTCTGAGAACGCAGATCAGCCAGTGATGCCATATCAATATAGAGAGACTCTAACCTTCGACAGCGGCTATCTATCTCTGGTGACATTTTGAATTCCTCCGGAAAGCTTTCCACTACCTGTTTCAGACCCTCCAGAACATTTCTGTTCAACATAATATCATCTAGAAGATCTTTTTGCTTTTTCACCATAACATTAGTTGAGTACTCATCATGACCAACGTCTTCACTTTGCATTATACGGTAGGTGTCTTGCATCCTTGCGGCTAAATCATCAGCATCGACTTGAAATTGGAAGAAATTTTCTGCATCACATAGTACTTTTAAGCGAAAGGCAGCCAGTTCTTTAAGCTGAGACCACTCTTCTTTGATTTTATCAATTCTTTCCTTGATCTTGGCAGCTTTGTTGTGTTTTTGGTCAATCAATGTTTCTCCATCATTAATGGTTTGTTGTAAACTGGTTTCAAGACCTTTGAGTTCATCTTCAAAAGCTTTGTGCTTTCTTTGAAGAATGCCAATGCTTGTTAGGTCTTTCCCATAATCCATTGAAGCATAAATGTGTTCTTTTTCCTTAATCCATCTCTCGGCCTCATCCGTGTCTCCAAAGAACTTCCACAAGCACCTAGACTGCAGTAGATTAGCTTTTCTCTGTGCTGCTAGTGTGACAAGTTCCTGATAGCACAGTTCTAGATGACAAACACGGTCTTTAATCACCTGTGGGTCACATGGCTGGTATCCTGCAAAAGACAATGCCATGAGACGTTTATACCAGTAGAAGTTTATTCTCCTAATATCTATTATTTTTATGATTACAATATATTTCTTGCAGGTAATACTAACACACAAGGTTTTCTTTTTGTGAGTGAGTGTTACAACTAATTCTAATATCCATTTTACACCAACAATAATGAGACTGCAGAAACCATGACCGTTTCAATATATTGAAGTGGTTATGATGCCTATCGTTCATCTGCACCAGGTCCTGCACCACTACTAAATGGTTTACTGACTGTTGAGTCGATATTCTCAGTCCCCGGCAACCTGCAGCTTGGTCTTCAATGATGACACGGCAAAGAAATCATCATACCAGGGATTGCAGCTGTGATTGGTTGATGCTCTCAAATAATCACAGCCCACTACAACTGGTATGGTGTGAAGAGAAGCATAGTTCCACCTGCTCCATATCATCATTGGAGGCCCAGCTAAAGGCTACTGGAGACTTATCTCTACTAAATGGTGAGTATACAAGAAATGAAGTTTATTATTGGACACACTTCAGAAAATGGCCAGAGACCATCTTTCATTTTCCTTACAATTGTAAGATCATGCATAACGGGACTATCAAGGGTATACAGTAAAGCTAGAGAAGCAGGTGCGAATATGTATAGTACCCCTAACTGTTCTCAGTGCAAGCTACAGCATGGTAGTTACATGTTTTATTTTACTACGAAAACACCAAGTGGGATGTCTTGGGATACTTAAAGGAGTTAATCACACCTTGGAAAATCCCGGCAAAAACTCATTTCATGATTGTGAATTCTGTAATATGTAAAAATCAGAATGTGCATTCATGCGGATAATGATGTAAGCCGAAAACTGCTGCGTATATGCCTATTTTGAAAGTGTATTGATATTGTTATGTGTGCTATGTATAAGTTGTCCTGTTTTGGAACAAATAAAGAATCAAAAAATTATGTGCTGTGTTATTGAACAAGAAAAATGGGCCAACGCATATGAAATACACAAGGGACTTACTACTTGTGCATCACAAATAGAGTTGCAATGATGTATATCTTGGTACTAGTGTGGATGTCTCATTTATTCCCACTGTTGTCCAACAAATGCTGGAGATGCCATTCGGCAGTTGATATGATGTTCCACACATGGAGGACCTGCCCAGCTACAAAGCCATATTGGAACATGGTAACACAACTGTGTAATATAGAGCCTACACTGTTAATACATGTGTTGTTTATAATGCCAACTGACCTCCACAGGTCTTCCATTATGCTGTTTTACCAAGTTTTAATGGCAGCAAACATTTTGGTTACATGTCTCTGGAAATCCAAACATATTCCATCATAAAAAGATATGTGATCAAATTTCGATAAATTGGTCTTATGAAGGTATGGCAGGCAGACAGCTAAACATGAATAAAGCCACCGTGCATACCCAGGTACTGTGGGACACATTCCTAGCTAGAAAAGATGGTGATGCAAAAGGAATGATGAATGTTGTATGACGACATTAAGACTCTGGATATGTATGTTTAATCTCTTGTACCGCCCTATGCAAAACGAATAAAAATTGTCAAATTGACCATTATATAATGGTATAATAAGTACTGAGTATGTAGACAGTGGACATGATAGAGTGCAGGGTTTCTAGATTGCTTAAATCTATATTTGAGAAGGGCTATGACAAGGAGGGAAGCCTCTGGTCTTATTGGTACCTAGCAATGCCACTGGTTACATTGTGTAGATATTATATTCGTGATCTGCAATATATGTAATAGTCATCCTAGTGTTGATGCCATTCTTGATTTTGTTTATTTTGCGTTGTGTTAAAAATGTCAAAGAAAAGGCAGTTACCAACTTACCATCTCCACCAACAAACTTAAGCACTGACGTCTTAAAAGATTTCACCTTGTCTTCTTGAGCCCCTATGTCAGCTTCAGTTAAAGCATGCTTTTGAAGGAGATATTCAACCTCATCAAGGTGTTTCCCAAAATCTTGAGATAATAGACCAACCTATAGCATAAAAGAGAAAATATGATTTGTGGTCATATTATTTATGAATAGAAAAGTAAAAATCTGCTATAACATTAACTGGTAGCCTCATAATATCAACACTGTGTAGAATGTATGTTTCTTTTCTCTCCATTGTAACTACAGTATCCATCTGTGATCTGTTGAAAGAATCAAACTGTATAACGTTTGAATTTCCGATATACACCTTCATAAAACTATCAAATATTTTGCCAGTTACAAACCCTTGAAGAAAGGTGACATCAGAACTATAAGTAATTGGTGGAAAATTAGTTGTGAGAATTCAAAGTGAATTTTAAAATTCTCTAAGCCAGCTGTGCTTTTAGTTCAGCTAGTCGGGCCTTACATTTGAAATTCATTTTGAATTCTCACTTTAGTAAATAACTCTGTTTGTGTCCAACCATTAAAAAACTTAGCAACTGACTTAAAAGTAATGTCATATCATAGGTTCTTGTTCTAGTATTCTATTTTTCATCATCTGTCAACATTCTATTGTACAGTTTACTATATTTTATCACCACGTTTCCCTTATGTATTCAAGTGAAAAAATATAATGTCTTTGTGACAGACAACACAAAGTCAAAGAATAGAATACACAGTGTAAAATTCCACTGATGCCCCAAGTCATTTATACTCAGAGTAATCTTAAAGCCATGATTATTGATTTTCCTTACTTTCATTTCATCCATCCAATTAACAGTGTGCAACATTTCCTGGAACTGGGTCTGTAGCTCCAAATTCATGTTGAGTCTCTGATGCCGAGCATTTAGCATTTCTAGAAGGTATTGCCAGAGGCGAACAACGTTATCTTTCCTGGCATTAATCCGTTTTATATCATGGTATCTCTCATTCTCCAGCTCGTTGGCCACATTTACTAAAGCCTGGACTCTCTCTTTATAAGCCAAAATGTCTGTCTCAATTGCTTCATGCTTTTTATTGGCGGCTTCCACCGATGGCAAATCATAACCAAAGTTATCCTGTAGAAGACAAGAACAAATATTACATCCCTTAAAACTGTGTGTGATATCTAACTAGTGCATAGAAAGCAAGTGTGTTTCTTTTTACAGCCAACATTTCTTGGTAACTTCAAGTCACAAGAATGTTGATTTAGAACATGAATAGAAGAAGGTCCTATGTTTCACAATTCATTTCCTGTTGGTAATTATAAGGCATTTGATTTGATTAGGTAGCTACTTGCTCTTGATTGCTGTTTAAATTAGCTACCCAGGTGTTAAACATTCCTAGTGGGAGGTGATTTTAGGAGTATATAAGGGTTGTTGTCATTAGCTTGGCTAATATAGCTTGGTTGCTTCATCTAAGTGCTGCTTCTAAGTGTGTGTGGTTGGAGATATTCTGGAGAGTGTTGCTTCTAAGTGTGTGTGGTTGGAGATATTCTGGAGAGTGCTGCTTCTAAGTGTGTGTGGTTGGAGATATTCTGGAGAGTGTTGCTTCTAAGTGTGTGTGGTTGGAGATATTCTGGAGAGTGTTGCTTCTAAGTGTGTGTGGTTGGAGATATTCTGGAGAGTGCTGCTTCTAAGTGTGTGTGGTTGGAGATATTCTGGAGAGTGCTGCTTCTAAGTGTGTGTGGTTGGAGATATTCTGGAGATAAACTGGAGGTAATCTGAGGTATACAGGAGGATAAATAAAAAGTTAAGATTAGTTTGATTTAAATTATTTACCTCATTGGAATGGCAGACTTAGTTCAGTATAATAGTTGCTATGCATTTGTTTCGCGTTCCACTTTTTGGAGGTTTGGTTGTTGTCTAATCTGTAGACAGTTCTCTATCTTGCGGCAGGAGATTGTATTTTTGAAGTCTGAGATTTGTAAATTATCTGGTAAACAAACTCAGCCTGGAACTGCTGCAAAGCCACTGCCGCAGAGACATACTAGGAATGGCAGATGGATCACTGTAGGATCTGGTAGACTTGTGGATAAAAGGCATATTGCACAGTCTGTTGCTCTACATAATTAATTTTCTGCACTTTCAGAGTTTAATGGTGTCATGGAGACAGGCACTGAGGGTAGTGGTGTTGTGCAGAGAGGCACTGAGGCTAGTGGTGTTGTGCAGAGAGGCACTAAGGCTAGTGGTGTTGTGCAGAGAGGCACTGAGGCTAGTGGTGTTGTGCAGAGAGGCACTGAGGCTAGTGGTGTTGTTGAGAGAGGCATTGAGGCTAGTGGTGTTGTGGAGAGAGGCATTGAGGCTAGTGGTGTTGTGCAGAGAGGCACTGAGGCTAGTGGTGTTGTGGAGAGAGGCACTGAGGCTAGTGGTGTTGTGGAGAGAGGCATTAAGGCTAGTGGTGTAGTGCAGAGAGGCACTGAGGCTAGTGGTGTTGTGCAGAGAGGCTTGAAGACCATGGTGAGGCCTAATAGAAAGCAGTTGTTGTTGGGGGATTCCATCATAAGAGGTGTGGAGATGGACAATGGTGGTCTTGTGAGGTGTCTTCCTGGAGCTACTGCTCACAGAGACAGGAGACGTATCTGTAATATTGTTAAGCAAGCAAAGCAGGAAGGGGAATTGGATGTACTTGTCCATTTAGGGACAAATGACTTGGCTTGCAATGAGGTTTCAGAGGGTAAGGAAGTTTTTAGTGTTTTTGCCAATGATATACGGCAGGTTGCTTCCACACTGTCATTCTCTGAAGTTCTGCCTGTGCATAACACTCAGAATGACAGGCGGATGCGTATTAGGGACTTTAACTTGTGGCTTGGTGAATGGTGTCCGGAGCAAGGATTTGGCTTTATTGCTCATGGTAGCTCTGTTTGGAATGGAAATAAACTGTACAAAAAAGATGGTTTGCATCTTTTTCAAAAGGGAACAAATGTTCTCAGTGAGCAGTTCAGAGGTTTTGCTAGGATGTATTTAAACTAGGAGGGGGGGCAAAAGCGTGATAAAACATCAATCCAATTGTCCCCCAAAACAAGGACAGAAGGTGCCTGTAGCAAGTGTGTTAAAAAATGATAACCTTAGAGTCATGTCTACAAATGCTCGCAGTTTAGGGAAAAAGATCCATGAACTTGTGGCAATAATGGCAACTGATAGTGTAGATTTAGTCACTGTTACTGAGACATGGTACAATGAGAAAAATGACTGGGACATAGCAATACCAGGGTACTCTTTATATAGAAAAGACAGGGAAGACAAGAAAGGGGGAGGGGTGGCCCTGTATGTGAAGGATAGCATAAAATCTAGCCTAATAAAGGTTAGTGAGGCGAACATAGAGTCCGTTTGGGTTACGTTAGAATTTAGTAATCACACAGTAACTCTTGTAGGTGTGATTTATAGGCCCCCAGGACAAATTGAAGAGTTAGATAATCTACTAGTTGAAGAAATAGCTAAAATGACAATGAAGGGGGAAGTTATCATCATGGGTGACTTTAATCTTCCTGATGTGAATTGGAAAACAAAAATAGCTACTTGTGCCAGGAGCACACATATTCTAAACTCCCTACTGGGATTGTCTCTAAAACAAGTCGTTGAGGAGCCAACTCGTAAAGAAGCCATACTAGATTTAGTGTTAACAAATGGAGATTTGGTATCACATATTACTGTAGGTGAAAGTTTAGGATCCAGTGATCATCAGTCAGTGTGGTTTAATATAAGAACAGTGACTGAGTCACACCACACAAAAACAAAAGTTTTAGACTTTAGAAAAACAGACTTTTCTAAAATTAGAATATGTGTAAAGGAGTCATTATCAGACTGGAGCAATTTAAATGGAGTCCACAAGAAATGGGATTATTTAAAAGTTGCACTACTGAAGGCAACAGAAAATTGCATTAGGCTTGTCAGTAAAAGCAAAAAATTCAAGAAACCACTGTGGTACTCCGCAGATGTGGCCAAAATAGTAAAAAACAAAGTTAGCATTTAGTAATTATAAAAAAAAACCAGAGCGAGGAAGACAGAATGACCTATAAGATTAGGCAGAAATAGGCTAGGCAAGTTATAAGAGCTTCCAAATCACACACAGAAGAGAAAATAGCACAGTCAGTAAAAAAGGGGGACAAAACTTTTTTTAGATACATAAATGAGAAAAGAAAAGTAAAACAAGGATTAGTTAGATTAAAAACAAAAGAAGGAAGGTATGTAGATGAGGATAAAGGTCTAGCTGACTGCCTCAATGAATATTTGTGTTCTGTATTTACAGATGAAAATGAAGGAAAGGGACCTCAGTTAAGAAAAAGGATAAATGAGTAATTTATTACACGTGAGTTTACAGAGGAAGAGGTTCTATTTCAACTGTCAAAAGTAAAGACAAATAAGTCAATGGGACCTGATGGAATACACCCAAAGCTATTAAAATAGCTTAGTGGTGTACTAGCAAAACCATTAACAGATTTATTTAACCAATCATTGTTAACAGGAGTAGTCCCAGAAGATTGGAAGTTAGCGCATGATGTGCCCATTCACAAGAAAGGCAATAGGGAGGAGTCGGGCAACTATAGGCCAGTAAGCCTTACTTCAGTAGTGGGGAAAGTGATGGAAACCATGTTAAAGGACAGGATTGTTGAACATCTAAAAACACATGGATGTCAAGATCAGAGACAACATGAGTTTTCTTCAGGGAGATCATGCCAAACTAATCTTATTGATTTTTTTGATTGGGTAACTAAAATTATAGATCAGGGTTGTGCAGTAGACATTGCTTACCCAGATTTCAGTAAGGCTTTTGACACTGTTGCACATAGAAGGCTTATCAATAAACTACAATCTTTGAGTTTGGATTCCAATATTGTTGAATGGGTAAGGCAGTGGCTGAGTGACTGGCAACAGAGGGTTGTAGTCAATGGAGTATATTCAAAGCCTGGGCTTGTCACCAGTGGGGTACCTCAGGGATCTGTACTTGGACCCATTCTCTTTAATATTTTTATTAGTGATATTGCAGAAGGTCTTGATGGTAAGGTGTGTCTTTTTGCGGATGATACTAAGATATGTAACAGGGTTGATGTTCCAGGAGGGATAAGCCAAATGGCAAATGATTTAGGTAAACTAGAAAAATGGTCAGAGTTGTGGCAACTGACATTTAATGTGGATAAGTGCAAGATAATGCATCTTGGACGTAAAACCCCAAGGGAAGAGTACAGAATATTTGATAGAGTCCTAACCTCAACATCTGAGGAAAGGGATTTAGGGGTGATTACTTCTGATGACTTAAAGGTAGGCAGACAATGTAATAGAGCAGCAGGAAATGCTAGCAGAATGCTTGGTTGTATAGGGAGAGGTATTAGCAGTAGAAAGAGGGAAGTGCTCATGCCATTGTACAGAACACTGGTGAGACCTCACTTGGAGTACTGTACACCCTATCTTCAGAAGGATATTGATACCTTAGAGAGAGTTCAAAGAAGGGCTACTAAACTGGTTCATGGATTGCAGGATAAAACTTACCAGGAAAGGTTAAAGGATCTTAACATGTATAGCATGGAGGAAAGACGAGACAGGGGGGATATGATAGAAACATTTAAATACATAAAGGGAATCAACACAGTAAAGGAGGAGACTATATTTAAAAGAAGAAAAACTACCACAACAAGAGGACATAGTCTTAAATTAGAGGGACAAAGGTTTAAAAATAATATCAGGAAGTATTACTTTACTGAGAGGGTAGTGGATGCATGGAATAGCCTTCCTGCTGAAGTGGTAGAGGTTAACACAGTTAAGGAGTTTAAGCATGCGTGGGATAGGCATAAGGCTATCCTAACTATAAGATAAGGCCAGGGACTAATGAAAGTATTTAGAAAACTGGGCAGACTAGATGGGCCGAATGGTTCTTATCTGCCGTCACATTCTATGTTTCTATGTTTCTATGTTTCTATGTTTCTATAGTGTATAATCACCCTCACATCAACCGTTCCTTTTCATATTGGTTTCATTTAGAGGGATTGATAGCCAAACAAATTTGTTGTTTTACCCTCTACCATCAATAAAAGGGAATTTTGGAACTCTGGGCTCTTGGAACATTACTGAGATGCTGGTTGTTTTAGAATTATACTTTTTTGAAACTGCTGCCACTGTTGCCCTGCTATTGAACAAACCACTTTACAAGCAATGGTGATGCATGCGAAACATTGATTGATTAACATGTGTCAGGGTACCTGTGGTCTCTACCTCCGAAAGAGGTAGAGACTTAGCTGTTCCTCCATGCAGAAGGTCTGATGGCTCCCTTCCCCGCGGTCTATCCGGTCATGCTAGGCCGGCCGCGAGGGAGTGACTGCCTTTTACAGCATCTAGGCAGGAAGTAGTCATCAGGACACTCCCCTGGAACGACCTGTCAGTCAATTGCTGCAGGACCAATCAGGACGCCTCGGAGGCGTGGTTACTGCTCTGAACAGGGTATTTAACAGAGCTTCTTTCATTAGCTCATTGCCCTGTCGTGGTTCTAGCTTGTTCTAGTCACTCAGTGCTTGTGTATTCTATTATCCCTTTTGGTTTTGACCCGGCTTGTTTACCTTACTCTGCTTATCTCTGTTACCCTTGATTCGGCTTGTCTCTCGCTTACCTGTCTTCTGTTACCCTCGACCTCGGCTTGTCTTTGACCATTCTATACTGTACTACTTACGTTAGTCCGGCCATTCTAAGGTCCGGTATACGTATCTGGCTACTGTTTGTACTCTGCGTGTTGGATCCCTGTCCCGATCCTGACATTACGACAGGGCCAATGGATCCTGCAAGTACAAACAGTCAGCTGGCTGCTCCTGATCCTAGGTTTGAAGCCATGGATCACAGAATGGATCAGATGGCGCTTGCGCTACAGGCTCTATTAGCTTGTGCCAATAACCCACCAGAGGAGATACGTAATACCCCTGTTTCTCCTGTCGGTTCAGGTCTAGAGGTAGCCACAGTGGGTGCTTCTTCTCACATTACCCCCCCAGTACGCTATGGTGGGGCTCCTGAGAAGTGTCGTGGTTTTTTAAACCAAATTAGTATCCACTTTGAATTGCAACCTCGCTCTTATCCTACAGATAGGGCAAAAGTAGGATTTATTATCACCCTACTCATTGAGAAAGATCTGAGATGGGCCAACCCACTATGGGAGAACGATAATCCATTAGTTTATAACTATAACGCATTTGTAGCTGCTTTTAGAAGAACATTTGACCCTCCAGGTAGAAAGGTTAATGCAGCCAGATTACTGTTGCGCCTGAGACAGGAGAACCAAACACTGGTGGATTATGCACTAGAGTTCAGGTCTCTGGCGGCAGAAATCAAGTGGAATGAGCAGGCGTATATGGATGTATTTTTGAATGGCCTATCTGATGTAATCCTTGATGAGGTTGCTACCAGAGAACTCCCTGAGAATTTAGAGGATTTAATTTCGTTCATCTCTCGTATAGATGAACGTCTAAGAGAGAGACAGAACACTCGAGAGAGGAACCAGAGACCTTCTTTTAGGTTAGCTCCCGCTGTTCCAAGTCCTGACTCCACGATATCTTTGCTTACTGAACCTATGCAGATAGGGTATACCCGCCTCTCTGAGGAGGAAAGACAGCACAGGAGAAGAGAGGGTTTGTGTATGTATTGTGGAGCAAAGGGTCATTTACTCTCGAACTGTTCTAACCGCCCGGGAAACGCTCGCACCTAAGTCTCTCTAGAGGACAGGCCTTGGGTGTTTCTATTTTGTCCTCTACTCCTGATTATAAAGATCACAGGCTTCTGCTACCAGTTTCCTTAACTTGGGGGAAGGAAGTAGTAAGGGCTATGGCATTGATAGATTCCGGTGCTGCTGAGAATTTTATCGACCAAGCCTTTGCTAGTAAGAACAATTTCCCATCCCAGCTAAGGGAGACACCTTTGGCCGTTGAGGCCATAGATGGTAGACCACTACTAGACCCTGTTATCTTTCGTGAAACCATACCCATTAGTTTAAATGTTGGTATCCTACACGTGGAGAATTTATCTCTTCTGCTCATTTCGTCTCCTTCCGTTCCCATAGTTCTGGGGTACCCATGGTTGAAAAAACATAACCCTATTATCGATTGGGAGTTAGGAGAGATACTCTCGTGGGGCCAGGGCTGCCAGGATCGGTGTTTGTGCAAGGTTTCTCCATTAGCTAATATTAACATACCGGAGAATCCTACTCAGTCCACAGAAAGACAAATACCAGACCTTTACCTAGACTTAAGGGCAGTGTTTGACAAGAAGAATGCCGATTCTTTGCCTCCACACAGGTCATTTGACTGTAAGATTAAGCTTCTACCCGGCACTATGCCTCCGAGGGGCCATGTATATCCTTTGTCTGTTCAGGAAAACTCGGTTCTAGAGGAGTATATTCGGGAGAATTTAGAAAAGGGATTCATCAGGAGGTCTTCTTCTCCGGCCGGGGCTGGGTTCTTTTTCATTAAGAAGAAGGATGGCACGCTGAGACCTTGTATCGATTACCGAGGCTTGAATAAAATAACTGTCAGAAATGCCTATCCTATCCCACTGATTACCGAGTTATTTGATCGTCTTAAGGGCTCCAAAATCTTCACCAAGTTAGATCTCAGAGGGGCTTACAATTTGGTGAGAATCCAGCAAGGTCACGAGTGGATGACGGCATTCAATACCCGGTATGGTCATTACGAATACACTGTTATGCCATTTGGACTATGCAATGCTCCTGCAGTATTTCAAGATTTGATTAATGAGGTACTTAGGGAGTTTCAGCATGATTGTGTTATCGTTTACCTGGACGACATACTAATACACTCTAAGGAGATTGAGACTCACCATAGACAGGTCAGAAAGGTATTACACAAGCTGCTGCAACATGGTCTATATTGCAAATTGGAGAAGTGCAGTTTTGATCAGTCTCAGGTAGACTTTCTTGGATACGTGATTTCTGGGGAAGGTTTTAAAATGGATCCTGTAAAACTTCAATCTATTTTAGACTGGCCCTTGCCCAAAGGACTCAAGGCTATCCAAAGGTTTATTGGTTTTTCCAACTACTATAGGCGCTTCATTAAAGGATACTCCTCTATCATTGCGCCTATTACCAATATGACCAAACAAGGGGCTGATACTAAGTTCTGGTCTAAGGAGGCTCTGGGTGCTTTCAAGACTCTCAAGGAACTTTTTGCCTCGGCTCCCATTCTAGTCCATCCTGATACGACTCTGCCTTTCTTGCTCGAGGTCGATGCCTCTGAGACAGCAGTTGGGGCTGTTCTGTCTCAAAGGTTAGGGGTGGATAAACCGTTACACCCTTGTGGTTTCTTCTCTAAGAAATTTTCTGGGCCTGAGAGCAGATATGACATCGGGGAAAGGGAACTGTTAGCAGTCATTAAAGCCTTAAAGGAGTGGAGACATTTGTTGGAGGGGACCCTACACCCTATTACGATTTTGACGGACCACAAAAACTTGTCCTATATTGGGGAGGCTAAGCGCTTATCCTCTAGACAAGCTCGTTGGTCCTTATTCCTGACTCACTTCAATTATGTACTGACTTACAGACCTGGTTCTAAAAACTCTAAAGCCGATGCATTATCTCGCCAATATGAACCTTCTACTGTACCTGAACCAGTTCTTTCTTCTATAGTTCCGAAATGCAATATCATTGCTAATACGAATCTCAGGATTCATTCTCCATTATTGGCCGAGATCATTAAGTTGCAACATCTAGCACCTAAACAGACTCCTGCGGGCCGTCATTTCGTTCCTCCTGCTCTTCAACTGGAACTTTTACAGTGTTTACATAATAGCAAGATGGCGGGACATCCTGGTATTCGCAAGACTTACGCGTTGATCTCTAAGGACTTCTGGTGGCCTGCTTTACGGAGGGATATTGAGGAGTTCATCGCTGCATGTGAAGTTTGTACTAAAACCAAACAACCCCATACGCTTCCATGTGGATTCCTGCAACCCTTGGAGGTTCCAGAAAGACCATGGTCCTGTTTGGCCATGGACTTTATTGTCGATCTACCTATCTCTAAAAGACAGACTGTTATCCTCACCGTGGTTGACAGGTTTACTAAGATGGCACACTTCATTCCCCTGCCTAAACTCCCGTCTTCTCCCGAATTGGCAGAGATATTCGCTAAGGAGATTTTTCGCCTACATGGGATACCCTCTCAAATTGTATCGGACAGAGGATCCCAATTTGTTTCCCGCTTTTGGAGGTCCTTCTGCTCTCAACTTGGTATTAAATTAAACTTTTCTTCTGCCTATCATCCTCAGTCTAACGGAGCTGCTGAACGTACCAACCAGAAAATTGAACAATATTTACGATGCTTTGTTTCTGAACACCAGGATGATTGGGTCGGTTTGATTCCTTGGGCGGAGTTTGCACACAACAATCTCGTTTGCGATTCTACTCATTCAAGCCCCTTCTTCATGAATTATGGTTTTCATCCGTCTATTCTTCCTTCGGATTCTCCTTCCCAGGGGGTACCGTCGGTTGATGTTCATGTTGCCAATTTGAGGAAGTTGTGGGATCAAACTCGACAAATCCTTGTGCACAACTCTATGTTGGTCAAGAAACACGCTGATAAACGTAGAAGGGCGGCTCCGGTCTTTGTTCCTGGTGATAGGGTATGGCTGAGCACGAGGAACATCCGTTTAAAAGTGCCCTCCATGAAGTTCGCTCCTCGTTATATTGGACCCTACAGGGTGCTGACCCGTATCAATCCAGTTGCGTATCGTTTAGCTCTTCCTAATACCTTACGCATCCCGAACTCGTTTCACGTTTCATTGCTGAAACCACTCATATGTAACAGATTTTCCTCCACAATAGCCCCTCCTCGCTCCGTTCAGGTGGAGGGTCAGGAGGAGTATGAGGTTAACTCTATTATTGATTCTCGAATCTCCCGGGGGAGAGTACAATATCTAGTTGATTGGAAGGGATATGGTCCTGAGGAGAGGAGTTGGGTACCTCAAGAGGATGTTCATGCTCCCCGTCTCCGCAGGGCGTATCACTCTCGCTTCCCATCTCGTCCCGGTTCATTCCGCCCGGTGGGCGTATCTGAGAGGGGGGGTACTGTCAGGGTACCTGTGGTCTCTACCTCCGAAAGAGGTAGAGACTTAGCTGTTCCTCCATGCAGAAGGTCTGATGGCTCCCTTCCCCGCGGTCTATCCGGTCATGCTAGGCCGGCCGCGAGGGAGTGACTGCCTTTTACAGCATCTAGGCAGGAAGTAGTCATCAGGACACTCCCCTGGAACGACCTGTCAGTCAATTGCTGCAGGACCAATCAGGACGCCTCGGAGGCGTGGTTACTGCTCTGAACAGGGTATTTAACAGAGCTTCTTTCATTAGCTCATTGCCCTGTCGTGGTTCTAGCTTGTTCTAGTCACTCAGTGCTTGTGTATTCTATTATCCCTTTTGGTTTTGACCCGGCTTGTTTACCTTACTCTGCTTATCTCTGTTACCCTTGATTCGGCTTGTCTCTCGCTTACCTGTCTTCTGTTACCCTCGACCTCGGCTTGTCTTTGACCATTCTATACTGTACTACTTACGTTAGTCCGGCCATTCTAAGGTCCGGTATACGTATCTGGCTACTGTTTGTACTCTGCGTGTTGGATCCCTGTCCCGATCCTGACAACATGCCACAGAGCAAATTAATCAGAGGAAGTTTACCTGAGCAATTAGATGTTGATTCTCAGCCACCCAGGCCTCCCTCATTGCTGCCTTCCTGTCAAAGCGTTTTGCCAGCTGTTCGAGTTTTTCTTGACGAATGAGTTCAGCCCTCAAGGTAGTCTCTCGCTCATGCTCTGCCTTTTCAAGTCGGCCCCAGGCCTGTTTGTGATTATGAGAAAAACAGCATGTTAATTTGCAATTGGTCCTTCTATCATATTGCTTTTCCTCTCCAGAATAATGCCCCTTAATCCTCCAGTTCATACCTTCCAGGTGTGAACAACCTATGGAACAGACATTTTTAGCTTACTGTTCTTTTCATTGAGAAAATAAGAGCAGTTACACAGATACAGGGTCATTTAAGGCCACCGGTCCTGTGTAGATTCCGCTCCCGCAGCAATCCTGGTAGAAATGGGCCAAGCTTAAAATGAGAAGAAATCCAATGAGATTAAATCTAGATTTATTGAAATGTATAAAGTAATGTTTTAAATCTTTTTCAAACCTCTTGTAAAACATTGCTTTCAGCATTTCGATAAATCTGTCTTGGATTCCATCTAAATTTGTGCCTGGTACGTTACTTATTGTATTGCTCTCTCAACTAACAAAAGGTTCTTATTCCAAATGTCAGCACCGTAGTCACCCTGAGAATACAAAAACATGGTGCCTGGACTCTAATGTAAATTTAAAGTTTGCACAGAATTACTTGCCTGGTGTTCTTTCATATCATTGAATTCTAGTTATGACAATCTAGGATTATTTTCCAAGATTATTTTCAACGTACCCTGTTGATGTCCGATACTAGCTTTCCGTCATGAGGTACATATACTTTCTGTTTATTCTCCCTCATCTTGGACTGGATGGTGAACAAAAGGACTTCCAATTCTCCTTTCTCCTGAAATCTTAAAAAAAAAAAAAAGACGACATATATTTTACATACATTAATTTCCATAACACATAAGGCACACAGGAAATGCATAATATACAAATGTATTCCCTTCCCTACCAGTTGCGCAAAGAAAATCTTAATTTTTCATAGATGCTTATCTACACATGTACCATTTAACCCTCTTTTAGCCTTTCTTTTGAAGAAAATATGTTTTAAAAATCATCATATTACATAGAAAAATTCCATGTAGAAATCAAATAAGCATTCTAATTCTTTTGATATTTAACATTGTCATTAAGTCTTACCACACGTTAATAACTTACTTAGACTCTTCTAAAACATTCAGCTGATTTAGCTAGATCTAAAGAAGGTGAAAAGTCCACACCTCTTAAAAAACGTATCAGATCGTCGTAAATAGTACACTTCCATGTTTGCCAGTTCCTTATTAAATAGCCCTTTTGGTTCTCTAGAGAACCAGAGTTGATGGATGCACAATAACTCCTCTCCCTTCTACATGTCTTGAAGATGTTGTAGGAAATCAGAAAAAGCTCCCCTATGAGGTATAATCAAAACGGCTGATAGGCTAGGAAATGCCCCATACCATGGTCAAGTAATGTGTCAAATACTAAAATAAAACTCTGCCTTTCTCAGCTACAAAAATGAAAAAAATCCCATAAAACAACGAGTTCTTAATTGCTTTATTTAGTTAAGAAGGCAATGGTATGAACCAGATTTTAAGGAAACGGGGAATGGTCAATCCTGTGTACCCAAATAAATGTCAAACACTGATACAGCCATACTTTGAGTTAGCCATGCAGGCCTACATAGTTGGCCACTGGGATAAATGCCCTTGGAGTACAAAGAGTTATGTTGGAAATGTGTCCTCAAGTTTAAATGCTTCCTCTAATCACTAGTGTTATGTAGGTTAATGCATTGCTAACCATATGCCCCCCGTGTCTTAATGTCTGTGTGATCTCAGGTTACTGCAAATGATAGGATTTCAAATACCAAAACTGTCTTCTTAGTCAATCAGGATATATCATGAATTTTGTAAACAACACCTGCCCCTGGTTAATATGCCACACTGTGTAATTAAATACTCAATTAGCATTTTGTAGTAAATAAATCATTAAAATGTTGTTGAGTTATATTATGTGTGCTTACAGACTGGAAGGAGGCTACTAACGTAATAATAAGCTAAAATAATTAACAGAGTCCTGTTCGTACTTAAAGGGACACTATAGTCACCAGAACAACGTTAGTTTAAGGAAGCAGTTTTAGTGTATAGATCATGATCCTGCTCAAATCTATGCAATTTAGGAGTTAAATCCCTTTTGTTTCTGTCCATGGAGCCCTAGTCACACCTCCCCTGGCTGTGACTCACACACCATGCATGAAAAAAAATGGTTTCACTTTCAATTAGATGTAACTTACTTTAAAAGTTATTATTGCCTTCTCTCTAAAGTGAACTTTAATCATACACAGGAGGCTTATGTGGGATCTAGCTAGCTATCAACAGTGCAGGGGATAATACATTTTAAATTAAATAGAATTTGCAATGAAGGAAGTGTAAACATTAGCTGACTCTTTACAGGAAGTGTTTAGGAAGGCTATGCAAGTCACATAGGTGAGGTGTGACTCGGGTTTATAAACATAGTGATTTAACTCCTAAATGGCAGAGAATTGAACAGTGACACTACAGTGAAATGATCTATACACCAAAACTGCTATTTATATAAGTTATTTTGGTGTCTATAGTGTCCCTTTAATGGGGGAACAATGAGTTCCCAGGATTTTTATATTATGATTACTATTACTAATTTGTGAAATATAGATTTCTAATGAGTGAGAAAAAACAAAAGTCAAAATGCACATCACTTTATCCTGGAACTGAATGTCTACATGCTGACTCTCATACTGACAGCCACTAGAGGTGCTTCAATTGCTCTGACTGAGTAAAACATGGTTACTGATGTGGAAGCTTGTAGGAAAGCATTGTATTCAATACCTTCCTAAGGGACATGCACATCAGGTCCCCAATGCTGCTCTATGAGGAGTATTGGTGACCAACTCTGAAGGAGCCCATGCCACATCAATAATGTTGTGAGAGGTGAGAAGCACTGAGGGAGTCGCCTTGGAAAAAGGTAACCTGTAGCCTGTATATAACTAGGGACTTATATTCCTAATGCTACAGGGTTCTTTTAATTATACAAAAACAATGCCATAAATATATTTTGTTATTTATTTATTTATTTATATATAAAACTACATTACATTGTAGGGGTTATGATGTTTGGAGTGTCCCCAGGGGTGTTACTAGGTGGCACAAAGACCAGGGGCTTCAGCCCAAGGTCAAATGATATGGTCCTTCCTACATCTGTTGACTTAAGCTATCCATCCAGGCCCATGTCCAACCCTAAAACATAGTGTGTTCTATAAATCACATAGTGACAAAATTCAGAGTATTACATGTGTCACAGAACCCCATTTCAACATGGATTTAAAAGGGCTATTATCACTATGCAAAGGACATGAATTTAAAAGGGCTATTATCACTAAGGGAAGGGGTTATGGTGACCCCCTGGATGCCCACTCTGGCTCACAGCTGAAATTAGGAGTCCAGTAGGGATTGCCTGGACCCATCCTACACATGGAATGCCTGACCGGGAGATGCTCTGGAACTGTTTGACAAATTAGGGACTCTGCTATGATCCAGTAAACCTTCCAAATTGGAAAAGGATGGTTTAGATTCAACTGGCTAATTCCAATAAAATGTTAACCAAATTAGATTTGGTTACTCAGTTAGGCTAGCTATCACAGTCACTTACTTGGGAGGTTTCTCTGTGGTTCTGTAGGCACTGAATGACTGTAATTGTTGCTGAACCCCCAACAAAGAATTAGCAAACTTCCAGTTCGTCAGAGCCAGGATTGTTTGTTCAATCCATGTCAACAGATCAGAGGCAAGTCTTTCATATTTATGAATCATTTTTTCTGTCTCGATGGCGCCATCCAAAACCTCAACAATAGAAGCAAACAGCAATTCACGTTAAACTGAATATTTAAAATCAATAATGTGCCTTAATAAGAATTAATATGTAAAGAAGGGTCCATTGCTTTTACAAATACAAAATTCTGCAAAGTCTCAAAACATTCAAGGATTATATATATTCTCAGAGAAAAACACTGGGTTTCTTTACAAAACAGTGATTTTCAGTAAAATGCTAATTGTATATCAAAATTTAGGCCACAATATTTCCTTGGAAAAATAGCTAATTTCGAGATTTCTTTACACTTTTTTTTTTTTTGTTGTTTTTTTTTTTTTTTGATTGTGCAATTTTGGTCTAAAGCTTTAAGTAATATTTTCATTATGTAACCTTCACCAAATGTGTATTAAAAAAATAAAGAAAATAAATGTTGTTTTTAGTTTAAAGTGAATCTGTCACATGTCAAAAATTCCCCTTACTTTAGAACATTCCATATAACCTAATATCATTAACTATTTCTACCACGAGTGCATTCCATCCATTTGGTGAAGCTAAACCATGCTGGCTGCTCCAGTAGCACAAGGAATAACCTTGGGATCAGATAGAATTATTAAGTAGATTTGCAGGTTACACATAGTTGAAACGTAAACAACTCTAAAGATACTGTTAAGAAAAACTGAAAGTGCTTTATTAAACTGTGATTATTTTTGAGAATTTACAAGGGAATTGCAAGCTGAATAAACATCAAAGTTGGATAATATATTGCCCATAAATTGCCAATTTTCTTATGAATTCTCCACAATTTCTTTTCCAAATCAACACATTTTGATATTGCCTTCTTTTCACCACCAAATCTGCATTGAACACCACCAAATTCACACATTAAAACTTCAGTTTTAGCAATTGGTAAGGAGATAGGTCGGGGTACGAAATTACCTTGCCAATTCTTTTGCCTTCTACAGCTAATGCCTTCATCTTGGAAAAGTAGTGATAAAATGCTACTACATAGGTAATAATGGACTTTTCATCTGGATTTTCAGTGAAGACGTCTGTAAAACAGATTTATAAAAAAAAAACACAGTGCTACGTTTCGCAATTATACCCCACATTTCTCAGTACACCAGCAATCAAGCGATGAGAGAGCACCCACTTTCTATACGACTCTACCTACGCCTTCCCAGTAGAATATCCAATAATAAATGGAAAAAATGTCCAGCACTCATTATTGTAAAAAAAATGTTATCCTTTTTTGGCAAAACAGCAAATTAATTAATTTAATTTTTCACAAAAAGGAGTGTTAGACATTTTTCTACTTAGTTCAGCAGCAATGGCGAGCTCAAACTCTCTAAGTAGTTGTTTGTACTACATCAGTATTAAGTCAACTAATGCAAATAATTAGAAAATGATTGTTAACTTCATCTATTTTCAAAAACCGTGTTAATAGCATTGATGTGATATATCACAATAAAGATGATGATGAATTTTGGCACAGGTGTGAGAATTCTTTAAAAGAAGGAATTTCAGGAGGAGGGGAACAATGTGCTTCAGGCTTGGAAATATAAAACAGATGATGTGCTGGCTACAAAATAACCGCAAATATATTTAGTCCTTCCCAGGTGCGGGATGAAATTCAGCTGCGAAACTATTACATCTATTAACCACTTAAGGAGTGATTATATTGTATGCTGCCCCTAGTGATCCCATGTCAGAATGGAATGTTCTACCTATTTAGCATTTGCAGATGTATATGGTCCTGTCACTGTTACATGAGTGTGGCATTCCAATTTAATATAAGATCTTCAAAGGCTGGAATGCTAGACAAAAATTATTCCATCGCTGGTTCTTAGGGGGTTAATTCTATACGCTCCCCTTGTCAAACTATCTCCAATATAAATAAATATAAATTCATCTTGCGTTCGTACAGCGCAGGCCTCGCCGTTGCTAAACAATCATACTTTTCCTCTCAACAATGCCAGGTGTTTCTTTAATACCTTCAACTCTCTTTTTTACCCTGCTATGGCTAAACCCCAAATTAAACTTTCAGCCGATAGCTTTGCATGTTACTTTACTGACAAAATTAAAACGGTAAGGAAAGAATTCTCCACCTTAGCACCTCTCTCTTATCCACACTTAGACTGTGTCTTTCCTACACTTCATGTTTTCTCCTCGGCTATTGAACAGGAGGTGGCTGAGCTTTTCCTTTCCTCTTGTTCCACCGCTTGTTCACTTGATTCTGCCCCATCTTAACTTATCAGATATCTTTCCCCTTGTCTTGTGCTACCCTTAACGCATATCTACGACTGCTCTCTTTCTTCTGTCATTGTGCCTGCTCCCTTTAAACATGCTGTTGTATCCATCCTAAAAAAAGTAATCTTTTGACCCGTCTTCCCTTTCCAAATATTGTCTCATATCCCTGCTCCCTTCATCCTCAAAGTTTCTAGATCAACTTGTTTTCACCAGTCTGACTTGCTTTCTCAATTCCAACTCTCTCCTCAATCCCTATTTAATCGGCCTCCTCCACTTTGAGACCTCTCTGATTAAAGTAACAAATGATGTAATCGTAAGTCCACTACTCTATACTAATTCTTCTTGACTTCTCTGCTGCCTTTGACGCTGTTGATCATGTCCTCCTTTTTCAAACTCTTTAATCCCTCGGTCTCTGTGACACCGTCCTCTCGTGGTTCTCGTCCTATCTCTCCCAAAGTTCATTTAGTGTCTCCTTTTCTAATAACACCCTCCCCTCTTCCTGTCTCAGTTAGAGTTCCTCAAGGCTCTATTCTCAGTCATCTTTTGTTCTCTCTTTACAATGCCTCTCTTGGCAAACTTATTCACACAAATTGTGACCTGTGTATTTAAAACCAGATGAAACAACACATTCATGAAGAAACCAATTCCTCACTTATTTTTACCTTTTAGTATTGTTAGTGATGCTAGGTTCACAAAAAAATATATATGTATAAAGTTTAGATACACATACCAACCGAATAAATTTATTATTAAGGTCAGCCATTTATAACTGTTACCATCAATATTGATAATAATTAATAAAGGCCAAATTAGACTTTAAAAAAGCGTATTTTTGAAAAGCAGACAGCCCATAATATAAAAGGCTCCTATAAGATGTGGTCTCCTTTGGTGAAATACCCAAGCTTAAAGTCTATATCGGAGTCCAGGAATAAGCTCATGTGTCCAGGCAGTTGTCGGAGCCACCGCGGTCCCCGAGATCGGGAGTTTCGGAGGCCCAGGGGGTGATACGAGACTTCGGGGTCTGCGGCCTATGAGGGTGAAGAGCAGGGCAGACTGCTGCCGACCTGTTTGTGAGCCTGGCTGCCGTGCAACAGCCTTGCGACATGTCTCGCGGGTCCCGCTCCCCCCCCCTCTCCATGGACCAAGGGGTTATCCCAGTCCCCACTGGAGGGAATCACCGCCTAACATTGGACCTCCATCAAGCCTACTCGGCACTGTGCATCCCCCGCCCTGGCACCAAAATGGCAGCAATGCGACCAAAGATGAGCAACACAACTTTGCCTACCTGCAAGCAGCTATGCCCACAGGACAACATGCTGACTATCATCCCTATCCAGGATACTCAAGTAGGCAAACAAGCAATGGATCACCTCAGAAGCCCTTGCCTACTTGCCCACAGATCGGGCCTGTTCCCCACAACTGCCTCAGAGCCCCCAAGTCTGGACAGACCAACTTCCCCATGACTCCCGTTGTTGGCCGTAAGGAGCCAAAACCGAGGGCACAGGTAACGGACCCATAAAGTGCCGGGGACCGCCAGCGTGGTAATCTCCAGACTTAACAATAAGAAGCTGATACCGATCGCCGGTGGGAGGCAGGAGCAGACCACAGCCAGATGACACTGCAAATCTGCCTGCAGGTATACCACAGAGGTCTCAGGCTGCAAGACCAGATGGAACAGGCAACACAATTGGCAAAGCTCCAGTAGACTTTCACAGTAATCCTGGGCCACCTTATTGACGGTATGCTACACACTTTGTAGCTAATAATTCTAGTCTTAGTTTAATAATAGGCATAGGTCTTGACACACTCATGCTCCTGCTGCCACTTACCATGACAAAACCTTCACAGTTCCCGTACAATTAACTTACGTAGCACAAAAATCTAAGCACAGTAACATGTGTCTAGACAGCCATGCCTAGCCTGAGCAAATTTACTAATTAGCACGAATAGTCAGTTGGGAAGGCCTACTCGCCTTTTATAATTCACTTCCCTCATCTAACAAACGTGTATAACATGTCTACCAGTTTTGTACATCTTGCAGGCAATCAGAGATACTCATGTAACAGACACGTTTAACTAAGCATACTATAAAACTAAAAATGTGTGATTTATCTGAATGCCATAGTACTGCTATTATTCAGCATGTTTTCTTTATGTTGTGGAAGCTACTGTGGATCACCAAGAACTCTGTTACTTTTTCGCACGATATAAATAAAGATTGACAAAAATAAATAAATAAATATATATATATAACTTGTAACTTACCTTCTGGGTCAAGAAGCTGCGTTATGCCCAACTGTCGATCGGCCACATTAAAGGCATTCTCAAGGTTATGTCTAGCATTGGATTTCTTTAGTTTCTCAAAATCTATTAGATCAGGCCTGAAACATAAAATATTATTATGATTGGCAGATTATTGGATAGATCGTATAGACTCATTTACTACTGTAATAACAATTTATACATCTTTAAATGTGTTAACCATTACGTTGTATATAAGTAATGGAAGTAAGATATCTGGTTGAAAAGAAGACATATTATTTTTAGCATTAGCACCATCTACGGTGTTTCCATATAGTAAACAATACAATTGGGTTGTTATCCTAACCCGTCCATGCTATCCATTCTAATTCTGTTTACTGATTGATGTACGTTATAGCTACATGAACATTCTGAATTCTTCCTGTGAGCATACTTTCATAGTACATCAAATTTAAACACATAGTACACATACTTTTAAACAGCCCTATGTGTCCCTGAAATCTAACAATAAAATAAGCATACATTCCACTATATCTGGCAATGGAGTGGATAGCATTCCAGTGGCAGTATCTTAGAGTTGCAGGTTCGATACTACTTAAAGTCTACTCACAATTTTATCCTTATAAGTTCAATAAAACAAGAAACTTTAAATTGGACATGAATGGAAAATTAGCGACCAGCTATCACCTCTATCTTCGTGGACTTTTCACATTGTTGTTAGAAGGTTCGTTCTCCCTGCTACAAATAACAACGCGTGCCTTGCCTGCGTTCTCTTCGGTTCTTGGCCCCTCTTTCACTCTTTGTTAATTCATATTTTTTTGTTCCAAGAGTAATTATGTTGATGCTTCCAAAATATTTTAACACTTTGCTTTCCAGGTGAGCAAATATTATCTTATTAGGTAAAGTAGATGGAGGAAAACATGCTATGGGATCTATTTTCTTGGGGCAGAGGTGACCAGAGAGAAAAGTAATTTGAGAATTATCATTTCAGGTGTGCTGGAAAAGTTTTCTCTATAGAACAAATTTGAGATGTTCTCAAGTGTGCACCATCTCCCATGGAAGCTACTAGGACTTGTCGTGGTCTATTTTAAAAAAAAATGTATTTAATGTCACACCTATGGATTTCTCCTTAAAAGCTAGCTAAAACCAATGTTTTTTTATAATACATATACGGTATTGTGATGCCTATGCATATTTGGTCATTATGTGTATTATTATTGTACCAGTAGAGTATTTGAGACTGTAGACAAACTATTCCTCATGAAATGGCCTACCTTGTTGAAGTAAGAACGATCTCATGAAAATCACAATTTGCAAACCGTTAACTTTTTACTCATTTTCAAACTATATACATATTCCCATGTGACTGGCTCATGCCAAAGACATCATCAAACAATCATCTGTAAAAGTTATCTAATTTATTAAATATATATTAAACCTATCTGAACCATATCTAAAACCCAACTTCCCTAATAGTCAGTTGCCAAATCATCTTCTCACATGGGATCTTCTCAAACAAGCTTACAAGCTAATTAAGCATAATAGGAACGGTACTTCAAAGTATTTAAAGTCCAGCCTCTTTAGATGTTTGTAAAGTGCAATCCTTATGATGACTGGGTTTGATGAACATCAAGTAAAATGCATATGCCCCTCTACTTCCCACTTAGTTATCTCTCCAAAGTCTCTCCTAGTTCTTTTTTCCCTCCCAGTCATCTCTCACTCGTCCCCCTCTCTTAGTTATCTTTCACTTATCCACCTTAGTTATCTCTACCTGTTCCCCTTCTTTAGCTTTCACTCTCAATTCCCTTTAGGTTATTCTCTCTATTTCCATTCCTGTTATAGAATGGCTGAGCCCTTTTCCATAGCCTCAGCCGCAACATTTAAACCTGGCGGCAAAGCTGTAAGTTTAGGAGTTAAACATGATAAAACATCATATACCCACCTCTCTTTCACTACAAATATACCAACTGCTACATATATGATTTTCACATGTGAGTAATGCTGTTTTACTTTCTACAGATTCCCATTAACTTTTATAATGCAAAAAACAAAGACAGTGTAAGTTTAGCAGATCGTTTATATGAGCATATAAATGAAGTTTGCTTATTTTTAACCCAATTCCCACAGAAAATATCTTACCTGTGTTTATGTATCAAAGCATTAAATGCCAACCCATCCTTCCAGCTTGATGTAAAGTTTGTTATATTGACATTGGGGTATCTATAAAAGTAATAAAGAATAAGAATTTTAAGTATTATCAATTAATTATGTTAATGAGTTTTCATTTTTACAAACAGTAGCGGTACCTAAAATGTAATATGATTCTGAATTTCAATATTTCAATAAGTTATATATTTATAAACATGACAATGGCTAGCAGTCTTCTCACTAATATTAATAAAGAATCCTAAAATTAATTTCTTGTGAAAAGACTCAAAACAATAATGTAATAATAAAAAAATAGATATAGTATCTCTGTTCATTCACTTAAAACTGTTTTTTTTATCCAAATGGACAACCTTGCCTTACGCTTTGTATAATTCCTTGAGAGTTATAAAAATGCTTCTAAAGCCACCAGCAATACTAATGATCTTCTGAGTAGATGACTGACCAGTTACATCTAGTTTACCATTCACTGTTTAGTAAATATATCTCTAATCCTACAGACTACCTGTGAAATAATAGAACAACAATATAATTTTTCTTCTACTCTGCCAGTCTCACATTTTCTCTTTAGAAACCTGTTGCTTTCTCTCCTACAATCTCTGTTTTATGTTTCATATTGTGAAATAATTTATCACACTTAGCATGATCATTATAATCCCATCATCTCATATGTCAAATTTAATTTGATATAGATTACACGTGACTTGTCATTCAATATGCCGGTCCATCAGCCCTTATTCTATATTCCATAACACTAACACATACGTCATATCATTCCACATTCCATCCCTTGAGTGGATAGAGAGGTATGGTACTACAGTAAGTGTCAATCCTGCCATGTCACACAAAGCTTGGTCACAGATCCTAAAACTTCACTGATAGAGCAGGCTTTGTGCAAAAAAAAAAAAAAATCGCACAATATTTTGCCATGGTTTTTGCTTGGCCGTCCCGCAAATGTTTTTTCCCCATAAATTCAAACATCAGAATGTGGTATTTGTCATTTCATACCTTGTATAATCATAATAGAGGGGATCAAAAACCAAATCATCATATGTATTATTCATTTATCTTTTCTCTCTCTTTATAATTAAAACACACACATATATATATATATATATATCATTCTATTTCACATATATATATATATATATATCATTCTATTTCCTTTCTCTCTTTCTACCGTTCCTTTACCCCTTCTTTTTCTCCTCTTCTTTCCCTTTTTATTAACTAACCACTTATTTAGTTTTATTTGGTTGTCTACATATTTTAGAATGAATTTTATTTCAGAATGAATAGGCAACATCCCATTGTACAGCGCTACGGAATATGCAGGCGCTACATAAATAATAAATAATAATAATAGGGTTACCATAGCAACATATACCCACTATAGATATACACACCTTGATCAAATTCTGCATATATTTAAAATCATTATATTAAAAAATAATACATGTTTACGTAACAGTTGTTTTTTTTTAACATTTCATGCTGTAAATTTGCATGGTGTTTATAAATAATGAAAGGGGTGAGAAAGCAAATGGGGCAACTAACAAAGACTGGCATCCCTGTCCTATTTTTGCCATGGCATTTTTTTTTTTTTTATTACTCCAGTCCTAGCGAAAATTGGTCGTTAGACCTGTTCTGCATTCCTGGGTCGAAACTACTGGAGGTTCAGTCAGTGTAGGTGCCCCAGGGCCCATAGGCTTGTAGGAACCCATCTCTGATCAAGGATCTAGTTGGGTACAGCAGCCCTTTAACAACACACTGTATCTGGCTGGCCCTCTCAAATGGTTATCCCATCATACGATCGCTATGATAGGAGGAAATTATTCTATTTCTTACCCAGCTGTCTTCATCTGACACCACAAAAGTAGGGCATCTTTGGCGGAACGTGTCTCACTTCCTTTTGTCTCAATTACTATGTCTTGTATCTATATTAACAAAGATAATATAGTTTATTCATTAACTCCAAAATGATGACAAAAAAAACAAAACCAAAAAAAAATTTGGAAACAAGTTTCAACCTTGGAGAATATTCTAAAATTAACAAAATTTTAGATGAACAACTTTAGATATATGAAACACTTTATCTACTGTAGTCAATTTTTACTATGGAGAAGGCAGTTTACATGAAGTTGAAACGGATTTGATTAATTAAATGATGTAATTTTATCGTGCTTAACTCTCATCGATTTAATGATAAAATTCCTCTGTAGTTAATTTTATTCATTACCAACTGAGTTGAAACTGCATTCAGCTGAATGGATCCCTGGCTAATTTCAAATAGATCTCTTTATTGCAGTGAGATTTATGTGAAAATAGCGCAAAACAAAAATGTCACCAAATATTCTTGCTACAGGGAAAAAAAAAATTATGCTGTCACGATAAGAGAAGGCTTTGGGGAGAAATTAGGCTTGGGATATTGCTATTGGTCCAGGATGCGGAGGGGTAAGGGGTAGGTATAGGACCACTTAGGTTTAACAAATTTCTATAGGGATTTGGTTGATTTTAACAGCTAACCCAACGGAAGCTAACTGGAAATGCCTTTTGTGAAAAGCCAAATGGGTTTCACATCGCAATCTTTCTCTTAAAACAGATTAGTCTGGACATTTATATATACTGGTGGATTTTTGGTTTCATGAGCCTGGAGTTGAAAATTATGCTTGGCCCACAAACAAAACCTGAATTTGTGTTTCTGATTCTAGTTGTTAATCAGGGCACAGATCTGATAGTGAAATGTATATATAGTGCCAAAGCTTCCTTATGGACCACATGTTTAAAATGGTTTTCATCTGTAAGAATTAATTATATGGTATAGCATTGTCTATTATATTTGAGTTCTTAATACAACTATTTATTAAAAGAATACAATTTTTAATGAGCCAGGGATATTATTAATCAATATGGTTGAGTGTTCATTTCATCCATTAATCGAAAAGGGATGGTATTTACAGTTATGAGATCGAACAAGCACAATAAAGACACAGTGCATTAAAAAAAAAAAAAAAAAAATTGCCATATGCTTAGACCATTGAGAAATATGCAAGACTGGTAAACACTGTTTTAAATGAACATTGGGCTTTAAAGCATGCTTAAGCATCGGCATAAGAACCAAAGAAGATTGGGGCAGCCTTTCATAACAAATATATGGCACTTGGATGTTAAACTATGCAGTATTCTATAGGCAACATGATGCACCATCACTGGAGAAAATTGAATATAGACCAATTTAAGCTACCTGACCTTGATATATACAAATATGCAATTTCTTACGAAAACAAATATCAATTATTCAATAAAGGCCATGATATTTTTGCATCCTCTACTTGAAAAATCATTATTTTCATATTTCTCAACCACTAAAACATTTTTAAAACTATAACTACATGACTCGGGGGAATACACCTCACAGTATATATCTTTTTTTTGGGGGGGGGGGGGGTTTGTCTCTCCCGCTTTCCATACCCATGAGCATTGGCACAAATGTAACATTGCTTTGCCCATTTCAAAACATAGCCCCGCAATAAGTATATGTGAAAAATTGTGACCGCATACCTGGAATCGTAATATGATGGTCCATATGAGACCCAGCGTCAGCCTGTGATTACCATTAACTATATCATGAGGACCGATATTTTCCAAATGGACTCTTTTCTCCTTCAGAAAATTAAGAGCCTTGTCAACATTTTCTAAACAGTGGATACGCATTCTCCCTTTCGTTCTTCTTGGCTACAGAAAAGTAAAATGTTTAAATTTATTTAAATTTTTTATTGAACTTTTTTTTCCCAGAAGATTGATCAGTTTAACAAAGTTTGCACATAAGTACACAATGATAAAATGGGTACAAAAGTTTAATTTTTTTTTTTAATTTAATGTGTTTACACCAATAAAGGGACTGCATTGAACCTTACATAATACCTAAATATCCACAAACAGCCTTTAGGAATCCTCTCTCTGACCAAAGGTTCACGATTTCAATATCTTCAAGAATTATGCATTTTGATATGATATTTCAAAGGTATCACAGGTTTAGCTTACTGTTAAAAAGTAGCAATTTGGATATAGGTAAGATTTTGGTATATAATAGCTGTGGAGTATATCTCTGCTATTGCACATCAAAGGTACCCAAAATATCACTCTATTTGCAATCCTTGCACAAGGCATAGGTGACCTTTAATCTTATTAAACCTCTTTTAGCCCTGCAAAGTTTCCATGGTAGTGCTGTGGTGGATTTTGGCTCTCATCGACCCTCTTCTCTTTTACGTTCAACATGTTCCTGTCCTTTTTATTTAATTGTCTTCAGTCTGCCTCTATCATCAGCTTTACTTTAATCAATACAACAGATTTGTAAGTTCATGTATATTTTACCTCACTCGCTGTTCATTACATTATATACCATGTCTAATTTGTTATCTTTATAAAAATGAAAGCAAAAACTTTCATCAACCTCCCCCCCCCCTCCCATCAGCCAGACTAGAAGTACTAGAAGTGTTTTTACTGAGAAAATAATCATTTTATTAAAACTAGGTATCAGAAAATCCAACTCCTATTTTGATTGGTTCTTTTATGTGTGCCATTTTTATTCCTGCCCTACGCAGTCTGACTAATGGCTTATTTTAAATGCTGTATGTGTTTGCTTGGTTTACATATAAAATAAAACATATGTTTGTGTCTGTTAAAATATCTACAAAATGAACTTTTTGATTTTCAGATAATTACAACTCTTTTTGATTTTTGTTTACAGTGTTAGGGAGCTGAGATTGATTACATGTTGGGGAAAACTTGCAAGATTTATTACTATGCATTTCTGATTCTGCATCTTCCACCAAAGTAAAGTCGTGTGGGGTAACTCTTAATAAGAAATTGAATAAAAATTGTCAAATAGCTTGATTGAGGACAGGAGTAACAAATCAGCTGACATTTTATTCTGCTTAGCCAGAAAGAAACTTTACGTTTGAGCTCAGGTCAATCGAGAAGATCTTAACAGGATCCAATGTTATGACTTGATGTGAAAAATAGGGTCTAAGTTGAGCCAACTATAGATTTGGAACATACCAACATTAAAATTAACATAATACTAAAAAATAGACTCTACAAAAAATAGTATAAGGAAATATAGAGCATACCAGTTGCTCTCCCGAAAGCACTTCAAGTAGTTTCAGTAGCATTCTCCCATCTCTGAGGTCCAAGTAGAGGTCTGAAATACGACAACTTACAAAAGCCAAATTTGCGTTTACCCATTTTGTGAATGTCTTCTTTTGAACAGTCTCACGTTCATCTAGATTGCAGCAAAACAGAAATATTTTTAAAATTTTTCCACTAGATTTGTCTTGGGTAAACTTGATGCTTCTTGGAGATGTTATATGTAAATGAAAAAGCATAGAACACAAACTGCAAGAAATTAAAACTATCTTTCATAGATTATCAATTAACATAAATGGGGCACACTACCATATTATAAAGAATACGTATCGCAAACCAACTAAAGAAAAAGATATGTTTATCAATTAAATATGTTCACTTTACCAAACCAAATATGTATTGTTGGGTGTGGGGGTGACAAAATGCACTAAATTAAATCAGATCTGTGCGAAAGATTGATACCTTTTATATAAATTTGTCCACAACTTACCTGCCAGAGCTTTAATTCTGGACCTTTCAAACATTCTGGCAGAACAGTTATCATTGTCAAGGTCATCTTCTGTGGCCTCCCAGCGGGAATTCACTCGGCTGTACTGCTGCTCAATTTCTGAATTATCAAAATCTGTGGTCTGCATTTTTTATTTTTTTGATCTTTTCCCTTTTCAGCACAAATTACCAAATCCTAGAAAGAATGGTAAAAATGAAACATTACATTTCTTTCATCACTTATATCTAAATGCAAATCTCACATGGACCTGACTGACCAATTATCTTTGACCATTTGATTTACACACACTCAGCGGCATAGGATATTGCGGACTGAACTGCTTTTGTGACACATGAGTGAGATGAAAAGAGTTCATTAACTAAACCAGAAATGACCAGTGAGTTGCTAATTATAGGCCAAAATGTAAACATTTTCCAACTTGGATTTTTTTAAATGTATTTATCGTTTTTATTTTATTTATTTTTAGCTTAGATATTTTTCCAAAAATTTGCAATTAACTGGTCAGCTCAAGAAGTTCCCAGTTTTGTGAAAAGAAAATAAAAACACATTACATATTTTGAAATGTTTTTTTTTTTATATTGTATAAGTATTTATAAAGGTATGTGTGTCTGTTTAGACAGCACATATAGTATATACTAAGTGTATAAGCCTGGGTGACTAAGATAGATTTATTAAATTAAGAGAATACTGACCTCTTCTGTCATAAGTATAACATCTAAATATTACCTACATCAGAATAAAATTATACAGTATTAACTACATTAATATGTATTATATTTTCTTTTTTTGTTTTTGTTTTTGCAGAGCCCTTATCAGTTTCTCCTTTCCAATCATGTCCAAATCAGACTTGGTGGTTTTTAACTAGTGACTGATGACACACCAATATGACTTACTATTAATTTGTTAGTGTAGCGGGGAAGATAGATTAGAACCAATAAAAGTACAGATCTCTTATTTATTTTTTATTAAACACCTAAAGATATGGAACAGTGAGTTGTTGGGTCTCTTAGCAGTATAAAGTAGGTGTACCGTGTACAGTAGACTCCTTGGAACTCTGAAGTTACAACAATAGTGGGACCATTTAGGTTAAGTGTCTGATTAACCAGAGCAACATTTATCATTTAGAAAGTTAGTGACTAGATTAATTGCAAACAAATTATTTAAGCATTTTTTCTTTTCTATATTAACTAATATGGGAAATCAATCTACAGCTGCTATTAGAATTACTACTACTTAATCACTTAGCACATATAGGACAAGTAAATGGTAACCTGTCATGTTATAGAGCATATAAACATGTATAACAAAAATAATAGTGACAGATTCAGAATCTGAAAGTTAATAGTGGCGGAGGTGTAGTCTTGCATCTTCGTCAAATGATCCCATAATTCTTGTAAAAAAGTGTGAACCTACTGCTATTCACTGGGGTCTGTCACTCATTAGACCAAATTATGGTGACTTGACAATTTATTCTAAAAATAAAGGCAATGACAGAAGAGTTTTTGAAAAATCAACCAATTCAAAGAGTAACTTAAAGTAAATACGTTTTAAAGAGTAATTAGTCAGGAATACGGGATTAGCAGAATTACATTTTTTCCCAAGTCAGCCAGTTTGAAATTTGGCCTAAACTTGTAAATTCCCCCTGAATTCTCCACTCTTCACATTTTACTGATTGAATACATATTTTGAAATGCTATTTTTTTATATTGTAAAAGTATTTATAAATAACATTTATGGTAACCTGTTCCATAGTAGGACTGGACAAAGAGAGTCGACAAAGATAGAAGAGTTTGACCATTTAGTCATGAACAAAGATTTTGCCTGCAGCAGAATTCTTTACATTTAGAACAAAAAAATAATAATTCTTTGCTTAAAGAAGTTGTTTTAGCAGATTCTGTACAGATTTTCAAACAAAGGCCTCAATTTAACCCCTTAAGGACACATGACATGTGTGACATGTCATTATTCCCTTTTATTCTAGAAGTTTGGTCCTTAAGGGGTTAAAGGACCATTAATGTCAACCAGTCCACTTCATCTCAATGTCCTTGTAACCCTGCAATGTAAAACATGTACATTGCAGGGTTAAATTATCCTCTAGCCTGCCATACTGATAGCCACTAGAGTAAAACTCGATCACGTGACACAGAAACCCCCATAGGAAAGCATGCGCATTGGGTCCCCAATACTCATCTACTGTATAAGGAAAAACATTACAAATGATTTATCTACAAACAATCCATAGACTTAAAAGGTGATGTGTTTATAGATCATTTGTAAAGTGTTTCTAACAGTATTGAATTATTTGCAAAGCTTATTAAATCAAAGCCCGGTTCTAAGGCATTAGCGTTATCACAGTTCTAACCAGCAGATATATAATTATATAATAATATATATACACAATATACAATAATATATAAAGCATGTATATAATAAATATTGAATATAATAACAGGGTATGAATATATATATATATATACACACACACAAATATTTATTCATACTCTGTTATATTATATATTTATAAATATATATTTATTTATTAATACTCTGTTTAGTGGATTCATCTTCAAATACCCAAGCTAAATTCACTATCTTATTGCCAAGGATGTAGAGCTCCAGGGAGTTTGGTGAGTGAATTCTTAGAATAATGTTAAGGATAAGCTGAGCCACTGATATCACATTAACTGTCCACATGAATCTGGTTTTACTTGATAACACCTGATGGAGGAGAGAGCGCGGGAACAGAGCTTAACAGACATGCAAGTCATTATGAGTGATTCTCTGAGTGACGTAGAAACATGTTTAACACTGCCTGGAATTTGACATGAATATGAGACTGCGAATTCTCGTAATACAAAGGGGTAGATTAAAAAACACGTGTACATGTAGGCCAATACGCTGGGTATAAAGACTGATAGACCGGATCAGGAGTGCTAAATGTTACCCATCCTCAACAGACAGATAGCATGTTGCGTCTGTGCATCATGTGATTCTAGGAATCATGTTAATAATTTGATCGCCTTGCACAAGGACGTGTGAGTCAGTCGGAAGCTAAGCAATTTTAGCCTGTGGTCTTGCAAAACCCATGTGGGTTCACGTAACTACATTCTGGAACTATGTTAAACCATGTTGTTCATTCACATTGACCAATAGCTTTGCAGGACAAAAATACTCCCACAATCAGTTGTTTGTTCATGTCTCTAGTTATATTCACACACATACACATGGTGGGGCTTATTCACTAGAATTAGTGAGGAAAATTCCAACTCTGCATTTCTGTCCTAAATTGGCCAACTCGGTTTTCGAATATTCACTGGATATTCTAAATAACTGAGAAAATAAATGGAAATGTTACAGTAAAAGTGGACACCTTCTCCAACTGACCTGTGTTCCGAGCTGAGATATGCTAACCTAAAATTTGAAATTCACTTTTTAATTCTACATCCCTCCCCATTTTGTTGAATAACACCAAATGTTTTGTGATTATAATTTATCTTGAGAAGAATAGAAATATGCTGGAAATGACCACACAGCAGTTTAATGACAGTAACTTCATAAATCTCAAAGAATTTAATCAGGAATTACACATTTAAAGTTCTCTAATTTTAAAGTACGTTCTCTGATATAGATGTAATAAATAGAGAATTCAATTGTAATGTTTTCTTCAACCATACTTGTGCCCTAAGGTTTGAAGAGGTATGGGAAGATCTGCAGGTGGTGCACTAACTAACATAATCTCATTGGCATGGCATAAGAAAGAAAAAAAGCCATTTCCTGGCTGCTACCTTCTTTTCTACAACACTCACACGTCAACAAGAAAATGTAAAATGTGTATCTCTCATTCCCGAAGTGTTACTTTAAATAGCCGGGCTAAAATGATCTCAGTGACAGCTGCCAAATTCTTTACGTACCCAGAATTAACACTGAAGGACAGAGTTCCACAGTTGGACAGGACACCCACGCATATCTACGGGACTAGTTCTTCAAACATTGTCAAATAAAAAGGAAAGGAAAACTAAAGTAAAGAAAATAACTAGAGATTCATGAGATATTTATTAATGTTTTACTGTTTGTTAATCTGAAATCTACTTATTAGGGGTGTCTATCTATCCATATATGAGTACACAACACACATCTATTTATCTATCATCTTTCTACCTACCAAATCACTTGTGATGAGACCAAAAAACTTCCCACATTTTAGATACTGTTATGCATCACATACATATCTTAGTTTGGACTTTGGAAAATGTCGCATTGGGCACAGAAACTCAGAGAAATCATGTTTCTACAACTATCCCAGAATTCCAAATTTGACAGGCATTGTATAAGAAGTCGCCCCTGGTGACGTGAACCAGAGGAACCGCTGCTTTATGTCAGGTTAGTATTCTCATTGGTGCGAGACGAAGTCCGTTTTCAGTATCCCAGTAAAATATTATCAGTTCTAAGCAGACATGCATAGGGATTCCCCACCCATGTGGTGTTACGTGTTGTCATGGGGTATGGAGGCAGTGAATTGAAAATGTTTAACCTTAAACCTTGTTTATTGTAAAAGGAAGCCAGGAATCCTCCTGAAATTTCAAGTCAGCCTTTAGGATTTCTCAGCAATTTTTTTTTCTTTAATAGAATTTTAGTAATTTTAGTATGCACATAAAATTCCGTTGTGAGATGTGTTTATATATAACATGCACTATTCTCCTTCGGTCAATCTACATTACATGGAACGTAAAAGCAACAAAATACAACAATTTTCTATTTTATTTCAATGGCATTATTTAAGGTTTTATTTTTTTTTTTTATGAACTTGAGCAAATTCTGTAGATCTTTTTAATTGTGCGTATAGACATGTACCAAAATTCTCAACCTCCTACACTACTGTGTGGGAAGGTTAGTCATTCACAAAGAGGTAAACTCAACGGACTTTAGAGCATTTAGCTATTATTGTAAGAACAGATGGACAGTTCTGACCTGTTCAAGGACAAGACATGTGTGGCGAAACCAACTTCGCCACTGTGGGCTGGAGAAGCCTGGCTGCTAGCCTCCTACCCGCTGACTATGGCCCCTGGACATATTGCACTCTAAAGACTATATTTGGGCATGTACTAATTTATATTGCTGCTACTGGCCCTTTAAAATCAGCAATGGACATTTTGGGACTACTGTCCCTTTAAGACTGTGAAGCCTATCCTATTGTACTGCCTGTATATTGTATATGTATTATGTGTTAAGTTTAACCTGGGTGATATATATGCAGCATTCATCTGATTGTTCGGTAGAATCACTCCATTCATTATATTGAGTGAGACTACCGAACAACCAGACCACCCAGGAATAAGTGTGCCTCCAATTACCGTTTGCAACAATGTTGCAAACAGGTAATTGGCAATCCATGTAATGTATTCTGTGTCCTCTGGGTGGCCGCCATTCAGGAAACAACCACGTGGCGGCGGCCATCTTTAACTACCGAACAGCGGTGTTTTGCCGTCGAGTGTCTGGAACTAAAATCGGACACTCGACTAGGCAAACACCGCTGAGACCTCCAGACTTCCAGGATTTCGTGGGGAAACTACCGAACGGCCCGCCGTTCGTGTCAGGATCGGGACAGGGATCCAACACGCAGAGTACAAAGAGTGGAAAGGTACGTATACCGGGCCTTAGAATGGCCGGACTAACGTACCGAGAGTAAAGAATAGTCAGAGACAAGCCGAGGTCGAGGGAACGAGAAGACAGATAAGCGAGAGACAAGCCGGGTCAAGGGATAACAGAGAAGCAGGGTAGTACAACGAGCCGAGTCAAAACCAATAGAGCAAACTAGAATACCAGAGCACTGAGTGACTAGACAAGCTAGAACCACGACAGGGCAATGAGCTGAAGTAAGGAGTAAGCTTAAATACCCTGGCTCTGGATGGAAATCACGCCACTGACAAGTACCGATTGGATATCGGACACTTGAGTGACAGATCGCTCGTGATAGCGTCATGACGTCACGTATTGAGCGTCCTGCTAGAAAAGGACGTGGATTCCTCGCGGCCGGTGTTTAAGTGACTGGATGAACCGCGAGGAACAGAGGAAACCGCTCGCCTGGACGGATAGACCACCAAGTCTCTACCTCCCTTAGAGGTAGAGGCCTCAGGTACCCTGACAGTACCCCCCCTCTCAGATACGCCCACCGGGCGGAATGAACCGGGGCGAGATGGGAAGCGGAGGTGAAATGCTCTGCGAAGGCGAGAAGCATGGACGTCCTCCTGAGGTACCCAACTCCTCTCCTCAGGACCATATCCCCTCCAGTTGACCAGATATTGCAATTTTCCCCTTGAAATTCTGGAGTCAATGATGGAGCTGACCTCGTACTCCTCCCGACCCTCCACCTGAACAGGACGAGGCGAGGGGACCTTAGAGGAGAATTTGTTGCAAATGAGGGGTTTCAACAAGGAGACATGAAAAGAGTTAGGAATGCGCAAGGCAGGTGGCAGAGCAAGGCGATACGCAACCGGATTGATACGAGTGATAACCCTGTAAGGACCTATGTAGCGAGGAGCAAATTTCATGGATGGAACTTTTAGGCGAATATTCTTAGTACTCAACCATACCCTATCCCCAGGAACAAAAACAGGAGCCGCTCTTCTATGTTTGTCAGCGTGTTTCTTGAACAACGAGGAACTATGTAATAGAATTTGCCGAGTCTGATCCCATAATTTCTTCAGGTTGGCGACATGATCATCAACCGACGGTATCCCCTGAGAAGAGGAAACCGAAGGAAAAATCGAAGGATGAAAGCCATAGTTCATGAAGAAAGGGCTAGAGCGAGTTGAATCGCAAACAAGGTTATTGTGTGCGAACTCCGCCCAAGGAATCAGACCGACCCAATCGTCCTGGTGTTCGGAAACAAAGCAACGCAGATACTGTTCGATCTTTTGATTAGTACGTTCAGCAGCTCCGTTAGACTGAGGGTGATAGGCAGAGGAGAAGTTCAATTTGATGCCCATTTGAGAACAAAAGGATCTCCAGAAACGTGAGACAAATTGAGAACCTCTATCAGAAACAATCTCTGAAGGAATCCCATGTAGGCGAAAAACTTCTCTCGCAAAAATCTCCGCCAATTCAGGAGAAGTCGGAAGTTTAGGTAATGGCACGAAATGGGCCATCTTAGTAAATCTATCCACCACCGTGAGAATAACAGTCTGTCTTTTGGAAGCAGGCAAATCAACGATAAAGTCTATGGACAAACAGGACCAAGGTTTCTCAGGAATGTCCAAGGGGTGTAACAGGCCACATGGGGATGCATGAGGTAGTTTAGTCTTGGCACAAGTCTCACAAGCTGCGACGAACTCCTCAATATCTTTTCGAAGTGAAGGCCACCAGAAATCCTTGGATATCAGAGAGTATGTCTTGCGAATACCAGGATGACCAGCTATTTTACTTTCATGAAAACATTGTAAGAGCTCCAGTTGAAGTTCAGGAGGAACAAAGTTTCTTCCCTCAGGAGTGTTTCCGGGAGCTAGATGTTGTGACTTCAAGATCTGGTCAAGTAGCGGAGAATGAATTTTGAGACTGGTATTAGCAATAATATTGCATTTGGGTACAATGGAAGACAAAAGTGGTTCAACTGAAGCAGAGGGTTCATATTGGCGAGATAGCGCATCGGCTTTAGAATTCTTTGACCCAGGTCTGTAAGTCAGAACGTAATTGAAATGGGTAAGAAACAACGACCAACGAGCCTGCCTGGAGGACAGGCGCTTGGCCTCTCCGATATAGGACAAGTTTTTGTGGTCTGTCAGAATGGTAACAGGATGTAATGTACCTTCCAATAAATGTCTCCATTCTTTCAAAGCCTTGATAACCGCTAGTAATTCTCTGTCACCAATGTCATACCTGCTTTCAGTACCGGTCAATTTTTTAGAGAAAAATCCACATGGATGTAATGGTTTATCAACACCCAACCTTTGAGATAGAACAGCACCTAAACCAGTCTCTGATGCGTCTACCTCGAGCAAAAAAGGCAGAGAAGTGTCAGGGTGAACTAAAATTGGAGCGGAAGCGAAAAGCTCCTTGAGAGTCTTGAACGCAAGGAGAGCTTCAGTAGTCCAATTCTTAGTATCAGCCCCCTGTTTGGTCATGTTAGTGATAGGTGCAATAATGGAAGAATAGCCCTTAATAAAGCGCCTATAATAATTGGAAAAGCCAATAAATCTCTGTATGGCTTTAAGACCTGTGGGTAAAGGCCACTCTAGAATGGATTGGAGCTTATCCGGATCCATCTTAAATCCCTCCCCAGAGATCACATAGCCGAGAAAGGTTACCTGGGTTTGATCAAAGCTACATTTCTCCAACTTGCAGTACAAGCCATGCTGGAGAAGCTTGTGCAAAACCCTCCTGACTTGCTTGTGATGAATCTCAATCTCACTAGAATGAATGAGTATATCATCTAGGTATACAATGACGCACTCTTGCTGAAATTCCCTAAGAACCTCGTTTATCAGATCTTGGAATACCGCTGGCGCATTGCATAACCCAAAAGGCATAACAGTATATTCATAGTGACCATATCGAGTATTGAATGCCGTCATCCACTCATGTCCCTGCTGGATTCTCACCAAGTTATATGCCCCTCTGAGGTCTAACTTGGTGAAAATTGTAGAGCCCTTCAAACGATCGAAGAGTTCGGTGATCAAGGGAATCGGGTAGGCATTTTTAATGGTTATCTTATTCAAGCCTCGATAATCAATACAAGGTCTCAAAGAACCATCTTTCTTTTTAACAAAAAAAAATCCAGCCCCGGCAGGGGAGGAGGACCTCCTGATGAATCCCTTGTCTAAATTCTCGTGAATATATTCCTCTAGGACTGAGTTCTCCTTTATAGATAATGGGTATACATGACCTCTGGGAGGCATGGTACCAGGGAGTAGGTTAATTTTGCAATCAAAGGACCTGTGTGGGGGTAAGGTATCGGCTTTCTTTTTGTCAAATACTGCCTTTAAATCTAGATACTGAGACGGAATTTGTGTCTCTGTAGGATTGTCAGAGGTATTCGATGTATTAGTTAATCCAAGAGGTAAGACCTTCCGCAAGCATTTTTCTTGACAATTCTCTCCCCACGAAACTATCTCCCCTGATTCCCAATTAATAATAGGGTTGTGTCTCCTCAGCCAGGAGTACCCCAGGACTATGGGAATAGACGGAGAAGAGATGAGCATTAAGGATATATCCTCTTTATGCAGGATGCCAACAGTCAAGTTAATCGGTATGGTCTCATGGAAAATCACAGGCTCAAGTAACGGTCTACCATCGATGGCCTCGACAGCCAGAGGTGTCTCTTTTAACTGGGATGGAATAGCATGCTTGGCAGCAAAACCCTGATCTATAAAGCTCTCAGCAGCTCCAGAATCGATTAGTGCCATAGTCTTAACTACTCCCTTCTCCCACTTTAAAGAAACGGGTAACACAAGCCTGAGCTCCTTGTAGTTGTGAATAGAGGACAAAGTAGAAACACCCAAGGCCTGTCCTCTAGAGGAACTTAGGTGCGAGCGTTTCCCGAACGATTGGGACAATTTAGGCGTAAATGACCCCTGACTCCACAATACATACATAAACCCTCCCTTCTCCTGTACTGTCTCTCCCTTTCAGTGAGATGAGTACTGCCTATCTGCATAGGTTCAGGAATACGTAAGTCTTCGAACTCAGAGATTTGAAAGGTAGGCGCTAGTTTAAAGGAGGGTCTACGGGTCCTATCTCGAGTGTTCTGCCTCTCTCTTAAGCGTTCATCAATACGAGATATAAAAGAAATTAAATCCTCCAAATTTTCAGGGAGTTCTCTAGTAGCGACCTCGTCAAGAATTACATCTGATAACCCATTCAGAAACACATCTATATAAGCCTGTTCGTTCCACTTAACTTCTGCCGCCAAGGATCTGAACTCTAGTGCATAATCCACAAGTGTTCGATTGTCCTGTTTAAGGCGCAACATTAATCTAGCTGCATTGACCTTTCTGCCAGGAGGGTCAAAAGTTCTTCTAAACGCAGCTACAAAGGCATTATAATTATAGACTAGTGGATTATCATTCTCCCATAAAGGATTGGCCCATCTCAAAGCTTTTTCAATGAGCAGAGTAATAATAAATCCAACCTTTGCTCTATCTGTAGGATAAGAGCGGGGTTGTAATTCGAAATGGATGCTAATCTGGTTTAGAAAGCCACGACACTTCTCCGGTGACCCGCCATAACGTACTGGTGGGGTAATACGGGAAGAAGCACCTACAGTGGCTACCTCTAGACCTGAGACTGCAGGAGAGATAGAAGGAGTACGTGTCTCCTCAGGTGGATTACTAGCACGAGACAAAAGTGCCTGTAGTGCCAAAGCCATCTGATCCATCCTATGTTCCATGGCGTCAAACCTGGGATCCGAAGAACCAAGCTGACTGTTTGTACCTGCAGGATCCATTGGCCCTGTCGTAATGTCAGGATCGGGACAGGGATCCAACACGCAGAGTACAAAGAGTGGAAAGGTACGTATACCGGGCCTTAGAATGGCCGGACTAACGTACCGAGAGTAAAGAATAGTCAGAGACAAGCCGAGGTCGAGGGAACGAGAAGACAGATAAGCGAGAGACAAGCCGGGTCAAGGGATAACAGAGAAGCAGGGTAGTACAACGAGCCGAGTCAAAACCAATAGAGCAAACTAGAATACCAGAGCACTGAGTGACTAGACAAGCTAGAACCACGACAGGGCAATGAGCTGAAGTAAGGAGTAAGCTTAAATACCCTGGCTCTGGATGGAAATCACGCCTCTGACAAGTACCGATTGGATATCGGACACTTGAGTGACAGATCGCTCGTGATAGCGTCATGACGTCACGTATTGAGCGTCCTGCTAGAAAAGGACGTGGATTCCTCGCGGCCGGTGTTTAAGTGACTGGATGAACCGCGAGGAACAGAGGAAACCGCTCGCCTGGACGGATAGACCACCAAGTCTCTACCTCCCTTAGAGGTAGAGGCCTCAGGTACCCTGACAGTTCGGTAGAAAGAAACGTACGAACTAGGGGATTCATACGAATCCCCCTTAGTCTCTATAGCACAGGCAATTCGTCTGTTTCATTCACTTGTTTGTGACCGACCGCAGGGCCAAAATGCATGGAACTGTTTTCGGATACTTTACCCATGCGGTCGGTCAATACTTTAAAGTCCCATAACTCCTGAACCATTTATCCGAATGGGCTGATTCTTGCATATGTTGTCCCCCTGAATAAGGGCTATCAGGGGATACCTGTTTTGGAGGTGTAGCATATGTATTTGGGGTACATCCAGGAATTGGGGAAAAAGGTGTACAGTATAATTGTGTTAAGTGTTAATCTAAGGGGAGGAAATGTGTGGGAGGTACATCCATGTGATTGGTTAATTTCATCTTCCCCCTGGGAGTGTCCTGTATGTACTTGTTGGTAATAAAAGCCAGACTGGGTGTCCCAGTCTTGAGTTCCTGCTTAACCCTCAAAATGAAGTGTCGTCTTGTTCTTGGGGGGGATTGGATTGTAAGCTGACTGCCAAGAGTGTAAGCCGATTGTATGCTTTTCTTGTTCAGCTGTTCCAGTTCGGAGTGTTATTTCGTATCCAGATCGGGAGTGTGATGTTCTGCAGTAGCTGTGCCTGTATCCAGAAAAGGGGATTATCGCCTAAACGGATTTTTCCCCTTTCATGCTGAAACGGTCCGTTACAACATGCATAAATTCGATTATGTATATAATGAAAAAAGTAACGAGTACTTGTTTGATTTACTGATATACTATTTATGATCTTCTCTTAAGGATATAGGCCTTGGGCAGTGAGGTAGGCCCATAAAAAAGCTAGAAGAAGTTACCACAATGATTTTTTCGCACGCCTAGGTCAAAATACGACACTGCATCCAGGACACATATTGCATTAGAGGACAGGAAACTGAAACATTGTTTGGGTTTATCCTTTTCTTTCCTTGCTATCTCTTAGCTGACTGGCATGTGCCAAAGGCACAGCTGATGATATTGAATGACAGGGAATCAAGATGGAGCCACCCAGTTCCAGGATAAAGGATTTCCACATTTTTGTGTTAGCATTCCTTACAAATACATATTTATTAAAGGGATAGTATAGTGCCATGAATACAAAGCAGCTAATCTGTGCAGTATTTGAGTCTTTTTAGGCTGGTTTAAGAAACAAAAGCAGTGGAAGTCCTCTGCCATGGACCATAACAACACTGTAGTAAGTGTTTATTGGTTCACATGTCTATTCGGTTTGTTCAAAGTTCATTAAACATTTTAGTTCATTAATCTGCGTAGAAATTAATGAATTGTGTTGGTAAATCAGGAAAAAAATCTAAAATCACAAAATATATAACATAAAAAAAAACCTATCTGTAACGGAACCTCTCCTACACATATAAAAATGATGGCAAACTTATCAGGGTAACATTATATACTGTCAGATTAAACAATGTAAATACAGTCATCTGATAAACAGCACATCCTAAAGGCTGGCTATGGGTGATGGGACAAATAGTTCAGCATCAGCTGCAGGTCTTGTAACTAGTTATATTAAGGTTTTATTTTGATTGGAACAGCAATGAGAAGGCCTCAAAATGCACCTTAAGAAAGAAACATAAAGAACTATTCATTATTTGTTTGCAACTGAATTTTACTACAAAGTATCTGTTTGTACTGCATAAAAAAAAATGAATGAATGAATGGCATCAAACAAAATTAATTCAGTGACTTATTTGGTCTATCAGTTGTTTATTTATATGGCGATTCGGTATTTGTTTTTAGATGGAATAAACAAAAACAGAAAGTGTTTGTTCACTTTGCCATTTGACTGAAAACGACTGAGCGTGTCTAACGTGTAAGTGATCAATGGAAAGTAAATTCCATAAACATTGTACTTCTCTGAAGTTGGATCTGGGTACTTGCACTAAGATGCTTGCCATCCATGCACTCCCAATGTGGCAACGCACAGATACAAATGTACCCATTAGTAGGGGAAGGGGAAGGACCCACCTTAAAATAAACTAACCCTTATACTTAGGGTTAAAACGTGAACAAGCTGCTGCACACCTGTGTGTACCCAAACCACACACAAATAAAATAGACAGTATACTTATGCAGGTGGAGCGCAAAACAAGTTCCAGGATCTCAGATGGATCTTGAGATCGAGCCCGTGTAGGACACCACTAAGCGTTTGTGAGTAGCAGCTGGGACTGCATATACTCACTTTTTCAATCTTGTAAGAGGCTACTTTTATTATTTTTTTCGGTTATTATTGCAATGTCTATGACTTTGATCTTTTAACGTGGGTAGGAGTGTTATATGTCTAGTGTGGAATAATAAATGTATCTAATTTTTGCTGTGCTTCACTATTATATGCTCTCTATATTTTTTCTGTATATATCTGAGTTGAAGTAATATCAAGATCCATCTTAGCTCCTGGAACTTGTTTTGCACTCCACCTGCATAAGTATACAGTTTAAGTTTCTATGTTGACTTTGTAGGAGAATAAACACTTAAAGTGAAAATAAAAGCTGTATTTTTGACCTGAGTGTACTCACAATTGAACAAGAAAACAAAAAAAGGCTGTGGAAGTGTGGAACAATAGAGCTACTGAAATACAATCCCAAATCTGAACAATTCTAGTTACACCCTGTTCCAAATTATTATGCAAATTATATTTTTCTCATTTACCTAAATAATTGATGTTAATAACAGTCAGCATAATTCTCATGTTATCAACTATTAAGAGTACAATTCAAATGTTATTGAACAAACCTCCTAATGATAACAGTATTTTTTTAAACATAAAAAACGTACAATGCACTGTTCCAAATTATTACGCACAGTACGTTTCAAAACACATTATAGGTTGTAAAAAACTGGAAATTGTCATTTGTTGTGTTTGCAGCATATTTACTGAAATCAAAAGCTATTTCAATCAAACTTATAACAACATTTTAATAGGTCATGTTACATTTTTTTTTTTAATTCTTTATTTAATAGTGCATTTAGGGTACAAATAAGCAAGCAATGCCCCAACAGCTGTTGCTAGCTTAACATTCAACATAAGAAAACATTTGTTGGCATCTAAGAACATAGCACATTTTTATATTTTAGTACATTATACAAGCCATAGTTAAGTGAAATCAATCAGTAAGCCCCTTGTGGGTGTGGTAAGAGTGGGAGTCAGTTTGGTGATACCCACAGTGGGGTTGTGCCTCCTTCCTATAGACTATGTGTGTGGTGCATTAGAGTTGGTTACCCGGAAGGAGGGGGGGGGGATAGTAGAAGTTTGTGAGCGACCGTGTTTACTCGGCCATGCGGTATATTGGGCACTAGATAACAAGTGTTATTACGTCCTCTCTTTGTGTGTTCATATTGCTTGCTCATGAAACAGCTTGGGTTGATCACCTATTAGGTTATTTGACTTTGCAAGTATATTACAAGTTGCGCAATAAGAAAGGAAAAAATAAAAAAAAGACAAAGAAGAAAGGAAACGTAAATAAAGGAGAACATCAATGTATATAAAGTGAAACTTTCTCTAACTGTGGTAGACATGGTGTGTGATGATGGTGGAATACAAAAGTCCCCTTGGGTGGTTCAACTTCTGCTCTCTCAGGTGGGTGAGCTGGCAGGTGAGACTCTTTGTTTTCCTCTTGGGGTAAATTCCCGAATGGTGGCCGGGTTCAGCTGGGACAGTCCCGTTCCAGTCAGCGGTAGGGTCCGCCATATGCCTGTTGATTGTAGGTGAGCTTCCAGCTCCTGATATCCCTGTGCTCTATGGGTAGTCCCGTTATGTGTAAACATGACAACTCATGGTGAACCCCATCTGTAGGGAATATCCTTGACTCAAAGGTGTTGCAGGAGGGGTTGTAGCGATTTCCGCCAGGTAAGTGTGCTCCTGGTGAGGTCTGGGAAGACTGTAATTGAGGAGCCCTTGAATGGAATGGGAGTTTTACCTCTCAAAGCTGCTAGGAGTGAGGCTTTGTCTGAGAGGGTTTGGAATCTGAGGATGAGATCAGCTGTTGCTGTTGCCGGCGCTCTAGCCGGTTTAGGTAGCCGGAACATACCATCCAACTTAAGGGATTTTGCCTGCTTTGGTGGGAGCAAGCCTCCAATGAAGCGCCGCATGTAGTGGGGTAAGTCAGCGATGTCGACCGAGTCAGGTATCCCCCTGACTTTCAGATTATATCGCCGTCTCTGATCCTCAATAGCATCTAGCCTATCTGTTGTGGCTAGTTGCTGCCGTGCCAAGTCTGCTACTTGTTTTTCCACCTTAGTGATCCTGGTGTCATGGTTATTAGAGTGGGTCTCCAGCTGGGAGATTTTTTATATGGCCCCTTCGATGGCCTCTTTAAAGCAAGCCATGTCAGTTGCTAGGTCTTTGCGAAGATCTGCCAGCATCTTTTTAATTTGGTCTGCAGTGACCGGGTCTCCGGTCTGCTGTGGTGCTGTTTTGCGGCCTGGCGTGGTCCCAAAAGGTGGTCCTTCCAGAAGGTCTGATGCGAACTCCTCCGAGGAATAGGAGGTGAGGTCGTCGGCCAGCGCCATTTTGGACCACGCGGCCTGCTGCGAGTTCCGCAGCATGTCTCCGATGTCTCTCCCTTGGGAGCTTTTGTCCGCTTTTGCTTTTTTTGTTTTGCGGCCCAAATCGTGTCCACCGGCTGTAGTGAGGTTCGTGGGGTCTTTGAGCTTTGGATTCCACCATGAAAGCCTCAATAGGGTAAGTTAGAGCTGGAGCTCCGAGATTTTGCGACCGCTCTGTTGCCCTGCTGGCTCCGCCCCCGGTCATGTTACATTTTAACATAGGGCCCCTTATTTGATAGCAGCTTCACAAGTCTTGCATCCATTGAACTTGTGAGTTTTTGGACAGTTTCTGCTTGAATTTGTTTGCAAGATGTCAGAATAGCCTCCCAGAGCTGCTGCTTAGATTTTGCTTGAGGATGCTCCAAAGGTTCTAAAAAGGATTAAGGTCAGGGGAGAATGGAGGCCACACCATAACTTTCTCTCCTTCTATCCCCATAGCAGCCATTGATGCAGAGGTATTCTTTGCAGCATGAGATGGTGCATTGTCATGCATGAAGATGATTTTATTACGGAAAGCATAGTTCTTCCTTCTGTACCAGTCGAGAAAGTGGTCAGTCAGAAACTCCACATACTTTGCAGAGGTCATCTTTACACCTTCGGCAACCCTAAAGGGGCCGACCAGCTCTCTTACCATGATTCTGGCCCAAAACATGACTATACCACCGCCTTGCTGACGTTGCAGCCTTGTTGGAATAGGGTGGGCGTCCACCAACCATCCACTACTCCATCCATCTGGACCATCCAGGGTTGCACCGCACTCATCAGTGAACAGGACTGTTTGAAAATTAGTCTTCATGTATTTTTCTGCCCAATGCAGCCGTTTCTGCTTGTGAGCATTGGTTAGTGGTGGCTGAATAAAAGGTTTATGCACAGTTGCAAGACTCGGAGGAATCTACACCTTAATGTCCGTGGGACTCCAGAGGCACCAGTATCTTCAAATATCTGTTTGCTGCTATGTAATGGTATTTTAGCAGCTGCTCTCTTGATCCGATGCATGGATCTGGCAGAAATCTTCCTCAATGTGCCTTTATCTGCACGAACCCGTCTATGCTCTGAATCAGCCACAAATCTCTTAATAGTGCGATGATCACGCTTACGTTTTCGTGAAATATCTAATGTTTTCATACCTCGTCCAAGGCATCGAACTATTTCACTCTATTCGGCAGCAGAGAGATCCTTTTTCTTCCCCATATTGCATGAAAATGGTGCTCTGCTTAATAATGTGGAACACCCTCCTTTAGTAGTTTTCCCTTAAATTGGGCTCATCTGGCAATCTAATTATCAGAGGTGTCCAAGATTATTTTCAGTGATCAAAAGAGCCATGAGACACAATGCCATCCATGAGTTAAACTGAAAAACAAAATATTTAATCTTTGTGACACTTAAATAGAATTTGCATAATAATCTGGAACAGGGTGTATAATTTGAATGATGGATGGATGGAGTGCAGCATCATTACAGTGTCGCTAATTATATCATCATCATTAACTAATTACATCACAAGGCAAACCAGGCTAATATACAGCGGACTGCAATTGCAATGGGTCAAGGCCGATCCACTTCTAACACTACCAGACCAAAAGTGGTGAAGATATTGTTCCAAGACTGCACCTCTCGCTGGTGCAAACTATTTGTATTGCTATGTGAGTTTTGGCTACTCTGAATACATGAAAGCACTGACATTGTTTTCCCACAGTAACACACTGAGACTTCCAGCAGCACCGGAAAGTCGAACACGGCATGTGAACAATAGGTTTATGTTAAAAAGGCACTCTACGCACCAGCCCACTACAGCCCAGTGTAGTGGTTATAGTACAAAGAGTCTATGTGAGATGATAGACTAGATCACTACTCACAACATAGGCCTTGATTTAATAGTGTTGGATGAATTTTTCAAATGATTTCATATTTTTTGTATAAACTATTAAAATGATTTACGAAACAATATTTACATTTTATAATATTTTGATATGTTTATATATTTTGATATTTTAATATTTTGAAAAAATAAATAATATTTAAAGGTTATTCTTAAATATTGAATCATTTGAAAAGCTTATCCAATAATATTAAATTGAGACCTTCATACATTGCCCAGGCTGTATGTAAGTATGGCTAACTGCTTCTTGAGCAGTTCCACTCATCCTATTTGATGAGAGTAATTGTGGCTGGGATAAACAAAATCCCCCAAGAATTCCTGATGGACAGACGTTCACGGGATAAGATCGTACCCTATAAACCAGAATAAGAGGCGCCTGATGGGAGGAGCTGCTTCCTGGTGAAGGAATGGTCTATCTGCAGTTACATATCAGCTTATGTAGAGCTCTAGGATTTACCTTTCATTTCATTATCTTTTATGCAATTCTTAAATGATCTATTATCTATGTAATTCTTACAAAAGAATAAAACAAAAAGAACCCTGTAAACACTGTATTTAACCCCTTAAGGACATGATTCCCTTTTATTCCAGAAGTTTGGTCCTTAAGGGGTTAAAGGTTATTCTTCACAAAAGGGCAAATTCACACTTATTCTCATACTGGTTTTAAAGTCACTAATTCTGTGTTCAGAATGTAGAGAAATGTGTAAATTCTTCAATAAAAAAAAACCCACATACGAGTTGTGCAAAAGCAGCTCATTGACATAGCCTGTGATCTTTCAAAATGTGTTTTATCTTTACATAGCAGAGCTACTCTGCTTCTAGTGATATCACACCCTATAGCACACCTCCTAAGGTTTAAAATGACCATGTACTATGAAATTATATAAATAAGCGGTTTACACTGTGACACTGTGTTGTACTTAAAGCAGAGGATTAATCGACTTTAGCAAAAACAAAACTATGTCTTTTTTTTTTTCTTGTACGGACGACGACTACAATTTAGCAATACAATTTCCTATTTTTAAATGATCAATCGTTTTTATATTTTAAATCGCACTGAAGCAGACAGAGCATTGCTATGCACATTAATCTAGTCCCCATGTTTACATGAGAATACGCTTGAAGACTTTGATTTCTAAATTTTCATTTCTACGTATATTTACCATAGCACCGTCTTCAATGTTAGAACCAATGATACTTTAGAGAGCAAGTTTGTAGTTGTGAACGCTCTGACCTTTTGCAAGATATTGAGTTGGATTTAACTCATTATCTACCAAGTTAATTTTAATTAAAAAAACAAAAACAAAAAAAAACAGCTTTGCATCCCATGTGTATTTGAAACATTGAAGGATATCTATAGCACCTAAATGTGGTGCAATGCAGCAATATGTACACAGGTTGCTTTTCATCATCTATGCATTTATTCATCTTTTACATAAATATTGGAGGCTTAGAAAGTGTTAAAATTATATGATGTTAACATAGAAGTAGAAATATACATTTCTTCATGCAGTTGGTGTGACAAAAATAATAATAAAAAATATATATATCATATCTTGTGTATGGGTATTTCTTAGGCGCCTGGTGGAGTTTTTAGGAATGTGGATTTCTTAACATGACATTAGGATGGAAAATAATGTCAGTAGTGTCTGCAAGTTGTGAAGGAAGGAGTTTAGGTTTACATAGCTCCCAACGATGAGTGGCTGATGTTGGATCTGGTAGGTCAAGCCATGCTAATGTGTCACTGTTTACAGTAAAAAAAAAAAAAAAAAAAAAGCGATGATTTCATAGAGAGTTGTAGATGCACTGTATCATTACTGTGCTAAAAGTGTGTCAAGTCACACAATTTAAAACGTGTGGCACATAAAGGGCAGATTTTTACCTGATACTTATAGTTTGGGACGCAGTATCTTGTTCTGCCCTGTTCCAAACACTACGGCCTGCAGAAGTGTATACACTGCTTTACTGGCATTACTAAAAGAGAGGGAGCCCTTATTTACTAAATTGAGAATTGAAAGTGAATTTCAAATTTAAGCTCAAAATTGCTAAACTGTGAAAAATATCCAAGTGATCTCAGATTGGCTACTCTTGCCTTAAATTTCAAATTCGCTTTAGTAAACAACCTTGTTCATGTACACTTGTTTATTTACGTTCATATACGGTTTATTCACTAAATTGGAATTGTAGAGAGCAGAATTGCAAAATGTAGACCACAAGAGCCCTGCTGGAAAATAACTAAATATAACTAAAATATTACATTTTTTTTAACTCTCTTCAATGTATCTAATGGATATATATCAGCAGAAATTGCAGTGGAATATATAAAAATGTTACGACTTTGCAATTAAATAGCACAAAGGAGATTGTTCCTCTATAATAATTGAATACATCAAGTGTACTTTAAAAGGACACTGCAGACACCTAAAGTACTATGAAGAGTGTGTCCTCTTATTTTTATTTTACAAAACTGACACTTTTATAAATTAACCTTGCTACACCCCCCATCTGTCAATCAGACAACCTTTCCTGCTACTTCCTAATTGTTTAGCTCAGTAGAGCTAAACTCAAGAGGCAGCAATTGCCCAGAGCACCTGCCTTGCAAAGATTTCTCATTAAGTTGCATTGGGACATTGGGAGGTCTGTGATTGGACAACCACAAACAGTCTGGGCAGGGTTAGCAGGGGAGGGCTTGCAAAGGCTTCACCCAATAGATCTGCAGTTTTTGCAAGCGGTTTTTAGATATAACCGAATAAATAAATGCATAATTAGATGTATGTTTTTTTTTTCCTTTTTGTATTTGGGCAGTGGAGTGTTCCTCTGAACCAGTGGTTCCCAACCCAGTCCTCAAGTACCTCCTACCAGTCCAGGATTTAGGGATTACCCTGGGGTGTCTAAAGTGTTTTTTTTTTTTCTAAGAACACCTTAGATGCAACAGGGTAATCCCTAAATCCTGGACTGTTAGGGGGTACTAGAGGACTGGGTTGGGAACCACTGCTCTAAACGCTCAAAAAAACTTTTACATCTTTGTATGAATGAAATCATGCAGCCGTTGTTTCAGTGTGCTTGTATAAGAATGTAAAACCTGCATGTGAATGAATGATGTATTTATTGGGAGTGCAAAGTGCTGCATGTTGATAGATATACTGGTTTCCACGGTGATTGCTATTTATTTAGCACTTTGACTCAAAATAGCACCTGTTTGCCTTCATAAATATTCCCTAAGGTGTATGAAAATATGAGAATCTTGAAAATGACACACCAAACTCCATAAATACCCTTTTGCAAAGTACAGTTATAAATGCACTAAAGTTACAAACCCACACCATACTGTTTGTAAATGTCCCACTGGCTTTAAAATCATTGTATTATGTGCCAAACTAAAAAAATCCTAACTTAAACTGGTTCTCTAATAGCTTTCAAACGAAAATATGAATTAAGCGATTTGACAAGGTAAAAGAATGTACACACATAGCTGTCATAAATTGGAATACATTTTTGGTATAAATTTAAAATGGCCAAGTCATCTGCAATTCTCTTTAGATGAATCATTTAAAGATTCTTTTTCATAGATGATCTTATTTCATTCTAATCGAGTTATTGAAAGATTTAGCTGTGATTACCCCTCAAAGTAACGGTTAGTCATCCAGTATCTGCATCTCAATATTGTAACCCTTAGTAACAGATGATTTGAAATAGAAAGGAAGCTGGTAGAATCTGAACCCTAAAATCCAATCAGAACCTGGAATTGTAAAAATTGTGCTAATTAGCTATTAGTACTTCTCTGCAAATGATAGACATATAAAATAATATAAATAGTTCATATTTAATAAAATACACTAATCACTGAACAGATTAAAACACATTTTATTTTTTGGCTTGACTACCCTATCACTTTTCAAATGCAAATATATTAATATCTATACAATGGTCTAGTCTCTAGTAAAAGTCAAATGAAGGACAATTACATGTCAACATGCACTTGGGCTACAATCAAACAAAGATTAAATTCAGAGTCTTACAAACGTGTTTTTTTACTTTGTAATGTGACCCCAACAAATATATGTTTGGATAGACAGACATACTGATCCAATGATCCAAAACACAAATTATAAAAAGAAAGAAAAATGCACAGATCAGGTCACCTACCGTGCAGATCCATGTTTGAAATATTTTGACAGATATACACATATATTAATAGCTTATAATTATTTGAAAAAAAAGGATGTGCTTAAAGAATTTGGCATATTAACAATTACTTCTACACTTAGAAATTCCTAGTAAAAGCATTGAAGTACAAATATTTTTTGTTTTTTATTTGGGATAAAATATAAAGCTTTTAGAAGACAGTAGAACCACTAAATAAATATCAAAAGTTTCTGTACGGAAAGACAATTGCCATACGGTTTTGGATATGAAATATACTAACCATGTAAACAACCTTTTTTTTTTATCTGCACAGTTGCCAGAGTAGCTTTTTTTTTTTTTTTTTTTTAAGTATATTATTTTAGATCTTAGACCGTCTCTTTTACATTACTGTAAGTATTGAAAATTTTGTTGTGTAGATTAAAAAGAAATTTAGCAAAGAATTTGTTTTCCATGTATTTCTTTAGATTTCAACATAGAAATAAATGAGGGTATAAATAAACTTAAGATTCAGTGCACCTGCTATTGTCAGTTAAAAGAAATTTCCGTTAATCCAGTTTGGTTTTATTTATAGAAAATAGATAGATTTTTACCTGGTCTTTGTCCAGCTTCCCTTTCAAGTTAGATCCAATAGCACCGGTGCGACAAATGAAAGTTAGGGAGAAAAGAGAAGAGGCGAGCTGAAAAAAAAAAAAAAAAAAAATTGTCGCTATACTATCAGGCTTCACTGCCAGGCAAAAAAGACACACCCCGTGTTACAAAAATAAATTGTCAGCAAGAGAGCAAGTGGAATTCCTGAGGCTTAAGGTATTCTCTGTATAAGGGAAGCACATATGGTCAGCTGGTGAATGGTCTGGAGTGGGTCCCAGTGTGCTGGAAGGATGAGATATTAAGACAAGCAATATCATGAGTGAGAATCGTAGAAGTAGCTGGAGTGTTTCAACTCTAGATAGTAACATGGACTGGTAAAACAACTCCGCTTTAGAAAAGCACCAAGTTTAAACTTCTCGTTTGCAAGCGTGTGTTACGGCAGGGTCAGCTTAGCTATTTGGCCCTGGAATTCACCAGGGTGTACTTACTAACTCAAAACTGTAGTGAACTGAAATCCAAATTGCAAAATGTAGGGTGGATCTCCTGGACCTTTTGGGGGGCCCGGATAACACACGGGGTCCTGCAGAAAACTCAATATTATAGTAGGATTACGAACAAACCCAGATGACAGTCTCCTTCTTTACCTTATCCCATATTTCCCCCTTTTTTTATTTATTCATTTTTTTTATTGTTTAGTCTTCTCTCTCTCCGCTTCTTCTAATTCTCTCTACCTTTCTTAAATCTTTCTCAACTTTAATTGAAAATAAACCAACCTGAGGGGCTACAATTATTATTGGATAATTTCTAGACTCAGTCACTTATTTTGATGCATGTCATCAGGGATGTATTTACCACAAGGCATTTGCCTAGGGCGGCACTTTCAGGGGGGGTGGCAAAAAATGCCACCCCAAGCTTCCAGACAAATGCCTTGTTTGCCTCGTGTTCTGGGGCTGTCCACCTTACTGTGAGTGAGTGATTGTAGCTGTCAGTGTGTGTATGTCATTTTATGTGTATCTGAGAGTGTGTGCCTGTCAGTGAGTGGGTGTGTCAATGAGGGCATGTGTCTGTCAGTCAAAAAAATGGCCTTGACACGAACTGGCGGGGCAAATTTTGATTTTGGGGGTGCCCGAATTTAGTCGTGCCTAGGGCAGCACAAATCCAAAATACACCACTGCATGTCATACGGTGAGCCATCTACATCTCATGTGTATGTTTTCCATGTATTGCAAGTTCGGTGGAATGTTGCAACTTGTATATGTAATGGAACGTATGATTTTATCCTAGGTGACTTTTGTCGTCACCACATGCCATTTTGCAATTACCGGTATACCTGGATTTTTTTACTACATATAAAGATTGTAAAAAAAAAATTGCAAAATGTAGGCTAAAATAACATTTGGTGGGCAGATCCTGTACATGAGGAAAAGTTTTGAAGAACCTATAAAGATCGTTGAAAAAAAAAATGGCGGTTCCTAGCTGCTTATCACAAATTATAATAGTGTTTACTCTGAAGATATAGAAAGTTCTAAATCAGACCACAATGCCAATCAATCGAGAGAGCAAAGTATGATCGAAACTATGACATGGATATTTTTTGTTCTCTGGAGATCTCGCCAGAAGTTGATTCTATCGCTGTAGAAAATTCCAACTTGAAATTACAATTTCTAAACAATAGAACATTTCTAATATTTAAAAACATATACTAATTAACTATGGTTTAAAAAATAAAAATGTAATGTAGTAACAAAATGTTTTCTCAAAATAAACATCTAGAAGACCAATTCCTTAAAGCGGCACGGCCGCCATCTTGGGACTTTACCAAATCCAGTAACATCGCCACTTGGGTTCAGGTAAAGGTGAGATACTTACCTGAACCTGCCCCTCACGGGCGCCGCCATCTTATCATGCTGCTCCCTTTTCAAAGCCAGCGTCACTGCTGTACTCTTGTGTATGAGCAAGAGCACAGCATTGAGGACTATGGGGAATTCTATCTTTATGAAATACTAATTATTCTAGGGGAAGGAGTGGGTGACAGTGCCGCTTTAACATGAATGCCACTTCTTAATCAGGTCACAAATTGCTTCTGGGGTAAAGCCAATTTATTATTTACATCTATTCTTTTTAGCAGTTCTAAAAATATATTTTTTTAAAATACAAAAATACTTGTTTGGATTGTAGCAGTTATCAGTGCTCTTTCACAGGGTCAAAGGGAGAAAACAAAGTCTGTCTGACAGCTACAGACTAACTTACCACTCTGTTTGAGTGATGGCTAACCATGTGATAGTCCAAGTTTCAGTAATGAATAGTACGCTTACATCTTTACACATCTAAGCGCCAAAACGATTCTTTATTTTGAAACGGCTCATGTGTCACAGATGTCATCTTCAGTTCCATGGAGAAATGAGGTCTTCAGACATGGTTAAATAATATAATAACTGAAAATGATCATAAACAAACGACATGTCAGCATCTGAAATATCATGTGTGAAAAATAAAGTCACAGTAAACTGCAATTTGATATCTGGTGCTAGAACACAAATTTAAAAGGAAAACTATTGACAATTTTTAAAAATAAATCCAATGAGTAATTTTCAGTTTGGATCCAGGCAATAAAGAACTGCTTTTGGCACCGTTAAAACCTGAGACAGTGATATTGTGATACAGGAGAACAAAATGAGTTTCATGACAGCCTAACAAATGCAGTGTACTGAAGTGGTTCTAGTGTTTATTAGTGGTTATAGTGTTTATAGCATCCTAAATAAAATTAAACACACCACTCACAAAAAACAAACAAAAAACATTAAAAAATATATATATCATTTAGTATACTCCTAATAAAAGCATGCATGCATATAATGCTTTATGTTTTTTTTAAAAAAAAAACTTGCAAAAGCTGCAGTTTTCCCCTTTTTTTCCCATGGCCGGGGAAATGATCAATCAGAGGGTTCTTATTGAAAAGATTCTGATTCTTTTTTGGACACAATATAAGACTTGCAAGTAACACAATACACGTTTCTAAGTTCAATATCAAATAAAGCAATCAGGAAAAGGATGTATGACTCACACAGGTACCAACACAATACTATTCAGTTGATCATTAAGAATTATACATATTAGAGTAGTACTGAATGTGAAGTAAAAACAAAAAACAGTCAGTACTGACATGGATAGGTTACACTAAGGATACAAGATGCCTGCTCCCTGCTCGAGGTGTCATCAGTTAGACATCACCCAATCTCAAGATGAAATAACCAAAGATCCCATGGTGCGTGGAAGAGAAGCCTTCCATTCTGAGCCGTGCCAGCCGAGAGTGCCTGCTACTTTCATTAGCTCAATGGATACCTGGGTGTCTGACAGTCAGAGACGTGTTTCTTAATCGGTTTAGAAAAGTGGCAATTTCTAGACATGTACAGTTTGTTTCGTTCCGAATGTACATTCGGATGAATTTCGTGCAATTCGTATGCTTACGAATTTCCAAAGTGCTTTGGATTTCTGAAAAGTGGCAAAACAAGAGAGTTTGCAGGAATCTTGACCAATAAGTTAATTCCTGGCACTGGGAGCCCTATAGATGTGTAAGTGGCTGTGGTGGCAGTCCGGGCACTGGGAGCCCTATAGATGTGTAAATGGTTGTAGTTGCAGTAGGGCAATAGGAGCTCTATAGATGTGTACGTGGTTGTTGTGGTTAGGGGGCCCTACAGATGTGTAAGTGGTTGTGGTGGCAAAGTGCTTCGGATTTCTGAAAAGTGGCAAAATAAGAGAGGGATGCTTATGAATGTCCGAATTGCCGAAGTCCCAAATTTCGGAAGTGCCGAACCGAACTCCATTGGTCCGAATTGCCAAAGCAGACAAATATTTTTACTTACCTGTATTTCTGAACCAAACCAAATTTTTTGCCCACGCACATCCCTAGCAATTTCTCAAATAGGCACTTTGTATGTAGTGCAGTAAAAATTGGACACTTCTTACACATGAAAATCTATGTTATTTTTTGTTGATTAAAATATATTCAAAATAATTTTTAGAAAATATATAAACTCATATCTAAAAGGAACTCTTCAGCACTTTAATTATGAATACAACCTCTTATTTGCATTTAGGAGAGCTACAGGACTTGCAAGCATGATACCTGTAAAATAATATATAGAATGTCAATCTTACATAACTGTAAAATTTAATATAAACTATTCTATGGGTCTAGGGGCAGACTAGGAGTCAACTTAAAAACACAAAGGACTTGATCTATGATTCCTATGGCATAGATATTGAATCAGTAGAAGACAGACAGTCAAGCTTCTTAATTTGTTTAAAATTGTATGCTTAATTCACAATATAATAAATGCAATAATGTCACATATGATATATCTAGCAAATCTTATGTGACAACTCAATAATTACAAACTATAATGGTTCTCATGAGTGACACTATTGTGTGATATCAAAGTGGATAAATAGTGAGTAACTTATAATGGGCTCATAATTTCCCATCTTAAAGGGACACTATAGTCACCAGAACAACTACAGCTTAATGGCAGTGTTTACATTGCTCCCTAGGGCCACTTCTGCACACTGTGCAGCACTGATGTTCAGCGGCTCCACTCTCTGCATGGAGGCACTGAAAGTTCCCCATAGAGAGATTCCTGAAGCTTAAAGGAACACTATAGTCACTTAAACAACTTTAGCTTAATTAAGCAGTTTTTGTGTGTAGATCATGCTTCTCAAATTTCACTGCTCAATTCACTGCCATTTAGGAGTTAAATCACTTAGTTTATATTCATGCGGCCCTTGTCACACCTCCCCTGACTGCGATTGACACAACCTGCATAGAAAAAAACTGGTTTCACTTTCAATCAGATGTAATTTACCTTAAACAGTTGTATCCCTTTCTCTGTAAATTGAAATTTAATCACATACAGAAGACTCTTGCAGGGCCTAGCAAGCTATTAACATAGCAGGGGATAAGAAAATCTAAATTAAACAGAACTTGCAATAAAGGAAGGATAAACTTTAGATGACTCTTCACAGGAAGTGTTTAGGAAGGCTGTGCAAGTCACATGCAGGGAGGTGTGACTAGGGTTCATAACAAAGTGACTTAACATCTAAATGGCAGAGAATTGAGCAGTGAGATTGCAGGGACATGATATATACACCAAAACTGCTTCATAACGCTAAAGTTGTTTTGGTGACTATAGTGTCCTTTTAAGGTGTTCTTCAATTCGATATTTTCAGATATAAATTTGCTGGTGTATGAATTCAACAGAAAGGAATATGCTGTTGTAGATGACAAAGTAACTGTTCACATATGCCATAAAATTCCCGTTGCAACCATGATTTTCGCACATGCACACAAATTAGAAAGGAGTTTACAGAGGACACGAGCAAAGCACACACATAGACAAAGTGTAACAAGAGGTCTGACACTGCAGGGCACCATTGACAGTTTAGGATTCCCCTTCTATTCCTTATGTTTCTTAAGAAAATGAATGACCACAATAAAACAGCAGATTCAGCAGATACGGAGTCAAAGAAAAGGGCAATAAAAGAACAGAAGTCTGGTTTAAAGTTAAACTATCAGGTCTCCAGGTGTTTGAAACAAATTTGTGGCATAATATTTGCAATTCTCCAATCCTGACACGTTATGCAATTCGAAAAAATAAATTAAAAAAATGAAGTGCTGCAGAGTGTTGGGTTTAAAACAAATATAATGCCTCTTAAACCAGTCCACATTGGTTCAGGATTTAAGGATTTCCCATTGTAGTTCTTGTTAAATAGAAACGGTCTCTTGGAATTTACACCATTCAATAAAACATCATGAAAATCACCTATAAATTGTGTTGAACTTTTTTTCAAGTGCTGCTTTGTTTTCTTTTAAAGATATAGTATGGATTTAGGAAATTCTGTCATAATCCAGTTCAGGTTGGTCAAAGCCAGAGCAAAGATGGCAAATGAAAATGAGAAACAGAAATATTGTTTGTATTGTTGCTTATAACGATGATAGACAGAGAGTCACGATACAGGTGCCCAAACACAGTTTTAAGAAATGTGGATTTCTTTAATTTTGTTCCTCACATCACAAAAATACATGTGTGTTATTTACAGGGATAAGTAAACAATTAAAATCTTGGAAAATGAGAGTTTCCCTTTAACCCCTTAAGGATGCATGACATGTCATGATTCCCTTTTATTCCAGAAGTTTGGTCCTTAATGAGTTAAAACACTGCAATCTGGAGAAAATGGAGGGGTGCCCAAAGACTTTCTGGAATACGTTTGCTAGACCATTCCAAACTTAGAGGTGAGCAGTTTCACTATAGTTGTCTACACCTGGATTTTAGATGTTAAAAGTGATCTTTTCATTTCAATTTCTAACATGTTCTTACACAATGAATATATCCTCCTGGGAACTGAGGAAAAAATTATCTTCCAATATGCCATCCATTTTTTATGAAAAGGAAGGGGACATTCCCAGCATCCCAGCCTATCACACGACATCTCACTGGAAAGCCCAGGATGGTCTCTTTACAATACATCAGAGATTGATAGAGTATCTCAAAAGAATAAAAGGAGTTAAGGGAGTTAAGGGGCTGGGCCTCGGGAGGTTATAACTTATTACAATCTATATTTATTCATTTATTGTTTTAGGACAAGATAACTTAACGCCTCCTCCTCCTCAGGACTACAATGTTGGTTCCACGAATGTTACATCCATCCCTCTTTCCAACCTATGTCTGCCCACTCATGACTGGTCGTGCTCAGAAACACTCAAGCAGGGCATATCGGTATGACGCTAGCATGCAGGCTTCACTGCTAAAGCATTGTATTTGAACAGAGCAACAACTGTCAAAGCATTCCCTTTTTTACCTCTAGAAATATGCAAGATGCCTTTGCTATAATTATTATTATTATTATTGCCATTTATATAGCGCCAACAGATTCCGTAGCGCTTTACAATATTTTGAGAGGGGGGATGTAACAATAAATAAGACAATTACAAGAAAACTTACAGGAATGATAGGTTGAAGAGGACCCTGCTCAAATGAGCTTACAGTCTATAGGAGGTGGGGTATTAGAAACATTAGGATAGGAAATATCAAGTAGGAGTGAAGCAGAGCTGGAGGAGAGAGCAAAGCACTATCCCATAGGAGAGCAAGCGACAGGTATGTAAGGGAGAGATTACTCTGGGAGGCCATACGCTTTCCTGAAGAGATGGGTTTTAAGGCCCTTCTTAAATGATTGAAGACTAGGGGAGAGTCTGATGGCAGTAGGCAAGTTATTCCATAGGAGAGGAGCCACCCGTGAGAAGTCCTGCAAGCGTGAGTTGGCCGTACGGGTGCGAGCAGCGGTCAGGAGGTGGTCGCGGGCAGAGCGGAGGGTACGAGGAGGGGCATACCTCTGGATCAGTGAAGAGATATAAGAAGGGTTGGAATTGTTCAGTGCTTTAAATGTATGGGTTAGCACTTTGAATTGACTCCTATAGGATACAGGGAGCCAATGTAAGGACTGGCAGAGGGGCGAGGTGTGAGAGGACCGACTGGATAGGAAAATCAGTCTAGCTGCAGCATTCATTACAGACTGTAGCGGGGCAGCGCGGCTTTTGGGGAGACCAATCAGGAGAGGGTTACAGTAATCCATGCGGGAAATTACTAGAGCATGGACAAGCTCCTTGGTAGCATCTTGCGTAAGAAAGGGGCGGATGCGGGCTATGTTTTTGAGTTGGAACCTACAGGACTTGGCAACAAACTGGATGTGAGACTCAAAGGTGAGACCAGAGTCAAGTATGACGCCAAGACAGCGCGCTTGTAGGGATGGACTTATGTGGATATCACTGACTTGAAGGGAGAGTGAGAGCGGAGGATCAGTATTAGGAGGAGGAAAGACAAGGAGTTCAGTTTTTGAGAGGTTAAGTTTGAGAAAGCGTGACGACATCCAGTCAGAGATGGAAGAGAGGCAAGCAGTGACACGTTGCAGTACGGCTGGGGAGAGGTCCGGTGAGGAGAGGTATATCTGAGTGTCATCAGCGTACAGGTGGTAATCACAGCAACTACAATGTACTCAGTGTAACTGCTGGAAAATACCTATAAGTGGATTTGCCATCTTTTTAAATAGTTATTTTTTTTGTTGAAATTTATAAAATTGTTAAAGATATTGATGGCACACAGTATAAATAAAACGTTACCCTCTTATTTAAATGAAAGCTGTTTGTACCATGACAGGTACACTTTAAAAGTATTTCATTGAGAGTGTTTATATTCGAGGACATTGTTTTACTGAAAGTGTGGCTGAAACAGATTAATCATTGTAAGAGAAAGTTAAAAAAAATTGGTTTGCATATAAATATATATTTTTAATAAAAATTTGAATACAGTATTACCAACGGCATGTATAGAATTATACGGTTATTACTTTAACAACATGTAACCATTTTACAGTTTGAGTTTCTTTTTTTACTCATGAATATATTTACTTTTCTTTATCCCCCTCCACCCCCACCCCCCTCCATTTGCTCAATTTGTCATGTTTCTTAGTAATACTAGTATGGCAAAAGCACTGCAGTCATGAGAGCGGTCTGGTGATAAGATGTATCTTTCTAGAAGAGTGGCGCTATTTGGCGTGGGTCATCTGGCAAGACGCTAACAGAATCTTCAGCTCTGCCGCATAGCATACACAGCATGGTGTACTCCTACAAGGAAACAAAAACAAAAGTTTTAATCGGCAAATGTAGTTTGAAGGCAAGCAGGTTAATGAAAATGTATTTACCAACTTTTACCTGTGCTTCTCAGAGTATATTTCTTGCACAGATATCGAATAATCACGCTAGTGACCATGATTCTTCACTGATATTGCTAAAGTAGAGGTTCTCCTGCATAAGCGGAGATTCTCGGAATTCTGCCCAAAACACAACTGGAATAGCTATCCCTACGGCAGAAAGGGAAATTCAACTTTAGCAATGTCAGTAAAGATGGACAGACCCAGGTAAGTGTAAAACTGTTTGAAAATTGCTTGACTCCTCACTTGGGGAGGCGTCAGGGAACTCCTGGAACCATAGACATTATAGCATGATGTAGTGGTTATGGTGCTTAGAATATCCTTTAAGCTTTTCAGTGTGCATTATGGACTTTCCCATAGTGTTGGAGATGAACGACTTACATCTGATCTAACAATAGCATGCTCTGGAGACCAAACACCTGTCAAATTCTGTCTACAACGTCACATGATTAAAGGGCCCACTCGACAGCTGCTGTAATCACTGAATTTATTTTAAATCACAGTGATAACCAAGACAAACTCAAACTCCTAAATGTTCTCACAGTGCTTACAGGATCAAATCAAGTAATGCTATATTGCTAAAAAAAAACAAATACAGCACTCTAATATGTAGCTCAGGAAAACAAAGCCACGTCCAACTTACAATGTTATATACTTAAGTGTGATTTATCATGTTCAATTCAAAGTGGATTTCAAAATTTAGGCAACAAAGAAATTGTAGTGAATAACCATTTCAGTATGAAGCTATAAAAGCAAACTTGCCTTCCCTAAATATTCACTACTGTAAAACCACTTTTTGTCCACCAAATTTACTACTCCCCTCTTAATGATCTAAGCCTATCAAAGGATGCCCATTATGAGTAAAGGATAGAAATCCATGTATATTTACTCACAATTTGCAGTCAATGATAGGTTGAGACTGTCCTCTCTTAGCCAATTGCTGCTGCCCCCTTGCTGTTCTAATGCTTCTGCATTAGTCTGGAGCAGAAAAGGAGAGCTTAAGACCAATACCTTAAGTGTTAAACCATGCAACAATCATTTAACATGTGAAGGTAAAACTGCACCGGGGACACCAGACACTATAACAACTTCACTGAGATGAAGTTGCTATGGTAGTCAGAGTTTTCCAGTCACATGATTATCTTTCCATCAGATACTAGTTTGAATAGACAGCTAGAATACATTACGCTGATTATACAGGCAAACCGATGGCTAAAAAAAATTTTTTAGATCAGTAATGATTTATAAATTAATTAAAGTGAGGGAGGAAAAATGATTTGATCCCCTGCTGGTTTTGAATGTTTGCCCACTGACAAAGAAATAATCAGTCTAGAATTTTAATTGTAGGTGTATTTTAACAGTAAGAGACAGAATAACAAAAAACAAAAAACAAACAAACAGAAAAACGCATGTCAAAAAGGTTATAAATTGATTTGCATGTCAATGAGTGAAATAAGCATTTGACCCATTTGACTTAGTACTTGGTAGCAAAATCCTTGTTGGCAATCACAGAAGTCAGACATAGTTGGCCACCAAGTTTGCACCCATCTCAGGAGGGATTTTGTCCCACTTCTCTTTGCAGATCCTCTCCATGTCATTAAGGTTTTGAGGCTGACGTTTGGCAACTTGAACCTTCAGTTCCCTCCACAGATTTTCTATGGGATTAAGGTCTGGAGTCTGGCTAGGCCACTCCAGAACCTTAATGTGCTTCTTCTTGAGCCACTCTTTTGTAGCCTTGGCTGTGTGTTTTGGGTCGTTGTCATGCTGGAATACCCATCCATGACCCATTTTGAATGCCCTGGCTAAGGAAGGAGGTTTTTAACCAAGATTCGATGGTACATGGCCAAGTCCATTGTCCCTTTGATGCAGTGCAGTTGTCCTGTCCCCTTACCAGAAACACCCCCCCAAAGCATAATGTTTACACCTCCATGTTTGACTGTGGGGATGGTGGTCCTGGGGTCATACTCAACTCAACTGCAGCATTCCTCCTCCTCAAACACGTCGAGTTTTTGGTCTCATCTGACCACAGCACTCTCACCCAGTTCTCCTCTGAATCATTCAGCAAACTTTATTGGCAAACTTCAGACAGGCCTGTACATGGGGGACCTGGATTTCAGTACTTCACAGCTTTGTGTGTTACTAATTGTTTTCTTGGTGACTATGCTCTCAGATGCATTGAGATCATTAACAAGATCCTCCCATGTAGTTCTGGGCTGATTCCTCACCGTTCTCATGATCATCGAAACTCCACGAGGTGAGATCTTGCATGGAGCACCAGACCAAGGGAGACTGACCGTTATTTTGTGTTTTTTCCATTTGCGAATAATCGCACCAACTGTTCTCACCTTCTGCTTGGCGATGGTCTGTAGCCCATTACAGCCTTGTCTAGGTCTACAATCTCGTCCCTGACATCTTTGGTCAGCTCTTTGGTCTTGGCCATGGTGGAGAGTTTGGAATCTGATTGATTGCTTCTGTGGACAGGTGTCTTTTATACAGGTAGAGAGCAGAGATTAGGAGCACTCCCTTTAAGAGAGTGCTCCTAATCTCAGCTCTTTACCTGTATAAAAGACACATGGGAGCCAGAAATCTTGCTGATCGATAGGGGATCAAATACTTATTTCACTCATTGACATGCAAGTCAATTTATAACTTTTTTGACATGGATTTTTCTGGATTTTGTTTTGTTATTCTGTCTCTCAATGTTAAAATACACCTACTATTAAAATTATAGACAGATCATTTATTTGTCAGTGGACAAACATTTAAAATCAGCAGAGGATCAAATACTTTTTCCCCTCACTGTACATTTACTTGTCATGAACGCAGGTAACAGCAGATACATCCCCACTGAGAAGAATTACACATTTCTATGATTAATGCCAGGGAAAGAGTGAGTTAACCATTTTATCTGTAGTGTGTCTGATCTTTATTGTTCTCTTCCCCTGCTGTGAGTGTTTTAACTCAGTCAGCAGTTTGCATGCACCATATTTTATGATTTTACACAAGATAGTTAAAAAGTTAGAACCTATGCAAAATTTCTCAGAATTTATAAAAGTCATGAACTAGGAAATTAAAAGGACAATATAAGCACCAAAACTACTACTTCATCATGTAGTGGTTTTGGTACACAGATGTCACTTTTCTCTGGCTACATGAAACACTGTCAATTTCTGTCAAACAGCAATGTTTACATTTTGCTGAAAACGTGCCTCTAGTACAGGAGTAGGCATAATGTGTTGCCAGTATCATGACAGTAAGAGCATGATGGGAGATGTAGTCCACAAAAGTTGCCTACCTCTGCTTTAGTAGCTGTCAAGCAGACAACAAGTAGTGGCACTTCCTCCTTAATGGAACACTACAGTGTTAGGAATACAAAAATGTATTCCTAATACTATAGTGTTTTTTTCTTCATTTAGGTTCAGGCCCCTTCTAAATAAAAATTGGAAAAATGATTTACTCAACTTCGTTTTCAGGGCCGAGATCAAGTCGAGCCCGCAGCCGTCAGTGATGTCATGCTGACGCTTTTAAATGTCTACTGAAATGCTCCTCATAGAGGGGGACAAACAAAAAATGCATGCACGTCAGCAGTACACTCCTATTGGAGGTTAGCTGTGAGAACAGGGTTTGACTTGTTTCTCACAGCGGTAGCACCTCTAGTGGCTGTCAAGTAGACAGCCACTAGAGGCGTATTTATCACCCAGATGTAAACTTTACCAAACCTACTAAATGGCAATGGCTTTGCAGGGATAAAACTAAAGGACCACTGTTCCCACACCACTTCATTGACATGAAGTAGTCTGGGTGACTTCAGATGAACCTTGATTTTGGTTTTTAAATTTGGTCAAAGCCCTTTTTTTTTTTTGAAAATCCAAATTTCAACAAGTTTCTGTTGCATAACATTATTTGGGACTTACTGTTCCTTTAAAACAGATTCTATTGATTAAAATTCCAATGCATACTACTGCATACATTTAGTAAATAAATTAAAATAAGACTGTTTAGTACCTGGTAATCATCCACCACACTGAAAGTATATTCATGCTTTGCAATTACATGATGACAATTTGTACACATATCTGAAAAATACAAAAACAAATAAAATAATATTATTATGAGGATAATAAAACATGGAATAAGAGTATTGGGGATATGCAATCAACAATAAACCTCAAAGTGATGAATTATTACAAAACAAATAACGATGATATAATGTTATAAATATATATTTTTGTGGACTTATAGCTTTCTTTATACACACTTTTAAAAATAATTAAATGTTGATTGTCACCCTAGCAAACATAGAGGGTTACATCTATTAAATTCAATTTTAAAAGCACCCGTGTAGCAAAAATGACATGGCAGCACTATGCCTAGATTTTATTTAATTTGCAAATCAAATCTTCTAATTTACAGCACATATGTTAATGAGAACTATGGCTTCTTCAAACAGTGTTACTTTTTTATTAGTAACCTTTATGGATTTAGTATAGCAGCCATGTCACTGATTCGAGGGAAGTGAATAAATACTTTTTGTATCATGAGACAATTATAAAACGTATCAAGTTTTTATAAGCTGCAATCTATTACATAAGCAATCATTATTTGCAATGCAAATAGAATATGTTTTGCCAAGTCTGCAATTTGGCAACAGAAGGTCATAAGCTGCTGATATGCTATCACTATAAATCTCTAATTGTGCATGAATCCTTTTATAAACATATTGTGCCACTATTTACTCTCCTCCCTTGGTTAGCCAGTAGAGGGAGCACAGGGAAATTAAGAGTGACACAATATCAATGAATTGCTACACAACATCTTTAAGTTACATTATTATTATTGATATAGCGTCAACAAATTCCACAACGCTGTACAATAGGAACCTAGGTTGAAAAAAGAAGAAGAAGAAAAAAAAAAGACCCTGGTCCTTTAAAGTCAACGTTTAAAACATCTTTTTATGCTGTTGATCAAAACAAAGGCAAAAAAAAAAAACATTTTGTAAAAACTGGTTTGGAATCGTCACAGTTAAATCTTCTTAATTACTTCTTGTCTTCAGTTGATTGATATATACGTCTTTTGTATATATAGTCTTGGGCCAAATGCTCGCCACAATAATATAATTATTAAATAAAAAAAATAAAAAATAAATCCTTCATACATGACTCCATAATTAGATGTCTCCTTGGGTCAACATCCTGTTCACAAACATGTAAATATATCCATGAATATACAGTTTTTTTGAAAAAAAGAAGTCTCAATGGATGACCTCTTGTTTCTTTTATGTTTCTGCCAACAAACAGGTTAGTACCTAGTTGTATTGACCATGTCAATATATTTGTACAGAGCTATCATACCCCCTCTGAGATGCCTTTTGTTCGGTCTGAAGCTGAGGGATGACATGCTCTCTTACAGATCCCTCTCATAGGTGCCACATTATGCATTCTTCAGCTCCCCAAGCTTCATCTGTCTGGAGCTCACAACACTGCATTACACTATGGATGTGCAAGGGAACAACACTGAGGTTAACGGGGCATCAGTCAAGACTTCGGTCCATAGCCCAACTCACACATTGCACAAGAAGATGCTTGTTTCCCACAGCCAAAGATCCATATTTGTCAAGTTGAGTTAATCTCACAGTTGAACATATTAGAATCTTAGAACAGGAACTTTGTTTATAAATACTTTTTAATTGCTCTGGCGTTTCAACAAAATTCGAAGGTAATCAGAAATCTTGAAAGCTTTATAAAATACTCATTGATATCAGCTTAACTGAGCCACTCTAAAGCCTCCCTTGGTGCACTGTTTAATTTGCATTTCCAATAATTTTCCAATAATCACTTAATCCAATAATCCCTTAACTGCTCCAATAAACGGATAGTAACCATACAGCTGCTGCTGTTTACCCATATGGGGATTGCAATAATGCACTGTAGTTGCTGTGATTGAGAGCAGGAGAATTGCCTGTAGGAGAAACCACCAGTTTTTCTTATAGTGTCATATCTGCTAATAATTTTGCTTCTACAATGAAATTCATTATAGAGACATAATCTTCTCATCCATTAAAAGAGAAGTTCAAAACGAATCTAACACATTTTAAGATTTTATTTTCAGCATAAATTCTCCAGTTTATTATTACTCCTTACCTCTAAGTGATTGATACTAAAATATTTACCTGGCAGTGTGACACTTGATATTACTGCATCTAATGCCTACACATTTACAATCTCAATGACACAGGTTACAGCGAATGGATAGAGTTTAAATAGACGATATCCCCATTCACACACAGTAGGAACAGTTTCTTTACACAAAGATAATGAAGCTCACTGGATACATATAGACTTTAAGCAGCATTCCCGTAAATAAATAATAAATAAAAATAAAAGATCTATCCCTTAATAAAAAGTGAAAATTATTTTCCCATGTAGCACTATATGAGTAAAAGGCTTTGCACAACTTATAGTCCACCCCCATGAAAGAGTAAGATGCACAAGCGACTTTTAAAGAAGAATTTTAGCCGGTGAATGTCACAAACTAAGGATCGTTGGATGGCATTCCCCTTCACAAAGTATTCAGACCCTTTATTTTTTTTATTAAAGAACCACTAAAGTCACCCAGACCGCTTCATCTCAATGACATGTTCTGCGTGCATTGAGCAGTTTTGCAGTTTTAACCCTTTAATATAAAGCATTGCCATTTTGCACCTTTTGGATGAGGGGGAAGCTTTGCCTTTGAGTGTTACAAGTATTTTATTTGGTTTAATTTGTTTTTAATTCATATAAATCCCTTTATAATACATACCCTTCCTTATCTTTTCATCTGTCTCCTGGTTCCAGAGGGTAACGTCACCCTACAAACTGATGCACGGTCTGACAACTTGGAGACAGTTACAAATAGGCTCCAGAAAAGGGGAGCACAAACCTGTATATATCTGAATATCTACTTTGCTTTATATATATGCTTTATATCCTAAACTGGATGCACCGCAATTGCTAAACCTGTCACTACCCTTATCAATAAATCCCTGGTGTCAGGATACATACCCAAACTTTGGAAGACTGCAAAAGTTGTACCTATCCATAAAAGTGGTGACAATACTTTGGTATCTAACTATCGCCTGATATCATTGCTCCCTGTATCAAAAATACACACGCAACTATGAATATTATCAACAATCAAATTATCTGACCCATGATCTATCAGGCTTTCGTCCAAGTCATTCAACTTCGACTGCTCTCTTAAAAGTTTGCAATGACATCAAAATTGGCATGGTACAAGGACACTTAAAGGACCACTATAGGCACCCAGACCACTTCAGCTCGATGAAGTGGTCTGGGTGCCAGGTCCCTCTAGTTTTAACGCCGCAGCTGAAAACATAGCAGTTTCAGAGAAACTGCTATGTTTCACAGAGTGCTAATCCAGCCTCTAGTGGCTGTCTCCCTGACAGCCGCTAGAGGCGCTTCCGCAATTCTCACTGTGAAAAATCACAGTGAGAAGACGCTGGACGTCCATAGGAAATCATTGAGTAATGCTTTCCAATGGGCAGTTTGCATGCGCTCACGGCTCTTGCCAAGCATGCGCATTCGGCGCTGACGTCGGCAGGAGGAGGAGAGTTCCCCAGCAGCAGGGAGGCCCTGAGGGGGACCTAATTACCCTACAGTGCCAGGAAAACAAGTTTGTTTTCCTGGCACTATAGTGGTCCTTTAACTGGAGCTGTTTCCTTGATTTTGCCAAGGCCTTTGACACAGTAGACCATGGGATTCTTTTGCAAAAATGTAAAAACTCAGGCATTGGTGATCGTCTGCTATACTGGTTTTGATCATATGTTTCAGACCGATTGCAATATGTAGCCATTTCTGATAGCGCTTCCCTCCCTCTTCCAGTCATGTGTGGTGTTCCCCAAGGCTCCATACTCGGCCCCCTGCTATTCACATTATTTATTAATGATCTGCCTAACGTCTGCAATCCTCAAGTGTACACATGTCTGCAGACGACACTGTAATCTACGCTAGTAAACCCAAGCTACTGCAATTCACAGAGGTAGAAAAGATGAAAGCGGATAACAAACTCTTCCTAGACACTGACAAAACTGTTACAATGATCTTTGGAACTGTACCTAAATTATGTAAACTACAAAATCAATAATTGTGCATCAGAACAAATTCATATAGCACACTGACAGCAGTCTGCTATTTTAAATATCTAGGTATGTTGCTAGACCCCAATCTATCTTTTGCCCTTCATACTGAAAACACCTCTTCAAAACTTTACCCAAAACTAGGTGCCCTGTACAGAAACAAATCCTGCCTAAGCCTTACAGTTAGGAAACAGATAGTGCAACAAATGCTAACACCAGTCATTGATTATGGGGATGTAGTGTATGCACCCTCACCGCAAACCCACCTTAATATGTTATATAATTTGTTCTGCCACTTTGTACTAGAATGTAATTACTTTACCCACCACTGTGACATGTTGAAAGAGCTAAACTTGCTGTCGCTAGAATCCCAACGCATTCTTCACCAGCCTTGTGCATAAGAGCATTTCTGGGAAGCTCCCACCCTACCTGAGTAGAGTGCTCTCCCCGGCCGTTCCCAACTCCTATAACCTCCGATCCAGTACTAGCCTGATATTTAGCATACCGCAATACAAAAATAAAGTGGCCCGATCCTCCTTTTCCTTCAGAGCACCGCCATTATGGAATAACCCCAGGGACACAGTCAAATCTTCATTCAATCTAAAATCTTTTAAGAGATCTATGGCACTATACCTCCGCACAGAATGCACCTGTCATAGTTGAATATATATATATATCTTACCTGTTGTGTATTATATTTATATATATATATATATATATATATATATATATATAGTTTGTATATTGTATTTTTTGTAATATTGTATCCTATTATAACTATGCGAGTCTCAGCGCTCGAAAAAAATATTTAATTATCTACTAATATTTAATGCGGACGGGTGGATAAGAAAGTGAGACTGCAGGGGATTGATCTATACACAAAAATTGCTTCATTAAGCTAAAGTTGTTTTCGTGACTATAGTGTATATTTAATTTACATTCCAAATACCCTATGAAGCATACCCTTTAGCGCCAACAAAGCTTCCAGGGCTGATCTTCCCATCAAGAAATCACCCAGCACTTCTGTGGATCAATCACAGGTTTCTCATAGAGAAGTCTGTGATTATATGAATTCGCTGGCTCAGAGTGCATGTGTACGTTCCTGATCGGGAAGGAGGGGTTAGTGAGGATTACTCCCACTTTTTGAACCCCAGGGAGGGAGGTGAGAACTAGCTTCCCCTTGCAGGAGGTAGTTTGTCGGCAGAGTGTTGTGTGAAGACAGAGGTAAAATCTGCACAAGAATACCATTAGGCAGTCAGGAACAGGGTTCTGCGTTGTCAATGTCACGAGTGCTGGGGGGCAAACTAGCCCCTGGCAGACAAGTGCCAATAGCTCTGCATGTGTACTGTCTCAAGCTGTATCACTGCACTTACAGACTCCTACCACCATGTCACTTACATACTCCTATCATCAGGTCACCTTGCCAAATCACTGAAGTGGTCATGGTGGTTTAAGTAACCCTTTCACTCATTACTTTAGTGAAGGACCTTTGGCAGGAATTGCAGTGATTGTGGTGCTGGAATGGAGGTAAGGAGGGTATTTCTTGAAAATGTACATAGAATACATTATGTATCTTTGTGAAACAGGATCTATTCAATGTGTTTGGGACAGATTTAGACAATAAAAAAAAATGTCAGTGAAGTGTTAAGGGACCTGAGAATATGCACCCAGACCACTTTAATGAATGAAGTGGCCTGGGTGCCTATATGTTCCTTTATATCTAAAGCAGATCATAATAAATAATGAGATAACTCAGACTCAGGAGTTAAGACCCCTGCTGTAATATAAAAAAGTCACTGCTTCAATTCATGGTGAAGTCAAATCAGTCTTTTATCCTTAGCTAATAATGCCAACTATACCACAACCCAGAACAGGAAACAAGCAATACGTTAAATGTACTGTTTCTTGTTAAATACTGTTAAAATGTAAATATAGTGTGGAAAACTTAAACTCTCTTACGATCGAATGTAATTATCTCCTCGCCATCCTCGTCATCTGTGGATTTATTAGCGATTAGCACAAAGTCCCGTTTATTGCACTGAGCACAGCTCACATAATTCATCAAGAAGGAACCAGTCTCCAAACATGTGCTACCCTGGAAGAAGATAAAAAAAACAAAGAATATGAGAACTCTGAGAAAGGATAAAAGCTTAAAGGAACTCAGTAGCTTGCCATTCGGTAAATTCCCATTTAAGTCTCAAAATAGTTTTTGCTCACTTGTGTCTTTACAGACAGAACCTATTCCAAGGCATACCAGGCTGATCCCACCCAAAAGGGCAGCCCAGGACCAAAATGCCGACAAGTTCTCTCTGCACGAGAGATACAGCAGTCATGGACAATAGTTTTGGCCGTCTTTGGGCCTCGTCAGAGAGGTGTAGCTGATACCCCTGTAGGCACAATGAGCAAGGGCTCCATGTCTGGATTACCTTTTTAACACCAGGTCCCCAACAGGTAGATTTGTAGGTCCCAGGCTGACCAATTGGATGTGATAAGCACTAAAGGTGAGCGATGTCACATCCCATTTCAACAGTGTGGCGAACACCTGTGTTTGCCCACTCTCCAGGGACAAAATCACTTTTACTTATGGCATCACCGGTTGTCAGTGCTGAAGTGAGGGACCCAAGCAGTGCCCCAGCAATCCCTACGAGATTGCTCTAGGTGTAGTTATGAACTGTAACAGTTTATCCATTTCCATTGTGATTGCTCTATGCGTAGTAATGGATTCTAACAGTTTAGAAACATAGAATGTGACGGCAGATAAGAACCTTCAGTCCATCTAGTCTGCCCAGTTTTCTAAATACTTTCATTAGTCTCTATAGCCTTATGCCTATTCTACGCATGCTTAAACGCCTTCACTGTGTTAACGTCTACCATTTCAGCTGGAAGCCTATTCCATGCATCCAATACCCTCTCAGTAAAATAATACTTCCTGATATTATTTGTAAGTCTTTGCCCCTCCAATTTAAGAAAATGTCCTCTTATTGTGTACTAATGCAGAAAGATAAGTCCTGCGCTCACTCCCATCACTGGGCGGCTGCAAATGACTACAGTACACATCAGCCCCAATATATAGTAAAAACCAAAGAAAAACAAGTTACCTGCGCTCTCCCCTTAATCCCTATGTATTTTTAAACAAATGGAGGTTTTTTAGTTACCTCCAATGGCCATGAGAGGATGAGCCCACCTGCCAACGCCAAGGCAGACCACCCTCTTATTGTGGTAGTTTTTCTTCTTTTAAATACAATCTCCTCCTTTATGGTGTTAATTCCCTTTATGTATTTACTGTATTTTTCGCTCCATATGACGAACCTGACCATAAGACGCACCTAGTTTTTAGAAAAGGAAAACAAAAAAATATACAAGCCCCGCTCCCCTCCCCTGTCCCATAGTGTTCCTTACCACCCGCTCCCCTCCCCTGTCCCATAATGTTCCTTACCACCCACTCCCCTGTCCCATAGTGTTCCTTACCACCCACTCCCCTCCCTTGTCCCATAATGTTCTTTCCCCCCCCCTCCCCTGTCCCATAGTGTTCTTACCCCCCCCGTCCCATTGTGTTCCTTATCACCCACTCCCCTCCCTCCCTGTCCCATAGTGTTCTTCCACCCACCCCTGTCCCATAGTGTTCCTTACCACCCCTCCTCCCGTCCCTTAGTGCCCCTCTCTCTCCCCCGGTCTCTGGTAAGTCTCCTACATTTATTGCTGTTCACACCCCAGTGCAGATACAGGTACAGTGCTGGCATTGTACACTGACAGCTATTCACACCCCAATACAGGTAAAGGTACAGTGCTGGCATTGTACGCTGACAGGTATTCACACCCCAATACAGATACAGGTACAGTGCTGGCATTGTACACTGACAGCTATTCACACCCCAATACAGGTACAGGTACAGTGCTGGCGTTGTACACTGACAGCTATTCACAGCCCAATACAGATACAGGTACAGTGCTGGCATTGTACACTGACAGCTATTCACACCCCAATGCAGATATAGGTACAGTGCTGGCATTGTACACTGACAGCTATTCACACCCCAATGCAGATACAGGTACAGTGCTGGCATTGTACACTGACAGCTATTCACACCACAGTACAGATGCAGGTACAGTGCTGGCATTGTACACTGACAGCTATTCACACCACAGTACAGATGCAGGTACAGTGCTGGCATTGTACACTGACAGCTATTCACACCCCAATACAGACACAGGTACAGTGCTGGCATTGTACACTGACAGCTATTCACACCCAAGTGTAGATACAGGTACAGTGCTGGCATTGTACACTGACAGCTATTCACACCCCAGTACAGATATAGGTACAGTGCTGGCATTGTACACTGACAGCTATTCACACCCCAATACAGGTACAGTGCTGGCGTTGTACACTGACAGCTATTCACAGCCCAATACAGATACAGGTACAGTGCTGGCATTGTACACTGACAGCTATTCACACCCCAATGCAGATATAGGTAGAGTGCTGGCATTGTACACTGACAGCTATTCACACCCCAATGCAGATACAGGTACAGTGCTGGCATTGTACACTGACAGCTATTCACACCACAGTACAGATGCAGGTACAGTGCTGGCATTGTACACTGACAGCTATTCACACCCCAATACAGATACAGGTACAGTGCTGGCATTGTACACTGACAGCTATTCACACCCCAGTACAGATACAGGTACAGTGCTGGCATTGTACACTGACAGCTATTCACACCCCAATACAGGTACAGGTACAGTGCTGGCGTTGTACACTGACAGCTATTCACAGCCCAATACAGATACAGGTACAGTGCTGGCATTGTACACTGACAGCTATTCACACCCCAATGCAGATATAGGTACAGTGCTGGCATTGTACACTGACAGCTATTCACACCCCAATGCAGATACAGGTACAGTGCTGGCATTGTACACTGACAGCTATTCACACCACAGTACAGATGCAGATACAGTGCTGGCATTGTACACTGACAGCTATTCACACCCCAGGACCATCTCCCTCCTTCCTGTTACTTCTCTTCACCCTCCACTCCTCCTCCGAGCTCACCCTATCCGGGTACTCCTCCTGCACGCACCCCCCGCACATGGCTCCGGCTAGGCCGCTACTCCGAGTCCTGGACAGTAGCCGGTAGCTGTCAGTGTACACTGAAAGGCCTTCCGGGAGGAATCACCGCGAGAGGTGTCTGATACTGTTATTCATCAGATCACCACTGGGGGGCGCTGAATCGCATCAATTCCTCACATTTCCCCTAACTTCTGTATTAACCCTTTGAGTGCAAGTGTTTACCTCCACCAGCTGCCAATAGGGAGACAAAGTGTTAACAAAACAATAAAATACATAGACACATATATTCACTAAACTTCGAACTACAGTAAGTTAAAATGTGAATGGCAAATAAAGGATGAGTGTGGAAATGAATCCTAGTCAACCATACTTAAAGGGACACTCCAGGCACCCAGACCACTTCTGCCCATTGGAGTGGTCTGGGTGCCAACTCCCACTACTCCTAACCCTGCAAGTGTAATTATTGCAGGTTTTTTTTAAAAAAAAAACTGCAATAATTACCTTGCAGGGTTAACTCCACTTCTAGTGGCTGTCTATTAGACAGCCACTAGAGGGAACTTCCTGCTCTATAGCACAGGAAACCTGTGCTAGAGCGTCGCTTGAACGTCCTCACGCTGTGTGAATTCGTTTTCAATGCTTTCCTATGGGGAGACGTAATGCGCATGCGCGGCATTGCCGCGCATGCGCATTAGGTCTCCTCGGCTGGTGGGCGGGATCAGTCGCGCCCACCGGCCGACGGAAGAACAGGGAGGAGCGTCGCGGAGGAGGAGACAGCGGCGAGGGACATCGCCGCTGCCTCTTGTAAGTGACTTCAGTAACCGGCGATTGGTGGGTGGGAGGGAGAGGGACCCTCCAGTGCTAGGAGAACGGATCGTTTTCCTGGCACTGGAGTTTCCCTTTAAAGGGACACTCCAGGCACCCAGACCACTTCTGCCCATTGGAGTGGTCTGGGTGCCAACTCCCACTACCCTTAACCCTGCAAGTGTAATTATTGCAGTTTCTATAAACTGCAATAATTGCATTGCAGGGTAAACTCCTCCTCTAGTGGCTGTCTACTAGACAGCTACTAGAGGGCACTTCCAGGTTTATAGCACAGATTTTGTGTGCTAGAGCGTCGCTGGACGTCCTCACGCTGTGTGAGGACCTCCAGCGTTGCTGAAATCCCCATAGGAAAGCATTGAAAGCATTAATGCTGCGCATGCGCATTAGATTTCCCCCGACGCCAACTGCGCATGCGCAATAGGTCGCCCCCGCCGGATTACGTCGGCGGGGGAGGAGCGTGGGCGGACCCTGAACTAGCGCCGAGGGACATCAGCGCTGGTCTCAGGTAAGTCACTGAAGGGGTTTTAACCCCTTCAGCAACCTGGGATGGGGGATGGGAGGGAGAAGGGACCTGCAGTGCCAGGAAAATGGTTTATTTTCCTGGCACTGGAGAGTCCCTGTAAATTTAAAGGCAGATTATGGCATTAAGATGTCACTGTAGAAAACTGTAGAAAATACTCATCCCCTAACATAATTCACACGCCCTGTCCCCCGCCCATGTGCTGACCATATCATTGTGCTGTCAACTAAAGTAGCCCAGATTAAAGGAACAATCTAGGCACCATAACAACTTGATTCTCTAACAGTTTAACCCCAAAGTTTCCTCCAACGCCGCTCTCACTCCTTCTGAAATTTCAGTTTCAGGAAGGTCCGTTTCTATCCAATCCAGTTTTGTGAATGGGGAGTCACTGATTGCCTGAGTGCGGCGCCCTAATCCGACAACACTTCATGCTTCTTGAAACGAACATTTCAGAAGCCAGATGCCGCCTGGGGGGAGTTGGAGGGAGGCAACTTTGGGGTTAAACGTTCAAAAACGGTTTAACCCGTTGAGGCCCGGGTGCCTTCTGGCACCATAACAACTTCATTTAGATAAAGTTGTTATTGTGCCAAAGCTGTCCCTTTAAGCTTTTAGGGAGCACCAACATATCACAACTTAACAAGGTTTAATCCTAAAACTTGCCCCAAGATTTATGTTTGCTAGCAGATTGACGAAAGGGCATTTGTTGTTTTTTTGTTAAATATTGCTCTTTTTTGAGATTAACATATATGCAATGCCAGGCTTTCAAGGCAGTACAATTCTCCTTTAGATGAATTGCAACATTTTGTAAAGCGCTGTGGATAGAAACCTGATAAAGCATGCATGCCCACACACAGCAATCCAGGATGAAGTTTCCTGAGAGTTTTTGTGAGCTTGCAAAATAAACCTCCCAGGTGTCCTGATATAGGAGGGAAAGTCCCTATTTGGGCCCTAATCCATCTGTTTCTCTTTTCTGCCCTAATGTCCCTCTTTTCTAGGAGCTCCATACTGCTGGTGTGTCTGAGTGTATAACAGAGCTCCACAGCAATAATACTCTCAGTAATGTGTCTTTAAACTGCAATAAATGTATTTAGAAATCAATCTGTGTAAATAATATACATTGTTGTTGTTCTAAATTACATTTTAGTTTTATAAATTATTGGGTCATCTCTAGCAGGTAAACTCTTTGAGCAGGGCCCTCAACCCCTCTGTATCCTGTGCGTCCAACTCGTCTGGTTACAAATACTTGTTTGTTACTCCAAATATGTACAGCGCGGCAGAATTTGTTGGCACTTTATAAATAATGATAATAATCTAAAATGTCTCAGAACAGCCACATCCTCACTCACACCCCTTAAAATTAAAGTGTCACTCTTTTTCCATTTAAAATGATTGGAGATATGCAATTTATTACCAAGATTGCTAGTGCACTGCTAGGTGTGTTTTTATTTACCTCCACTGCCTTCCTTGCCCAGTAAATGCTCAGTGATACTCAGTACCCTCAAACAGGCTGGATCACGCTTAGTGGGCCTGAGTAAGAATGCTATGCAAGTCATGCAAAATATATACAAATATAAAGTCAGAGGTTACTGTGGGAATTGCGTAACAGAAAAAATATGAGATTGGAAAACATTATTGAAGCAACAATTATTTTTAGAAAGCAAACGTTTTCTGGTACGTGACAGCCATTCACTGCCTCCATAGTAAAAGCTGCTAGTTTTTAGTTATGTAATCAACAGACAAGATCTTGTTTAGTTCTCCCTATTTTATTAATTGCCCGGTCTTAACAAGTGATGAATTTCGGGGTGCAATTTACCAATAACACAGTATCTAGATCATAATTCTTTGCAGCTTTTAAGCTGTTTAATGAAGATAATTTTTACTTTAATAACCACGAAAAGACATGAGAGAAACTACTTGGAACACTAATACAAATTGCTGATGAGTCTGGTAGCTTTGTTCATGTTTTTCATGAATAATGCCACTGTTGAACATGCATGCTTGCAGCTGCTGAAAGATCTGTCTCACAGAAAGCGATGAGAGAACCCTAAAATTTATTTTGGAATTGCAAGATAAACACGTCATAAAAGATCGTATGGAATCGTGTAAGTATAGCGACCGTTTGAATGTATTGGAAGAACAGGGAAAGGGGAGCAGCTTGCAACATAACAAATGCCATAAGTAATGCTTAGAGTATCTATTTAAATATACAAACAAAAGAACAATGTGACTGTATAAACCTCAGACAATGAAAATAACGAGGGGAGAGGCGCAGAACACAGAATCAAATTGAGAAAGGAAGGTTCAAAGAAAATAGAGATATTGAAGATAAGGTGGAGACAGGAAGGCTAAAATGTAAAAGAAGAGAGTGGCAACAAAATGTTAATAGGGGTTGTAACAGCTTAAGGGCGGGAGTAAGACAAACATAGTTATCCACTATAGTGAGCATTCTAAGTAAATTTTAAATTCAAGGTAAAATAGCCAAACTGGAAACATTCATCTATGCTTCCTATTCGGCTACTTTGGCCTTAAATTTTAAATTCACTTTGAATTCTCACTTTAGTGAATAATCCTGTTAATGTGCTGATAAGCATATGTGGCTCCCGGAATGATTTTAATGTAAAGCGTTGCGGAATAAGCTGGCGCTATATAAATACCAATAATAATAATAATATGTGTACTAACTACATTGCAATGACATTAAACCAATTTCTTTCACATAAGAACAATCTATAATCACCTCCCTGTGACCTCTACTAATGGTAAAACTGCTAATATTTTATCCAGTGGTTCATGTAAACAAGTAAAACATTTCACACCAGGTAATAATTAGCGAGTACATCAGTGATGAATTAAACCACTATGCAGTTTTACAAAACCATTACCCTTGCCTTGAAAGAAATCTCTGTCTGTACTGGTGTGGGATAAAACTGTGACAAAATTGTTTTCTAATGAGAATTTAAAGGGACACTCAGAGACACTATAGCTTATTGTAGTTGTTATGGTACAACATGGTGTCTTTGGTTGACGTCCCTACAGTCTTGTCAAACCATTTTCAAGCAGTTTAAAAAAAAAAAAAAAAAAAGAGATGTCCTGCTCCTCTGCAAACCCCATTGTAATGTGGAAGACTCACTAAAAATAAGCCTCATAATATGCATCCAAATCTGGGCAACAATGAACAGGCTGAGTCTGAGATAAACCAACCACTCAATGCCTTCACAGCCTTTCTATGTAAGCTTGTACATTATCATGGCATCAGCTGACAGTTAACTTTGGTTGCATGGAGAGCCCAGCTTTTTGGGAAAATAAAAAACATCAGGAACTGCACACAGAGACTCTTTGCACTAACACAGTCACAAAAACAAAACTGTAGCGGTTGTGGTGCCTAGAGTAGAGTGTCCCTTTAAAGGCCACATTTTTACAATTATTCAAATTAAGATGTGTCAGATTTAGATCCTCCGTGTTATAAATATTTGGCCAAAGAACACTTCATAAGGCTGACTAATATGATATCTTGTCTGCCACTTGCAATAACACTAGCTGGTGAGCTCATTGAAGCATCGGATCTCCAGTAATTGTAATGGATAAAAAGAGGATTTTAAGGCCTAGGACATAAACCTTATAGCTGTGGCACAAGATTTGTACAAAGCTCTGCTAGCAAAATAAAAAACAGTAAGGGAAAAAGACACTGGATCAGTGAAAGATGTTACATGTATGAGATAAACTAACATAATTATGTCCCTTCGTGATGCATTTTTAAGGTCTCTAATTCAAGCTTAAACACCCAACACTACCTGTTTACGTATTTTATTTGTCTTGTTTTGCATTGAATGCATTCTGATATTTACATACACTGTAAACAGGTTTGACTAGTTCAAACTGTGAGATTTGTGTTTGTAATTAACGTGTGATAGCATTCAGAAAACAAACAGGATTACTAGTCTGTTTGTTCTTAAGCTATTTCAAAACATATTTACATTGAACAGAGCCAGCCCAAAAAAGAGAGGCCAGCTATCCTTTCCAATTCAAGAAAGCAATACGTTTATGTATGCACATAATATAATGTATCTCTAATTTCAGAAAGCAACAGGGATGTATGTGTATATGATATTTATGTTAGCCTACCATATTTAATATATAAACTAGGATATACACATACATCCCTGTTGCTTTCTGTCTTTTTGTCTTTTTTTCCCCATAAACCTCTTTTAGAGCATCAGTCCCAGTCAATTAATAAAGCAAAAATTTGCACAAAACTGATATATCTAAAGCAATATTAGAGCTTCAGCGTCAGACACTTTGAGAAGACCAGAAGAACCGAGGGGACCCGGGGAATGCCAATAATTAACCCCTTAAGGACACATGACATGTGTGACATGTCATTATTCCCTCTTATTCCAGAAGTTTGGTCCTTAAGGGGTTAAACTATTCTAAAACGCTTGACTATTTACCCTCTGGGTTGGTGCCAGAGGATTGCTGGCACTATAAACACTACAAAGGTCTGCAGTGATCATAGTTCTTAGGGTGCCCATTTAAACTTGACCATTTTAATTCTCCTATTTTTCTACTCTCTGTATTCTGACCTATATCTCTTTAATGAATCATTTACCTTTCCTGACATATTGTAAAACTTGGCCTCATACCCAAGTGCGTCCCCAGTATACTCTGCCTGATGCTAATCAATAAGTCTCTGTTCATGAAAGCATATAGGCATGAACTCCTTTGGCTGATCAATCCCATGGGCCTACAGCTGTCACGTTACATCTAGTATCAGGTGAAACTGGATATCTGCTGTTCAAGAATGAACGAGAACGGTTCCATAATTTTCACAGCTGTTTGACGCTTGCTATTTGAATGCCTGAAACCACAGAGTTTATTGACTAAACAGTGAAATATGGTAGGCTAACATTTAGTAACTAACGTTCAAAATAACAGAATTGGAAGCGCAAGTTTGGCCTGTATTTTGCAACTCAATTACCGGTCACCACATGTAAAAACAAGATGAATTAACAATGTTTCTGCTTCTATTTTACTTATCTTTTGTATTTGAAATAGGGTATACTAAAGGTTTCTCATTGTTTGGGTAAGCAGCTCATTGTTTGGTCTGATAGATATTATATATTTCTCCTTTAATTTTTATTTTTCCCTAGTTTATTTGTTCTCTTTATTTTATTGTTTTGTTTTGCTTTTTGGTTGATCACGTAGCCAAAGAAACATATGGAAGAGGATTATGAAGGTTGCTAACAGAAAAGCTGGACAAAGTTCTAAAAGTGGAGCAATCGCCATGGCAACTAGTGTAATCAGCCAAAACACTGAATGTTTTTATGGTAATTCCTCCAAACTCAGAATTTTGACCCATTCTTACTTTATATTAGCTATACCATTGTCTCTAAAATAAAGTAGGAGAAATAAGCAAACACACGCCCCCTCCCTCCCCCTCCTCGGCCGGTTTCAGCTACGGTCTCCCTAGGCACTGGGTCAGTGCACCACCTCTTCTGACGTCACCCGATGGGGAGGGACGCTAAAGCCAATGCGCAGCATGCACTGCGACCGCATTAGGCCCTCCCCATAGGAAAGCATTGATTTGCTGCTTTCATTTGGAGTCTTTACTGACGCTGGATGACCTCAAGCAAAGCATGAGGACGTCCAGCATCAGTTAGGCAACCAAAACTGCAATAATCAAAATTGCAGGGTTAAGGGACAGGGACATTGCACCCAGATCAATTTAATGAGCTGTACTGCTGTGGGTGCATATAGTGTCCCTTTAAGCATTAGTCTACTGAATTAGAATGGATATCCAATCTACATGTCATATATAACCATACAGAAGGTATCTCAAACTCTGTCCTGGCCACCAGATTTTGCTAAACTACAGCTCCCATGATTCTCGGCTATCTATTGTTTTACAAAAATCATTACGTCGTATGATATTGGCATCTGAGTGGCCAAAGTTTGATATCACTGTCAGACAGCTTTTGTTTATATTATGTCATATATATTGTGAATTATTTTGCTATACCCCGCTTTAATGCAATGTTTTCTTCTTAAGGAACAAAGGTGACTTGATACAAACAGGGAATAACCACAAGGCTGAGAGATCACAAGGCTGAGGGAGCTATTTTATATGGAAAGCGATAAGCTATACCAACAGGACATTTAATTCCCTCTCTCCAACTGAAGGGTAAAAATAACATCAAGAATTGGTTGTTTGAATTAAAGAGCTCACAAAAAAGCCCTCCAGCCTGGGAGGATCAAAAACGCGTGTGTTGGATAGCTTCCCCATTCAGGAAACAAAATCAATACTAAATTGCTTTTAGACAGGATTCGGACAAACCAGAAAGACCTGGTAACATCACACCCATCAACTGTCCTGGCTTCGAGACATCATTAGATATGGTTGTGTTGCATGAAATTAACTCAAGGCTCCACCGCACACACATAACAGGATGTTTTTTCCACTTTTCTGCTTTGTTTTCTTATACATTTCCTTTTTATGTATTGTAAAAGGATACTCAAGACTGGAGATGACCCTGCCATTTTTACTGCAATATGCAGATATGTTACAAATTGGTAAAAATTAGGTAAGAATAAATAAATAAACAGAACAATCTTCCCATAGCTTCTTAATCACAGAATTTCTTCTTTTATGCCACTCGTCTTTGTAGTCACAAAACTGTGGTTCAATAATCCCACTCAATCCGTGATCTCTCATATAAATGTATGGAAATATCGTTAAAGGGTTTCTGTAATAAGTGTGTATATGTTAAGGGTGAGTAGAATATTTTTTTTAAATGTACTATATCTTCTTTTATTAACAGCTTGCCATAATATAACTCTATATCACCGAAAAATGTTAACCCGCAATCTAACGTTCTTTATAAAAAAATATACATTTATTCTACTAACAATGCAAACAGCAATACATATGTAAAAGCTTAACAGATGGTACAGCTTAACTATGTTGCAGAGAAAGAGATCTTTGCCTTTGTCCAGAAAGTCAGGGGATCAAGAGAATAGTAGTAGGACATGGTCCTTTGTCTACGTTTTTTTTTTATAGACATGACTATAATGATTTCAGAACTTTTAATAACCCTGGCCATATAAGGATACATATGAAGACCCTTGACCATCAATCCTCTCATTATGCATCCATATCCAGAGACTCATGGTACAGCATAGCAAATTACCATCTGTTCATTTTAACCCATTAGACATCAATGCTCAATATGAATAGGAACATAGAATATACAGTTTCTCCAGTGATCATGTTGGTATAAGTCTAGATGTGCAGTATTACTGCTTGAAACACTGCACATCCAGAAATATTTTACCTTTAGTGCTGGGGGCTAGTTACACCCTGACACATGTGACTTTGGCAGGCCGGAACTCTGCTAAGGCCTGTCAAATGTAAATCCTGTGCATATTTTCGTCAGCGTGAACAGTGTGCTGGCGACAGATGTAAGCATATTCTCCCCTACCTACAAGGGGAAGCTTTGCGCAGCCCTCCCTCCCTGTGTGCAATCCCTCCACTTCCTTCCATTACAGAAATATATATTTTTTTAATCCTCCCTCTCACTGTGCCTCCCCATGCCAACTCAGAGTGGGTGCATGCGTCTGAGCCACCGAAACGGACAATCTAAGGCTTCTCTGTAAGGACAATAGGGCATTATGAGGTAAAAACATTTCATTAATTGTAAGGGTTGGAAGCATTTAAGCATGCTTGCACACAGGGCCGGACTGGGATAAAAATTCGGCCCGGGCATTTTTTTATCACAGCGGCCCACTAAGAAGGAGCGGGGCAGAGAGGGTGTGTTTTGTCGTCACTAACGACAAACACGCCCCCTTCTCAAAGTGCAGGCCAGGGAAGACCATGCGCAGAGCTCTGCTAAAGAGCTCTAGCATGAGAAAAAAGCCCTGTATTTTTTCTGCACAGTGCAAGCAAATTTAATAACAGCTTGCACTGTGTTTCCTTGCAACTTGTCTCTGGTGTCTCTATAAATGGATACCAGGAGACAAAAATGCCAGGAAAGAGTATTGTGCTGTGTTTGGAGCCTGCTTGTGGGATTGTGTGTGTGTGTGTGTGTGTGTATAGAGTGAGCTGATTGTGGTGTGGTATTGTGTAATAAGGTCGGTTTTAGTCGTGTTGTGTTTGTGGTGTAATGTAATGCATATGTGGCTAGGGGCTGTAGAGAATGTGTGTATAGGGGATTTAGCAAGTGTGTGCATACAGGCTATAGTGTGTGTGTGTGTGTATATGTGATGTAGTGTTTGTAGAGAGTGTGTGTTTAGGGGTGTAGTATGTGTTTGCTTACAAGGAATCTAGTGTGTATAGGGGATCCAGAGTGTGTATGTCAGGAATGTAGTGTGTGTGTGCGTGTGTGTATATATATATATATGTATATATATATATATATATATGTTTGGAAGTATTGTGTATGTGTGTGGTGCAGTGTGTTGGGGAGGTTCTGTGTGTATGTGAGGGGTGCAGTATGTGTGTATGATGGATGCTGTGTAAGATGTGTGTGAGGGTGCTGTGTGAGAGTGCTGTGTATGATGTGTTTTGTGATAGTGCTGAGTGTGATGTGTGTGAGTCCTGAGTGTGATAGTGCTGTGGATGATGTGTGTGAGTGCTGAGGGTGATGTGTGTGAGAGTGCTGAGTGTGATAGTGCTGTGGATGATGTGTGTGAGTGCTGAGGGTGATGTGTGTGAGAGTGCTGAGTGTGATAGTGCTGTGGATGATGTGTGTGAGTGCTGAGGGTGATGTGTGTGAGAGTGCTGAGTGTAATAGTGCTGTGGATGATGTGTGTGAGTGCTGAGTGTGATGTGTGTGAGAGTGCTGTGTGTGAAAGTGCTGTGATGGGTTTGAGAATGCTGTGTGTGATGGGAGTGATAGTGATGGGAGTGAGAGTGCTGTGTGTGATGGGAGTGATAGTGCTGTGTGTGATTGTGCTGTGTGTGAATGTTAGAAGGGGGGATTGAGTGTTGGGGGGGTAAAATAAAATGTAGCATTATGTCCCCCCTTCTTTCTTACCTGTAGCCTGGGAGGTGGGGGGGACCGGCACGCTGGTGAGTGAGAGGGGGGGACCGACACGCTGGTATCTTCCCTGGCGGTCCAGTGGGTGAGTGAACTCTAGCCTGCGAGGCTAGAGTTCACTCTCGCGAGATCCAGTCGTTGCCATGGCAACGCGCCGGATCTCGCGAGAGGAACCCGGCGGAGCTGCAATATAGAGCTCCGCCGGGTCCTCTCCCTCCCTCCCTCCCCAGCCGCAGGTCTTTCCAAGGGGGCCGGTGAGGGAGATCTTTGTTCTCCCCACCGGCCCTCTGGAATACAGCGGGGCCGGCGCTCGGATAGTGCCGGCCCTGCATAGACCGGCAGGGGAGATCCTGGGACCTTCCCCTGCCGGCCTCGGCCCATGGCCACCGCGGCCCACCGGGCATTTGCCCGGTGTGCCCGATGGCCAGTCCGGGCCTGCTTGCACATCACAATAAAAGGCTTCCTGGAGAAAGCATTTTGTCACGTGCAGTAATTCTGCCCTCTTTTGCACTGATTTCAGTATGTGTACTCATATTAATACTGAGTATGCTAATAGCATAGTATATGCAACAACCTACAGCCAACAATTGTTTATTTGAAACTGTGGCTGAAGTACAAGCTACATTCTGCAGAAAAAACCTTTAGAATTTATTTATTTATTTAAAAAATAAAATAAAACCGGGAATATCCCAACATGCAGATTAGTAGGATAGCCTAGCATACATTAAAGGGTGAGATCTGGTGAGTATAGTCAGTCCCTGCAGGCTCTTTGCTGTAAACACTGCCTTTTCAGAGAAAAGGCAGTGTTTACATTACAGTCTAGGGAAACCTCCAGTGGCCACTCCACAGATGGCTACTAGAGGTGCTTTCTGGGGCAGTGCTGCACAGTGTGCAGCACTGACATTCAGTGTCTCCACCCTCTGCATGGAGATGCTGAACTTTCCTCATACAGATGCATTGATTCAATGCATCTTTATGAGGAGATGCTAATTGTCCTGGTGGCATTTGCCTCTGCCCTGTCCCACCTCCTTGACTGAGATCATCAGAATTGACGATCTCAGCCATTCCAATGCTTTCCTATGGGAAAGCCAAGGAGGTGGATCGGGTGTGGAGCCAGCACCAGTGGACCCGTGTGGCGCTGGAAATAGGTGAGTTTTTACTATATTTAAGGGTGGTAAGGAGGGGCTAATGTGATTTTAACACTATAAGGTCAGGAATATATGTTTGTGTCCTGACCCTGTAGTGTTCCTTTAAGTTCTGATATGCTTTGAAGTTGTTATAGTAGATAGTGTCACTTTAAAGATTACACACTCACACTTGTTTGAATTTTGCAGGTGTAATATTATCATTTTTGGAAAGGAACATTCTATCATGGGTCATGTGTGCCAATGTGGAGCAAACAATAACAAAAAAAGAACAAACATATTGGCAATTATTTATTCTGTGTAGAATTTTAGATCACATCCATTATATGGCTGGAGAAATATCAGTACATTTATACAGATAAAGACTTATGTTCTATCTTACCAATTATCTTTGAAAAGTCAAGACGCAGATCAATGTTATTGTTTATTTGAATTTTAAATTTACAACAGTACTCAGATACAGTCCTGATACAGCATTCTTGTATCCTTCACGGGGTTTAAAAGAATACAGTCATCAAGTACAAGTCTAAAATCTGAACACAATCGATTTTTAGGGTAAAATTTTTAGTAAGTGTTAGGGTAGTCATTTTATGAGTGAACAGAAAAAAAAATCATATGGAAACAGAAAGTCTGATAGGGACTTCCAAAAACATTAAGAGGGGTATGTCCAATACAAAATGCCCTAAAGTGAACAAATAAATACCAACAAGGGGCAAGATATTGATAGGACAGGCAGATAATGAAAAGGAGTAAAGTTCCCTTGTTCATGAGCTTAGACACTAATGCCTTGTTTCCACGGAGTGCAACGGTTCGGGTCGGTACAGTTTTGAAGGTTTAGAATGGTCCAGCCTATTCAGGTGAGCATTTCCACTGCAAGTCAGACCTTCAGGGGCCATGAGGGGTTTAGAAAAAATGCCTAGCGTGTCATTTGTCGTGAGAATTTCCATTTTCCTGTCCGCCAATCAATGGATTGTATAGTGTGACGCTAGTAGCTCCGCCCTAACCGTACCATACCATTTCCTATGGCCCTACATCTGAAGGAGGACCATGAATGGTGCAGTACGGTTTGATTGTATGGGCCACTTTCATAATGGAAACACTCAAAATAGCGTACGGGACCCACCCGAACCGATCCGCTCAGTGGAAACGACTCGGCATTAGATATTAGGACCCTCGAACATATCTATAGGATTTTGTACATGGGCATGGGACGTAGGACAACTGTTAACATATATGCAATTACCAATAAGTTGCTCTTTGTTCCTGTATCTGTGTTTGATGGTATGCTAGATTTTTGTAAATACATGGCATTGCTCATTTCAACAATGATATACTAATATAGACAGGTTGATAATAAATATCTGATTATATGGTAGAACTGCCTAATAAAAAAAGATCAGATTAAGTAAATCGTTTTCAACCATGAGCTTCCAGTTATGTTAGTGATGAACTACCAATTATGGTTAGTGTATTTTATCTAGATGAATACAGTTTAAAATCAGAAGCTACAAACATTGTCCTATTAAGAACACATAAGCTTTGATGCAATTCAAAAATCTATATATTTTTCTTTCAACCCTGTTCTATCACTGTCGATTTTAATGCAGACTTAACTATGTCAAATGACACCTGTTGAGGTTAAGGTAGCATGCATTTTTGAAATGACCATAGTATTTCTCATGTTGCAAACGTTTGCCATTAAATTAAACTACGTTTAATTTACATTCTAGATCTACTATTTGGCAAGTTTAAGGAGTCTTTGGATATCTGGTTCAATGTTGATAGTAAGGACATTTTTGCTGTAGCGCTTGAATGGTTCCCCTTCAGGACCTATAAGAAACTTCTCAAAGTTCCAGGAAATATCAGATCGGTGAACTGGGCTCCATACAATACACCGGGGGTCAGTAATAAGGCTTCCGGGATCATCATCAGGACTAGGTAGCTTGTCCTTCAGGTAGGCAAAGACAGGGTGTATGCTTTTTCCATTCACTTCACATTTCTGCAACAAGGTAAAACCAGGTTCGAAGCCATTACCTGGCCGAACATATTTTAGGGAATTTAAAATTTCTTCATTCTTGCAATTCTCCTACGTATAGAAAATAAAGAAAATGAAATACAAATAACATCCTATAAATATGGTTGCAAATCAGAATAGCTGTTCAAGGTTACAAATACCTTATTTTTTTTTTTACACATTTTGCCAGTTTCCATAACAACTGTCTGAACCAATTGGTTTACTATGTTTTTAAAGGCAAAGTATAACAGTGAGGGGTTTATTAACTAAACAGTGAATTATGATGAATTGAAAATTCTCCAGTCCAGCTATTATTATTTTTAACCCCTTAAGGACACATGGCATGTGTGACACGCCATGATTCCCTTTTATTCCAGAAGTTTGGTCCTTAAGGGGTTAAGTTGTGCTCCAACACAAAACATTTTGCAATTCCCTTCAATATCTTATCACCTAACTGTTTAGTAAATAAAACCTCCAAGTATACTTGCCAGTGATGGCAAAGAATACCTGCGTTGTAAAGAACACATTTTATTGTTAATTTAATGGAATCACTTACTTGGTAGCCAAACTGATTGCAAGGGAATCCCAGTACCACAAGTCGTCGTGGGTACTTGGTTTGCAGCTCATTAAGTTGGGTGTAATCCCTAACAGTAGTGTCTCACAAGGAAGCAACATTCACTATCAAAACGACCCTCCCCCTAAATAGGTTAAAATCCACCTTTTCTCCATCTAAATTTGTAGCATGTAGGTCGTAGAATGATTTAGCTATGTAATTCATGGCTGCTCCCAGGTCATCTATGGTTGTTTTCTTACCAAGAGGACAATTTAAAACCTTTTATTTGTGATCATGTGACCACATGTCACTGATGTCAATCTGCTGGGTATACTTTACAGAAAGTTGATACCTGCATGTCACTGATACTGCCTTTTGCACATTTTAATGATGAAGCTATTGTATAATTTCGGTCTGGTACCATTCTTCATTAAAGATGCAAACTCTTGATCAGTGAAACGGCAATACATTTCAAAAAGTCTTTTCATCAACAATAACTAGCCAACAATAACAAGCCTGACCAGCTAGGGTTCTATGTGACTTAACATTGATTTTATAAGGTTCCAGATATTGACGGTTTGATTCAATACATTAAATATAGGATGAGTGGATCAGGGTATTCAAAAGAGATAAAATGTTAAGGAAATAAATAAATATTTAGAATGAGGAAGTGATGTGTCCTCAGGTGATATACGCAACGAAAAATAGAAGAACAATGGAGGATAATATAGTGTAGAATATTCTACAAATGGTGCGTGAAAGAAAAAAAAGAGATGCCCTTACAGGAAGTGGAGCTATGAAATGGCTCAAAAAAAATGCACTGGAGATGTACAATCCCGCTTTAGTATGTGCAATGTGTCTCTTGGTTACTGCCGGTAGTCCAGAAATATGAAAAAAAAAACACAGAAATAGACACTATATAGTGTAATCGCTTTGGATCATATAAGTCTATTAAATAAGTGAATAAGGTTGCACTCACATTTATTGGAGCCTTCTCTTTGGCTCCTTTAAACGGCATGGAGTTGGATAATCCCCACTCTAAGGATGTGTTAATGGTGTAGTGTCTTCTCAGTAGTGTATATGACAAAAACAGATATTTCTTCATTGGTGTCTCTCACTCATCCATTCTACATTCCTTCATTTAATTAACTCTATGCAAAACATACGTGATTTCAGTCATCAATGTGGTTGCAAACATGGTCTCAGGGATTCTGGTAGGAAACCCCAGATTATGTTACAGTGTTCTAAAATAGTTTGAAAGAACACCAAGGAACTGTGCCTATAGATTCACAGCATCATAACCAGTTCAATAAGCTGTTGGGTTATGGTACTTAGAGTGTCTCTTTATCGAAGCATGGTTAGCTGATAATACTATATAATCTATAAACCGAAGGGGTTAGCTCCAGTCTGGAGTGTCCCTTTAAAACACTATACTTGCATCAGCTGTCACTGACAGATTACATCATTAGATCAGACTGAGATTATTCCATGTGAGTAGCTTTGTGCTGAATTCCTATTGGCTGTCAAGACACGCATTGCATGGCTCGAACAGTTGGATAGCTGCCATTTGTACAATTGCATGTTCTTCTTTAAGTCTCAAAAACTGTCAGCGAATCATGTTAAAGGACACATAACATACACAGGTTATATTGTTCTGCAAAGAATATTTACTTTAATATTACACATTTTTATTGTAACTCATTTTTATGTTTTTTAATCAATCAGGCAAGGCAGGAAAACCCCTACCTCCTCTCTCATATTACTGTGCAAAAAATACAGCACTGACAAACAGACTAGCCAGAGATAATTATATGAGCATGGAGTAAAAAGTAAAACGTGACGGTACATGACAAAAGCACACAAGAGATGAAACAAAAAAAGCAATAATACATATTGATTATTAGAGAGCAAGGTAAATTGTGAGCTCATGTAAGACAGCAGAGTTTTATAACAAAAAACGAAACAAATAATTTCTAAAACGGAAAACATGCACAGACCATGTCGGTGACCAGATCTGTGTATATCAGAATTAGAAAGGTGAGGGAACAAAAATGACTCAGACTGCAGTCTGCAGCATGAGACAGAATCATGTGTACTGCATATCAATTTGAAGAGGGATGAATACAAATTCAGGGGCCAATAATAAGACCAAGGATGAATTTAAAAAATGTAAGCACACTAGTCCTGCTCTCAGTGGTGGAAGTAATGTATAGAGTGCCCTGGTGCAAGAGATTTTTTGAGTCTCCCTCAAATGCAAGGGTAGCCTAAAGGTAGGTCCCCACCTGTTGTACAACTCCCACAATGCTGTGCCTGCTGTCTCACACACTGACATATACATACACTGTCACAAAGCTACACACATGCACAAATATATAAACACGTCATATTTTTTGTATTTTTAGTGGTTAGCCTGGAGTCCTGCTGCAGACCGATGGAAGTAAATGTAATACCCAACACGCAGAGTGAAAACCACCAGTAGAAATAGAGACAGAAAGAAAGTCCCTAAGCTGGTCCTTAGAATGGCTGGATAAAAGAGATAACTACAAGATATGTCAGAAACAAGCCAAGGTCAAGAGAAGCCAGAAATACACAATAACGAGGAGCGAAGCCGGGTCAGGGAAACCAGAAGTCAGAATAGTCAAGAGCAAGCCGGGTCAAAACCAAAGAACTATCACGAAAGGATACAGGAATGCACTAAAGAGACACTAGTGACACATGGCACACTAGGAACCACAACAGGGCACTGTTTTTAAGGCAGACTGGGCTTTTATATGATTGGGGGCGTAATTATCATAAACACGTCCCCAAAAGGTACTTGTGTGCTGGGCTCTTTTATGTAGAGTACTCCTGACGTCATGACACCGGCATGCATGCACCACGTCATTAAAAGGGGCAGACACCTGGCGGCTGGCGGCCCTGAGGCTGAGTGGAGCCTCTCCCGACGTGGGAGCGGCGGTCCAACCAATCCCGGTGCCGGCAGAGAGCTGACAGTGTAGATCTGGAGCTGGGCCTCTGCTTGCTTCTCTCTGTCCTTCTCTGCCTCATCTCTTCCCTTCCTGTGCCTCCTCCCCGCCTCCCGCACATCTCTCCCTGTAGGGGGGAGGAAGTGATCTGACCTCATTTCCTTCCTGGCCCGGCTGCACTCTTAAATGGCTGCGGCACATGAATGGCTCCTGTTCAGCAATAGCCATTGGATTGGATTGACCATAAGTGCATAGCCACCTGATTGCACCCCAGCTGCACTGGCGGGGGATCTGCAGTTGCCTGCACTTAACCTCAACCTCATGAATACCTGCATGGCCTAGAGGCATGGGTAGGCAACATCCGGAGTGCCAAAAGTTACCTATCTTAGAACTAGATATTTGGCGTGAATGTATAAACAAAAAGAACAAAAAAAGGTGCCTGCACACTATCCTAATAAACACTTTTAAACAGCTAAACCATGCCAAACAAAATTGCAGATAGGGTTAAGCACAATTCAGCGTGGCCAATTCCTCCAGCTTCCCAGAATTCATAACCTCTCATTGTATAGAGCAAGCTATATAGTATAATAAAAAATTTTTTAGTAGTATCTATTTGTCATACAATTCAGACAACATTACACTCAGAATCAGTTTTTCAATGGTTTAGCAATTGAGACTTTGGGCAGATAACACAGAGATACGTGTTGCCATGGACACCTGGTAAAAATCCAGTGTATATGTCTGAGGAGAAATGCAAATGTGTTAATATTGCTTCCTGGTTAAACTAATGAAGTGTAACAAATCGCCATTTCCAATCTCTGAATTGTATTTTAACTGTATTTGTGACCTGTCTATTAATACGGTTCTCATATTGTTATATAATACATTAATAATAGGTTTTGATGTGTACATATATATTATTGTTTGTAAATAGATCTGGTTTTCTAACGCAAGGTCAGTTAAATACTCAAAACAATGCTGGCCATTGTGCTCACCGGGCAAATGACGCGTGCCCACGTGTGTCCCCAGCAAGAAGGCATGTGTCAAAAACAGACCGCCCCTACAGAGGTTGCCAGGCTGACAGCCTGACCCCCATGGTGGAAGCGGGACAGATCCCCGGGACCTACATTTATTAGGGTAGTACCCCAAATGCTGTCTTAGCAAATTCAAGAAGGCTGGCACCTATGCTTTGTAACTACTACTCCAGAGAGGGCAGGAAACTGACCCAAACCATCTTTACGGCGGCTTTGTCACTCTATACTTACCATACTTCCATCTGTTCCTCTTCTCTTCCAAAATGAAGATCTTATCAATTCTGCATAGTATTTTAGTTGGGCAGAAGTCAACATTTGCACATGTTTTCAAAAAGGCTCATCAGTGTTTCTTGGAGCCCACATCACAGTAAACCCTAATAATATTGCCTTTTTCTACATATTTGATCTTTAGCAGTCCCCAAACCAAGTCAAATAAACCTATATGGCCTCAGGTGCATAATGCTGTTTCCATTTAATTTGCATATGAACGCATATGAGTGGTTGATGAGTTGTCATAGACACAAATTGCTCACAAGCTGCCTAAAAATACACCAGGTAATATCAAGGGCCTACATATAATAAGCAGTTGGGTATTTAATGTGGTAGTAGGAAATAAATGCAAGAGTAGAGGCCCTTGTTCCAGTCACTTGTAATATGCATCTGTTTAAGATGGCTACCAGGCTGTGTCCCGTCAGTCAATTTAAGAAAAAATCCACATTTTAGAGAACATGCATCTTATTTAGTAGTCTCCTGTTGTCAAACAATGTAGACAATTTCACTCTCAGAATCGGTACATAAACGGTTTAGTAAATAAGTTACATAGCCATGTGAAATAGTGTAATTTATTCATTTTAAAAACGTCAACATAAAAAGTCACACTCATTATTGTGATGTTATATGTTGCAGCAAGATAGATGATATAGACTTCGTCTTATCTTAGGCTTTGCCAACATTATGGCTGTATGAACGTTATGGAAGATACAATCCAGAACATGGGGAGTGGCGAAGATTGCCCACCTTCGGTAACGGTTGTCTAAATTTTGTCTAAATTTAGGGTTAGGTTGGATTTAAAGGGACACTATAGGCACCCAGTGGTCTGGGTACAGTGTCCCTATCCCTTAAACCCTGCAAAACATTGCAGTTTTAGAGAAAATTCTGCAAAGCCCCCAGTAGGTGACAGTGCCACTTGAAAGCAGCTCTGTCAGTTTTGTTTTAATATGTTAGTATGCCAAAAATCCCTTCAGGTTGACAAAAGTTGACAAAGGGTGGAGCTTTAGTCAAGCTCCACGGCTTTTGTCACCTATGTCATTGGCCATCCTGTCCTTTACTCAAATCCATCCACGTCATGGATTCTCTCTGCTGACTCTCGTGTGCTCATGAGAGTCAACACAGATCCATAGAAACTACTGAAGGTCCTGGGGATGTGCGTAATTTCATGTTCATGTCCAAGGAAGGGCATAAGTTAGGATTTTCCTTGCCACCACCATCTTACAAACTTTCAAATGATGACACTGTGACTGGCACAAACATAAAAACTATAATTTATGCTGGTTCTAGCTCTAAAAAAAGGCTGTGGGGAAGAGGTGAGGGGTCAGAGGGAAGTCGGGGCCTAATGCCGTATTTAGTAACAGAGCTGCTCTAAGCAAAATAAGCATACAAATAAATTTTAGTGTAGTGATTTATTTTACATTATGTGTCACGCAAAGCGAAATGCTGCAGATTTTATTCTATCTATAGAAGGATACAAAATCATTTATTTTCTTTTATGTATTAAATTAAGGTAAAATTAGCACTTCCTGACCTGGTGATGAACAATTCAACAGCATGGATATAAGTGGGTGTTTAATTATCTAACAGGTATAACCTATTTATGAGCTGCGACTTTCAGTAGCACAATGTGACCAGAACTGTAGGAGAGAATACTAGCTGTTGCTAATGTGTAAGGAATACAGCCAGTGGGGGAGGGAAGGAAAAAGGACAAAGGATATAAGAGGGGGGAGGGCACAAATGAAACCAGGGAAAGGAAGGATGACTGTAATGACAACATTCCAGAATAAAATTAAGGCAACTGTGTATTTCTATAGTATATTCTTGTTTTTTTTTTGTTTGGAATTGTATGTTATCTGTTTGTCGAACACTGTTTTGAAATAAAAAAGACAAAAAACATAAACATGTGGTTACACTGTTTAAGGATACAATATATAAACAAACCAGTATGTAGTGTGCATACACCATTTAGTGGTTTGAGAAGTTGTTTATTTATTATATATTTATTTATATGCAGTAGCGGCAGTTTAAAAATGATGGCATTCTTCATTGCTTTTTCTTAAATTGGGTTCTACAGTAGGGCCTCCTTCCTCAGTACTCCTTTCCATGATGATTGGAAGATTTCTAATTAAAACATTAAATGAGTATTTTAAAATTTAAAGAGGCTCTGTCACTTTTCAGAAATTCTTTCATATTTTTAAAAAAATACCCCAGATGGTGTTTGGCTGCAAGGTCTGATCTGCCCTTACAGCCGCTGCCTTCGTCCTACTTTGTCTCAGTATATCTTTTAACTGAGTTGGAATTCCAGTGAAATTCCAACACAGTCAATATGAGTATCTTGGAAAGATTTTATCTTTATGAAATACCGAAATATTTAAGCAATGCCTATGGTGCCGAATAGAAATTTGGTATATAGGCTTGGACCCAGAGCATAAGACGCTAAAGGTCCCTCAGTACGGTACAGTTTTCTTTAACACTCCTCACTGCCACAGGTTAAATAAAGTGCATATAATGCAACACCAGATGAGCATACAGCCCTGAGTTCAGTGGTTTAGAAGCCCAAAATCTTTTTGCATGTTCTCACAGATGAGCTAGGTGATTCCAGGACATTAGGACTGACACATGCACTTCATGGCTGTGAACATTATAACTGCTCTCCACTGCACCTCCTCTCATTCAAGGACTATACTTGCTAATGGTGGCAAGTATGCGGCCCAGCTGTGCCCATCATTTTCAGCAGTATACTTATTCATGCTGTTGGCATGCAGAAATCTGATCTGTATTTGAAGGAACACTCCCACCCCCCATAGCAACTACAGCTCATTGAAGTTGTTATGGGGCAGGACAGCTTGAGCACAATGTTACCCTCAGGGGTTAAGCCAGTTTTATTGTTTAACACAGAGTTAGTGGCTCTGGCACCCTATACTACTCCCCCCCAGCTCCTTTATTTTCTGACTTTGCAGTATGACTATGTTCTGATGTACTATTTCTCTCAGTAGTAAGGGCAGTGAAAGGCTGAGAGTGTCAACTTTGGTGATAAACTGTTGCAAAACGGTTTCATCCCTGAAGGTGCCCAGAACTGCACTGCACAATAACTTCAATGGCCATAAGTTATTGTGTTATTGTGTTCCTTTAACACAATGTCTGAGTGATTTGCCACTGCAAGCAGGAAAAAAAATAAACAGTAAAATGTAAAACATTTTTTTTTCTTAAATCTTTTTCGATGTAGCTTGAAATCTCCTTTTATGTGTACTTTGTGATATTCTTAAATAACAATTGGCTTATCAGTGGTTTGGGTTTGTTTGTATTTCTGCAAATAGGTCTGTTTGACCTTATGCCTTTCTTTTGTATTCTAATTGTTGGAAGTATCCAAATGTAATTCTGTTCAACCAGCTTTTTGTTTGCTGCAAATGGTGTTATACATAGAAACGAATTAGTAGCAATTCAGTAAATATACATGAACTCACCATAAACACAACAATGCACTATTTATGAGACACACTCATTCTAACCCAGTTGCCCACCATGAGCAGTATACAACACTGTTATGGGATACAGCTGGAATCTAATAGGAAAAAATACACAGCAAAGTGTAACACAGTAAAACTGCGCAATTCAACGCCAGAAATTATTACACTCACAGAAAACTAACGTGTATCTTCACGTAAAGGTGCCTCACCCAATCTTTGGGGGGCTGGTACTAGTAACACACCCACACATTCAAATTCTGCCTCTGGATTGATACAGCTTCTAATAATAAAAGTAATACAAGTATTTCACACATCAAAAATGTTTTTATTCAAAATAAATATTTAAAAAACAAATAATATTAAAGTTCCAACACATTTCCGGGACCAAATACAACATTTATGTGGTGCCCGAGGAAGTCTGTGAGTGCTATAATTTCTGGCGTTGAATTGCTGTGTTACACAAAGTTATGTATTTTTTCCTGTTAGATTCCAGCTGTGTCCCCTAACAGTGTTGAGTTATTTATTAAACCAGGAATTGTCAGTAACTGGTCAGACACTTGCAAATTATAGGCCAAAATAGAGAGAGTGTAAAATAGAAGCCCTCCACCTCGGCTATTATCACAGTTCTGTTATTTTGGTAGACATTGTGAAATTACCTTATCAATACCCAAGTTTAATTTAAAAAGAAGTGATTCTATGTACCTGTGTAGACGTGCATAAACAGCAAGCATGCATGTGCGTATGGCCCCAATAGGCTGCTTATAATTTTCCCAGTTATGCATTACATTATAAGGAACGTCTAAGAACCATGAAAAAAAACAGATGGTGGGCAGGATCACAGGAGACAGTCATTTACGTGATCTGCACATCTTCAAGGACTTCATACACTGAAGGAGGGAAATTATTAATTAATCATCCTTTGGGATCCTACTTTCATTAAGGATTTGATTTCAGATCTTTGAGATATCTTACATAGTTACATAGTAAGTAAGGTAGAAGCTTATATATATAAGCACTGCGGAATAAGTTGGCGCTACATAAATGGCAATAATAATAATAATATCGTGGCTCTATCAGCATTAATAAAGTTACATGTGTCAAAAAAACACCCTTAGTCTGGCAACTTTCTAGGCTATATATTATACTACATTGCAAATTAAAATCTGAATGTAAAACTTTTAGATACAATGACTATCCAATTCTACTACAGTCACAGCAGGGCTATTTTAGCCTATTTTCCATTTGAATTGAATCCGTTTTTAGTGAATTTACCTGCATGTGCATAAGCAAAACGATTTGCACATGAACAGTCTGAAATCACAATTATAGATAATCTGAAGCCCTCTTAAATGCTTTGATACTGTAAATATAGGACTTTGTTTTTCCTCCCTTTGTTAATTAAAATGTCAATAAGGATTGTATGGGGCATGGGTGTTGGCTTTCTATATACAATACTAACTGAATGTATATTAAAATTACCAGCTAGGGGGTTCTAGAAAAAAAATTCAAGGAAATGAAAATGTATTTAAAATTAAAATGCATAATTATTGGGTTTATGTTGTATCTATTAAGGTTTTACAAACATATATAAAATATTTTATATATACAGTGTACATGATAATATATATATATTTTTTTCCTCTTGAATGCAAAATCTGAACAATAATAGCTTATATTAGCCAAAGCAAATCATTGTGTTTTATATCTAAAGAAATCGCCTACAGCACACTGGCCGCCATTTTGTGTTTGCTATCTACACGTAGCATTCGCTTGCTCCACAGGCACCATTTTGTATAGTTGATTAACAGCAGCAGAATGAGGGATGAGCGCATGCCCACCCAAAACCCCGCCTCTAAATCTCCATTTTGTGAGCACAGCAAAAGTTGATTGGCAGGTGGAAGCATGCCTTTTATTGGCTATTCCTTGTCATAGCCACACCCTGTGCCAGGCCTCGCCCCTTTCCAGTTCCCATTTTGTAAAGCTGTGCTGTTAGAACTGCGTCATTTGGAGCTTGTTCGTCGAAGGATAAGGTTGGTGTGTACAGTTTGCTACAACTGGTTTACATTCTTTTTATTTATATTTTATTATATCTAAAATCATTATTTTTTTTTCTACTTATGTTGAACGTATTTCACGTGCATTACAGTGGCATGTGTTACTATAGTTTATATTTTTGTTTGATTTCAATTTAAAATGTGAGTTTAATGGATATCATTGGATTACTAATTAGTTTCAGATTTCTTATTTTAATCACTGTACCCCTCAGTGTAAGCGCCTGTATGGTTATTTTGGGTGGTTAGTGAGGGTGACTTTGTCTCCTCCTCTTGGCGAGGCAGTCGGCGCCATTTTGTAGCCAGCATGCTGATGGAGTTTATATTCTTATTTATAACTGATTTTTTCGTTTTACATTTCGAGGTTTTGCATCTTGTACTTCATTATATCGATCTAAACGAGTTCTATTCATTTTTTTTTTTTTGTTTAATTTTTTTTTTTTTTATCATGCTTAGTCTGTTTAGCCTGAGCGAGCATGTAGCAAAGCCTTATAAAAATGAGCAACAGATGTTACCGGTAGTAAGGGCTGGAAATTTAGTTATAATACATTAGCATGGAATGCGAAATTTTATTAAACTTCTAGTTATCTTAATCTTGTTCATTATTAAGTTGTGGGGAGAGGTACACACACACTATGTATATTATTGGGTATCTTTAATGTAACAAGTGCCCCTGACAGTCATCCATTAGGCTTTATTTGAGCTTACTAGTTCCCTGCCATCATAACTGGGTGGGGCTGGAGTGCTGTAATGGTGTTCCTTTAATAAGAGTATACATTATGATCATGTGATGTAACTAAATGTATCTTTAAAAGGGTGCTCTATAGGCTCCAGGACCATTGAAGTAGTCTGGGTATACTGTCCAAATTTCCCTAACCCTCAATGTAAAAAAATGCAGGGTTAAGCCTGCCTCTAGTGGCTGCCGGAAATATCACAGTTTGACTCGGTGAAACGACACTAGTCATGACATCCTGAATCTTCAGAATCCCTATAGGAAAGCATTGAGTCCACGCATATGTGTGGGAAGGCCTGTTGTGCACACACATTATCCCTCACATAGAGTACAAAACCGGTTACTCTAGGCCACTGGCATTTACATTGTAAAACTGTTATGAAGACATATTCCTCTGCATATTATAACTTCTGTCTTTTAATATATAGTGTGTGTATTTCACTGCTTATAACTTACTTTCCCCCCCCCCCCCCCCACCCCCCAGCATTTTATTGTCTCTAGAAAAAGAAAAATGAGTGGTTGTCGTGTATTCATTGGTCGTCTGAACCCTGCTGCCAGGGAGAAAGATGTTGAGCGATTTTTCAAAGGCTATGGTCGCATCAGAGATATTGACTTAAAAAGGGGATTTGGGTTTGTGGTAAGTGCTTTGTTGCTTTTGTGTATTGTATTCCTATATTGTCTGTTGTAGTTTACAGCTGACATTTTACGATTTAGTTAACTGGTGTATTAACTATTGCATAATTCTATAATCTATATGTGCATGCATATTTTCATATTCTGCAGATTAATTTCCCTATTTAGATCCAATTTATGTGGCGACTGGCCCATTTTGATATGAAATAAAAATGTTTGACCTTTATACTTTGTCCTAATTCAGGAGTTTGAAGACCCAAGGGATGCAGATGATGCTGTTTATGAGCTTGATGGAAAGGAACTCTGCAGTGAAAGGTGTGTGTGTGTGTGTGTGTGTGTGTTTTTTATTTTTATTTTTTAAATATATATTTTCTTTGTTGTGTAGGCTTGAACAAACAAAGCTAATCAATTTTTCATTCCGCTGTAGAGTTACGATTGAACATGCAAGGCTTCGCTCAAGAGGAGGTGGTGGTGGACGAGGACTTGGCAGAGGAAGGTACCCTGATAGATTCAGCAGCCGTCGCCCACGTAATGATAGAAGGTAACTATGCTTTACCAGCTATAAGATGTAGTTTGTCACAATCTTTAGGCTGTACCCACAATAATGACTTTTTTTTGTTTTTCCTTAGTGCACCGCCCATCAGGACTGAGAATCGTCTAATTGTAGAAAACTTGTCTTCTAGAGTCAGCTGGCAGGTTTGTTAATTTATGAATGGGGTGATCACAACGTTGACTTCTGTATGCTGGTTAATTGGGTATTAAATGTCTGTGGGTTATGGGACAATTTGTTTCTCCATAATTTCAATCATAATTTTAACCAAATATTAAACCCTTTATTTGCCAGCCTATCTGTGTGTCGTTGGCCTTATGATGAGGAGCGCCTGTTGGTTATCGCTCTGTCTTGGTCACTTATGATTGGGCCGGGTTGAATTTGCCAGTTGGCCACCTAGATCGGTTGATGGTCTAGACATACTGGAGCGGTCCTTAAATTGCCAGGTTGCAGCGACCCCCTGAAAGTTAACGAGATCTGGTCCTTAAGTTGAGAGATCTTCTTCTGTAAAGATTCCGAATAAGAGGTCCTGGTCGAAAAGAGTTGAAAGATACGCAATTAGGTGGTCGTTGGAATCCTGGTCGCACTAAAGTCCCTGGTAACGCACAAGAATAGAAAATGATGGCCATCGTCCATAGTCTTCTAATAGGGAGGGTCGTTCGCCTTAAAGGCTTCCATCACTTGGGTAGCCCACAAGTGGGTGGCGAAGAGCCAGTCGGGCTTGTGTCGTGACAGTCTCTCCGGTCGCTTATTGCAGTTTGCTGATTCACTAGCCTAGGGAATTGTTATTGAAGGTAAAGTAAACCTACATTTTTAATGACCTATGCGGCACCAAATATCTTTATTATTCGTTGTATTTGATGCTAATATTAAGCATTTAAAGTATCAGGCCTTTTCTTGAACAGTAAACTAAACATTTATGCTAGCATTTTACATACATTGTGCCCTACTGTAGCTTTTGCTGTTCTGAAGTTCCATGAATGGTAACCTTGCCAAGTCACCTTTATCTAACACGTTTTATTCTTTCAGTAACTATTGCTTTATTTTTATGTCCACTATGTTTGTTTAATTAAATCTTTTGTCATAATAGGATTTGAAAGACTTCATGAGACAAGCTGGAGAAGTTACATTTGCTGATGCACACAGACCAAAGCTGAATGAAGGGTAATTATCATGCTGTAGTAGTTTTATTTTCTCCCTCCTTGTAAAGCGCATTGAACAGCTTGCAACTGTCATGTTACAAGTTCTCTGCTTTAAACTTGGAAATTGACATTTAGGCCCAATGTAGACAGAATCCATTTTAACTAACCTGTGTTGTTTACTTTTGCAGGGTTGTTGAATTTGCATCATACAGTGACTTGAAAAACGCCATTGAGAAACTTTCTGGGAAAGAAATCAATGGCAGAAAAATAAAGTTGATTGAAGGCAACAAAAGACACAGGTATTTACTTTCTGGTATCTGTATGTTAATGTATTTTTGTCTTCTGCATTCTGTTTTCTAACACTGCAAACTTTTAGTAGGTCAAGAAGTCGGTCCCGATCTCGTAGCCGAAGCTCCTCCCGCTCCCGCAGCCGTTCCCGCTCAAGAAGCAGAAAGTCTTACAGCCGTTCTCGTAGCCGCAGTCGCAGTGCTCGTAGCAATCGCAGCAACCGTAGCAACCATAGCAACCGTAGCAAATCACGTTCTCCTAGCAGGTCTCCTGTACCAGAGAAGAACCAGAAGGCTGGATCTTCGAGTCCATCTAAATCACCTGCCTCTGTTGACCGACCGAGATCTCGATCAAGGTCTCGGTCTGTTGACAGCAGAAACTGAACTATTCACATCTCATTTTTTTTTTTTTTTTAAATATTGTTTGTTTTTCACAAAGTAAAATCTAGAAGCTTACTTATGTGGTAAGTATTTGTGGGGCTACTTAGAAGAGCAGGAGATCTCAATTGTTTTTGTATATAATTGGACCACCAATGGACAAGAATCTTAAGCTTGTGTGACAAACTGCTTTTGTCCAATGTGTATAGTTCGTGTAAAAATTATTTTAATTTTTTTTTCCCATCCCTCTTCTTCTCCTTTCTTTGAAGTATAGACCCCTGATATTTTGTATATAGGCGTACTAGAGGTGCTGGGTGTCAAACTAAAATTGCTGTACATAATGCAAGACTTTTTTTTTTTTTTTTTTTTGTCTAAATCAACTTTTTTTTTGTTTTTGCTGCATACAGTGTTTAATTTTGTGAATTAAATGCTATTGCTTTAAATAAACTTTATTAATAAAAAAGTTGTTTCTTCACATTCATAATTGTTTAATTACAACACTACATACATATTAATCCTTGTTAGTTGGTAGAGGGCACAGAAATGTGATTTTAGCTTAGTCCCCACAAGGAGGTGAAGGTGGGTGAGGGGCCAAGGTTAAAACTGGATGTGTTAACTATGCACACCGTACGATTGTCTACAACAGGGATAGGCAACCTTCGGTACTCCAGATGTTGTGGACTGCATCCCCCATAATGCTCTTACACCCATGCTGGAGGTGTAGCCCAAAACATCTGCAGTGCTGAAGATTGCCTATGCCTGGTCTACAACGTTAAATGTATACCAATGCAGGGAGCCTAAATAAAGGGGAGAATTAAACACATGCCACCTTCAATTCCTGCATCTGAAACTGCATTCAGACATCACTATTACAAACACATACGCCAAGCAGGGATACTGTGATCTGGTGTTGGTGTCATCTACCTGATCTGACTGGAAGTGCTCATGGAGTACAGAAAATCTGGCTCCTGTACTGTGGACTGTCTGTTCAAGGGTTGGGTGGTAACAAAATGAGGGTGACACAGGCGTACACACAATGGCTTTCAGATAAACTGCTGATTTTATACTAGGGTTAATATAGCATATAGTGGATGTCTCACTGACAAGTGCTTCTCACTGAAAATCAGTGAGAAAACACTGGACGTCCATAGGAAAGCACTGAGTAATGCTTTCCAATGGGTGTTTTGAATGCATGCGCGCGGCTCTTCGGTGCTGACATCGGAAGGAGCAGTGTTCCTGGCGCCAGAGAAAGATGTGTTTTAACCCCTTCAGCCTTGAGGGTGAGGGGGACCTAAAGGCCCTTTAAGGTGAGCAGAAGTGACATTGCCTGGATTTTGGTCATGTTTGTAAAAAAAAATAAATGTGTTTTTTTTGGTGTTTTTTTTAAACTGGTAGGCGAGGGTGCCAAATACAGGATTAGTTCTTGCTCCATTCCCAGCTATTAAAGCATTGTGGGACTTGTATGACAAAGTGGGCAAAACAAATGTTTGCACCAGGCCATTTCTATGTTGGTTCTGCCACTGCATGATCAAATGTAACAGTTCAGCATTATAGTGATTGTTGTACAGATGAGAGAGAAAAGCTGAGTTTGTGTCAAGACTGAGTTTTCCTAGTACTATCGAAGGCCCTCCTTTGGCCCTGGCTCGGCTCTGTTCATGCTCCTCCCCTGTCACCAGGCTGGGGAGACCTAATGTGCCTGCACTGTAATGGCCGCGCTCGCATTAGGATTTCCCCATTGGAAAGCTTTATTTAATGCTTTTCCATGAGGATTCCTGTGACGCAGGCAGTCCTAATGCATTGCCAATCTACCTGGAAGACCCTCTTTTGGCTGTCTGGTAGACAGCCACTAGAGGAGTTAACCCTAGCAGGTAATTATTGCAATTTATAAAAACTAATCATTACATGGTCAGGGTTAAGGATGATGAGTTTGCACCCAGACTACTTCAATGAACTGAAGTGGTCTGGGTGCCTACAGTTTCTTTAACTGTCTTGTATTTAAAAGGAAATTTCAAGTCATAATGTGTTAGGTTTGCGTTGTGATGAAAGGGTTACAATTAAGTCTGGTGTGTTATCCCGCATTGATTCACTGAATACTAAACTGTATACCAATCGATTCTCGCTAGTGCTCAGAGTACTTCCAGCCCTCTTCCAGACTCCATCAGCACCGTAGTCCCCATGTCCAGCCTTACAGCTTAGCTGGGATCTCGCCATCCTCCACCCACCTTGTACCCAAGACCAGGAACCAGCTTCCAGCGGCTGAACCTCTCCTGCTCCATAGAGTATAGCAGGAACAGCTCTGATAAGAACTAGTGATAACACAGGGGAGTATTGTGATATAGCAATCCCCAGAGCAGATACAGCTGTCCCTATGTCAATATCTTTGTAAAGAGGTGTCCCTCCAGTGGTTATATATTTTTTGTATTGACCAAGTATCAAGTCGTACAACAATCACAGAATTCTTGTGATAAAATGTTACGTAGAAAACTGGTACATATGATAATGTCAAAGCTATCCTAACATGCAAACCTAGTTAAAGGCAGGACAGACGACAGAAACACGTACAGTTTTGGTCCCATCTTAAAATTAATTGATCCTTTATTGATTAGTTTTAAAAACGTCTATTAACTCAACATAAATTATTTGTAATCTGTTAGTGTGCATAGGGCTGGGAAATAGTTATAGGATCAGTGATGATATTGTAGTTTGGTTAAGCAGAAGGAATAATTTAATCCTATGTACCTTATATAAAACAAAATTTAATGTACAATAGCGGCTTTTGCTAGCCAGCCACCACTTTATTAAAGGGACATTATATGCACCAAGACCACTTTAACTCATTGAAGTGGTCTGCGTGCAGTGTTCCCAGGCCCCTTAACTCTTTAATTGTAATTATTGCAGTTTTTTGGTAAACTGCAATAATTACCTTGCAGGGTTGACTCCACGACAGCCACTAGAGGAACTTCAGGGTCGTTAGGCGACTTGTGATCTCCTAACTGACGAATGTCCTCACGCTTTGCATGAAGACATCCAGGGTCACTCTAAACCCCATAGGAAAGCATTTTATAAGGGGAAGTTCTAGTTCGCTTGCGACGCTCACCGTGCATGCGCATTAGGTCCCTCCGGTCTGGCGAGGTGGAGCCTAAACCAGCGCAAGGGGACATCGGCACTGGAATCAGGTAAATTATAAAGGGGGAGGCTAGAGGGAGGGGGCATTATAGGGAGATGTTTTCCTAGCACTATAGTTTCCCTTTAGTGCTCACAATAGAAAGTGGTTTTTAACTATTTGCTCACTGGTTGAGCCAGCAGGTGTTTTGGGAAATTAAAACACGAATGTGGTTTAACAATCCAGGCCCGTACTTTCACCATTCGGATCCGAGTTCAGGCATTTGGTCGTGTCTAGGCAAAATAATATATGGACAAAATTCTGTCTCATTTGGTCAAAATCTGGACATTGTTAGTGTGAACGGTATCCATCTTTTGCTGGATGCTGCTGAATTTTTCCTGATGTACTGTACTTGGAGCATTTGGTGCTTAATGAAAATGCACATTTTCCTATTTGAGTACTATGGGACTAATATTATTTTATAATTTACCTCTTGGTTTGCATACCATTATTTGTATCATGTTATATAATTTACTTTAAAGAAAATAATAGAATATGGTGAAAAATTGAAAAGAAAAACATGTTTTTTGACTTTTACTTGAAAAATCTTATACTCATCTACAAAAGCTAATGAAAAAAACTGCTAAAAATATTCAACATTTTGTCCTGAGTTTAAAAACACCCAGTGTTTACATGCTTTTTTGCAAGTTATATGGCTATAAGTACAAGTAGGACATTGCTGTTTCAAAATATATATATATATATATTTTTAAATGTATCAATAGTGACATTGTAACACTGTTATCTGTCATAAACCTCTGAATCACACCTCACATGTACATCTTTTTTTGAAGTAGGCAACCCACGGTATTCAATATGGGGTATGTCCGGTCTTTTTTTTTTTTTTAAACTCTTTAAAAAGAGTTAGCATGACCGCAATCGTAAGCATGACCAAATCGCAGTGTTAATACAGTAGTGACATATGAGCATTGCACATTTTTATATTAGAGTAATAACAAATAATAAACTAAACCTAAGTAAACATTTGTTGCTTAAAACAAGTGACGGTGGTAGTCTGAGTTGCGTTAAAGTGTCAGCTTGGTTAAATAGTGAGGTCGTTGGTGAGGAGGTAAAAAGAAGAAAGAACAGGCAGTAATGCTGATCCTTGTTAGGCTAGTCGAACTAGTGCTGTGAATAAAACCTGTCGTGTGGTTGTGCGTGTTGCTGTGCAGTCATTGCTGGCAATTATAATGTGCTGTGAGTGAGAATCCGACTGTTCAACAGGCGTCGGGTACAGTTATTGCTCAGTTTGGACTGGTGTGTCATTATTCTGCTTATTATAGGTCGGTGGTTTTAATAATGGTCGTGCGCGTCTGTGCTATATAGGAGGCCTTGTCCGCTATCCTGCTGCATTGCACAAGTAGTAGTAATACGTCTTACTGCTAGTTCCTCTCGCGTCTCCCCGTGGGTCCTCTTGACCGACGGGGGGGGGAGGGGGTGTCTGAGTGTGTCATAATGTGTTAGCTATGCGTGGTGGGTGCAGAGAGGTATCTGTGTGTACGGTCTCCTAGCCGAGGTAGTTCACATATCAACTAAACGGTAAGAAAAGCAAAAACATGGGGAGGGCTAGAAAGGGGTTAAATCAAGGTGCCACAGGGTCGTGGCTAAACAATATATTGTGTATCGTCCCAGTAGAGTCATGATGTGGTTTGTGGGTCCTTCAGGGTCCCCGTGCTCTGGCCCCGTCAGAGGGTTCCTGCCTGGGTTGTCGCGGCACAAAATTTTTGACGCGTTCAGGGTTCCAGCCATGTGGAGGTCTTGTGGTCATCTGGGGCGCCGTACGGTGCATGGTGTCCTGGGGAAGGCCCAAGACGCTTAGTAAGTCCCGTGCTTCATGGAGGTCGCAAACCACGTGTTTGTCTTCCCCTCTCGTGATGAGAAGAGAACGGTCTGGGCGCCATCTATATGGTATGTCTCTCTGTCGGAGGAGTGTGGTAAAGGGCTTTAATGACCCTCTCCAGGCCAAGGTGCCGCCTGTCAGATCTGCAAAGAACGATAGGGAGTAGCCTTCAAACGTGAGCGGCGCCCGGTCCCTAGCCGCTGCCAGTGTTGCGGTCTTGTCTTTTCTGTGCTGGAAGCGAATTATAAGGTCGCGAGAAGCTGTTGCTGGAGCTCTGGCCGGTTTTGGGACCCGGAATATGCTCTCGAGTTGGATGGCTTTGGCAGCTTTTGGTGTGAGTAAGTCTGTTAGTAGCCTGCGCACATAGTGTGGCAGCTCTTCGTTGGGCACGTCGTCGGGTACCCCCCGTACCTTTATGTTGGCAGCTCGGCGCCCGTCCTCTGCAGCGGCGAACCTCCGTTCGAAGTCTGCGGTCTTTTGTTTAAGGCTAGCAATCTCCGTCTGCAAGGAGGTGATGCTCGAGTCTTGTGCTGCAGAGGTGACTTCCAGGGTATCCAGCCTTGAGGTAATTCCTTGTAACTCCGCGCGGAGGGTGGCTATGTCCCCTTGAAGCGTGGACTGCAGGCCCGGCAGCAGGGTCTTTAGTACCGCTGTTGTAATCGGTGCCCCGTCGGGGTCCTGGGGTTTGGACACGGCCATCGGCAGTCTAGGTGTGATGAGCGTGTCTTCGTCCAGGGAGTATTCATCGGAAAGGTCGGAGTATGTGTCGGCTAAGGTAGCCATCTTGGGCCCTGTGGCGTCGTGGGCTTGTCTCCACATTGCCCCAATATCGTGGTTCTGGCTCGGCCGATCCGGCTTTGATTTTTTGGATTTTCGACCCATGATTGTTCTGCAACCTTATGCCGGTAGTTGAATCTATTTTGGGTGGTTTTGTCGGTCTGGAACAGCTTAATTTGCGTTTATTTCTCAGGAGCTCCGGCGCCATGCGACCTCTCTGCTTCGCAGTTAGGCTCCGCCCCCTGTCCGGTCTTTTTTAATAGAAACTTAGTCACAAACACTGGCCAAAGTTAGCATTCATATTTGTTTGTGTGTCAAAAATGCAAAAAAACAATTATGAACGTTAACTCTGGCCAGTGTTTGTGACTAAGTGGTTACTAAAAAAAAGACTGAACATACCCTATTTGCAATATCTTGGGTTGTCTTCTTTTGCAAATGGTATGCCATCATGGGGGTAATTCTCATTCCTGGGCTCTCATACACTCTCAAAGGCAACATAACCAATCTGGCGATTTCAAAGTGAAAAAAAACTGAAAATCAGGCCTTATATTTGACCCTGTAACTTTCAAAAACACTATAAGACCTGTACATGGGGGTACTGTTATACTTGGGAGACTTTGCTTAACACAAATATTAGTGTTTCAAAACAGTAAAAGGTATCACAACAATGATATCATAATTGAAAGTGCCGTTTGTGTGTGAAACATGCAAAATATTTCTTTTTTTTTTTATTTAAATTTTTTTATTTTTCAAAAGAATGTATCACAATAGACAATACAGGACAGTACAGGACTTATTAAAAAAAAAAAATAGACAATAAAACAATAAAACAATAAATACGTTTCGACAGTACTAGCCCTCTAAGATACTGAATCTTTTAGTTTATTACCCTTAATTATCCTCTTAATTATAAATTGGACGACATACCAAATTTAGTATCTTTACTTCAACTTAAGAGAACCTTAAATAACTATTTACTGTCTATGATAAACCATGTAAGCATAAAAACAAAACGAACATAAAGTCACACTGTGCCAAGATCTATATATATCCTGATAAATAATACCTTACTATAGGGCTTGATATTTTCCCCTTTACTTTTTCCCTTTCTTCTACTTTCTCTTTTTTTTTTTCTTTAAAAAAAAAAAAAAAAAAAGTACATTATTAATAGCCAAGAAAACGGCTTTATATAGAGATGCAAAATGTATAAACATTACAGCCCCAAGACGTATCAACAATGTTAGCTCTGTAAGATGAAAAATTATAAAAAAAAATTCTGATCTGTCTATATTCATAAGTCACAGAAAGTTTATCATCTTTTATTCTTCTCAAAAGAATTTTTTTTTTTTTATTGTTCGCTACGTAGTTTTTTAGCAGTAGTGTCCAATACTCATACTGTGCTAAAATCAAATAATGGATACCACTATTTTCCTTATGTAGGGCTTAACTTTTTTACCCATTCCTCCCATTGTTCTATTCTAGGATTAGTATAATTGTCTTGTCTCAGGATTCCAATCTCCATTTTGCAATGGTTCAGGACCTGAAATTTTATCATGTCCCAAATGGGGGAATCAGATAATTTCCAATATCTCGCCAATGTTGCTTTGGTCTCCGTTAGAATGTGGATCACTATATCTTTTTTGCTTCTTGAAATTCTAGGCCAGCCTAGATGTAATACAAAGGACTTACAGGAAAAGTCAAGATCTACTTTTATCACCTCTTGACAAAATGTTGCTACTTTGTTCCATAGTTGCCTTAGGTTTGGGCATGACCACCAGATGTGGACATAGTCTGCTCTAGATGAGCCACATCTCCAACACTTATATTGAGAGGATGGGTACATTTTTGCCAGTTTAGTGGGGACATAATGCCATCTATTAATGATCTTATAATGACTTTCAGATGAATTTAAACAATGAATAGCCTTAGTTACGGCATTATTTGCATTTATCCACTCATTTCTTGTAATAGTAACCTGTAGGTCTTTTTCCCAAGATACAAGGGCTGGAAATGTTGGGCTCGATTTATATAATTTATATAGTTTAGCAGAATGTGATACTAAATTTTTATTACTTTTAGAGTTAATTAAATTCATGAATGTATGTAATCCTTCAGATGACTCTATGGCCCTATGTTTATGTAGAAAATGTTTTATCCTTAAATATGTAAATTTCTCTCTATAGGGAAGGGAAAATAGCTGCCTAATGTCCTCAAAGGACATAATTTGATTCTGTTGCATTATTTGATCTATATTATTAATACCATTGGCCGTCCAGTTTTTTATATTTAAATCTTCTATATTGACTGTCAAAATGCTGAAGGGTATATCCGTGATAATTTTATCCAGTATCTTAAGTCTCTTTTTCCAGTTTTTCCACTGCCATAATAAATTATCCGTAATTAGGCCTATGTTTGTATTATTTCTCTTTTGTAGACTCCAAAATATAGCTAATAAGTCTGGAGATCCCAGTCTTGTGGCTTCTATTTTTGCCCAAGCTTCCTCTGCGGAGCTCTCTTTTAGTGATATAATTAAATGAGCCAACGCGCATGTCTCATATATCTCTAAAATATCTGGGACCCCCAACCCACCTTTTTTGGAACTCATATTTAGTATTTTTTTATTCACCCTCGGTTTTTTTTTCAGCCATATAAACTTCTCAAAAGCTGTCTGTATCATTGTAAGCCATGGTTTTGGGATTTTAAGAGGTATCATGCGGAATATATAGCTCCATTTGGGCATTAAATATGATTTTACAACATTTATTCTCCCAATCCATGATATCTCTGCAGTTCTTAGGTCTTTAAGTTGTTTATTTATTTGTTTCATCATAGGGAGAATATTGTTCTCTATGATTTTACTTGGGTTACTTGTAATTTTGATACCTAAATATTGCAAATGTTTCTTAGCCCAAGCGAAGTCATATTTATTCCCAATCTTCCCTCTATCTTCCTTACTTAGATTTTTTGCTAATATAGTTGTTTTATCTACATTCAGCTTGAGATTGGAATAATTTCCAAATTCAGTTATAACTTTCATCAATTCATCCAATGATGGTACAGGATCTGTAATGGAGATTAGGACATCGTCCGCATATAGTGATAATTTATAAACTTCCTGACTGATTCTGACACCTTTAATCTTGAAGTTTTCCCTAATTTCACAGGCTAGAGGTTCGATATATAACAAGTAGAGCAGCGGCGAGAGAGGGCACCCCTGTCTCGTCCCGTTGCTTATTTTAAACCAGTCGGATGTTATACCTCTCCCTATAGTTCTAGCCCTTGGGAAAGAATATAAAGCCATTACAGCGTCCATTAGCCATCCACCGAAACCAAAAGCCCTCATAGCTGCTATCAGGAAGTCCCACCTGACCCTATCAAAGGCCTTCTCTGCATCCAATGATAGGGCCAGAAATGGGACTCCCAAATCGTTAGTGCTATCTAGGATATCAATAATTTTTCTCACACTATTACTGGATAGTCTACCTTTTATGAAACCGACCTGATCTTTATGAATTATAAAAGGTAAGACGGTTTGCAACCTGTTCGCTAGAATGCTAGCATATATCTTTATATCCGAATTTAGCAGGGAAATAGGCCTATAGCTTCTTACTTGATCTGGTGGTTTTTCTGGCTTATGTATAGGGATAATGTTTGCGTATAGCATTTCCTCCGGAATGACCTTTTCCTCCACAATTTTATTAAATACATTTTTCAAATGGAGCGCCAATTCTTCCTTAAATTGCTTATAAAATATGTTAGGATAGCCATCCGGGCCTGGAGTTTTATTCTTTTTTAACGTATCTATTGCCTCCTTAATCTCTAATTCAGTGAAAGGTTTGTTGATACTATTAACCTGTTCTGCTGATAGCTGTTTCATCTTTTTATTTTTAAAATATGTTTCTGGATTGTTGGGTTGGTTAGGCAAGTTATATAGCTCTTGATAAAAAGAGTTAAATGCTTTACCAACTTTTTCAGGGGTTAGTTGTGGCCCTTCCTCAGTTGTAATTTTCTGTATCCTCTTGGCCATTCTAAATCCTTTAACTTTACTTGTAAGCATTTTATTTTCCCGGTTGCCTCTGTAATACCATTTTATTCTTAAGCGTTCCAATTTTTTGGCGGTTTGCTGCCATAGAATTTCATTAATATTTTCTTTAATTTTATCTATATTCTCACTCATTTGTTTGGAGGGATTATCTTTATTAAGCCTTGTTAGAGCATTTAGCGAAATATATAGGTCTGTCAAGGAGGAACTTCTACTCTTATTTCTTATTGAACCCATTTTGATAAAGTGCCCTCTCAGGACTGCCTTATAGGTGCACCAAACTACTACATCTGATGTACCTTTGTTTTGGTTATCTTCAAAGAAACATTTAGTTAATTCTTTCACTTTCTCTATTTCTTGAGAATTTTTTAATAAAAGATCATTTAGTCTCCAACTGTTCCTTATTTTATTATCTGGGCTTATATTAAGGTCTAATATAACCGGGTTATGGTCTGACCAAGTAACTTCCTGAATTATGACCTTCTTTATCTTAAGTGATGTCTCTACTGTACCCAAGAATAGATCTAACCTTGAATATGTATAATGAACTTTTGAAAAGCACGTAAAGTCCCTTTCTTGGGGGTGGTAGATTCTCCATATATCTAACAAACCATGTCTACCTACTGAAAGTTTAAGCTGGTTTGATGTTTTTTTGTTTTGGATAACCCCTTTAAGTGAGTTTCTATCTAGCGTTTCGTCCATAATGCAATTAAAGTCTCCCCCTATAAGGACTTTTCCCTTTTTAATATTATCTATTTTGTTTAGTACCGTTTGTATAAAGCCAATAGGTTTAACATTAGGTGCATATAAATTTGCTATTGTATATATTTCATTTTGTATTTTACATATTACTATAGTGTATCTTCCGTTTTTATCTATTAGCTGGTACATAATCTGTATATCTATGTCACTGGTTACAAGGAAGGCAACCCCACATTTTCTTTTATCCTCTAGTGAAGAACATATTTTGATATTAAAAGTATTAGGAATAAATCTTTTTGTATCTTTCCATAACCAATGAGTTTCTTGCAACAAAACTATTTTTGCACCTTCTTTTTTAATATATTCAAATACCATGGATCTTTTATGTGGATTATTTAAACCCTGTACATTAAGTGTCAGAATTTTAACCATTCGGAGAAAGTAGAAGAATAGGACATAGTCTCGGCACAGTCAACACAACAACAAAAGAAAAAAGAAAAAAAAGAAAAAACAACAACAAATAAAACATGGTAAAAACCATGGTCCCTCATGTAAAAAATACATGAAGCATCCCGTCTCCAACCCCCTTTGTTGGGGACAGGAATCCACACCCTATTCCCTATGGTGTGGCATCCAAACTCCATCTAATATTGGAGTAATATGGGGATTAAGCCTCGCCTCAGTCTAGCGAGATGCAGTGTATCAGAGTTCAGAAGAGGGTATCACAATGTAACGAATAGGGATACTAAAGGGGAACATGCAAAATATTTCACTTTCACTGACAATATCATCGCTGTGATATCTTTTACTGTTTTGAAACACTAATATTTGTGTTCAGTGAAGTCTCCCGAGTAAAACACTACCCCCACGTACAGGTTTTAGGGTGTCATGGAAAGTTACAGGGTTAAATACGGTGCTAGCAAATTAAATTCTCTGGACTTTCGGCCTGGGTTGTCAGGCAGGTCCCTCAAATTGCAATCAATAAAATTACTTAATTATGTAAAAATATTATATAAATATGCACGTAGAATTTAAATATATATTCATATTTGTATATTTAAAGTCTACGTGTATATTTATGAAATTATTTATATAATTATGTGTATTTTATTCTAAGTGTATTTTGATATATATATATATATATATATTCATATCAAAATACAGTTAGAATACAACTATATATATATAATTTAAACTTTTTTATTATTTGTAATTTTTTTTTATTTGTTTATTTATTATTTATATTTTATAATATATATATACATATTATATATATATATATGTGTGTGTGTAATTTAATTATAAGTTTATTTTTAAATTAATATATGCATAGTATGACATTATATATATATATATATATATATATATATATATATAGCTATAATATATGTATACATATCTCATATACATATATAAAAAAAAAAAAATGAATTTACTAACATATTTTTATTTTCCAGCAGCAGGCAGTCCCCCTCTGTTAAAACAATCACATGGCCCAGAGGCCCAGAGGGGCCTAATTTGCCTGGGAGGGGGGGGGGGACTGTCTGGGCTGTAAGGCAGTCCCCCCAGACCGGGAGCAACACCGATCACTGGCGATGGGAACGGCAGAGATCGGGTAAATAATTATGATGGTTCAGGACTGTCATCAGTCCTCAATGAGATGTTTCTGATGACGGTCCTGAGCTGTCATCGGTCCTCAAGGAGTTAAAGGAACACTGCAGTGTCAGGAACACAAACATGCATTCTTGACACTATAGTGGTAAAATAACAATTTAGGCCCCAGGCCCCCTCTTTTTACATTAAAAAGATGAGTTTACTCACCTTTTTTTCAGTGCTGCATTGGTCTTGCCGTGGCTGGCCCCATCTTGCTCCGCCTCAAATTTGACAATCTGAACCAATCGAATTCTTTCACATAGCACTGGGAGGCTATTGTGCTGTGCCAATCTGCATCTCCTCATAGAGATGCATTGAATGAAGGCGTCTCTAGGAGGAACGTTCAGCGTCTCTATACAGAGTGTGGAGACCCAGGAAGCCATCCTAGTGGCTGTCTGACTGACTGCTACTAGAGGTGTAACTAAGCAGCAATGTTAACTGCCTTTTTCTGATAAGGCGGTGTTTTTATTAAAAAAAGGTTAAGAATGGCTCCAATACACTATTCCAGTTTAATTCTTTCAGTTTTCTCACTGAGGATTTATTTTAACAACTGATGATGACATCTCCTTAAATGGCACAATATTTGACAATTTTGCTAAAGTCAATGGGTTTTAAATGATCCTCCAGCCCATGTAGCTTGGTAGACAATGCATGGACCTAGCAGTCAGTGCAATGCTTATATAAATACACCTATTTGCACTACAGCTGCTCTTATACTATAAACCTCTGTTTAGCACTATAACCCCTTTCATACATAGTGGTTCATAAATTGCTGCATGTTATGTGCTGGGGCTCTTTTGATTGGCTCCACCTACTGGAATTTTCTGCCATTGCAGCCTTACTTGCAGATTATGACCAGGTGTAAATGATTGGACAGGAAACTGATATGGACCTAATGAAAAGCCATTGCTTCACTTCACCTGGAGGAAGTACAAAAGGTAGAATGTTCATAAATATTTATTATAGAGTAGAAGCTAGGTCAGTTATTCAATATGTAAATTAGAAAAGAGGGGATAAGGGGGTAAATATGTATGTACATTATTTTTTTTGTTTGTTTTATTGTTGTTTTTTGGTCAGAAAGATAGTTCCCTCTAAGATATTGCACTTGTGACTGTATACAGCAAAATTTCAGTGAGAGTATCATTGCACTGCAGGGTGTATACATTATAGAAATGAGATTGTGTAATAAAAGGATAAAGAGCTCAATATAGGGTCGTGGTACTATAACAATGTCACTATGCAGAATATAAGTCCATCTCTTTCAATAGCTGTGGTTTTTAGACTTTGAATATTTGTACTGAAAAACTGTTTGTGATCTATCCTTTAAATTGTGGAGTATTTAACTGTGGAGTATTTAAACTGATGGGGGGGAGGTTTGAAAACTCAGACCAAATCAGTCAAGTATTTCTCCAATTCAGCTAGATTGTCCTCAGTTTTGCAGGTCCACTTTTAATTGGTAACATTTCTTTGCTTGGTAAAGTGTGTGTGTCCCTTCCTTCCGATTATTTACTATAGTGAACTTAAACTAAATATTTATTTCAGATTCTCACTCTAGTAAATAACCCTGATATTTTAAACTGTTGTAAATTCAATGTATTCTTTTCCCCCCTCATGTTTTAGGCCTAAATAGTAGACCTGAAAAAGTTCTCAGCTATGATTTCAGTACTGTTATTTTGGTCTAAAAAATGAAATATTCTTAAAGGACCGCTCTAGGCACCCAGACCACTTCAGCTTAATGAAGTGGTCTGGGTGCCAGGTCCAGCTAGGGTTAACCCATTTTTTTTTATAAACATAGCAGTTTCAGAGAAACTGCTATGTTTATAAATGGGTTAATCCAGCCCTCAAATCCTCTAGTGGCTGCCGCTAGAGGCGCTTGCGTGATTCTCACTGTGAAAATCACAGTGAGAGCACTCAAGCGTCTATAGGAAAGCATTGATAATGCTTTCCTATGAGACCGGCTGAATGCGAGCGCGGCTCCTGCGCATTCAGCGAAATGGGAGGAGAGGAGGAGAAGAGCTCCCCGCCAGGCACTGGAGAAAGGTAAGTTTTAACCCCTTTCCTCTCCCCAGAGCCCGGCGGGAGGGGGTCCCTGAGGGTGGGGGCACCCTCAAGGCACTATAGTGCCAGGAAAACGAGTGTTTTCCTGGCACTATAGTGGTCCTTTAATGTAAATGACCTTTTTTGGCCTAAAATGTACTAATTCCTTCTAACCCTGGCTTCCTTAACCCCTTAAGGACCAAACTTCTGGAATAAAAGGGAATCATGACATGTCACACATGTCATGTGTCCTTAAGGGGTTAAACTGCATCCCTCCATGGCAGACTATAATCTATGATCATATAATGTAACTACACCCCTTTTTATTTTTGCCTAGATTAGGTGGTTTAAAAATAAATAAATCTGTGAGCTTCAAAATTGCTGTTTGGTGGATAAATGAGTGCGCTGGATCTTGTATATTGTATGAATTGGGCCTGAGCAGCACCCCGTTTATGCATGTTTAGGTGAGTGCAACCCCTTGGTCTCATATATATATATATATATATATATATATATATATATAATCTCTCTATCTGTTTTTGCCATTTCTCGCTGAGACGCGTGTGCCTGACCTATGTCCCTTATTGTCCCTGTTATGAGTAGTTGACCTCTGGTGTCAGTATCTGACTAACGTTATTTTAATAAACAGTGAAAGACAAAAATGTACTATTACCTTATCAATACCTAGTTTAGTGTGTACACCCCATTTTCTCTGCTGTAGCAGCATAAAAGATTATGCTACAACTGCAGCAGTCAATATGGTATACGCTGGCAGTGGCATGACCAGGGTGTAGTATGGGTTACCCTCTCCCACACCGTTGTCATTCCCAAAAAGTTGTGTGGGAAAATATATTTTTTGGTTTCACTTTGTTTTGCAGCAGTCTGTGGTAATAGCACAAGCTCAGGGATATATTTTAAAATTAGAATTATCAATGAATTCTTACTGGTAAAACACATAAGAATAAAAGTAATTAATGCTGAACATTATCACTTGATTTGTAGACCATTCTCATTTTCTCTCACCTTTTTGGTTTTATAGTTTCACTATGTACGTTAACCCCTTAAGGACACATGACATGTGTGACATGTCATGATTCCCTTTTATTCCAGAAGTTTGGTCCTTAAGGGGTTAAGCAGGTTGGTAGCACTGTGTATAAGTAAAATTACTTTTATTTTTCTTTTTCATTTTCTTTGTTTTTATGTTGAGGAATTCTGCTTGTGTGATGTATGGGTATGGCAACTATTTTGTGAGGTTATTTGTGTGCAGGCTGTATTTACAATGGGTGTCTATGAACATACATGTGGGCTGTATGTAGTATTGTGTATGCTTTGTCTATTTGTGGGGTTTTAGGTGTGTAAGGTATTGTGTGGGATTTATGTTTATGCATGACTGTAGACTTTCTGTGTTGTTAAGTTTGTGTATATGAGGGTTGATTGTAGTATTTGTGTGTGGTGGGCACCATCTCTGTTATCCATTTATTATATCGTTGCAATGGACAAATTAAAATGTAAAATGTTAATACTTTGTCGAGAATCCTTTTCAGGCAATGATGGCTTAAAGTAATGGAGGCTGTAAAATATTCTATATTTTGTAAATGTTTCTTCCAAGCATTTCACACTAAGGTGTGGTTGATCTTGAGTGACATGAACAGATGACAATAAGTGTTGCAAGCTCATTTCTATTTCTGAGTGTCCATGGAACATTGGATGACCTAACATGGTTAGAATTAGAATTGCCAACAAGCATATTGTATCAATAGCATTGGCTTTTGTAATGCTTAAACAGCCACTTTGGTGGTATATATGTAGAATATATTATGGGAGACAATGAGACAGAGGACATCAAGGGAGAGTGTCTCCTTATTCCAAATGTCCAGTATATACCATCTGGTTTTGACCTATTTAACATCAATTACGCTCTAATTACTGACTTTGTATATGTGAAGCAAGAAGGATAAGAAAAGCCAGGAAAGTCTGGTTGCATTATATTTTTAAAAGTCCCAGAAAAACTAAAATATATATGATACCGGGCAAGCCACCCAACAACAAGAAAGAAGGATTAACATACATATATGAATAGGTATTGTTAGGCTGCAATATTTTACAGGGTCTGGTAACCAGAGGCGGCTCTCTAATTAGGCGATTTAGGCGGCCGCCTAAGGCCTCGTGCTGTCTGGGGCCTTGCGGCCGCCTAAATCGCCTTAGGGCAGACTGACATGTCAGGTCCTCGGTCTATGACCGAGGGCCCGACACAGGAGTTGGCCTGGCGGCTTACCCATAATGCCGCCGGCTTGCGAGGCCCCTCCTGTCAGTCTGCCCTGGGGGAGAGCCAGCCTCCAGTCTGCAGCTCCGCGGTAACGCTCTGACTGGAGATCACGAGACTTACCATGTGGTCTGCAGCTCACTCCCAGCGGAGATGCAGACTGGAGAGAGGGAGGGTGCCTGCCGGACCACCAGGGGAATCCAGAGATTAAAAAAAAAGGTATTTATGAACCCCCACTGCCTCTCTATCCCCTCACTGCCACTCTATCCCCTCTACCCCCTGTCACTGCCCCTCTAGTGTTAGTATGTAGTGTTGGCATTTGAATGCAGGCGTGCATTTGTGTGTAGTGTGTTTGTATGTAGTGTTGAGCATAGGCATGCGCAGCCCATTGCATAAGGGCGTGCACCCTAAAGCACAAACACCGCATATATATATATATATATACTACTGTGTGTGACGGTGCTGTTAGTATGTGTATATATGTAAGGGTGATGTGTGTGTATTGTGTGGGGGTGGCGTTTTAGGAAATATCCCCCCTCCCGCCTTACCTTATGTAGGGGAGATGCTGAGACCGTGCTGCTGCCATCCCTGGTGGTCCAGTGGTAAGTGAACTCTTGCCCCGCAAAGGGCTAGAGTTCACTCTACTCTTGCGAGATCTGAGCGTTGCCGCGGCAACTCTCCTACCTCGCGAGAAGAACCCGGTGGAGCTGCTGGCAAGAGTCCTTTCCTTCTTCCCTCCCTGCTGCTGTGGGCCGGATCTCCCTCACCGGCCCACAGAGGGAGGCACATAGCGCGTGCCGCGGGGATTAGGGTGTGCCCAGGCATACCCGGCACACCCCGTGCGCATGCCTATGGTGTTGAGGTTTGAATACAGGGATGTATTTGTGTGTAGTGCTGGCAAGATGCTGATATGTATGCACACACACACACACACACATACACAAAATGATACTTGCCGATATATAGACATACAAATGCACACTGACACACATGCAGATACAGACACTGCTACATACACACACACAGATACATACTCACAGACACATAAGTACATACATGCAACTACACAGACACAAACACTGACACAAATACACATATACAAACACATGCAGATACACATAGAGATAGACAGGTACACAGTGTTTTTTATAGTGCATGCACTCTGTGTTGTGCATGTAGTGTGGGGTTCTTGTGTAGCAGAGTAGTGTGTTTGTCTAGTGGATGCAGTGTTTGTTGTGTGGGATAAGTACTGGGGAAAGGGGGGATTTTTAATTAGCTGGGCTTATTCCCCCCTTCCCTCCACAGGCAAGAGGCATGGAGGGGGGGGGGGGGGGAATAAGCCCAACTAATTAAAAAAAACTGGAACCCCCCCCCCCCATCACTTATCCCACACAACAAACACATGCAGTACACAAACAGACTCTGCTTCCAAAACAAACACACTACACACACCTCACTCACAATGCATCCACACACACATCACACTATTTACCCCCTCCCTGCCTGCTACCTGTGGCCAGGAAGGGGTGGGACACATTTCCCAGGTGGTCCGTTGGCTTTAGCAGGCTATATAGGGAAGAGTGACCCAGAAGTCATCTTGCACCCTCCTGCAGCAGCATGCCCTTTCCTTTTGCGAGCATTGCCGCGGGTTGCCATGGCATGCATTGCGTGCCATGCGGAGCGTTGCCATAGTATCCCGCAGCAACGCATTCGCGATAGGAAAAGACATGCTGCTCGAGGGTGCAAGATGACTCCTGGGTCCCTCTTCATCATGCAAGAAGACACAGGGACAGCATTTTACTGCCCTTGCATGATGAAGAGGGGCCCAGGAGTCAAAATGCTGCTGCTGTCAACGTGCGCCCTGGGCACCCCCTAATCAGTGGCACCCGGTGCGGACCTCCCATCCCCCCTTAGTACGCCTCTGGCCATCAGACATTTTGTGGCCCCTTACACATTTGCCCCAAATGCCCACAGGGCTCAAATCTGAACCCACACAGAAAGTGGAGTGTATGTGTGTAGAGGGGATGTGTTATTTAAGAGGATGCAATGTGTGTGTATTTATGGAATATAGTGTACTGGGAATCCGGTTCTGAAGGGAATGTAGTGTGTGTGTGTGTGTGTGTGTGTGTGTGTGTATAGTGGATATGTGTAAGGCATACATGTAGAGTTTGTGTGTAAGGGGAAACTTGTATATATTTTTTTTAAATTCTTTATTTTCAGTTTGACATATGCAGCAGCGTATCCATTTACATTGGCATGTATGTTGGTCAAGTTGAGATGTGGCGATATTGTGCACATTTCCATAGATAAACAGAATTGTTGTTTACATTTTTATATTTGTCTAGCTGAGCAATGTCAGTTTTCTAATCCATCATAACATCATAAAATCATAAAATCAACATTAAAGTAGGATTAACATAGATACTAATGCCTAGGATAATATCCCTTTGTCTGTTGGTGCGTGTGGGTTGGGCAACTATGTGGTACGCCCTGCCTCGACAGGGTGACTTCGTATAGGAGTGTGTATGGTATTTATGCACTTCAGTATCCCGTCAGTATTGAGTGTCGGTAGCTGGTTGGCTTGGTTGATACCTCCTTTGCGATGGCGGGGTGTGTTTTATCCCATTTAGCGAGGGAGAGGTCGCACTATGCGCAGCAGGGCGTATGGACACCGCCGCCTTGCGTATTTACATGTTGGTTTTGGTGGGGGCGGGAGTGATGGGGCGGGGCGGGTAGGCAGAAGGAGAGAACAAATTGATCTGCCGAAAGGGGGGGGGAAGCGCGCTGCGGGATCCGTCTCTGTCAGTTCTCCTAGTCTCTTCCTTGTGTGTTTGTGCTGGTCTCAGTCATTCATGTAGTCTTCCCAGGGTTGCCAGATTTTTCGAGATGATTTTTCAGTGTTCCTGATTTGGGCTGTGAGTTTATCCATTAAATAGTTATCTTTGATCTTCATTATAATGTCATTGTCAGTGGGGACTGTAGGTGCCAGCCACACCTGGGCTAGCGCCCTTCTGGCTGCTAGTGTGATTTTGTTGAGGAGTTGTTCTTTTCTAGGGAAACCGTCTATGGGCCTCGACAATAGGACGGACCACGGGTCCATGTCTATGTGTCTTCCCAATACGTTTGTCAGTAAGGTCTGTACTCGTTTCCAGTACCCGTCTATAACTGGGCAGGCCCACCACATGTGTACGAACGTTCCCTTGGCTCCACATCCCTTCCAGCACGTGTCTGTCGTGGTTTTTCCCATCCTATACAATTGGACTGGTGTGGTGTACCATCTCATCAACATTTTATATGATTGTTCCTAGTGTAGCCCACATATTGAAGTCTTGGCCGTCGCCTCCCATATGTCTACCCAGTCCTCTCCCTCAAGCTCACCTCCCAGGTCCCTCTCCCAATGGCTAATGTAGTTGGGGTCTTTGGTGTTTTTGTCTGGTGCACTCAGTTGTGCGTATATGGTTGCGATCAGTCCTTTCTGGTCCGATTCTGCGTTACACATTTATTCAAAAAATGTCATTGGGGCCTGTGCTGCTCTCTTGACCTCTGGGCGGCTGGCAAAATCTTTAAGCTGTATGTATCTGCTTTAAATATTTATTTCAGATTGTACATTTACATGAAGATTTTTTTTTACATTGTTATTAAAGTTGTTTAGTGACAAGCACTTTTATTTAGTGATGTCCTCCTCCTTTGCTCCTATTATCAACCATGCAGCAGAATATACAACCAGAAAATAAAAGTCGACAGGTGATCAGATTTTCCTCTGGTAATTTTAAGATGAGGAGAGGCACATTTTGTTCCGTGGGAATGAGGATTTCCTGGCAAATGGATATATGAAGGACCAGGGAGTTGATAGATTCTCGGATCATGAAGTCCACATCCTATAAGCCCAAGCAATAAAACGATCGTGAGGAAGGCATGGTGTGAAGGAACAGCATGCAACAACACACTGCTGATTATGAGGAAATACTGGGAATTTTACACCTTGTAATATCCAAGGGCCCAGGGGAAAGAAATTAGTTATGGAGCAATATTAGTTTCACCTGTTCATTCCTATTATTAACCCTCAGCATGCCACCTGAGATTGAGAGTAAAAAAAAAAAGAAAAGACCCACCTAATTATCACGGAGTTGAGATACTCGTACTTGTTTTTGTTTTCCCTATATTTTAACTATTTTGTTTTAAATGTTTTTATTGTTTTCACAATATAAATGCATGTATCAAACTGACTTTTAAGATAGAAAAGCAAGTGATTGCCCACGCAGGGGCTTAAGCATTGGTTTAAAACAGTGTAGACATTTGGTTGCCTGCGCAGAGGACAGTTTAGCTTAACATTTTCGTTCACGGTACGTGGCTTTGTTTTTTTTTTTTTTAAATACTTTATTTTTGCATCTTGGTAGACAGAGTTATGCTTCAAACAGTGTATGGGCTTGCGCAGAAGCCACGAAACATATTCATCATGAGTACATCATTTCAGGCTGAACAGTTATGCTGAGACAAGTCCTCCCATATCATAATGCTATCATCATCTCAGTCCGCCAAGGCATTTTTTCTTATATTTTCCTTCTTTGCGTTGTATAGGTGTAACCATTATAAAACATTAGAAAAAATAGAAACATGACATGACATTACGGAACATATCGTAACTCAATGGGCCTGAGCGACAAGTCCCTCCACTCGGGACCTCGCCAGTTGATGTGTACCTGCGTATTTGTCTGGCACTTCGAGTTTGAGTACTGGTCATGCACTGTAGTGTGTTGTGTGGTTATTCGCTAGTGTTCTGGAGATTATGAGAAGGATCCCCACGTTCTCCCTACCCCTATATTGTAGGGAAGGAGAGACGCAGAGGGAGAGAAGAAAAAGAAGAGGAGAAAGAGAGAAAAAGCGGAAGGGAGAGGGGGGGGGGGGTCCTATGCGACAACCCAGCTCGGCTTGCAATTAATGTGAATTTTTGGTAAACTGTAGATCTAGGGGGGATTGAGAAGAGCATAGGCATGCCAAGGCTCCCATAGTTTGTCGAATTTAGATGTGGTCCCTCTCAGTCTAGCCGTTAGGCTATCCATTAGGTGTACCTCCTTTATGTTTCCTATTACTCTCTGGATGTTGGGTAATTCCGTTTGTAGCCAAGTTTGCGCCATAGCTCTCCTAGCCGCCAGAGTGATTTTATGTACTAATTTTTGTTCCTCTCTCGTCCAGTTAACTATGGGTCTGTTTAGGAGGTATGTCCATGGGACAAGGTCAGGTGCTTTATGGAAAATTCCAAACAGTACGAGTTGAATCTGAGACCAGTATCGTTGAGCTTTGGGGCAGTCCCACCACATGTGAAGGTATGTGCCCCTGTGTCCACAACCCCTCCAACACTCATCAGTGGGTGTTTGTCTCATGCGGTGCAGTGTGACTGGGGTGGTGTACCACCTAAACATTGTTTTGTAGGATTGTTCCTGTAATGTTACACAGATGGATACGTTGTGGTTTGCCTCCCAAATGTCTCTCCAATCCTCCCCCTCCAGCGCCTCCCCCAGATCCCTTTCCCACGCCTCTGTGTATGTTAGTGGACCCCATTCCTTTGTTTCTGAGCATATGTGTGTGTACATTGTCGTTATTAAGCCTTTTCGCGTGGATTCGTTTAGGCACATTCTCTCAAAAAATGTCATAGGGCCGGTCGCTGCCTGTCTAACGTCTGGCCGCTGGACATAGTCTCTTAGCTGCATATACCGGAAGAAATCAGTGGGGGTGAGGTGTGTTCTCTGTTGGAGCTGGTCAAAGGGTACTAGTATCTTATGTTCGTACATATGACAGATCCTCTGGATCCCTGCGGTCTCTAAGTTAGTGAATTCCCTAGCTGCTAGGCCTGGCAGGAAAGCCCTATTCCTCAGTATGGGGGTCAAGGGAGATAATTTTGATGTTAGATGATACCTGTGAGCATGTGCGTCCCAGATGGATAGGGAGTTCAGGATAGCTGGGCATGCCGTTCTCATGATAGGTCTATCTTCTCTGCGTACCCACATATGATACTGTGGGAGGTCGGATCCTGTCATGAGTGACTCTAGGTCTACCCATCTTCTCCTCTCTAGAGGTGTATGCCACATGGCAACCTGTGCTAATTGTGCTGCTAAGTAGTATGAGTAAAGGTGTGGCAAGCCCAACCCCCCTCTTTGCTTCTGCCTGTATAATATATTTCTGGAGATCCTGTGTCTGCGGTTCTGCCAAATGAAATCACCTATTGCTTTTTGAAGGTGCGCTAGATCGGATTTGAGCAGCTTGACTGGCAACGCTTGAAAGAGGAATAGAATTCTCGGTAAAACATTCATCTTTACCGTATGGATGCGCCCTATCCAAGATATGGGTTTGTCGTGCCATCTTTCCATATCTTGTATGAGTGTCCTGATCAGAGGAGTGTAGTTCAAGAGGTGAAGTCTCTGCGGGTCAGCCGGTAGGCGTATTCCTAAATATTTTAAGTGGTCTCGTACTATCGGAATGTTATGGGTATCTCTTATGGTTGCTATGTCTTCTGCCGTCATGCCGATCGGGAGGGCGCTTGATTTTTCCAGGTTCGCCTTGTAGCCGGAAAAGGCACCGAACTGTGTTAGAAGGTCTCTGAGCGCTGCCATGGATTCGTTGGGTTTCGTGAGGGTCAGCAATACGTCATCTGCATAGGCAGAGGCAAGAAATTCCTGCCCCGCCACTTTTATCCCTGTGATCAGAGGGTGTTGTCTCATGGCTTGCATCAGTGGCTCAAGTGACAGTACAAACAAAAGGGGGGAGAGGGGGCAGCCCTGTCTGGTTCCATTCCTTAGCCGAAAAGGTTGAGGCCCGGCTCCTGCAATCTTAACCTGAGCGGAGGCGTGGTCGTACATGGCCTTAACTGTTGTCACATATCGTTCTGGGAAGTTCAGATGTCGTAGGAGGTCGAATAGGTACGGCCACTCGACCCTGTCGAAGGCCTTCTCGGCGTCTAATGATACCAGGAGTGTTGGTGTGTCGGATGTCTTTTGGCGCCAGATGAGGTCTATGTTCCTCCGGGTGTTCTCAAAGAGTTGCCTGTCAGGCACGAATCCCACCTGGTCCGGGTGGATCAGAGTATTCAGTGCAGGGTTCAGTCGTTCTGCAAGTATCTTCGCTAGTATCTTGACATCGTGATTAATCAGCGATATAGGTCTATAATTATCAGGGAGTAGTGGGTCCCTACCAGGTTTCTGCAGGAGTATTATGTTAGCTAGGGACATACTGCTTTCTGTGCTGCCTCCCTCCATAAGGTCATTAAAGAGTCGTGCCAGTCGCGGGGAAAGTTCCTCCCGAAAGGCCTTATAGTACACCCCATCAAAGCCGTCCGGTCCCGGTGCCCTGTTGCTCTTCAGGCCTGCTATAGCCCTGTCCACTTCCTCCCTCGTTATTGCCTCATCAAGAAGTTGTGCCGTTGCTGTCGGAAGTTTCGGTATCTCTAGGTCCCGTAAGAATTTCTGCATTTGTGCGGTGGCCTCCTCCTGGGATGTTTGTGTCCTAGGCGAGTGGTTGTAGAGTTGCGTATAATAGTCTGTGAAGACTTGTGCAACCTCTGCGGGGGTCCTTTTCACCGTTCCGTCTCCGTGTTTGATTGTAGTGATCGGGGCGCTATTTCGACGCGGACGAAGGGTTCGGGCCAATAGTGTATCCATCTTGTTCGAATGTTCATAGTATGTTCTCTTCGTCCAATTTAGTGCCTTGATGGAGTCATCCATCAGTAAAGTGGTGATGGATCGTCTGATCTCCTGTACTTGCTCCGTGAGGTGGGGGTTGGGGGCATTTTTATGTTTTTGCTCCACCTTTCTCAATACCTCCAGGAGCCGTGTAACCTCTTTGGTCTTTTGTGCCTTCTTCCTTGTTGCCAGTTTAATGCAGGTGCCCCTGATCACTGCCTTGTGGGCTGCCCACATGGTTTGCGGAGTTATGTCCTCTGTGTCGTTCTCAGCGAAGTAATTTTGCAGATCAGCACGTATTTCCGCCTTGGTTCCCTCATCTCTCAACAGGTGGGCACTCATCCTCCAATTCCATGGTCCCGCCGTGCATAGGTGGTCTAGTGTCAAAGTGACGTCGGCGTGATCTGACCACGTAATGGATCCAATCGTCGTCTCCTTTACTCTTGCCATGCTCGCGTTGTTCACCAGGAAGTAATCGATCCTCGAATAGGTGCCGTGTGGAGCAGAATAAAAAGTATAATCTACTTCTCCGGGGTGTTGGGCTCGCCACACGTCAATCAAACCAGTGCCCTGAACAAAACTGTGAAGTAGCCTATCCTGTCCCCCCCTGCCCTGTGACCTCTGCATCCCTGCCTTGGCGCTTCTGTCAACCGCTGGGCACGGTACGGCGTTAAAGTCGCCCCCCATGATAATCAGACCGTGGGGTAGGGTCTTTATTTTTTCCGTCATTGTCTCCCAGAATGCTGGGTTCGGTGTGTTAGGGGCATAGATGTTGACGACATGCAGCAAGTGTGAATATAGTGTCCCCGAGAGGATAATGTACCTTCCGTCAGGGTCTAGTTCCATGGATCGAATATGAAACGGGCATCTGTTGTGCACTAGGATAGCCACCCCGTTAATTTTCCGGTGTGATCTGGCTTCATAAGATGTATTATATGACGTGGCTTTGTTTTAAATCGGTTTTATTGTCATCACATTCTGTTTGTGGAATTCAAACGCAGTATTGTAAAAGCATACGGTCGCCTACGCAGAGGCGGTAACTTTGAAACAAGAATATTGAACATGCGTATTTAGTTTAATTAAGTAGGTGCGTACTTCAAGATACATTAACTAGGTGGGTATAGCCCACAGTAATATTTGTCTGTGTGGTTGTCCTGTTTTAATTGGTTTGCGTAGTTGTTTTGTGTTAGTTGGTTTGCGCAGTTGTCTTGTGTTAACTGGTTTGTGTATATCGTTTTTTTTTTTTTTTTTTGTTTTTTTTGTCCTCTGGTTTGGATAGTCGCCTCATGTTAGCTGGTTTGGGTGGGTGCCTTGTGGTAGCTAGCTAGCGGAGCGGCTTAGTGCTAGACGATACTTGTAGTAATCTTGGGTTGGTTAGTTTGTTGTGATTATGTGTGCTTGTCCCCTACGTGGTCCCGGCCTATATGTCGCCTTCAGTGGTTTTGGCGCCTGCCAGAGGTATCGCACGTTGTGTATCTGGTTTGAAATTGTACCCGGCTAGTCAGCAGGTGCGGCCAGTATGTTAGTATATCGTTTCTTGTGTCTAGGCGGTCTATGCTGACTGTTGTTCCGGTGTTAGCGGTTTCAACCGTTCTATATAGCTTGGGATAGTGGGAGCGTGTTTGTGGCTCAGTCCGTAGCTGAGCCTTGGTATGCTCGTAGGCAGTGCATGGGGTTGTGCTTTGGTTAAAATTGTAGGTTATGTTGTTAGTTGGGATCTGGTTTATGTTTGTATGTCTGTGTGCCTCCCTCTAGGGGTTGTGGTCGTGTTTGGTGTGAGTCTGGTATGTGTGTGGGGAGGACGGGAGGGTGGGGAAGAGGACGAGGGGAAGAGGAGGAGAGAGAGGAAGAAGAAGAAGAAGAGGAGAAAAAAAAACAAAAAAAAAACAAAAAAAAGGGGGGGGGGGGAGGGGCGGCTTGGCGGCAAGCGGGTATCTTAGTCAGCCGGTCTCTGTGTGTCTCCCATCTCTGTTCTGGGGATCTCCACTCCGCCGGTGCCCCAGATGGCTACCCCCCCACCTGTTGCCCATGTGTTCCTCTCAGTGTTCAGATGTATTCAAGAGCGTCACAAAGTCATCCGAGGCGATGTGTCTTAGCCAGTAGAACCATCTTGTACGGTATTTTTCTTTGGCGTTTGTAGTCGTTGCCTTCAGGTCCTCGAATCTCCGGGTGTCTTCCACCTCCTCCACCCAGCGCTTGAGTGAGGGGGTGCATGGTTGTCTCCAGAAGATTGGGACTGTTGCTTTCGCTGCATTGAGGAGCCTCGGTATCACTGATCGTTTGTATGCCGGTGTGGGTGTTGTGGTATGGTGTAGTAGAAATGGTGCCGGTGCCACTGGGATGTTTTCGTCTGTGGTTTCGTGAAGTACTCGGCCCACCGCTTCCCAGAACGGACGGATGAGGGAGCAGTCCCACCATAGGTGGAGGAACGATCCCGGCTCCTTTCCGCATCGCCAGCATGTGTTTGGTTTCGTGCTGTCTCTAGCATGTAGATTCGTTGGGGTGATGTACCATCTCATAAAGACTTTATACGAATTTTCTTGGAGCTTCGCTGACCCTGGGGTCTTCTGGGTGAGTGTTATGATCTTATCCCAGTCTGCGTCCGTGAGCGTTACGTCTAGGTCTTCTTCCCAACGCCTAATGCACGGTGGCGCCAGTAGGTATCGTCCAGTCGTCAGTGTGGTGTAGATCTGGGAGATCGCTCTCAGGGGGAGTGCCTCCAACAGGCACTCAAACTCAAACCCGCGTGAGGCTCGGTCGTTGGGGGATCGAGCGTGCATATCTCTGCAGTTGTTCCCTTGCTATAGTGTGGAGGAAGGTATGCCTTTGGTCCGGAAACAGGTCCGCAAGTGGTTTTATAGAGCAAGGGGGCGTGAGTACGTCCATCATTCGGGGTATTGTGGTGTCGGTCCGCGGTCTCAGGGTGGGCCCCATGTCTCCCGCCGGGAACTCTGGGTTTCTCCTGAGTGGGAGTAGAGGGCTCGGGTGTGTTGTGAGGTAGTATTTGGGGCCGTTTTGGTGCCAAATGCGGAGGGTGGCTTTCACAAATGGGTTCGCGTGCGTGGTGCGTCGGCTCGCTTCTGGGGTGATCCACAGTAGGGCTCGGAGGTCGCAGTCGGAGCTATCTGCTTCAAGTCGAACCCATAGCTTATCTCTTGGTGCTGTCGACCAGCCGATGATTCGGGTGAGGTGGGTCGCAGTGTAATACTTCCTGAAGTCGGGAAGAGCCAGTCCCCCTTTGATTTTTAAGGGAGTGTTAACTGGGAGTGGGCTATTCGGGGGGCCCTGCCCTTCCAGATGAAGTGACGGACTGCCGCTTGGATGGACGTGAAAAAGCTCTTCGGCGCTGCGATTGGTATCGTCTGGAAGATGAAGAGGAATTTAGGGAGTAGGGTCATCTTCACCGCGTTGATGCGGCCTAGCCACGACATGTAGTAGGTATTCCAGGCCTGAAGTTCGGCCTGCGCGGTTTTGAGAAGTGGTAGGTAATTGTGTTGGTAGAGATCCGCTGGGTCTGGTGTGAGCCAGACCCCTAGGTATCTCATCTTGGTGGTGCACCAGCGGAAGGGAAAGCGGTGTCTGAGCGTCTGCGTTTGGGTGTGTCTAACATTAAGGTTTAAGATTTCTGATTTGCTGTAGTTGATGCGTAAGTTGGAGACCTTGCCGTATTTTTCGAATTCAGTTATGATCGTGTGGATTGTCGTGGCCGGTTGTTGTACAATGAAGAGCAGGTCATCCGCGTATGCCAGGACTTTGTGGTGTGATCGGCCTATACGGAGTCCACGGATCGCCTCGTTGCCTCTAATGTTGTTAAGGAATGGCTCCAGGGTTAGTGCAAAGAGCAGGGGGGATAAGGGGCACCCTTGGCGTGTTCCGTTGCGGATGTAGAACGGGTCTGTGAGGGCCCCGTTGATGCGGAGTCTAGCTGTCGGTGAACTGTAGAGCGCCTCTACCCATTGTATGTATTTGGGGCCGATGCCCAGGCTCCGGAGGGTTTCGAAGAGGAATTCCCAGTCCACCCTATCAAAAGCCTTTTCGGCATCCGCTCCGTGTAAACGTTTACGAGCCGGGGCGTCAGTGTTTCCCTCAATATTTTGTAATAGGTGCCGCCGAAGCCGTCCGGCCCCAGGGCTTTGTTGCCTTTGAGGGCTGAGATTGCCTTGTCTACCTCTTCTTCCTCAATGGGCACACCCAGTGTCACCATGACCTCTGGGCTGGGTGTGGGCATGTTGGTCTTGCTAAGGAAGTCCCTGATAGCCTGGTTGTACAGTTTATTATCTCCGCTGAGCTCTGTGAAGATCTGATTGATCGCTATTGGGTTATGTGTTATCTGTCCTCTAGCGTCAGTTAGCGCGGCTATGTTGTGGTGTTTCGGTTTCGGGTTCAGTGCTCTAGCGAGCAGGGTGTCCATTTTGTTGGAGCGTTCATAGTAGAGGCATTTTTTACGGACCAGTTCCCTTCCCAGTCAGTCTATTGCTGTGACCCTTATTTTGTGCCGCAGGTCCCTGAGTACCTGGAGGCCCTGGGCCGAAGGTGCCTGTTTATGTTTGGTTTACGCCTGCCTCAGTTCCTTCTTGAGCTCAAACAGGTTTTCCGCTCTCTGTTTTTTGTGACTAGTTGCGATTTTAATAAGGGTCCCCCTTATAACTGCCTTATGGGCAGCCCATATTGTCGTATGTGACACGTCTGGTGTGTCGTTAGTGGCGAAGTAGGCAGCTAGTTCGTCTTGTATTTGTTTCGTGACCTCTGGGTCCTTAATTAGTGTGTCCCTAAGTCTCCATTTCCAGGGGGGTTTAGGTCCTGGAAGTCTTAGTGTGAGTTCTACATCTGCGTGATCGGACCATGTTATGAGGTTGATACGCGCGGATTGGATCCATGGGATCCCTCTGTGGCGAAACCGACCTCGCCACGTGTCCTTGGAGGGGGCTGCTTGCCCGCCTCTTGCCTTTGGACTATGGGCCAGACTTTATGTGAATGGGTTAACCCAGATAGCTATACCATGGAGCCTATTCATATAATGAAAGACTATGGGAAAGACTTTAGCTCCATGGCAATTGTACTGTGTGAATAGGATCTGCGCGCTATTCGGTAGTTTTGTGCGCTCAGATCCCAGCTATCTGGGGATATGTGAAATGTCTGTGTGTTATGGATAAAAAGTAACTTTCTGTATTTTAAAGTGTTTTATGTCTTTCTGTAACCATGTGGTTAATGGAGTCTGTCTCTGTGCTGGAGATAATTAGATTACTTCTCCAGCACAGAGAAGGCTCTGTAAAAAACAGTCTGAGCTGGAAAGCCAGGGGTTTTAAAATATACTTTACTAACTTTTGAACCCCTGGTCTGATCCATGCCATTTTTTAATACCGTATATACTCGAGTATAAGCCGAGTTTTTCAGCCCATTTTTTGGGCTGAAAAACCCCAACTCGGCTTATACTCGAGTCAAGGTCTGTATTATGGCAATTTGCATTGCCATAATACAGACCGGGGGAGAGGGGGGCTGGCAGAGAGCGTTACTTACCTGTTCTGCAGCTCCTGTCAGCTCTCTCCTCCTCTGCGTGTCCGGTCAGCACCTCGGTCAGCTCCCAGTGTAAATCTCGCGAGAGCCGCGGCTCTCGCGAGACTTACAGTGTGAGCTGATAGAAGGAGCTGCACGGACGGCGCAGAGGAGGAGAGAGCTGACAGGAGCTGCAGAACAGGTAAGTAACGCTCTCTGCCAGCCCCCCTCTCCCCCCCACTGAACTGCCACTGGACCACCAGGGAAGGAGAGCCCCCCTCCCTGCCATGTATCAAGCAGGGAGGGGGGACGAAAAATAAATAAAATAAATAATAATAAAAAAAAATAATAATAAAAAAATAATAATAATAAAAAAACGGGATATAAGGACCACTGTGTGGGGGGGGGGGGTATAAGGACCACTATGGGAGGGAGGGGGGGGGATAAGGACCACTATGGGAGGGAGGGGGGGGGGGATAAGGACCACTATGGGAGGGAGGGGGGGGGATAAGGACCACTATGGGAGGGAGGGGGGGGATAAGGACCACTATGGGAGGGAGGGGGGGTATAAGGACCACTATGGGAGGGAGGGGGGGTATAAGGACCGCTATGGGAGGGAGGGGGGGATAAGGACCACTATGGGAGGGAGGGGGGGGATAAGGACCACTATGGGAGGGAGGGGGGGGATAAGGACCACTATGGGAGGGAGGGGGGGGGGATAAGGACCACTATGGAAGGGAGGGGGGGGGGATAAGGACCACTATCGGAGGGAGGGGGTGGGATAAGGACCACTATGGGAGGGAGGGGGGAGAAAAGGAACACTATGGGAGGGAGGGGGGGATAACGACCACTATGGGAGGGAGGGGGGATAAGGACCACTAGGGGAGGAGGAGGGGAGGTCAGGACATATGGGGGGGGGGGGCAAATATCCTTGCACCGGCCCTGCACACACTGCATTCATACACTGCATTCATACACACACTGCATTCATACACACACTGCACTCATACACACACACACTGCATTCATACACACACACGCTGCACTCATACACTTGCTGCACTCATACACACGCTGCACTCATACACACACACGCTGCACTCATACACACACACGCTGCACTCATACGCACACACTGCATTCTTTATACACACACTGTAAATAAATATTCAATTAATATATTTTTTTTAGGATCTACTGTAATTTTATTTAGAAATTTACCAGTAGCTGCTGCATTTCCCACCCTAGTCTTATACTCGAGTCAATAAGTTTTCCCAGTTTTTTGGGGAAAAATTAGGGGCCTCGGCTTATATTCGGGTCGGCTTATACTCGAGTATATACGGTATGTTGTTCCCCTGAATGGATTGATTGTGGATATGTATTTTTTTTTTTTTTTATAATTTTTTTTTTATTTTTGTAGTGCACATAAAGTTTACAAGCAGGTCTGAGGTGCCCCGAGAGCAGTCCTCAGGCATTTTCCTCGCTGAACATGCGGGACAAATGAAATACAGGCACAATTTTTATATTATTGGTGTGCTTAGTTAAATGGGTCATTCTTCAAACAATGCTGTCTAGTATCTGTGATGAGAGCAACTAATTAAATATCCAATAGTTGGCTTATATAATTCTCATGTTAAGCATAATAAAGAAGATAATAATAAAATAGCCATGCTTTTTACGTTGGTTATAGACTAAAGCTTAAAACATATTAGCACAGTGCACAGTGAGAACATATTAGCAGTACAAGTATGCATATAACTTTGAGTATCAGAGATTAGCTCACTTGTGCTTATGGTGTAATATGCATGTCTCATGTTAATCATAATAATACGAAATAATAAAATATGCAAGTTTTTACGCATGTTATAAACTAAAAATAACAAATACATGCTATTCAACGTCGCCTGACTAGTCATAATACAACTAGTAGTGCCTCTTCATCTTGGGTGATGGAAGGGCACTAAACAATAGGTAGTGTGTAAAAACAAGAAAAATAAAACATGAAAAATAAAACATGGTGGGCATCAATATTTATAGGCATAGGTAACTTAAGTTGTGGTGCCTAGGGTGAGACAAGCCTCTAGGCCCGTTAGGCCACTGGTCCTCTGTGGGAAGTCCAGGGTTAACCAATGCCCTGGGCTGGGGGAACGTAGAGGTTGGCATGAAGTGTGGCTAGTCGGTGGCAGGGTAATGTAGCTCTGTATAAGGGTTCCGCATCTCTGCAGGGCAGCGTGCTCCCCCAGCTCCAGATTTGTGTGGGGGCCTGCGTCTGAGTTCCTTGTAGGGTCCAGTCTGTTCCTCGTTCAGGGTAAACAGAGGGTCTGGGTGGTGCACGCCATTTCCTGCCGGTGATCTTCTGCTTTCGTGAGCTATGCGTAGGGGCAGATTGTTGAATGCCCGTTCCAGCGGTCCCCCGACAGCTTGCTTTCAGAGCTCGGGGACCCCTTTTTCGTCGTGCTGGTTGGGTGGCGAGCTCCCGTGGGGGAGGGACGCCCAGGGGTGATGGTCCCGATATGAGTTGCTGCTTGGGGAGAGGTCGGCACTTTGCTGGTCCAACATTGTGGTACTGTGGCTTTCGTCGGGCCGCCCATCTCCTCCTTCCCGCTTTTCGTGCCACAACATGGCCTCGTTTGGGAGCTGCGGGCCGCTGCTCGGTACCTCGTGTGGCTGTTGCCCGAGGAGCCCCTTCACTGGTGTCCCCGTGGTGGGCGAGCTTCTCCCAGAAGGCAGCGAACAAGCGATCCAGTCGCTCAGCCAGTGAGGGACGTGAAGAGCCGGGTGTGGGTTGACGCGTGGCATCCGCCATATTGAGTATGCTGGGCCTATGGTGCAGGTGAGCCAGCATCTGTGCTCTGGTGTGCCACGCGGTCTGTGGTTGCCGGGATGTCCCTCACCGGCGCGGGGGGGGGGGAGGGATTATGCGTTGTAGGCCACCGGGTGTACACACTGCAGTCAGCAAAGGGATCGGCCGCCTCCCCTGCGCCGTCTGTGCACTCCTTCTGTAGGCCTTAGGTCTTTCTCTCGGGTAATGCCGCCGGTCGCCGTCTTGTATTCTGCCTCTGGGTGATGCCGTGCCAGTCTCCCGTCTTTGGTGCTTGTGGGCAGTCGATTTTTGGGGACTATTTCCCTCGATTTGCGCTTTAATAGAGGATTTGGCACGGAGCACGCTTGATGTGCGACCGGTCGGCTTGGCTGCTAGACTCCGCCCCCGTGGATATGTATTTTTATGTGAATGTGATGTATGGTTTTAGAGTTAGGAAAGTTGTGTAAAAGTATATTTTAAACTGTATGCATAATGGGATTATGTGTCACACTAAGGGGAGGGGATGTGTGGGAGGTAACATCTATGTCATTGGTTCTTTTATGCCTCCCCCTGGGTGTGGCCTGTATGTGGGAGTTGGAAATAAAAGCCAGGCTGGATGAGCCAGTCCTGAGTTCCTGTTTTACCCTCAAAGTGAAGTGTCGTCTCATTATTGGGGGAAGGATTTATTGCATGCTGTACCAGTTGACTGCTAGGAGTGTAAGCCTATTCGTATGGTTCCTATTCAACGGTCTACAGCATTCAGAGGCTTGAGAGGATTCATATGCTTCTCTGATTCGGTGATTGTGGTGTCTGCCAGAGTGCTTGGAGTCCTCAGGAAGTGCTAGGAGCATCCATTAACGGAGGTGCCCAGTCTGGGTGCCAGGCGATCCGTTACACCCTCCTTGGTTGATAAGGAACATGTCTATTCGGGAGTATGTCGAGTGGGTGTCCACTGCCCACAGGTGTTCGGGGACATCAGGGAGGCGAGCACGGAACATCCTCGTGAGTACCTTTTGCAGATCAGCGTCTTTGACTTTTTCAGTGAGGCCTTTAATTCGGAGGTTGTTTCTCCTCGATCTATTTGATGCATCCTCCACATCAGTCTCCAGCTCAGCCACTCTGGCCAGCAGATTATTGGTTGTTGTAGCGGCTTCGTTGTGGGCTGCGACCACATGGTCCATTCTCCACTCCAGGGCCCACAGCTTGTATTTCAGCTTTGACTTCTTTAGTGGATTTTTCAATTTCTGCTGCCAGAAAGTGCCTGACCTCCGCCAGGGATTGGAGGATTTTGCCATGTGTTGGCTGGTTTGGTGCCTGATGTGGATGGTGGTCGAGTTTCTCGGCCTCCTGTGTGCCTGGGGGGTCCACGTTTGCAGGGCCGGCGCCATCTTTGGTGGTGTGCGGCCTGTGCGTGTGTAGCAGGTCCGCCACTGACGGGGTGCTGTCTCGCGGTTTTTTACCGCATTTTTTGTTCCCGGTCGAGGCCATCGTCCACCCCGCTTGTCTGGGGTAAGTTGCAGCCGTATTCCCAGGGGTAAATAGCTGTTTGCTGGGTTGTGGAGATCGGTCGGGGCGCAGAGCTCGGAGCTTAAGCTGCCATCTCCTACGGTGTCAAGCCAGGCCACCGGGAAACTTGTACTTTTGTGTGTGTGTGTAGTGCATGAGAGAGAGAGCTTAAGGGATAGGGAGTTTTGTGGGGTTAGAGACTTTATAAAAAGTTTTCCCTCCTCCCTGTTTCTTGCCTGTATCCAGGGAGGTGGGACATAGCAGTAGAGCATTCCCTAGTGGTCAGGTGGTTGTGTAGAGGCTCTCAGCCTTACCCTGTGCGGTACTGCTGGATGAAGGATCTTTTTTCCAGCCCCGGTTCCATATGATATTGGAGCATTGCTGTGGTAACCTGTGGCAATGCGCTATAAACTGGGGCTTGCGAGAATGAGAGCCTCCTGGTCCTTACATGCTGCAACCTTGTAAAGACCCAGGGAGGGAGATGTGTGAACTCCCTTCTTCTGGTGTGTATATGCATAAGGGCTGTGGCGGGCCGGGTTCTATATCCACTATACAGTCATGGGGAAAAAAGGAAGTACACCCTTATTGAATTATATGGTTTTATCTATCATGACATAACAACCCTCTTAACTAGCAGGTCTTAATAAGGTAAATACAAGCTCAGATGAACAACAACACGTGACATATTGCACCATGTCATGTAATAAAACAAAGCCAAAATGGACATCTTACTGTTTCCAGAGGAATTATGAGGCTAAGAAGCAGACTGGAGCTTCTAATCACATGTCCTTGCTTAATTGATCATCAACAATTGTGATCACCTATAAAAGCCAAAGTTTTAGCAGTTTGATGGTCTAGGCTAGAGCATTCAGGTGTGTATTAACACAGTGCCAAAGAGGAAAGACATCCGATGCATTGGTTGCTGCCCATTAAGCTACAGGCCTCAGTTAGCATGTTAAATGTTAAAGTTAATGACAGTACAATTGGAAAAAGACTGAACAAGCATGGTTTGTTTGGAAGGGTTGCCAGGAGGAAGCCTCTTCTCTCGAAAAAGGACACGGCAGCACAGCTTAGGTTTGCAAAGCTGCATCTGAACCAACCACAAGACTTATGGAACAATGTCCTTTTGGAAAGACGAGACCAAAGTGGAGGTGTTTGGCCATAACGCACAGCGCCACGTTTGGCAGAAACCAAACCCAGCATATGATCACCCCATACCAACTGTCAAGCACGGTGGTGGAGGGGTGACTGAAATAAGGTCATGCAACAGAACAGAAAAATAATCAAGGTGTTGCAATGGCAGTTAAAGTCCAGACCTCATCCCGCTGTGATGGAACTCTAAGAGAGCTGTGCATAAACAAATACCAGCAAATCTCAATGAACTGAAGCGACGTTCTAGAGAAGAGGGTACTTTCTTTTTTCCATAAATGTCTACGTGTATCTGTGTGTATATATGTATATATGTATATATATATATGTATATGTGTATATATATATATATATATATATATATATATATATATATATATATATATATATATATATACGGGTGTAATCAAAATTAATCAACCCTCATTGAAAAAAGGTTCATTGTCAACATTTACAGACTTTCAGCTGTTTGCAATAAACAAATTAAACAAAAGCAAATGAAATAGCTTGACACAACAAATGCTTCAAGTGGTTTTCCCAAATTCAACTGAAAATGCAACTTATAATGACTAGACTCAAAATTATTCAGCCCCCTGAATAGAATCCCTAATCATCAACAGCCCAAATATGCAAAACAGGTGTTCTCACAAGCATACCTGATGCAACTAATCAAGGGCTTCTTTAGTTAAACCAGGTGTGCTTGAGCTGGAACACTTGAAATCAGGCCCGGACTGGCCATCTACAAGCCAGGGAAATGACTCACCGACCCACTGGAGCTTAGGTTTGACAGGTGGCAGAAGAGGTAGAGTTCCTCTTGCGAGCTCAGAGTGTTGTCAAGATTAACATAGTAATGCTCCGATCTCGTAAGAGTGAACTCTAGGCCCAGGAGCTGCGGGGTTGAGTTCACTCACCAGTGAACCAACAGGGCTTCACAACCAATGTCACCCCTCCCTGAGCAAAGGTAAGAAGGGAGGGGGATATATTTCCCCACAGCGACAATGTGTGTCTCATTCTCCCCTTCCCAAGTCCCTCTGTGTGTCTTTTTTGTTAGTCTTTCTCAGCCCCTCTGTCTCTTTCTCCCCAGGCCCCTCTGTGTCTCTTTTTTTTCCAGAGACTCTCCGTGTGTCTCTTTACCCCCCAAACCCTCCATGTGTCTTATTAGCCCCCCAGCTCCTCCATGTATCTCATTAGCCCCCCAGCTCCTCCATGCATCTCATTAGCCCCCCATTTGTCCCATTAGCTCCCGCCCAGCCTTGTGTGTGTCTCATTAGCCCTCCCATGTGACTCATTGGAAACGGCACTGATCAAAGTATCCAATGATCTACTCGCTGCAAAATCTTGTGGTCCCTCCTCTATCCTGATTCTCCTTGACCTGTCTGCAGCTTTTGACACTGTTGATCATCAACAGCTTCATTTTCATCCTCCGCAATATCGGTCTACAAGATATTGCTCTCTCTTGGTGCTCCTCCTACCTCTACCAGTGCTCTTTCAGTGTTTCTTTCTCTGGCTCTGCTTCTTCTCCCCAACTCCTCTATGTTGGTGTCCCCCAAGGTTCAGTCCTTAGTCCCCTACTGTTCTCCATCTATATTGCCTCCCTTGGTAAACTCATTAGCTCCTTTGCCTTCCAATATCATTTCTATGCAGATGACACGCAAATTTACCTGTCCTCTCCTGATCTCTCCCCGTCCCTCTTGACTAGTGTCTCTGACTGCCTCTCTGCTATTTCTAACTGGATGACTGCCCACTTCCTTAAACTAAACTTGACCAAAACTGAAATTCTGGTCTTTCCTTGTTACTCCTGTGTCTGTCTCCCTCCAAGTCAACGGTGCTACCATCAGCTCCACCACGCAGGCTCGCTGCCTAGGTGTTCTCTTTGACTCCGACCTCTCCTTCAAGCCTCATCTTCAATCGATCGCCAAATCCTGTCATTTCCATCTCAAAAACATTGCGCGCATCCGCCCCTACCTAACGCCAGATGCGACTAAGGTGTTGGTCCATTCCACTGTCCTTTCTTGCCTTGACTACTGTAATCCGCTTCTCAGTGGTCTTACGTGCTACCAACTTGCACCGTTACAGTCCATAATGAATGCGGCAGCGAGGCTCATCTTCCTGTCCGCCCGCACCTCCCATGCCTCACCATGCCTTCTGTCAGTCCCTACATTGGCTTCCTATAACATATAGAGCTCAATTTAAAATTCTGGTTCTTGCTTTCAAATCTCTACATAATGCTGCTCCCACCTATCTATCCTCCCTTATACACAAGTATGTCCTGTCTAGGCCCTTACGATCTGCTGAAGACATACGTCCATCTTCTGTCCGTACTCCTACCTCTGATGCTCGCCTTCAAGATTTCTTGAGGGCTGCACCATTCCTGTGGAACTCTCTTCCCTCCTCCGTTAGATGCTCACCCAAGCTCCACTCCTTCAAAAAAATCGTTAAAAACCCACTTCTTCATAAAAGCGTATCAATTAAACTGTTAATAACTCCTGACTGATTCCTTTTCTGCAACTGTCACTAGTCTAATACTATCCTTACCCTTTTGTGTCATTTTTTCCCCACTCCCTCTAGCATGTAAGCTCATTGAGCAGGGTCCTCAACCCCTCTGTTCCTGTGTGTCCAACTTGTCTGGTTACAACTACATGTCTGTTCGTCCACCCATTGTAAAGTGCTGCGGAATTTGATGGCGCTATATAAATACCTTAATAGTAATAATAATTAGCACCCCCATGTGCCCCATTAGCCCCCCAGCCCTCCATGTGTCCTATTAGCCGTCCCTCCCAGCCCACTGCGTCCCTATACCCCTTCCCAACCCTCCATGCATCCCACTAGTCCCCTCCAAGCCCTGTATGTCTTATTAGCCCTCCCATGTCTCAGCAGCATCCCCACATGTGTCCCATGATCCCCCCCATGTGTCCCATTAGCACCCAGCCCTCCATATGTCCTATTAGCCCTTTCTCCCAGCCCTCCATGTGTCCATATATCCCCCTCCCAGCCCTCCATGTGTTTCTATACCCCTCCCAGGCCCAGGGCCGGACTGGGAACAGAAAGCAGCCCTGGAAAAAAAATTATTCCAGCCTTATAATTCATCGTGCCACAGAGTGTTTATGTTTTTTTGTCAGGGTACCTGTGGTCTCTACCTCCGAAAGAGGTAGAGACTTAGCTGTTCCTCCATCCAGACGGTCTGATGGCTCCCTTCCCCGCGGTCTATCCGGTCATGCTAGGCCGGCTGCGAGGGAGTGACTGCCTTTTACAGCATCTAGGCAGGAAGTAGTCATCAGGACACTCCCCCGGAACGACCTGTCAGTCAATTGCTGCAGGACCAATCAGGACGCCTCGGAGGCGTGGTTACTGCTCTGAACAGGGTATTTAACAGAGCTTCTTTCATTAGCTCATTGCCCTGTCGTGGTTCTAGCTTGTTCTAGTCACTCAGTGCTTGTGTATTCTATTATCCCTTTTGGTTTTGACCCGGCTTGTTTACCTTACTCTGCTTATCTCTGTTTCCCTTGATTCGGCTTGTCTCTCGCTTACCTGTCTTCTGTTACCCTCGACCTCGGCTTGTCTTTGACTATTCTATACTGTACTACTTACGTTAGTCCGGCCATTCTAAGGTCCGGTATACGTATCTGGCTACTGTTTGTACTCTGCGTGTTGGATCCCTGTCCCGATCCTGACATTTTTATCTCGATGTGCTTTGGGAGCTGTTATATTGTTTCTTACCCGCAGTCCCTCACTCCATATGATCCATGGGTATTACAGTGCTGTAATACCCACCCTCCAGGCTGACACACACAAGCTCACTACAGACAAGCTCCACAACGCACACAAGTTCTCTTACTCATACACAAGCATACAGACATGCTCACTGACACAAATACAGACAAGCTCATTTGACACACAAGCTCACTACAGACATGCTCACTGACATACACAATGTCCCTATAATCTCACTAACACACAATCACAATACAGACATGCTCACTGACTCACTGACACAATACAGACAGGCTCACACACACATAAGCTCACTACAAGCTTACTGACACACACATAAGCTCACTACAAGCTCAATGAAACACACAGGCTCACATACACATAAGCTCACTACAGACATGCTCATTGACACATACAGGCTCACGCACACATAAGCTCACTAAATAATCACTGACACACAGCTCACTACAGACATGCTCACTACAAACAAACTCACTACATGCTCACTGACACACAAGCTCACTATAGACAAGCTCTCTAAAACACACAAAAGCATAATACAGACAAGCTCACTGCAAGCACACTGACACAACCAAGCTCACTATAAGCTCAGTGACACACACTCAAGCACAGTACAGACATGCTCACTACAAGCTCACTGACACATAAGCTCACTACAGACACGCTCACTACAAGCTCCCTAAAGCACACACACAAACTCACTACAGACTCACTGACACACACATGCTCACTACAAGCTCTCTGACACAAGCTCACTACAGACATGCTCACTGACATACACAATGTCACTAAGCTCACTGACACACTCAAGCGCAGTAGACATGCTCACTGACACACACATAAGCTATTTGTTGACATTATTTTTCACATGTTCTCTAGGAAAAAAAAAATGTGACATTAAATTTAAGGACGATAACTATCCCAGAAAATTGTGAACTACATCTGAACCTTGTATCTAATATTAAAAAAGGACTATTCACTAAGGTGTTTATTGGTGATTTTAAGACCACAATAGCAAAGTTGGGGGAAAAAATCCAATTCTATTAAAAAATATATATATATTTTTTTTTTTACAACTTGGATATTTGTCCTAAGTATTGAAAGACAATTAATCAGCACAACTCACTTTTTATTAAATAAGCCCCTTAATATTTATATCAAAGGTAACATGCGTCCAACGGGTGATTAGAAAATAATTATTAACTTTATCGGTTTTTCTACATCTATTAGTGTCTTAAAGGCCCGCTGGGACTATTGCTAAGTTGGAAAATTTGTCTACATCATCTAATACCATAAACAAATGATTTTTAACAACTACAGACCTCTGTAGTGGTTATGGTGCCAGGAGAGCCCTGCTGCCATTCATCACTAAGGTTAGCATGGATTGACATTTATCTAGGTTTTACTGGGCGCCCATCCCACAACTGTTACATCTGGTGTTCTACAGCAGGAGAAGCCATATTTCACTGCTTAGAACAAACCATGCCTGGAGTCATAAGCTGAGAGTATCAGTGCTGTCCTCCATCTGCATGGTAGCATGCTGTATTAGTTGTGGTATTTGAATTGTTTTTTATCAATTTAGAATTACAGTTTACGGTTTACTATAAACTGGTGCTTAGTGTATATACTCCACAAAGTTTTATTATTTAAACCAGGGCTGCCCAATAGGTAGATCCCCAGACGTTGTAGTTCTACATCTGAGGATTTACATTTTAGGCAGCCCTGATTTAAACAGTGGATTGTCTGAAATTCACAAGTGTCCCTTTAAATTTAAAGTGTGTTAAATTCCTGTCAATTATCAGTTTAATGAAAAAAAACTGCCAGTGTTTTCCATAGGGATTAATTCACACACATAAGCGCACTACAAGCTCTATACATACATACATACACACACACACACACACACACTACAAACTCACTGACACACTGGATCACTACAAGCTCTATACATACACACACACACACTACAAACTCACTGACACACTGGATCACTACAAGCTCTATACATACATACACACACACACTACAAACTCACTGACACACTGGATCACTACAAGCTCTATACACACACACACGCACACTGGATCACTACAAGCTCTATACACACTGGATCACTACAAGCTCTATACACACTGGATCACTACAAGCTCTATACACACACTGGATCACTACAAGCTCTATACACACACACACTATCAATCCTGGGCTGCTTAGTGGCTATATAATTACCTGTACCTTCACTGTACCTGGACTTTGAGTGCAGTGTGAGCATTTTCCATGAAGCTCTTCCACTTCCTATGTGAAAGGTCACCGGGGAGAGGCTGGGGGCGGAGCTCTAGTGCGGGGGCTGGATCTGCAGACTGTCCATGCAGAGCTGGAGAGAAGCTGCTTTTGTGAGAGTGAGAGAGACTTTCAGTGCTCTCTCACTCCTCTCTGCTGCAAACCAGCTGTCACCTGTTTCTGTTACCGGCCTCTGGCAGCCTCACTGCGGCCATCCAGCAAACTTTCTGCCCCAGGCTCCAGCCCCAAACAAGAAGGTCAGAGGAGGAAAAAATGAGTAATGTGCAGCACTGCCGGCCCCAGGAGCACCGGCCCACCGGGGAATTTCCCGGTATCCCGGTGGGCCAGTCCGGCCCTGCCCAGGCCTCTGTGTCCCTATACCCCCTCCCAGCCCTCCATGTGTCCCTATACCCCCTCCCAGCCCTCCATGTGTCCCTATAGCCCCTCCCCATCCCCCAGGTGTCCATATAGCCCCCATGTGTCCCATTATAGCCCCTTCCCAAGCCCCCATGTGTCTCTGTAGCCCCCTCCCCAGCCCCCATGTGTCCCATTATAGCCCCCTCCCCAGCCTTCATGTGTCCCTATAGCCCCCCAACCCTCCATGTATCCCATTATTGCTCCCTCCCCAGCCTCCTATGCGTCCCATTATAGCCCCCACTCTCCCACTCCCTGTAGTGCGCATCTCCTCCTGACGGTTACTGTGTAATTTCGCCGTGCGACCCCTGGGCCGGTGTGCACTAGGTGGCCACGCACCGGCCCAATAGTGTGCCGGCCCACCGGAAAATTTCCCAGTAACCCCAGTGGGCCAGTCCGACCCTGGCAAGAAGAATGAAGTATATGCTGAAAAAGAACACTCTGCCTACAGTTAAGCACGGTTTTGGCTCTGTGATGCTCTTGGGCTGCTTTGCATCTTTTGCCATGGAAACCTGCAGCATGTGGAGGAAAGGTGGATTCATTGAAGTATCAGGAAATCCTAGGAGAAAACGTCATGCCGTCTGTGAGGAAGCTGCAGCTTGGGCATCATTGGACTTGAAGTAACATTTTTGTTGAGCTATTTCAATTGCTTCTGTTTGATTTGTTCTTTGAAAACAGCCTAAAGTCTGTACATTTTGACTATTAACCTGATTTTCAATGGGGGTTTAATAATTTCAAGTGTGTTTGTGTAGGCCTGGAGTTGTGGGATTTTTTTAATGCCAGCCTTTATATACTCCCCTCCCTGCTTACTCCTGACGTTTTTGAATCTGGTTGGTAGGTCACCACACTCTACTTCTGCCAGCTTAGGATGGCATTCCGGCATTGGTAGAGGAGAATCCGTTTAAGTTCGTGAGCAGGGAGTGGAGCTGAAGATCCCATAGACTTAAAGGAACACAACGGTGTATGCCTAATGCTATAGTGTCCTACTGCCCCTGCAGCCGCCCCCTGGCTATGAAAGGGTTAATGAACACTTCATTTACTTACACAACTCCAGCACCAGGCTCCTGTGGCGCCGGGTTGGCCTCTGCCACCTCTGACGTCTGCAACAGGGGGGAAGGGACCTAATGAGCAGCGAGGGCCATGCACGCATTAGGCCTTCCCCATAGTAAAGCTAAAGGTTTAGATAGGAGGAAAGCCAAATGGTTAAGTAGAAATGTTTAAATTGTTATGCATTGTCACATTGGTCCACAACTTCTTGAGTCTAGAACAAGACCACCATAAGTGTAGTTTTTATGCTTCCTATAATCGTCTATAGGTATTATATGTTTATTTGTTTTAATCTTGTTTTATTTTTTCACATCTTCTCATCCTGGCCCATGTGTAAATTCCCATTCCTACCTTTTCTTAATTCTTATAAGGACCTGTCTCAAATATTACCTTCGAGATTCATACTCTAATGATTGGCACCTTTTTTTGGTGCACGCTTTCTATGTCCCATAGATCATAGTTTATGGCATTCCAACAACCTTTTGCAGATTTACTGGATATATGTCTATTATTCATGTTATGCTTGTACTTTGATGTGGTTGTTTGCTTATAAAAAATACAGAATTAAAAGGGGCTTTATTTTTTTTGAACTTGACAATTTTTATTTTTTGCAGGTATATAGGGGTACAGAAGAGAAGGGGGGTGTTACGGGGTGTGTGTGGGGGGGAACCAACGGTTGGTCCCCCACACATTTACAGATTGAACATATTGAACAGAAAACCTTGCACATTGTACATTATATTTCCTTTCGTATATCATACAATCCCCAAGTGGACCTCTTGTTGTGTCACGTCTAGGTGGAGGACCCATATGTGGGAGGTCTTTGTCTGTGGTCGTCAATGCTATATGGGTCGTGCTTGGCCCAAGGGTTGTTAAGGCCTGTGCAATTACTATGCCCGTTGTGGGCTACGTGCGGGTGGTTGTGAAAATTAGACAGGTGTGTGTGGGGTATGGGTTGGGGGTTGGGCAGGCTGGGGGTGGGGGGGGGGGCAAGAAAAGGAGTAGCAAGATTCCTTTTGCCCATTATCTTCACAAGGGCATGATGTTTGTTGTGTGTTGTTTCCAGATGTCCCAAGCTTTGTGCCAGGGTTCTGCGTTAGGTCGTGTTCGTCTTGCCATCAGTTCATAGTTGCAGTTGGTGTGTACTGTGTGTATGCATTGTGCAATTGTGGGTGGATTTGTGTTTTTCCAGTGTCTACTGATTTCTGTAAGGGCTGCGATAAGTATTTGGTATAATATGTATTGTTGCATTCTTTGCAAGCCTTTTGGGGGTAGAAGGAGTAGAAATGTTTCCGGCTTGAGAGGAATTTGTGTGCCTGTGCATTGTTGTGCGAGATTTTGAACAGCTTGCCAGTAGGCCTGGAGTTTGTCACATTGACACCAGGTGTGCAGCATCGTGCCTTTTTGGGTTTGGCATCTCTAGCAGGTGTCTGATGTATTCGGGTAGCTGTGTTTGAGACGGGTGGGGACTAGGTACCATCTATATAGTACTTTGCGCGATAGTTCGACGTGTGTTGCGCACAGGGTCATTCGTTTTTGGGCTTGAATTATTGTTCTCCATTGTGTTTCTGTTAATTTGTATTTAAATTCTCTCTCCCATGTGGGCATGAATAGAAGGGATTCTATGTTGCATGTTTTATGTTCTGAGGCATTGATTGTGGAAATAAGTTTTTTTGGTGGTTTGATGCTCAGACAGTGTCAGGATCGGGACAGGGATCCAACACGCAGAGTACAAACAGTAGCCAGATACGTATACCGGACCTTAGAATGGCCGGACTAACGTAAGTAGTACAGTATAGAATGGTCAAAGACAAGCTGAGGTCGAGGGTAACAGAAGACAGGTAAGCGAGAGACAAGCCGAATCAAGGGTAACAGCGATAAGCAGAGTAAGGTAAACAAGCCGGGTCAAAACCAAAAGGGATAATAGAATACACAAGCACTGAGTGACTAGAACAAGCTAGAACCACGACAGGGCAATGAGCTAATGAAAGAAGCTCTGTTAAATACCCTGTTCAGAGCAGTAACCACGCCTCCGAGGCGTCCTGATTGGTCCTGCAGCAATTGAGTGACAGGTTGTTCCGGAGGAGTGTCCTGATGACAACTTCCTGCCTAGATGCTGTAAAAGGCAGTCACTCCCTCGCGGCCGGCCTTGCATGACCGGATAGACCGTGGGAAAGGGAGCCATCAGGCCGTCTGGATGGAGGAACAGCTAAGTCTCTACCTCTTTCGGAGGTAGAGACCGCAGGTACCCTGACAGTACCCCCCCTCTCAGATACGCCCACCGGGCGGAATACACCAGGGCGAGAAGGGAATCGAGAGTGAAACGCCCTGCGGAGACGGGGAGCATGCACCTCCTCCTGAGGTACCCAACTTCTCTCCTCAGGACCATAACCCTTCCAATCGACCAGATATTGCAGTTTCCCCCGGGAGATTCGAGAATCAACGATGGAATTGACCTCATACTCCTCCTGACCCTCCACCTGAACTGAGCGGGGAGGGGCGATCGTGGAGGAGAACCTGTTACATATTAATGGTTTTAGCAAGGAAACATGAAATGAATTAGGAATGCGTAAGGCATTAGGCAACGCTAAACGATACGCAACTGGGTTAATTTGAGACAGTACCCTGTAAGGTCCAATATATCGAGGAGCAAACTTCATGGACGGCACTTTTAACCGAATGTTTCTAGTACTTAACCATACTCTATCGCCTGGAACAAACACCGGTGCTGCCCTTCTACGTTTGTCAGCGTGTTTTTTAACCAGCATAGAATTGTGCAAAAGAATTTGTCGAGTTTGATCCCACAACTCTCTTAAATTGGCAACATGAACATCCACCGACAGTATCCCTTGAGAAGAAGACTCCGAAGGAAGGATGGAAGGATGAAAGCCATAATTCAAGAAAAAAGGGCTAGAATGCGTAGAATCACAAATGAGATTGTTATGTGCAAACTCCGCCCAAGGAATCAAACCGACCCAATCGTCCTGGTGTTCTGAAACGAAACAACGTAAATATTGTTCAACTTTTTGGTTAGTGCGTTCAGCAGCTCCATTGGACTGAGGATGATAGGCAGAGGAGAAATTCAATTTGATGCCTAGTTGGGAGCAGAATGATCTCCAAAAACGGGTCAACAAATTGGGAGCCTTTGTCAGAGACAATTTGGGAAGGTATCCCATGCAAACGGAAAATCTCCCTGGCGAATATCTCCGCTAATTCGGGCGAAGATGGGAGTTTAGGTAAGGGAATGAAGTGAGCCATTTTAGTAAATCTGTCTACCACAGTGAGGATGACAGTCTGCTTTTTAGAGATAGGCAAATCAACAATTAAGTCCATTGCCAGGCAGGACCAAGGCTTTTCAGGAACCTCTAAAGGGTGCAGAAATCCGCATGGAAGCGAATGGGGTAGCTTGGTCTTGGTACAAACTTCACATGCCCCGATGAATTCTTTAATATCCTTGCGTAAGTCAGGCCACCAAAAATCTTTAGAGACCAGCGCATAAGTCTTGCGGATGCCAGGATGCCCAGCCACCTTGCTGTTATGGAGACAGCGTAGCACCTCCAGTTGGAGAGCGGCAGGAACGAAGTGTCGATCCCCAGGAGTCTGTTTGGGTGCCAAATGCTGAAACTTCATGATCTCAGAAAGCAATGGAGAGTGAATCCTGAGATTCGTGTTCGCGATGATATTCCCCTTAGGAACTATGGAGGACAGAAGTGGTTCAGTTATAGTGGATGGTTCATATTGACGAGACAAAGCATCGGCTTTAGAGTTCTTAGAACCAGGTCTATACGTAAGTACATAATTAAAGTGAGTGAGGAACAAAGCCCAGCGAGCCTGCCTGGCGGACAAGCGCTTAGCCTCCCCAATATAAGACAAGTTCTTATGATCCGTTAGGATAGTAACAGGGTGTAGTGTCCCTTCCAGTAAATGTCTCCACTCCTTTAAAGCCTTAATGACCGCTAACAGTTCCCTCTCCCCGATGTCATATCTGCTCTCAGGCCCAGAAATTTTTTTAGAGAAGAAACCACAAGGGTGTAACGGTTTATCCACCCCTAACCTTTGAGACAGAACAGCCCCAACTCCTGTCTCAGAAGCATCGACCTCGAGCAAGAAAGGCAGAGTCGTATCAGGATGAACTAGAATGGGAGCTGAGGCAAAAAGTTCCTTGAGAGTCTTAAAAGCACCAAGAGCTTCCTCAGACCAGAACTTAGTATCAGCCCCTTGTTTGGTCATATTGGTAATAGGCGCAATGATAGAGGAGTAACCCTTAATGAAGCGCCTATAGTAGTTGGAAAAACCAATAAACCTTTGGATAGCCTTGAGTCCTTTGGGCAAAGGCCAGTCTAAAATAGATTGGAGTTTACCAGGATCCATTTTAAAACCTTCCCCAGAAATCACGTACCCAAGAAAGTCTACCTGAGACTGATCAAAACTGCACTTTTCCAATTTGCAGTATAGACCATGTTGCAGAAGTTTGTGTAACACCTTTCTGACCTGTCTATGGTGAGTCTCAATCTCCTTAGAGTGTATTAGTATGTCATCCAGGTAAACAATAACACAATCATGCTGAAACTCCCTAAGTACCTCATTAATCAACTCTTGAAATACTGCAGGAGCATTGCATAGTCCAAATGGCATAACAGTGTATTCGTAATGGCCATACCGAGTATTGAATGCCGTCATCCACTCGTGACCTTGCTGGATTCTCACCAAATTGTAAGCCCCTCTGAGATCTAACTTGGTGAAGATTTTGGAGCCCTTAAGACGATCAAATAACTCGGTAATCAGTGGGATAGGATAGGCATTTCTGACAGTTATTTTATTCAAGCCTCGGTAATCGATACAAGGTCTCAGCGTGCCATCCTTCTTCTTAATGAAAAAGAACCCCGCCCCGGCCAGAGAAGAAGACCTCCTGATGAATCCCTTTTCTAAATTCTCCTGAATATACTCCTCTAGAACCGAGTTTTCCTGAACAGACAAAGGATATACATGGCCCCTCGGAGGCATAGTCCCGGGTAGAAGCTTAATTTTACAGTTAAATGACCTGTGTGGCGGCAAAGAATCGGCATTCTTCTTGTCAAACACTGCCCTTAAGTCTAGGTAAAGGTCTGGTATTTGTCTTTCTGTGGACTGAGTAGGATTCTCCTGTATGTTAATATTAGCTAATGGAGAAACCTTGCACAAACACCGATCCTGGCAGCCCTGGCCCCACGAGAGTATCTCCCCTAACTCCCAATCAATAATAGGGTTATGTTCTTTCAACCATGGGTACCCCAGAACTATGGGAACGGAAGGAGACGAAATGAGCAGAAGAGATAAATTCTCCACGTGTAGGATACCAACATTTAACTCAATGGGTATGGTCTCACGAAAGATAACAGGGTCTAGTAGTGGTCTACCATCTATGGCCTCAACGGCCAAGGGTGTCTCCCTTAGCTGGGATGGGAAATTGTTTTTACTAGCAAAGGCTTGGTCGATAAAATTCTCAGCAGCACCGGAATCTATCAAAGCCATAGCCCTTACTACTTCCCTCCCGCAAGTTAAGGAAACTGGTAGCAGAAGCCTGTGATCTTTATAATTAGGAGAAGAGGACAAAATAGAAACACCCAAGGCCTGTCCTCTAGAGAGACTTGGGTGCGAGCGTTTCCCGGGCGGTTAGAACAGTTCGAGAGTGAATGACCCTTAGCTCCACAATACATACACAAACCCTCTCTTCTCCTGTACTGTCTTTCCTCCTCAGAGAGGCGGGTATACCCTATCTGCATAGGTTTAGGAAGCAAAGATACCGTGGAGTCAGGACTTGGAAAAGCGGGGGTTAACCTAAAAGAAGGTCTCCGGTTCCTCTCTCGAGTGTTCTGTCTCTCTCTTAAACGTTCATCTATACGAGAGATGAACGAAATTAAATCCTCTAAATTCTCAGGGAGTTCTCTGGTAGCAACCTCATCAAGGATTACTTCAGATAAGCCATTCAAAAATACATCCATATACGCCTGCTCATTCCACTTGACCTCTGACGCCAGAGACCTGAACTCTAGTGCATAATCCACCAGTGTTCGGTTCTCCTGTCTCAGACGCAACAGTAATCTGGCTGCATTAACCTTTCTACCTGGAGGGTCAAATGTTCTCCTAAAAGCAGCTACAAAGGCGTTATAGTTATAAACTAATGGGTTATCGTTCTCCCATAATGGGTTGGCCCATCTCAGAGCTTTCTCAATAAGTAGGGTGATAATAAATCCTACCTTTGCCCTATCTGTAGGATAAGAGCGAGGTTGCAATTCAAAATGGATACTAATTTGGTTTAAGAAACCACGACACTTCTCAGGAGCCCCACCATAGCGTACTGGGGGGGTAATGCGAGAAGAAGCACCCACTGTGGCTACCTCTAGACCTGAACCGACAGGAGAAACAGGGGTATTACGTATCTCCTCTGGTGGGTTATTGGCACGAGATAATAGAGCCTGTAGCGCAAGCGCCATCTGATCCATTCTGTGATCCATGGCTTCAAACCTAGGATCAGGAGAGGCAAGCTGACTGTTTGTACTCGCAGGATCCATTGGCCCTGTCGTAATGTCAGGATCGGGACAGGGATCCAACACGCAGAGTACAAACAGTAGCCAGATACGTATACCGGACCTTAGAATGGCCGGACTAACGCAAGTAGTACAGTATAGAATGGTCAAAGACAAGCCGAGGTCGAGGGTAACAGAAGACAGGTAAGCGAGAGACAAGCCGAATCAAGGGTAACAGCGATAAGCAGAGTAAGGTAAACAAGCCGGGTCAAAACCAAAAGGGATAATAGAATACACAAGCACTGAGTGACTAGAACAAGCTAGAACCACGACAGGGCAATGAGCTAATGAAAGAAGCTCTGTTAAATACCCTGTTCAGAGCAGTAACCACGCCTCCGAGGTGTCCTGATTGGTCCTGCAGCAATTGAGTGACAGGTCGTTCCGGAGGAGTGTCCTGATGACAACTTCCTGCCTAGATGCTGTAAAAGGAAGTCACTCCCTCGCGGCCGGCCTTGCATGACCGGATAGACCGTGGGAAAGGGAGCCATCAGGCCGTCTGGATGGAGGAACAGCTAAGTCTCTACCTCTTTCGGAGGTAGAGACCGCAGGTACCCTGACAGACAGATCCTCTCGACCTCCGCGGGGGATGTGATTAACCCCGTGGAGGGTTGTTCTTTGTGTTGCAATTTGGTCCAGGAGTGGAGTTGTTGGTATGAAAAGTGAGCTACGGAGGGTAGGTGGAACTCTGCCTGTAGGTCTGCAAATGGTTTGAGGTGTGAGTCTTGGAGTATTTGGGATAGTGAGTGTACCCCATGTCTATTCCAGATTTTGTGATTAAAGTCAGGGATTAGAATCGGCATAGCTGCTATTGGCAGCGCTGGGGGGGTTTCGTCTCATTAGTCCTTGTTTCGTTCTGTAGTTGTTAAGGTGAGTTTTGTTGTGGGTAGCATGTTCTTGCATATGGGTTGTTTGTCTTTGGGTAGCCATGCTAGGTGTGTGAGTAAGTGTCCTTCAGCGAAGCTCTGCTCAATCTTCATCCATGTGAGTGGTTGTGTGTGGTGGAATGCAGATAGCAATGGGGCTATTTGAGCAGCTCTGTTGTATCCTGTCACGTCAGGCATGCCCTTGGTTAAATGTTTTGTACATGGTTGCTTTTGCTACTCTGGGTTTTATGGGTCCCCAGATGTACGTGTTAAGGAGTGTCTGTGTGTCCTTGAGGTATTGTATCGGCAGCTTGAGTGGGAGTGTACGGAATAGATATTGGAGTTTTGGTAGGAGTACCATCTTCACTGCTGCTATTCTACCGGTCCAGGAGATATATTTTCCTTTCCAATTTTGAATGATGGTTTTGAGTTTGGTCAGTAATTTGATGTAGTTGGCTTTGTGTAGTTTCGTTGTCGTGGGGGTTATGTTGACCCCTAGGAATTTTATGTGGTCTTTGCGCCAATCATATGCATAGTTTTGTGTCAGGGATGTAATTGTGCCTGTAGGGATATGTAGTCCTATTGCTTGTTTTGATCACATTTAATTTATAGTAGGAGCATTGGCTGTATTGTTCGAGCAGTTTGTGGAAGTTCGGTAGGGAGATATGAGGCTGTTCTAGCGTCAGCAGTATATCATCCGCGAATAAAGTTAGATCGTGTTCTTGTCCGTGTAGGGTTATGCCGTGGATGTTTGGGTTGTCTCGGATCGTCTGTGTGAGAGGTTCCAGCACCAATATGTAAAGGATCGGAGATAAGGGGCACCCTTGTCTGGAACCATTCGATATTGTGCATTGGCGTGATGTGAAGCCTCCGTTGACCACTTTGGCCGTTGGCGAAGAGTACAGTGCCTTGATTAGGGATGTTAGTTGGGGGGGAAATCCGAATTTGGTGATGACTGCATGAAGGAAGGGCCAGTGCAGTCTGTTGAAGGCTTTTTCGGCATCCAGCGACAGCCAGATGCTCGGGAAAAGGGGCTTTATTAATGCTCCTTGATTTACAAAGAGAGCGCTGTTGCTGTTAGTACTAAAGGAAACTTTAGTTTTTTACCTACTTCAGATTTTTTTTACTTTAATATCTTTTGAATAACCCATTAGCAAACTGGTGTTAGCAAAGATTACAAAAAAGAAAGATTTAGAATATAATTTTTATTTTCCATTTACTTTCTAATTTATTGCAATTACAATTCAAAAACATATACGCACACACATTTAGCTAATCTTATTAATTATTTTATTAAAATATTTTATACATTAGTCTGCATTGCTGAAAGTAGATACAACCAATTGTATCCAGACCCCAAACTCAAGTCTCCAAAAGGTCAAAGATTCCGATATCTCTGCAGCCAGTTAGTTGGTCTCTTAAAAACTGTTAGCACCAGGGCTCGAGTCCTGCAGGAACGCATGGGAACGGCGTTCCTGCACTTTTTCCAATGCAGGAACGCCGTTCCCGTTCCCAGTCCTGCAGGACCTGCCCTGCTACCTGCACACAGGGGCCCATCACACGCTGTGTTCCTCTCCAGCACTAACAATCGCGCGACCCGCGGCAGTCAGAGCGTTGCCACGGGTTACCATGGCAACGCTCCGCACAGGCGAGTCTCGCGAGAGTTAGAGCTGGAGAGGGAACACAGCGTGTGATGGGCCCCTGTGTGCAGCGGCTGGCTCCCCCACCGGACCACCAGGCGATCTCCCCCCTCCCTGACAAGGTAAGAAGCAGGGAGGGGGGAATAATAATAAAAGAATATACACACACATAAATAAAAAAAAAATGCTTCTCCCCTATCATCCAACACACACACCAACACACATCATCCAGCACACACACACCAACACACATCATCCAGCACACACACACCAACACACATCATCCAGCACACACACACCAACACACATCATCCAGCACACACACACCAACACACATCATCCAGCGCACACACACACCGACACACATCATCCAGCACACACACACCAACACACATCATCCAGCACACACACACCAACACACATCATCCAGCGCACACACACACCAACACACATCATCCAGCGCACACACACCAACACACATCATCCAGCACACACACACCAACACACATCATCCAGCACACACACACCAACACACATCATCCAGCACACACACACCAACACACATCATCCAGCACACACACACCAACACACATCATCCAGCGCACACACCAACACACATCATCCAGCGCACACACCAACACACATCATCCAGCACACACACAACACACATCATCCAGCACACACACACACACCAACCAACACACATCATCCAGCACACACACACACACCAACCAATACACACACCAACACACACATCATCCAGCGCACACACACACCATCCAGCGCACACACACACACCATCCAGCGCACACACACACACACACACACAACATCATCCAGCGCACACACACATCATCCAGCGCACGCACACACACACACTTCATCCAGCGCACGCACACACACACACACACATCATCCAGCGCACGCACACACACACACACACACACACACACACATCATCCAGCGCACGCACACACACACATCATCCAGCGCACGCACACACACACTTCATCCAGCGCACACACACACACTTAATCCAGCGCACACACACACACTTCATCCAATGCACGCACACTTCATCCAATGCACGCACACTTCATCCAGCACACGCACACTTCATCCAGCACACACACTGCATTCATTATACACAATCTGCACTTACTACAAACACACTACATTCATTATACACACTCTACACTCACTACAAACACATTACATTCACTATACACATACTGAACTCACTACACACACACACACTGCATTCATTATACACACTCTGCACTCACTACAATCACACTACATTCACTATACACACTCTGCACTCACTACAATCACACTGCATTCACTATACTCACTCTGCACTCACTACAAACACACTACATTCATTATACACACTGCACTCACTACACACACTGCATTCATCATACACACTGCACTCACTACACACACTACATTCATTATACACACTCTGCATTCACTACAAACACTACATGTATTATACACACTGCACTCACTACAAACACACTACATTCATTATACACACACTTCACTCACTACAAACACACTACATTCATTATACACACTCTGCACTCACTACACACACACTACATTCACTATACACACTCTGCATACATTATACATACTCTGCACTCACTACAAACACTACATTAAATATACATATTCTGCACTCACTACAAACACTACATTAAATATACACACTCTGCACTCACTACAATCACACTACATTAAATATACACACTCTGCACTCACTACACACTACATTCATTATACACACTCTGCACTCACTACAAACACACTACATTTATTATACACACTACACTCACTACAAACACTCTACATTCATTATACACACTCTACACTCACTACAAACACACTACATTCACTATACACACTCTGCACTCACTACAATCACACTACATTCACTATACACACTCTGCACTCACTACAATCACACTACATTCAATATACACACTCTGCACTCACTACAAACACTGCATTCATCATACACACTCTGCACTCACTACAAACACACTACATGTATTATACACACTGCACTCACTACAAACACACTACATTCATTATACACACTCTGCACTCACTACAAACACACTACATTCACTATACACACTCTGCACTGCACTATATGCATAGTGTATTTTTTAATTTATTTTTTTTAAGGGGGGGCGGGAATCTTGGGTGAGTTCCCACACTTTTTTCCCCAGGACTTGACCCTTGGTTAGCACCTTCCGTAGATAAGGTTATCGACTATAACCTGTAAAACTAAAAATATAAATAAACATATCCAGTTATGTCACTGTTTCTACATTTCTAGAGATTAAGAATAGTGATTTAAACATAATGGGAACATTTCATATATTTTTTTTTTTTTTTATTCTTTATTTTTATTGTGCTTAGAATAACAATACACGCTTATATTGCCACAACAGCAAATACAAGCCGATGGAATGAAACAAGAATATCAATAACATGGCAATCATTATCAGCACATTTTGTAAAAAACAAGAGAAGTCAGGCTAGGTAAAACAATCTGTAGCTTTAGGTTCATTCAGGCTGGTAACTACGAGAAGCAAAATAGATAATTTGAGTAGTATCATTCAAAGGCTAAGCATAGTTTAAGCCTATGAGTATAGTGATGCCCCTAGGGCTGAGCAGTTGTTTGAGTGCCGCTATGTCAGTTGCCCTATGCATAAGAGGAGAGATTGCCAGGGGCGTTAAGTGGCATAAAAGCAAAAGATGCATAGTTTTTCCCTGCCATGTGATTGAGCTGTGAGATTGTGTTTCTAGTTGCCTTGAGTTTTGCAAATCACAGTTACAAGATTCAGAAAGTAGGGAAAACAGGAACAGGGGAACTTTAGTATTTAGCGTTCTTGACATGTCACTCTAAGCACTTTAGGAAATGCTAATAATGCATTAGGAGTAATAACTAAAAAAAATAAAATATGAATAAAATATTCCTATAGTAAGACTAGAAGATGAGATAAGATGTTTACTGTTTATTTCAAAGATATTAATATATATACAAACCTGAAACTCTTGAATGAAAGTGAGCACGAAGCCCATCAACCCAGATGTGGACAGCCACTCGAAGAATGCACGAAAGAAAGAAATCTAGAAGAGAGGATGCAAGACATGTAGAATGATCTATTGTAATTGTATTTTTTTCTATAGTTTTACACATTTAGACACTGGCATATAGATAAATAAAGACACAGTTATACAAACACAGACATACAGAGACATGAAGATGCAGGCATACAGAGACATACAGAAAAAGGCATACAGATACATACAGGCATGCAGAGACATACTTACACAGGCATGCAGGGACATATATACACAGACAGTCACACAAAGATATACAGAACAAGGCATACAGAGACATATGGATACGGTCATACAGAGACATACAGACACAGGCATACAGGGACATTCAGAAACACACGGACACAGTCATATAGAGACATACAGACACAGACTTACATACACTTTCATACACAGACCGGCATAGTCAGAGACATGCAGACACAGGTATTCAGAGCAGGCGCAGATCCAGAACCTAATCTTGGGTGGGGGGGCTGGTAGTGAGTTTTAGTGGGGTAATAGGGGCTCTAATTGAGGAGTTAGGGGCTGTAGAAGGGGGACAGGGGCTGTAGTTGAGAGTTAGGGGCTGTAATTGGGGGCTTAGGAAATGTAGTGGGGAATTGGGGCTGTAGTAGGGGGTTAGGGACTGAAGTAGGTTGATGGCTGCAAGTGGGAACAGGGGCTGTAGTGTGGGGGATATGGGCAGCAATTGGGAGGAGCTGGTGGGGGTAAGGACTGTAGTAAGGGAATAGGGGCTGTACTGGAGTTATGGGGTATACAAGGGAGTGGAAGGGATGTGAAGTAAGGGAGTTAGGGGCTGTAGAAGGGAGTATAGGGGCTGTGGTGGGAGCAAAGGGGCAATGTGGTTGGAAACGGGCAGTATGGTGGGACACGGGCAGTATGGTGTGGGCACAGGCTGTAACGAGGGACACTGAGGCAATAAAGTGGTGTCACAGGGACAGTATGGTGGGGGTAAATGGGAAGTAGAGGGGACAGGGGCTGTATGGTGGGGGTAAATGGGAAGTAGAGGGGGGACAGGGGCTGTATAGGGGGGCAGGGGAAGTAGAGTGGGGAGACAGGGGCAGTAGAGGCGTGTGAAAGGGGGGCAGAGGCAGGGTCTGTAGAGGGAAATAGAGGAGGCACAGGGGATAAAGAGGGGGGCACAAAAGCAATAGAGTGGGAAAGAGGGGCTGTAGAAGGGGGCATGGACTGTATAGAGGGCACATGGGCAGTATGGTGGGGCAGAGGCTTTAGAGGGGCTGTAGAGGGAAATAGAGGAGTTGTAGAGGGGCAGTATTGGGGGGCAGGGGTTATGGAGGGAAATAGAGGTGCTGTAGAGTGGCACATGGGGCAGTAGAGGAGGACAGGGTCAGTATGGTGGGGGCAGGGGCTATAGAGGTGCTGTAGAGAGGCACATGGGGCAGTAGAGAAGGACAGGGTCAGTATGGTGGGGCAGGGGCTATAGAGGGACATAGAGGGGCTGTAAAGGGGGCAGTATGGTGGGGGCAGGGGCTGTAGAGGGACATGGGCAGTATGGTGGGGCAGAGGCTATAGAGGGAAACAGAAGTGCTGGAGAGGGGCACTATGGTGAGGCAGGGACTATAGAGGGGCTGTAAAGGGGACAGAGGTAGTATGGTGGGGCAGGGGCTGGAGAGGGGGCAGGGGCAGGCTATAAAGGGATATAGAGGGGCGGGGGCTATAGAGGGGCTGTAAAGGGGGCAGTATGGTGGGTGCAGGGGCTATAGATGGATGTTGAGGGGGCAGGGGCACTATGGTGGGGGCAGGGGCTATAGAGGGGTTGTAAAGGGGGCAGAGGTAGTATGTTGGGGCAGGGGCAGGGGCAGGCTATAAAGGGACATAGAGAGGCGGGGGCTATAGAGGGGCTGTAAAGGGGGCAGTATGGTTAGGGCAGGGACTATAGAGGGAAATAGAAGTGCTGTAGAGGGGCACATGGGGCAGTAGAGGGGGCAGGGGCTTTAGAGGGGCTGTAAAGGGGGACAGAGGTAGTATGGTGGGGCAGGGGCTATAGAGGGACAGGGGCTAAAGAGGGGCTGTAAAGGGGGCAGAATGGTGGGGGCAGGGGCTATAGAGGGAAATAGACGTGCTGTAGAGGGGCTGCCAGTTGCTTAGCATCACCCCTCTTCGTCTCCCTTCGGCCTCTGAAGGTAGTCATCTACTTGGGGACCCGCAATGCCCATTCGTCGTCGGTTACCTTGTGAGTCTGGCCAGCAAGGATTAGCAGTCCGTTTCAGGCTCTGTGAGTCAGCTCTGCTACACGTGGCGTCCGCCATCTTGAATTTAAGCTTCGGGCCTATGCAGCAAGCCTCTCCCCGGTTCCGGTAGCCTTTTCCCATCGAGGGTCGCAGCTATGGGTGAGATAAGTCATCAAAATCTTGGTTGTACAAGCTGAATGGGTTGTTATTTGCCGGAGCTGATCTTCCCTGCGACCGCTCCGCGGCCCCGCCCCACCCCCCTTTGTTGGTGTTTTTGACGTTTTAAAATTGTGTGGGGGGAGAGGGAGGAGCAGGCTGCAAATATAGGATCCGTCCCGGATGACAAATGCTCTAGGTACGCCCCTGCTCTCACTTCTGTTTTCCTATTATGAAAGGTCTTTATTCTCCTGGACTGTCTGTCTTATTATTATTATCCAATTCTCCTTCCAGTTGTCTGGCCTTCTGACCGTTATTTGCTGTTTTCAGAAAAAGGAAATCTAAAATGAACTTTCGCGTATACTTAGTTTGTCTAATGTATCTTTCTAAATCAAACTTATTTTCAGAATATTTCAAATATAATAACTTGTTCTCCAACAAAAATGCTTAATATATATGTGTGCTGGGAGGGAGATGCATAGTTTTTCCCTGCTATGTGATTGGGCTGTGAGATTGTGTTTCTAGTTGCCTTGAGTTTTGCAAATCACCACAGTTACAAGATTCAGAAAGTAGGGAAAACAGGAACAGGGCAACTTTAGTATTTAGCGTTCTTGACATGTCGCTTTAAGCACTTTAGGAAATGCTAATAATGCATTAGGAGTAAGAACTAAAAAAAATAAAAAATGAATAAAATATTCCTATAGTAAGACTAGGAGATGAGATAAGATGTTTACTGTTTTTTTCAAAGATATTAATATATATACAAACCTGAAACTCTTGAATGAAAGTGAGCACGAAGAACATCAACCCAGATGTGGACAGCCACTCGAAGAATGCACGAAAGAAATCTAGAAGAGAGGATGCAAGACATGTAGAATGAACTATTGTAATTGTATTTTTTCTATAGTTTTTACACATTTAAAATACAAATATTACGAGATTCAAATATACACATGCTGATCTTTCGTCAAGCTCAGGCTTTCTCGGCTGCCCTCAGCAAATGTATAATTCTTCACCCACAATTTCCACTGACACCAGAAATTGGAATCTTTCATATTCTACCACCATCGCCATTCACGCTTGTTAAGAGTTTTGGCAGCGGTGGCTGAGAAAACTTTACTCCAAGTCTGGAAACAACCCACCCTACCATCCCTCTTTTTATTTAATTGTTTGTTGCTTTCAAAATTGCCGAGTTAGGCACATTAGAAAATACAAATTGAAGTGCCCAAAAATTCCTTTAGTGCTGGAAACATTATAATCAAATATTAGACCACTTTCTCCTACAGAACTTTACCTCCTCCCAATGGCCCAATGGTTCATGCAACAGTGAACACTGGTATTTCCGCTCCTTTTGTGAGATATATATATATATATATATAGGCAGTATAGCAATGTCTCTCCTCTTCCTTCTATTTCTGTTTTAATTTAATTGAGGTTTGTTTATTTGTTTTATTGTTGTTTTGGATCCTAATTTGTCTAATTTGATGTTATGGCCTGCTGACCCTCTAATACTCATTTACTTGCAACTTTGGATGGACTGACTTGTCTGTTTATTGCCTTCTCTTTGCATAATTTGTGTGGCCTGTGAGAGAGATATTTGGTTCTTCATTGTGTTGTGTTATTTATTGTACTTAAAAGCAAAATATGGAATCTGGAATACTGTACGATGTTTATTTCTGCCATATCTGATTCCACTAATACAAATATTTTTTTGGGGAAAAAAAAATCACAGGGCACACTGACAAATATCTAAAAAATATTTGTTTTCAATTCGTTCCTCGTGAAGTTTTCATATGGCAGCTATATTCAATGAACGCTAAACAAGAAAAGATAATGCGGAACTGTGCTATTTCCTACATAATGAGTAGTACAGAATTTGCAATGTGTTTAACCCCTTAACGCCGTTACGGCGTTCCATGCCCTCCCGCATTAAAAGGGCTTTAAAGCTGTTGCGGCGGCATGGAACGACGTAACGGCTTTGAGCCCCTGGAGATGAGTTGTACTCACCTCCGCCGCGATCCTCTTCTGGGGGGCTGCCTGACCGCCCAGGCATCCCCCCCTCCGGCAAATGAGGCCCCCGGGGGCCATGTGATCGCTCTCAAAGAGCGATCACATGGCCCCCTATAGCTGGCTATGGATCTGCCAGCAGGGGGACTGTCTGAAATATCACACAGTCCCCCTGCTGGTAGGAAAGTAAAAAAAATAAATAATTAAACAAGTGTAAAAATAAATTAAATATATTTTTGTATATATATATAATATGTATATCTATATATATATAATATATGTACATATTATATATATGTAACGTCATACAAAGTGTATTTTAATATGAATATAAGTATATATATTAATATTAAAATACACTTAGAATGACGTTACATATATATAATATGTATATATATTATATATATAATAGATGTACATATATATATTATATATAAATACGTATAATTAAAATAATAAATAAATAAAATAATAAAATAAATAAAATATTGAAACAAAATTTAATATAAATTATATATGCATATGTAATTTCATTATAACTGTATTTTGTTATTAATATATATATATATGTAACAAAATACACTTAGAATGACATTCTATATATATCTATCTATATATAAAATACAAATGGGGGGCGGGGCCTGACCATCATGGCGGATAGATGCGCTTTTCATGAGCTCCCGCAAAAGCTTGATAAAAACAGCGGCAATCAGCTCACCCAAGCGACACAACCAACTCTGCCAGGCACCCACATGCCAACCGCGATAGAGGGCACACAATGGGCCCCTAAGCAACAGGATTGGGGCCAGATGAAACCGCGACCGACAACGCGGCCTGGTCTGCCGCGGGCGGGGGAGGCGGCCGCTCCCCTGTCCTGGAGGCACCCTGAAGCTGCCCACCACATGAGCAAGCCCTGCTACCCCCCCCCTCGGACCGGCGGGGGTAATCCCGGTGCACCCTGAGGTGGCAACCCTAAGCGAGAGGAGAAGGGGAACACCGCCGAAGGAAACAAGCGGAGACCTACCTAAGATGGCGGACACAGCGTTTGCCTACGACTTCAGCGACAACTCACACGACATCCTCACTCGAATAAACCACCACTTCGAGGCATTCTGGAGAAAGCTGGTGGGTAAGCTGAATCCACCTGCCTCACCACGACCAATCACTCCCGCAAGGCGGGCATCACTTACCCACTCCCATCAAGCGAAACGGCACCCGCGCAATCACCAAACGCCCTCACTTACCCTAGCAGGGCGCCAAGACAAGCCGGCCTTCCCGCCATTCTGCCGATCTGGTAAAGTCCGACGCCGCGCTCCACATAGTCAGAGGAGGCACACATCACAGCGACGCCTAAAGCCACAAAGGGGATCCTCTGGGCCTAGACCGACTCACGGACTGTGCTACTCGATGGCGGACAGGGCACAGAGGTGCGGAGGATCTCGGAGCATGGGGCACATGGGCATGCAGAAGGCTTACCGGCTGGGAACCACATTGCCTAAAAAGGAGTGCCACTAGACCGGGAGTGGAGATGGCGAGGCACAGGGCCCAAAATGGCGGCAGTGCCGGGTAAGCCCAACGACGTCCCACAACCACATCACGGGGCACCCCTGAACACAAGCCGCGACCGAGACAAGGACCAGAGTGGGCACCGAGACAGAGGCACCAGAGTGGGACTGTGATATACCTCTTGCGGGGGTAGGCTGACCGGGACTCTAGACCCTATAGAAGCCCCACACGGCTATTTGCAAATGTTATAGTTTTTCCTGTGGTTTCTTTTTTTTATTTGAGGTTTTTCCCTTATACTTTAATGTTGTACTCTACAACTCACTGTTTAGGCCACCTCTCCATGCTAGCGAGGAGGAAGAGATGTTGACTGCATGACCAAGTGGAATATTAGCCCGCAATAGTTTCTTAGCAAGTCAACCTAATGTGATAATAATTATTCATGCCTCCATACCTAGCTGGTTATCTGAGTTACCAAACTGGATGTATGCAATTTAGTTATACCTCCCAGGCTAGATCACGTTCGGACCTCTAGTAGCTAGACTTGACTGAATAGCCAATATAGTAATCTTATGCACACAAAGTATACATGACACTAATATAAGCTCGTTACTTCACCTTATTGGGCAAACTACCAATATTAAGAGATGACGATACTATGCACACACCTTGCATATGTTTTTAGCTATATAGCCCAGCAAATAACGCTTTTCATTTACTCTTTAAACCATGCTATATCTTATGTTTATGCATGCTATATACATCACTAATTATAAGTTACTGGCTTGTTATCTATCGAAAGTATGTGCAACTTCTTAGCTTGATAAACCTAGCGATTGTATTAAAACAAAAAAGAAAAATTGTGCGATTATGCATGCCACAGTCAAACTCTTATATATGCTGTTATACGTTGATACACGCTGTTGTGGCGTTTGAAGTAACTCTGTACCCACCCGCACTACAAAAATAAAGAATTTATATAAAATACAAATAACCGCAAATATATATATGATCTTGAAAAAGACCCTAAGGGGTCGAAACGTCGATTTGATATGATTTGATGTAACCTTTATCACAGTAAACACTGAATAAGAAGTCCTTTTTGAGTGCTCTGATTTTTTCGTTTGTATATATACCTTGGACGCCGGTAGCACCAAAGGCAAGAATTGTTCCAGTCACTTAAGGGTGAGTGCCCAATCCATATATTTTTTATATATATATATATATATATATATATATATATATATATATATAGAAAAATACATATAATTACATAAAAGATTACATTAGTATACACGTAGAATTTAAATACCTATAAATGCATATATATTAAAATTCTACGTATATATTTAAATAATCTTTTAACATAATTATGTGATTTGATTAATTAAAATTTGATTGACATGCCTGACAACACAGGGAGAAAGTGCAGAGAATTTAATTTGCAAGCACTATATTTGACCCTGTAACTCTCCAAGACACCATAAAACTTGTACATAGGGGGTACTGTTTTACTCGGGAGACTTCGCTGAACTCAAATATTAGTGTTTCAAACTGGTAAATTGTATTACAACGATGATATTTCAAGTAAAAGTGACGTTTTTCACATTTTTTACAAACACTAATATTTGTGTTTAGTGAAGTCTCCCAAGAATAACAGTACCCCCCATGTACAGGTTTTATGGTGTTTTGGAAAGTTAGAGACTCACATATAAGGCTTGCATTTCATTTTTTTCACATTGAAATTTGCCAGATTGGTTATGTTGCCTTTGAGAGCGTATGGTAGCCCAGGAATGAGAATTACCCTAATGATGGCATACAATTTGCAAAAGTAGACAACCCGAGGTATTGCAAGTGGGGTATGTCCAGTCTTTCTTAGTAGCCACTTAGTCACAAACACTGGCCAAATATTTGTTTTTTGCTTTTTTCACACAAAAACAAATATGAACGCTAACGTTGGCCAGTGTTTGTGACTAAGTGGCTACTAAAAAAGACTAACATACCCCACTTTCAATACCTTGGCTTGTCTACTTTTTCAAATGCTATGTCATTATGGGGGTAATTCTCATTCCTGGGCTACCACACCGTCTCAAAGGTAACATTACTAATCTGGAAAATTTCAATTTGAAAATGGAATGTTCTATATTTGACCCTGTAACTTTCCAAAACAACATAAAACCTGTTAATGGGGGTTACTGTTGTACTCGTGAGACATTGCTGATTACAAATATGTGTATTTTTGTGCAGTAAAACAGAATTATGACATTCACAGTTAAAATGTCAGACGGAAATGCAAATTTAAAAAAAAATCTTATTTTCTCACATTTTTTTTTATTTTATTCATAATAAATTATGTTCCATATATGAATAGTTAATGATAAATTAAATCCCTGTTTCTCCTGAACAAAATTATATATAATAAGTGTGGGTGCATATAATTTGAAAGAGGGGAACTGTTGTAGAATTATTAACCCCTTATAACTTATATCCATTATTAGGCCCCTTATAAACTATATAATCCTTACTGGGCCCCTTTAATACTATATTCTCATATTCGGCTCTCATGCCTCGTAGTTTAAACTTTACAAGATTCCTTTGTTCGTAGAAACAGCATGTCAGCAGAAAATGCTAGAATCTTCTGATTCAAAGAACACACTGTAGCAGATAGTATTGATAGAGTGTATAATTGCCAAAGAGGCCTTGAGAATACTGAGGATACTAACCTTGAAAGACTAAAGGTACCAGCTACTCTTTATGGATAGCTGCCAAAATGCCCCCTCCCATCGAAAGAACTCCTCGTGCTAGCAAGATGGCGCTGAAATCTGGAGGAGAACTTTATGACGTCAGTTATGATGTAAGACGTAACACCCAACAGGGAGGGCATTTAACTAACCACTTCTTCTCTTAGCCAATTGACAATGTTTCCTCACTTTTTATCTTGATTTTGCAATGATGTAATTCTACCTTTAAAAAGGACTTGCAAGCCTGCTTTGTTCAGATGCTAATAAATTTCCTGAAGTTCTTTCATTTAACCTGAACCTTGTGTCAGTGTGAATTTACTTCTGCGTATACGCAATTTAAACATCTCTAATTTGGACAGGAACAGATAGTCATTCAAACTTCTTTGTTTGCTTAAAAGATTCCCTTATCAGAACTACGGGTGAACAGACATATAGCGCAAATTCCAGTTTTTGTTTGCGTTTTGTTTTGATCAGAACGTGCACTATTGACTCCGTCCTGAAGGGGTTAAACAAGTAAAGGAATATCCTTTTTTAGTTTTGAGAAACGATTTCACATGTAACTAACAGGTCAGTAAAGGGGATTTATACACAGAGGGATTTGAATTCCATAGATTGAATCTAGAACTCTACCATCTTAAAATATTATCAAATCTTTTAACAGTTTTTCTGCACATTAATGATGAAGTAATTAGTGTGCCGGTCTGATTCGTATATGTCAAAATCCATCAAAATGAGAACCTAAATCAAGGTCCAAACACACTCAGACACTTCCAAATGCTTCCTGCTGTAATGTATGCATTTTCCTTCCCAGTTATTCTTTAGTAAATCATGAGTACTTTTGTATGCAGAAACTTTGCTACTTTTTGAAGCTTCTGTTTTGAGTGTGTTTGGACCTCCTTACAAACCGATGCAAGCTCACAGAGAGCAGTTTTTAACACCATCACTTTGGGGATGTGAAGTAAGGGAGTTAGGGGCTGTAGAAGGGAGTATAGGGGCTGTGGTGGGAGCAAAGGGGCAATGTGGCTGGAAACGGGCAGTATGGTGGGACACGGGGCAGTATGGTGTGGGCACAGGCTGTAACGAGGGACACTGAGGCAATAAAGTGGTGTCACAGGGACAGTATGGTGGGGGTAAATGGGAAGTAGAGGGGGGGCAGGGGCTGTATGGTGGGGGTAAATGGGAAGTAGAGGGGGGACAGGGGCTATAGAGGGGGGAGACGGGCAGTAGACGCGTGTGAAAGGGGGGCAGAGGCAGGGTCTGTAGAGGGAAATAGAGGAGGCACAGGGGATAAAGAGGGGGGCACAAAAGCAATAGAGTGGGAAAAGGGCAGTATAGAGGGAAAGAGGGGCTGTAGAAGGGGGGCATGGACTGTATAGGGGGCAGAGGCTTTAGAGGGAAATAGAGGGGCTGTAGAGGGAAATAGAGGAGTTGTAGAGGGGCAGTATGGGGGGGGGCAGGGGTTATGGAGGGAAATAGAGGTGCTGTAGAGTGGCACATGGGGCAGTAGAGGAGGACAGGGTCAGTATGGTGGGGGCAGGGGCTGTAGAGGGGCTGTTAAGGGGCAGGGGTAGTGTGGTCGGGCAGGGGCAGTATAGTGGGGGTAGGGGCATAGAGGGGCTGTAGAGGGGGCAGGGGCAGTATGGTGGGGCAGGGGCTATAGAGGGACGTAGAGGGGCAGGGGCTATAGAGGGGCTGTAAAGGGGGCAGTATGGTGGGGGCAGGGGCTATAGAGGGACGTAGAGGGGACATGGGCAGTATGGTGGGGCAGAGGCTATAGAGGGAAATAGAAGTGCTGGAGAGGGGCACATGGGGCAGTAGAGGGGGCAGTAGAGGGGGCAGGGGCACTATGGTGGGGGCAGGGGCTTTAGATGGGCTGTAAAGGGGGCAGAGGTAGTATGGTGGGGCAGTTTCGTGGGGCAGGGACTGTAGAGGGGGCAGGGGCTATAGAGGGACATAGAGGGACAGGGGCTAAAGAGGGGCTGTAAAGGGGGCAGTATGGTGGGGGCAGGGGCTATAGAGGGAAATAGATGTGCTGTAGAGGGGTAGAGGGGTAGAGGGGGCGGGGGCACTATGGTGGGGCACGGGCTATAGAGGGGCTGTAAAGGGGGCAGGGGTAGTATGGTGGGGCAGTTTGGAGGGGCAGGGGCTGTAGAGGGGGCAGTATGGTGGGGGCAGAGGCTATAGAGGTGGCAGGGTAGTATGGTGGGGGCAGGGGCTATAGAGGTGGCAGGGGGAGTATAGTGGGGGCAGGGATAGTATGGTGGGGCAGGGGCAGTATGGTGGGGGCAGGGGCAGTATGGTGGGGGCAGGGGCAGTATGGTGGGGGCAGAGGCTATAGAGGTGGCAGGGTAGTATGGTGGGGGCAGGGGCTATAGAGGTGGCAGGGGGAGTATAGTGGGGGCAGGGATAGTATGGTGGGGCAGGGGCAGTATGGTGGGGGCAGGGGCAGTATGGTGGGGGCAGGGGCAGTATGGTGGGGGCAGGGGCAGTATGGTGGAGGCAGGGGGAGTATGGTGGGGGCAGGGGGAGTATGGTGGGGGCAGGGGGAGTATGGTGGAGGCAGGGGGAGTATGGTGGGGGCAGGGGGAGTATGGTGGGGGCAGGGGGAGTATGGTGGGGGCAGGGGGAGTATGGTGGGGGCAGGGGGCGTATGGTGGGGGCAGGGGGCGTATGGTGGGGGCAGGGGGCGTATGGTGGGGGCAGGGGGCGTATGGTGGGGGCAGGGGGAGTATGGTGGGGGCAGGGGGAGTATGGTGGGGGCAGGGGGAGTATGGTGGGGGCAGGGGGAGTATGGTGGGGGCAGGGGGAGTATGGTGGGGGAGTATGGTGGGGGAGTATGGTGGGGCAGGGGGAGTATGGTGGGGCAGGGGGAGTATGGTGGGGCAGGGGGAGTATGGTGGGGGCAGGGGGAGTATGGTGGGGGCAGGGGGAGTATGGTGGGGGCAGGGGGAGTATGGTGGGGGCAGGGGGAGTATGGTGGGGGCAGGGGGAGTATGGTGGGGCAGGGGGAGTATGGTGGGGCAGGGGGAGTATGGTGGGGGCAGGGGGAGTATGGTGGGGGCAGGGGGAGTATGGTGGGGGCAGGGGGAGTATGGTGGGGGCAGGGGGAGTATAGTGGGGGCAGGGATAGTATAGTGGGAGCAGGGGTAGTATAGTGGGAGCAGGGGTAGTATAGTGGGGTCAGGGGTAGTATAGTGGGGGCAGGGGCTGTAGAAAGGGGCTGCAAAAAAAGTTTTGATTTAAAAAAAAAAATAAACATACTAAAAGTTCTTCCCCTCCCAGAGGCTTACCTTGGGCCAGGAGGGAGAACCTTACCGCTGGTGGTCGGCTGGGACGGGCTACACTGGAGGCTGAAGCTGCAGTCAGGACCGCTGGGGAGTCTGGGAGCAGTAGAAGTCCTGCCCCCTTCTGACATCATCAGAGGAGGACGGCTGACTTCACTGCCCTGCTCCTGCTGTGTACTGGCTGCAGGGAGAGAGGTGAGTTTAAAAATCCGATTCTCCAGCCAGAGGCAGGGGATTCGGATTTTTGCGCCCCCCTCCTCTGGCGCCCTAAGGCGGCCGCCTGTGCCGCCTTATGGACGCGCCGGCCCTGGGGCTATGGGAAAAGCTCCTCTGAAATGCTCCTTTTTGGGTAGACATGCCTAGGGTTCATTTTGCATTGCATGGAAGTGTTTTTTTTTTTCTTACTCTAGTGTCCCCAGAAACAGGACATCAGAGAACAAACCTAGTACCAGGGTATGTTGGGTGCACATTAGGTTTGTCTAACCAGGACATTTGGCAGCAAGAAAACTTACCGTTGGATTGGTATGGCCTGTCAACTGAGCATAGATATTGCACGTACATACTGTTAACATTTTATATTAAGGAAAATTGATAATAGATTGATTAGTTCAAAATGGCAGACTTGGGAAAGAAGTCATTTTGCAGGTCTTTTCCCAAATCACACTGCACTGTTTAGTGAATGAACCGCCGTGATTTATTGATGCAATTTAATCCCAACCTTCAATTACTCCTATTCCTTCACCTAGTAGTGTTAAGAGTACAATTAGTGCAACATTAGATAATTTAAAAGGATACAAGGCAGCATGAGAATCAATGTTATGGAAGCCAGTCTCACTCTGATGTAACACGTGGTATTGTTGTTCCATCGAGGACTAGCTCTGTAGCTGATTAATGCCAGAGATATTATATATATCTCCCCAAACAGATATGCCGTCCCTGCTCCAATAGAATGAAAAACAGGATATTTATTTGCCTGGAAGTCAAAATCATTTAGTTAGCGTCACAGTGTACCTTACTGGTGCTGAAAATAACATCTTAAAAATAAAAGAATGAGTACCGTATATACTCGAGTATAAGTCGAGTTTTTCAGCTCACTTTTTGTGCTGAAAAACCCCAACTCGACTTATACTCGAGTTATTGTCTGTATTATGGCAATTTACATTGCCATAATACAGACCAGGACCGCCGGGCTCATTACAAGCCCAGCGGTCCTGTTGGGGGCTGGCAGAGAGCAGTAACTTACCTTTCCTGCAGCTCCTGTCAGCTCTCTTCTCTCTCCTCCGGTCCGGCCAGCTCCTCTGTCAGCTCCCACTGTAAGTCTCGCGAGAGCCGCGAGAGCTCGCGAGACTTACAGTGGGAGCTGACAGAGGAGCTGGCTGGACCGGAGGAGAGAGAAGGGAGCTGACAGGAGCTGCAGGAAAGGTAAGTTACTGCTCTCTGCCAGCCCCCTCCTAAACAGCCATTCCACTGGACCACCAGGGAATGAGAGCCCCCCTCCCTGGCCATGTATCAAGCAGGGAGGGGGGACGAAAATAAAATGAAATAAAAAAATATTACAATAAAAAAAATTAAATTAAAATAAAATAAAAATTAAATAATAAAATAAAAAAATACTTAAATAATTTGTTTTAAAAAATATTAAAATAAAAAAATTAGAATATTAAAATAAAAAGATTAAAATATTAAAATAACAAATTTGAAAATAATAAAAATGCCCTTCCCCCACCCAGTTCACACACACAAACACACACTCATACAAACACTCACTCTGCATTATATACACACACACTCTGCATTATATACACACACACACACTCATACAAACACACACTCTGCATTATATACACACACACACACACACACACACACTCATACAAACACACACTGCATTATATACACACACACTCATACAAACACACACACACACACTCTGCATTATATATACACTCACACAAACACACACACTCTGCATTATATACACACAGAGTGTGCACATATAATGCAGAGTGTGTGTTTGTATGAGTGTGTGTGTATATAATGCAGTGTGTGTGTTTGTATGAGTGTGTGTGTATATAATGCAGTGTTTGTATGAGTGTGTGTGTGTATATAATTATAAAAATCACAGAATTTCATAGCCCCAAGTTTTACCCTCGACTTATCCAAGAGGCATAGTATATTTCACAATTGTTGGTCACAAAACTGCACTCGACTTATACATGAGATCGACTTATACACGAGTATATACGGTAGATCATTTAGAAATGGTATGGATAAGTAGTTTATATAGGAGTTGTAGAATGGTATTGCAGGGTTGGTACATAAAGATCTGCAAATGGTTTCCATTCCAGTAGTCTTTACTGGTAAGCCATAAAGATAAAAATAAACAACATTTTCATAAGGAATCCTGGGTACAAATGTGAGTTTATTTTTTATGATTTTTTTTTTTTAAGTGAACCTGTTACCACTCCAACCACTCACCTTCCTGAGCAAATATATCCAGGACAAATAAGGAATAATTAAAAAACATTTGTAACAAAAGGCAAAGAAAAATCAGCAATAAAAATTCAGTAAAGGTTAAAATGAATAAATGGGATTAAACAGAATGTAACATTGAATGTAAAATAAACAGAATTTATCAATGCTTGAAAATCTGTAGTGGGAGTCTAAGCACAGGGCTTATTTATATTTGTATGGTAAAGTGTATTAAGTTTGTTTCTAGAACATCGCTAGGTGTCTTATGGTGATAATGTATAAATTCACATTCTATTAAAACACATGTGAAATGTTTCTCGCAGTTTATCTGAAAGACAGCTTTCCTATTTCATTTCCCCAGTGTGTATTGGTGACCTTTGGAATGAAAGCACATAACAAACCTACGCTCTCGCCATTGTTAATTTATAAATCTAAACAACTCCAAGGGATGTCAAAATGGCAGCCAATGTAAGAGCAATAAAATCATGGAGATGTTGGTGGGATAAAAAAACCTTCTAGAATAAATTAGTTCGATAAATTGCATAGTTTGCATTAGTAATATTTGGTAATAGTTTTCATAGAAAATATTCATTTTTGAATGAAATTACAAAAAACATGTGGTGATGTGCTTATAGTAAAATCGAATGATGCTGGCTAACCCTCTCCCCCAGGGTTAGCCTTTTTAATTTTTTTTACCACGTTACTCACCGCAAAAATGCCAACAAGCTCAAACCCAATGCACCATAACCACCCGCAGGCAAGGGAAGCCTTTGTGCACCATGATGGTTAATTGATGTTGCTTGTTTGGCTTTTCAGGTGAACAAATCTGTACATCACATACGCTGTGGTTATTCCTAAAAAAAAAATACAATGATTTAATTAGCAGGCTTTGCAAACCAACACTTGAACAGAGCATTTTACACTCCATCAAAGTATGTTGTCCAAATATGAGCAAAACTTTGGTGTAAGTTCCATATTGGCAATACAGTGGGTGAGGTGCCTGGCCGATGTCTGGGTGACCCTTGTTATGTGTCGTACACCATGAAAATGTTTGATTTAGAACTGGTGGATAGCCAGTAGCCGCCTAGTACCCTCACCAGGAAACTGGGCTGTGCTATATACATGTTATCTACTACAACAAAGGACTGTGTTAATATACCGTATATACTCGAGTATAAGCCGACCGAATATAAGCCGAGGCCCCTAATTTTACCCCCAAAAACTGGGAAAACGTATTGACTCGAGTATAAGACTAGGGTGGGAAATGCAGCAGCTGCTGGTAAATTTCTAAATAAAATTAGATCCTTAAAAAATTATATTAATTGAATATTTATTTAGTGTGTGTATATAATGAATGCAGTGTGTGTATGAGAATGCAGTGTGTATATGAGTGCAGTGTGTATATGAATGCAGTGTGTGTATATGAATGTAGTGTGTGTATGAGAATGCTGTGTGTATGAGTGCAGTGTGTGTGTATGAGAATGGTGTGTATGAGTGCAGTGTGTGTATGAGTGCAGTGTGTGTATGAGTGCAGTGTGTGTATGAGTGCAGTGTGTGTGTATGAGAATGCAGTGTGTGTATGAATGCTGTGTGTGTGTATGAATGCTGTGTGTGTGTGTATGAGAATGCTGTGTGTGTGTATGAGAATGCTGTGTGTGTGTATGAATGCAGTGTGTGTGTATGAATGCAGTGTGTGTGTATGAATGCAGTGTGTGTATGAATGCAGTGTGTGTGCGCATAAATGCAGTGTGTGTGCATGAATGCAGTGTGTGTGTGTATGAATGCAGTGTGTGTGTATGAGTGCAGTGTGTGTATGAATGCAGTGTGTGTGTGTATGAGTGCAGTGTGTGTATGAATGCTGTGTGTATGGATGCAGTGTGTGTGTATGAATGCTGTGTGTATGAATGCAGTGTGTGTGTGTGAGTGCAGTGTATGAGAATGCTGTGTGTGTGTGTATGAATGCTGTGTGTGTGTGTATGAATGCTGTGTGTGTGTGTATGAATGCTGTGTGTGTGTATGAATGCAGTGTGTGTGTATGAATGCAGTGTGTGTGCATGAATGCAGTGTGTGTGCATGAATGCAGTGTGTGTGTATGAGTGCAGTGTGTGTGTATGAGAATGCTGTGTGTATGTGTAGGAGTGCTGTGTGTATGAATGCAGTGTGTGTGTGTATGAGTGCAGTGTGTGTATGAATGCAGTGTGTGTGTGTATGAATGCTGTGTGTATGAGTGCAGTGTGTGTGTGTATGAGTGCTGTGTGTATGAGTGCTGTGTGTATGAGTGCTGTGTGTGTATGAATGCAGTGTGTGTGTATGAATGCAGTGTGTGTGTGTGAATGCAGTGTGTGTGTATGAATGCAGTGTGTGTGTATGAATGCAGTGTGTGTGTATGAATGCAGTGTGTGTGCATGAATGCAGTGTGTGTGCATGAATGCAGTGTGTGTGTATGAGTGCAGTGTGTGTGTATGAGTGCAGTGTGTGTATGAATGCAGTGTGTGTGTGTATGAATGCTGTGTGTATGAGTGCAGTGTGTGTGTATGAGTGCTGTGTGTGTGTATGAATGCAGTGTGTGTGTATGAATGCAGTGTGTGTACATGAATGCAGTGTGTGTGTGTATGAATGCAGTGTGTGTGTATGAATGCAGTGTGTGTGTGTATGAATGCTGTGTGTATGAGTGCAGTGTGTGTGTATGAGTGCAGTGTGTGTGTATGAGTGCAGTGTGTGTGTATGAGAATGCTGTGTGTATGAATGCTGTGTGTATGAGTGCAGTGTGTGTGTATGAGAATGCTGTGTGTGTGTATGAGAATGCTGTGTGTATGAATGCAGTGTGTGTGTATGAATGCAGTGTGTGTGCATGAATGCAGTGTGTGTGTGTGTATGAATGCAGTGTGTGTGTGTAATGCAGAGTGTGATGCAGAGCCTTGGTGGGGGGTGGGCATTTTTATTTTTTTATTATTTTAATATTTTTTTTGCTTCATTACATTTTTTTATTATTATTATTTTTTTATTTTATTATTATTTTTTATTTTATTTTATTTTTTTATTTTTATTTTTTTTATTATTATTAATATATATAAAATTTTTTCGTCCCCCCTCCCTGCTTGCTAGCTGGCCAGGGAGGGGGGCTCTCCTTGCCTGGTGGTCCAGTGGATGGGCACTGTGTAGGAGGGGGCTGTGGGGGCTGCAGAGAGATGTTACTTACCTTTCCTGCAGCTCCTGTCAGCTCTCTCCTCCTCCGCCGGTCCGTTCAGCACCTCGGTCAGCTCCCAGTGTAAATCTCGCGAGATTTACACTGTGAGCTGACAGAAGAGCTGAACGGACCGGCGGAGGAGGAGAGAGCTGACAGGAGCTGCAGGAAAGGTAAGTAACATCTCTCTGCAGCCCCCACAGCCCCTGTCTGTATTATGGCAATGCAAATTGCCATAATACAGACAATTGACTCGAGTATAAGCCGAGTTGGGGTTTTTCAGCACAAAAAATGTGCTGAAAAACTCGGCTTATACTCGAGTATATACGGTAATCAGAAGTTGCTCTGAAGGGACAGTAGGTCTAGATATCTGCCTGGCTGATCAAGATAGCCTTTTGTTGTCAGGGTGAACTTGCACAGAGGGGAAGGGAACTGTAGAAAGAATGGTGTAGTTTGTATATCCTGATGTGAAATGTGAAAAAGTCAGTTGCTGCTGTTTGCACCAAGGAGAAGCTGGTTTGTCTCTTCCTTGAAGTAACTATTCCTACAGTAATCGATCACTCACTATAGAGTGTTTCTAGTTCAGTAATTGTCAGTGACCCTGAGCGGTTAAAAATCCTGTAGTATCCGGAGCCAACTCTGCAGTATATCCTGTATTGCTGGTGGATAAAGTGGCTCAAAGCCCGAGTCATAGCACTTAGTATAGCGATCGTCTGTGAAAGTTAACGAAAGTTAACTGGTGAACACACTACCAACGCGGAGTCCTAGTATTTAGAGGAGCAGTTAGTGGTGCAAGTTAGGTGTAAGAAACCCATGGACTATAGCATTCTGGAACTAGAATAGCTTCAGTGCCAGAGACACCAGGGCCATATCGTCACAATCTATATAAAACAAAACACACAAACCCGAACCCCCCCCCACCCCCCTTCCAAAATAATCATTGCTGCAGTCATGCAAATGGATATATGTTGATAAATAATGGGGAAAATACTTGCCTACCTCATCATACAAGATTACTTTACTCGCCCTAATTGGCAACACTAAGAAGTAACAAGCTCATTAAAATTAATTGGGGGTCTGTATATACCCCATATTTTCAGAAAGGGACCTCTAATTGTTTTAATAAAATCGGTCCGTAAGATGCTTAAAACTGTGTCGGGGTGGAAATGTAGACATGTCCTGATGTATCAATGAAAAGGGGTATCTGGGAATAACTTGGTTATTATAATTGAATAACTTGGTTTATAGTAAGGAATATATATTAATTGTAAATGTTAATATGTCAACGTGTGCTCTGAAAGTGAAATTAACATTCTGTAAAAGATTTAAAAATCACATATAAATTTAAGGTGACTAACTGAAATTGTTGGTTTAATCTATAAAACTCAGGATTGCTACGAGCTTGAATAGAAATAAAATCATTTTTTCTGAAATATTTTTTTTTTTTTTGTAAATATGATTTTTATTACCATATAGACGGGTCAATGTGAGACTCGCAGGTCTCTAGTTGCATGTAAATCAATTGTATAGGACACAACATGTGTCAGAACATAAGAAAGTATAATACACAATATTTATCATGTTTGGTTGGGCGCACAGGCCCGCAATAACATTGGACTCGCAGGTCAACCATAGTAAGCGGTCCTGTCTAATGGACCGGGCAACAATGAAATCTTTTAGCTTCATTCATGGCAGAAGATTGAGACTAATCCTAACCTGTAGCATATATTCCGGGTCATATGGACTCTGTAAGATCCTGGTATAACATATGGGAATAGTCGATCTCTTCTGCAGCATCTACCTATCCCTGTCTGGTAACCGACCTAATTAAGCCTTTTGTACTAGGTTAGAGCTCCGCACCTTTCTGGTCGGTGCGTATTAATTGGGACGGGGGTTGGGGGGGGATAGGGTCGGATAGGGAAGGAGGAGTAGGGTTAGTGTGTTGTCTCCGTATCAGTCGGTCTTGGGCTCTTAGGTGTTAGACTCGTCAGTATCATCTGGAATTCTGGTTTCGCAGTCGTCAGTATCCACTGCGTCCAGATGTCTAGATATGTCTGTTGTTGCGGTCCAGCCGCGTACATAGTGAGTTCCTCTATGGCTCTGAGGTCTTCCATTTGGGCAAACCATAAGGGTAGGGACGGGGTCTCTTTCGTCTTCCAGTACCTTGGGATCGTCTGCTTTGCTATGTTTATGATCCGGATCGTGAGCGATTTTTTTATATTTGGATGTGGAGATGTTTGTGTGGTGGAGCAGCATGGCTGCCGGTTCAAATGGTGGGGGATTGTCCGAAAAGCGGGTTATAATACCGTGAATTGTGTGCCAGAAGGGTTGTATCAGTTTGCAATCCCACCAGATATGTCTGAGTGTGCCTATCACCTTTTCGCACCTCCAGCAGAGGCGAGACTCATTCGTGTTTATGTGATGTGCTGTGGCTGGTGTGCGATACCAGCGTGTGAGCAATTTATAGGCTGTCTCTTGGCTCTTGCTGAATATGGAGCAGTGGTGTATGATATTACACATCTTCTCCCATTCCAGGGCGCTAAAGGTTTGGTTCACGGATTCCTCCCATTTACCCATAAAATTCGGTGTTTCAATTGGTGTTTGTGACTGGAGAAGGGAGTACAGGTGCGATACCCCATGTGGTAAGGAGTCCGGGTCAGAGCATAGTCTTTCAAAGACCGTGAGATCTCTGCCGAGTGCCTGGCCCTGTGGGAGTAGCTTTATGAAATTGCGTAGCTGTTCGTATTTAAAACGTGTTAGGAAGGGTTGGGAGGTCTCCCCACACAATTCTGTTAGGCTTTTCATTCCTCGTCTAGTGCAGACGTGTTGTAGGCGAGGCAGGGGGTCGTTTACTAGTGCCCTGAAGGCCCTCGGGTCCAGACCCGGCGGGAAGTCCGGGTTCTGAACCAGGGGTAGCAGCGGGGACGGGTATGTGGAGAGGGCATGTCGTCCGACACTGCCTCGCCACACCCTCAGTGTTGCTTTTGTGTAGGTCGAGTATCGTGTTTCCCTCCCTGACCCCCTGGCGGGGAGCCACGGAAGGAGGGCGGCTGGTATGCCCGCGTCGCACTCCTCTGCTGTTTTCCAGAGCTTGCTAACCCCCGGTTTGGACCACTCTACCACACGTTGCAGGTGGCATGCTTTGTAATATAAGGCAAAGTCTGGTAGGGCGAGACCGCCTTTGTCTTTGGGTTGTGACAGTAGTGTATGTTTCAGTCTGGGTCTCCTCCCATCCCAAACGTAGGATCCCAGTGCACCCCGGAGTGTCGTGAAAAAGGAAGTTGGCATCACTATGGGCAATGCCTGAAAGAGGTATAGCAGTCTCGGTAAGAAATTCATCTTTACGACTTGCACCCTACCTAGCCAGGCTATGTGGGGATAGGCCCACTCCCTCATCTCCTTTCGAAACTGGGTCAGCAGTGGGGTGAAGTTGGCAGAGTATAAATTCGTCACGTTCGCTGTCAGCCAGGTGCCTAGGTAGCGTATTTTGTCTAAAGCCCATTGGAAGTTATGACTCCTACGCAATTGGTCGGCTCTATGCGCGGGTACATTGATATTTAGGATTGTAACGGAGCTCCGTGTACTCCGACCGAGTACCCTCCGTTGATGGATGCTTCCTAGCTTGCGCCGAGGACCACAAGCACCGCACTGGACACCACAACCACCGCACACTCCACAACCGCTGTAGCTTAACTGGAGCCGCACCGTCTTCCTTCCACCCTGAATTGGTTTCTGTCCTCCAGCACCGTGTGGGGAAGACCTCTCCTCCAGGAGAGCGTATCCGGAACAAGCTCTTAAAAGAGCTAAGTGATTAAAGCTCAGGGGACGAGGCTACGTTTTGAAGGGTCAAGAAGAACTGAGGACTGGGACACCCAGCTTGCTTTTTATTACAAAAAGGTACACACAGGGCACTCCCAGGGGGAGGTTGAAATTAACCAATCACATACATGGTACCACCCCCACGTCTCCTCCCCTCAGATAAACATATAACATAATTATAGCATACAGTAAAAATACAGTTTTCACACATACACTGTAACTTTAAAACTATACATTCAATCTCCATAAAAATTACACTCAGCATACATCAAACATAAACACTTCCAAAAATCAGCCAAATCCCTCCAGTGGATCAAAAATTAGCTGGAGGTCCCTTTATGACCGACCGCAAGCACAATTTCCTGCCCAAAACAGTTCCATAGATTTGGGCTGTGCGGTCGGTCAATTTCATGCCGAAAAACGACTAAGTCCCATTTCGAACGGGACTTAGTCTCTGGAGCTGAAAAACGAAGTGTAGGAGAAGGTAAGGGTCAGCGGTGTTCGGTAAAATGTGTAGCCGATTTCAGTTCCACAGAATCTTTAGCATACACCGCTGACCGCATTCGAATGAACAAAGATGGCCGCCGCCACGTGTTCCTTTGCACGAACTGCGGCCACCCAGCGGTCCGCAATTAACCTGCAGTAACCTCACAGCCTGGGAGGTAAATTGCCTGCATACTTTAACTTCTGGGTGGTCCGCCTGTGTAATACTTGGTTCAGTAAGCCCTATTTACTGAACCAAGTGGGGGAAAGCCAGGGGCAAGTTATTTTACAGGTCTGGGGACATAGTCTTAAAGGGGTATTGTTCAGCAAAGTCACAATATGTCCCCAGACGGTTCTTAAAGGGCCATACACACCCAATATAAGTTAATAAGTTTTCAGGGGCACAATCTTCCAGGGGCCATAGTCATGAGGAAGGAGGCTGGCAAATAGGCTTCTCCACAATCCAGGGAAGCAGGGCAATTTTCCATTTAAAGGGCCAGTTACAAATAGCGATTTGTAACAAGGATATAAGATTTTGAAAAGTTAATTTTCAAGCCCGAGAGGAGCCCAAATGCCCGGAACGCCTGCACTAGATTGGGTAGGGAGATCTTTGGTTGGGTAATAAAAAATAACAGGTCGTCCGCGTATGCGGCTATTTTATGATGTGTATCCCCTGTATATAGGCCGGTGATGTTGGGGTGGCATCTGATGGTGTTTAAGAATGGCTCCAGGGCCAACACAAATAGTAACGGGGAGAGGGGACAGCCCTGGCATGTGCCATTGTGTATCGGAAAGGCCTCTGTTAGTACCCCGTTGACCAACACGTGTGCGGTCGGCTTGGAGTAGAGGGCTCCAATCCATCCCCAGAGGTGTGGTCCCAGACCCATATGTGTCAGCGTCCGGAACATATATTCCCAGCTGACCCTGTCAAAGGCCTTCTCCGCGTCCGTGGAGAGTAGGAGAAGGCCCGAGTCCGCTCCAGATTTCCTGTGCATAAGCGTGAGGGCCCTAATGGTGTTGTCCCAGGCTTCCCGGCCCATCACAAAACCCACATGGTCCGCGTGAACCAGACTGGGCACGTGTGTTTGGAGTCTGGTCGCTAGGACCTTTGCCAGAAGTTTGAGATCTGTGTTGATGAGGGAGATAGGCCGGTAGCTCCCACAGTGCTCCCGGTCCTTTCCCTCCTTGGGGATGATGGTGATGTGTGCAGTGAGTGCTTGCTCGGGAAGGTCGTGTCCCTCTCTGATTGCATTAAACATGTCTACTAACGGGGAGTATAATATATATATATATATGGGTGGAAAAATCTACCCTGGATGAGTGGAGAAAATAGTAAAGTGAATTGGTGTCTTGAAAAACAGAATAAATAAAAATAGTAAAAATAGTAATATATAGTAGGAAGAAGTTCTCAACTGGTAAAAGAGCTTCCCATTAGAGCTCTGGAACAATGAAACTGTATATAAGGGGAATTAACCCTAAACGTACCAGGAGATCTTCTAACTATAAAGAGAAAAACAGCAGTACTAGCCCAGAATGTATCCAATACGTAAAAAACACACTGGTAAATATAAAATATCTAAACGTCTCCCAATTAAAAAATTGTAGTCTCTGTAATTAGTAGATAGGTCCAAAAAAATAGCTAAAGATCCTTAAAATATAAAGATGCCAAGTGGACAAAAAATCCTTTGAAAGGTGAGATAAAATCGGTATAAATAAATGTAACAGTGGATACAGACTGCCAGTAACGAAATATGAATACGTCCCAGCTACACTGTATCACTATCTGTAATAATATATCTGTATGATAACAGACAAACATAAAAATGCAATCATATGCCATGCAACAAGGGCTTCTGATCACACACTAGGTCACTGGCATAGATCTAGAGTGATATAAAATGAATGTCCTCTAGTACTTGGTAAAAACAGCAAACACCCATCTTTTGAATAAAAGATATATATATTACATTTATTTGCACAGCATCATCAATAATAAAAAATGAAAACGTAATAAATAGTATGAAAAATCAAAAAGTCAAGTGGATATATTTACAAAGTCCTTTGGAATAAGCAGAGTCCAGGTTAAGCGGTTACTCACTAAACCTCTGGCCGATCAAGAGGTAGCAGTAAAAAGAAAAATCGGGAAGTTGGTTGTCAAAGTCTTCGCGTGCGTCTCACTTAGTCTCGATCTGCGTTCCACTGGATCTCGGTGAAATTGCGGCTCCTGCCGTAAATCGCCTTACGCGTTTCGTGACTGAATGGTGTCACTTCTTCAGAGGCTTCAGAGGCTCGGGGAGTATAATATGTCTGCGAATCTCTTGTAGTATTTTAGGGGCAGTCCATCAGGGCCTAGGCTCCTCCCGGGCTTAGAGCTTTTGATCGCAAGCGCCAGTTCCTCAGGGGTAACGGGTTCGTCCAGCTGGTCCGCTATGTCTGTTGATAGGGAGGGGAGTGTATGGGCCGAAAGGTATTCGTCTATAGAGTCACGGAGTCTGCGGGTGTGTGAGTCTGTGTGTGGCCGTGGCATCGCGTAAAGTTCCGTGTAATATGCCCTAATGATCTCCTGAATCTTAGTGGGGTGCCTGTGAAGGATTCCTCCCTTGTCTCGAATGCGGTCAATGTAAGTGTCTTGTCTCTTTTTATTGAGCATGCGCGCTAACAGTTTCCCACTCTTGTTGCCATTTACGTGGAAGAAAGCCCTGTTGCGCAATGCGGCCCTGTGGTGTTGGGAGTGCAGGAGTGTAGTCAGCTCTCTCCGTAGACTTAGCAATGTCGCCTGGCGCGTGGGGAGTTGTAGTCGTTTATTGAGGGCATCTACGTGTGGTATGTCTGCCAGTAGTGAGGCCATGCGTGCCTCCCTCTGTCTCTTGAGGAGTGCGCCCTTTTGTATGAAATGCCCCCTAACAACACTTTTGTGTGCTTCCCATCGTATGGTGGGGGACGTTTGGGTACCATTGTGTGTGAAGTATTCTTGTAATGTAGTTTCTATGTCGGCCGTTAGTTCTGGCTTGGCCAATAGGGCCTCATTTAACCTCCATTTGGAGATCTTGGGTCTGAATAGCGGGGACTTCAGGGTGACCGACACCGGTGCATGGTCCGACCATGTTGCAGTGCCCTGGTCAGCCCGAAGTGCCAGCGGTAGGTGGTATTGTGGCATAAAGAGGTAGTCGATGCGGGTGTAGGAATTATGTGGATGTGAGTAAAAGGAATAATCCCTTTCATCGGGGTGTAGGGCTCTCCAGCAGTCCACGAGCCTTTCCCTCGCCAAAAGGGCCCTGATCGCTGTGAGATGTTGGGTGGGGACGTGAGAGCGACCCAGGGAAGAGTCCCATTTAGGGTCCAGAGCCACGTTCAGGTCTCCCCCCAGTACCAGCACTCCCTCTGTGAAACTCTTAAGGGTGCGGAGTATCCGGGCCAGGAAACGATATTGTCTACAGTTTGGGGCGTAGACGTTAGCGAAAGTGTATATTGAGCCTGCTATCTCCCCCTTTATGAAAATGTACCGTCCCTCTGGGTCGGTCATCACCCCCTTTTCTTTAAACGGAATGCGTTTGTGGAGCAGTATTGCTGTCCCCCTGGATTTCCCACCCTGGAAGTCACTGTAGTATCCGATGGGATAGTGTTGATTGGTCAGTGTGGGTCGTGACCCCTTTCTGAAGTGTGTCTCCTGTAAAAACACTATGGATGCCTTATGGGAGAGGAAGTCCCTCATGGCTCCCGATCTTTTCTCGGGTTTGTTTAAGCCCCTAGCATTGAGGGAGAGAACCGTTATGGGGGCTGGGGTAGTGGACATGGCCGAGACCTGTCAGTCGGGTGTATGAGTGCTGTCTTGTCCGTCCGGCGGTCAAGTGCTAGGATGGGGTAAGGGGGGTGCAGGGGAGTATAGGGTAGTTGGGGTGGAAAGGGTCAGGGGTAGTATGTATACAGTCGCTGTGGTCAGCGGCGTTGGAAAAGAGCGCCGGGGGGCTGGGGCACCTGATACTTGTCGCTCACTCCAGTAGGGCAGTTGAAGGAGTCCCGGAATTCCCAAGTGGGCAGGGCCCAGGGGACCAAGTGCGCTCGCAAATCGGTCGTCGCTGACCACTATGGCCTCTCGGGGCTCCACCCAGTCAGGATCTTCCGTCTCCCCGGCTTACGGCACTATATCTATCAAGGAATGAAACATATTTGTCAACCTCACCTTAGAAGAACATTAGTAACTTTAACATGGATATCAGCCATAATAAAAAGAACAATTCAACATGGATCCCACTTGTACCTCCATCGTGTAGGTCACCTAGTGGCCTGCCACGGGACCCTCCCCCCACCCTCGTCTCCATTCCCTCCCATCCTCTTGTCCCCCTAGGTCAGGGGTAGGCAACCTACGGCACTAGTGCCATGCACGGCACTCAAGGTGTCTTTGCACGGCACTCAAGGCTGCTAGAGCCAAACAGGATCTGGCCTATCAGGAGTCCCAGTAAAACTTCAGATATCTGCTAATCCGAAAAGGTGGTGAAGGACAATCCTCAATTTATGCAATGCAGCACGTAGAGGTAGTGATCTCAGATCACTTCCTCCCAGCACCTGTGAATAGGAATCCACACTGTAATAGAGCAGCTGGAAGGCACCCACACTGCTAGATATACACAGAAATGCAGAATAACCCTCCCATGATACAAATAATACGGACAGCCCAGACACAAACATACACACAATCCGCACAAATGAAACACCACTAACAATCCACATGCATACACACAACCCCACATGCAATACCTCAAACAGCCCCCATACACTACCAAACACACACACTGTGACATATCCATCCATCCACACACACACACACACACACACACAATTCCACAAGCAGCCCCCATACACAGCCCACATTCATATGTATCATACACAATACCATAAACTACTCATGAACATATACAATATAATAGCTCATATACGCAGGGCCGTCTTTAATGCAGGGCAAACTGTCCAGCTGCACCGTGAGCCCTGCTGGCCTCAACAATTTCTAACCCTCTGGCCGGTAATCCGCACACTAAGGAGGCCCACCGGGTGGCCCATGCACAAAGGACCACCTGGTGGGCTTCTGTCAGCAGGGGCCCGGTCACACGCTGAGGCGCTTTAACAGCGGGAGCGGGCCCCTTGCTTTTCGGCAGCGGCTGGGAGGAAGTGACGGCCGCGCACCACTTCCTCCCACAAAGAGAGGAGCGCGCGGGAAAGAAGAGTAGGCAGATTGGAGGGGGGCTGGCCGCGAGCGCTAGACCCCAACTCCCAACACCTTTCAGCCACCAGTAGGAAAGGTAGGAAACTGGAGGGTTGGTTTTAAAGTGTATGTCTGTGTCAGTATATCTGTCAGTGTGTGTGAGTGTCATGTTTGTGTGTCAGTATATCTGTGTGTGTGTGTCTGTGTGTCAGTATGTGTCAATATGTCTTTGTGTGTGTCAGTATGTGTATCAGTATGTCTGTGTGTATCAGTATATCTGTGTGTGTCAGTATATCTGTGTGTGTGTCAGTATGTTTGTATGTCAGCATGTCTGTGTGTGTGTCAGTATATCTGTGTGTGTGTGCGCGTCAGTATGTCTGTGTCTGTATCTGTGTGTGTGCGCGCGCATTTCAGTGTGTATATATCTGTGTGTGTGTGTGTATATGTGCATACATCTCAACATTCACACACTAACACTGCACACAAATACACCCCTGCATTCAAATTTCAACACTATGTACAAACACATGTCTGTGTTACACACCAAAATTATATGTAAATACACCCCTGCATTAAAAAACCAACACTACACAAATACATGCTTGCAATCACGCCAACACCACAAACAAACATATTCCATACAAAAACCTGTTTACATTCAAACACACAAAAACTGCTTAGTGCTAAATACAGACCTGGAAACATGGGTAAATGGTAGAGCCCCAGCTGTCAATGCATTCTGGAGTTGCACGACAGATGGGGATCTACCTTTTAATCACCCGTGCAACAGGGAGACCCCCCAAAAACTCTTGCACCTCTCTACTTTAGGTCCGCCACTGCGTTGAGGTGGAGGACGTGATTGCATGCCTGGGGAGGGGGGACAGGGTCCAGGGGGCCCCAAGCAAATGCTTTGCCCAGGGTCCAGTCACTATTAAAGATGGCCCTGCATATATGCACAAATACAACGACACAAAGCAATTACAGAAAAAATAACACAAGCAGAATACGGCAGCATACACACCTCGATAAAAAAAAAAATAGGACCGGCACGCTGCGGGACATCACAATCCTATATTGGCACAGTGCTGCTAAAAGGTTGCCTACCCCTGCCCTAGGTTATCCCCCTCTCTCTTCTTTCCCCCGCCCCGGTGGGTAAAACCCGGCCTTGATGGCGAGCTCCTGGGAGCTAGTATTGTGGGGTCTAGCCATCGGACGGATGGGGTATACTACATCCCTCGTTCTTCTCTTGAGCATAAGGCCCATTATGCGTCTCTTTCCCTCGATAAGGAAGCAGGTTAATAGTGTCCCCCCTCCCCCTGAGCTAGCCCCTCCAAACTCTTGAGTGTTCCCTTATTTGTCCTCCCTCCCCCCCTATCTGGAGCCGCAGCTCTAGCAATACTTGCTGTGTCAAAAGGCACATCAACGTTCATAGAGTGGTGGGGCATCAGAGGCACCCCGATGTAAGGTCCAAAGTTCACATCATGCCTGCGGTATCAGGGTAACAGTCCCGAGGCCAAGGCGTCTAGCAGGCGTGGCTGTTTTCAGTTGGGCATCCCCACTGGTCTAGTCGTCTGTGAGCGAGGTGGTCTCAGTCTCTGCGGACGGGGGCCCATGCCTTGCGGTCTGGGGGAAAAGGTGTAACAATTCAGCGGGTTCGGCCAGGGTAGCGTCTCCGGTGTCAGGTGTAGCTCTTTCTGGAGCGCCTGAGTATCTTCCTCCCCTAGGACCATGAAGGGGCCGTTGGGAGTCACAACCTGCAGTCCTGTGGGAAAACACCAGCGGTACCTCAGCTGGGCGGTTTGCAGTTGTCTCGTTAGGGGCTTTATCGCTCTTCTGTATGCCAGGGTTGCTGGGGACAGATCGGGGAATAGGTGAATCTCCGAGCCTTCCAGTAAGATTTTATCTGTGTTTCTGGCTTTGCGGAGGATCTCCTCTTTCAGGGGGAAGCTCTCCAGACAGCAAATGATGTCACGGGATGGGCCTTCAGGGGGTCCCTGGGGCCTAAGTGCGCGATGCGCTCGTACAAAGCCTATAGGCGTCTGAAGCGGGCGGGCCAGCAGTCTGTTAAATAGATCTGACAAGGTGGCTTGAATAGGGGTATTCTTGTCCAGTCCCTCAGGCACCCCCCTGATGCGGATGTTCTGTCTCCTACCCCTGTTATCCAGGTCCTCAATATGAAGTGCCATTTGCTGTTGTACCTTCGTATGGGATTGCAGCATGTCAGTGTTTGCTGCCTGTGCTGCAGACATGTGGTCGCTGTCTGCCTCAAGCTGGGCCACTTTCTGGCTGAGGCCTTGTATCTCCTCTCGCAGTGCGTGGAGCTCTGTAGTGATGGAGGTGCGGAGTTCTGCATTTGCCTGCTTCAGGTCTGCTTTTGTGGGTAGTTGTTGCAGTATGGACATCAGCTCAGGGGTGGAGGATTGGGAGTTCGTTGGCGTGTGTTCTCCCTGTGGGGACCGCGGGCGGGAAAAGCCCGAGGCCGTGGAGTCAGTTGAGGCCTGTTGGTCCGGGTCTGCCTGTGCCACGAGGTACTGCTTCATGGAGGGGTTCGGAGTACTTTTCGGGGTGTCCGCGGGTCTTTGGGCACTTGATGTGCGGTGAGTTTTCCCCATTTATGAGCGTTTGGCTGTGCGTTCGGTGAGGTTTAGTGCAAAGCCGGCGGGGAGCTCACGGTTTAGGCAGCCATGTTTGCGGACCTCCAAGCCACGCCCCCTCTGAAATAGTTTTTATTAACAAAGATTTGATAAAACATAAAACCTATGTGGACAAAAGAATGAGCAAACTTCGCTCCCACTGCCGTCCTGCCGATTTCCACATAACGTAAGTACAATTTGAAGAGTTTAAGATTACATGGATTTACAACTTTTAAATATTAAAATATATTGAAATAAATCTACCAATATATCAAATGATATATATATATATATATATTAAAATATTAAACTTTTAAAATAATTAACTAATTTTAAAAACTTATCCAAAAATATTAAACCAAGACTGAAATCATTCCTTTCTATTCTACAAGGCAATGTGAACTATAGTTGCACAGTGAACCTGTAGGTATCTATTCAATAGGGTAGTGGGGGGATAGAATTTTCTGTCTACCTTATTGTATAGAGATATGGAAACTGAAGGTGTGTTATAAATATTAATGTATATGTAAGGGTGCAAAGGGTCTTATTTACAGTAGAAATCTCTACTTTATTCAATGTATTACGTCAAAGCCATGAATGTTGCAAGATATTTACATTAAGTAAATCGCATATAAGTTATATATATATTATATATATATATATATATATATATATATATATATATATATAATAAACAATACAACAAATAATAAATATAATAAAAATCTAATACCTGGCAAAAGTTGGACATAGAGTAAAAAACAAGGTCGACAATGTACTCTGGTTGGAATCTACCGATATAACTGGAAGAAAAAATAGAATGATGCTTTCAGTATGAAGGATATATTTTCTAATAGATTATTGTAAATGTATATCTGACTTGTGAAATATTTCTTATAAATGGTAATGGTGTGTATTTATCACAAATATAGTATTGTAGTTTTCCTGGAAAGTTTTCTACAATTATAAATAAACTCCAAGCACATTTATGCTGCCATTGTTACTTTACTATAAAATAATAATAAAATATGGGCACGTTAATGGAAGCCACTCAACGTGATACAATGGTGAACATCTCTCAAAGCAGCTGATACCATTGTATATTAATAAAAAAAATTAAGTGAAAGGTTTTCCAAGACTGGGCGCTGGCACTCAGTAGTAACAGTAACAATGCTTACCTTATTGTAGGCACAGCTGCAGCGCTGACCGGGCCTCTAAAGATATAGAGCACATCGGGTGGCCCTAAATGCTGGGGCCGGGTTCAGGACCGTGGGCCGTAGTTTGAGGACCCCTGATGTATACTGTCTTGCAATGTATGATATTGCCTGATGCTTTAGCCCTTGTGTACCTACGAACCGTATCAATGCCAGATGGCTGGCAACAATGCACCCACGGGGCACCAAGGGTATACACCTATATACTATTAGGAATAGGCCGAAAGGCAGTATCACGAGGCAGGGGTCCATGCGTCCACATGTCCGGTGCTATGATACTTTCTCGCTGGATGTTGGGGACAGTGTGACAGAACAGATGAGACAACAGCAGATGGAGAGGGGTACCGGTTGCAACGGTCGAGGGCAGATGAATAGATTGAGATGAGGTCCAACCATAGAGGGTAACCGCCATAGCTCATACACCATGTATCCAAGATGCATATACAAATCACCTCCCTAAACGTTAAGGGCCTAAACGCACCAAAAAAGAGGCGTCTGTTAGTTCGGAAACTTAAACGGTTAAGCCCGGATATAGCCTACCTACAGGAAACCCATTTACCGGTTAACCTTAGCCTTCAATTAAAAGACCACGTATACACCAATAGCCATGAAGTCAGAACACATCGTAAAAGGAATGGGGTAGCAATACTTATTCACAAAAGGTGCCCCATCAACATGACACATGTAGAACCAGACTCGGAGGGACAGTATATAATCGTTTTGGGAACGTTCTACTCACACGCCATAGACCTCATTAACATATATGCACCCAACGAGCGGACACCAGAATTCTGGGACCATCTCAAAGCCACATTAGGGAGACTACCTCCCGGTTTCATCATCACGGGGGACGACGTCTTTAATGCTGTGCCGTGTCCGGCTGTCAACAGGAGCACGGGAGGCAGAGGCAACCAAGACAAGTTGGCACATAAATTTATACCCATCAACAGGACTGATAGATGTCCAGAGAGCGCACCATACAGGCAACGTGGATTACACATACTACTCGGCACCACATGACACATATTCACACATATTAGACTATTTCCTAGTAAACGACCAAACTGTAAATAAGATAACGAGGTCATCAATAGGATCCATCACGTAGTCAGACCACGCTGACATAACTTGCTTGATAACCTATGCACAACGTCCCCATGGACGTGGAAACTAAACGCATCATTGCTTAAAGACCGGAACAATTTGGCAACCATACAAAAAGAAATTAAGGAATACTTCCAATTAAACTCCTCGGCCGAACTGACACCTGCTACTGTGTGGGCTACACACAAAACAGTAATTAGGGGAGCCCTAATAAGGGAAGCAACTAGGAAAAAGAAAAACAAAAAAACAAAAATTAAAAACCTTACTCAGTGCCCTAAAAAAGGCTGAACAACGGCACAAGATGGACCCATCCCCCGACAATCTCCATGACTATCACGTATTCATCCGCACATACAAATATGGTTAATGGCATTTACTGTCTTGACAGGAAAATTTGTGCCGAGCAACATTACTGTCCGGACAGGAAAAGTTGTGCTGAGCAGCAATCATGCCCATGTGTCACGAGCGTGGGCTATAGGCCCAGCCAAGACAGTGGGGAGAGTGTGGAAGTGACAGGGTTAATGACACCAGACCCCTGGTTACCTGTTGCTAGTCCCAGCAACCACTAAATTAACCCCTGCAATCCCTTCTACACTAACCCCCTAATACACACTTTACTGCCACCACCAAGACTTTTAAACCCGGGCGTCTTAGGTTACCCCACACACAGGAGAATTATAGAATCACAGTTCTACTTTTACTGATCAAACACATATAATTAACCCTTTTTAGTAACGTGTTACCTGCTTTCCTCTGGAGAGTGAAGCTCTTATAGAACAGAGACACAAGCTGATTAAGTAAATATTTAATCTGGCAATAAAAGATTCACAGTGCTGAGTACAAACTACAGAAATAAATGACATACAGATAACAAATTGCAAAACAGTACATAAAATAAAATAGGAGAAAACACAAGAAATTCCTTACATATATTTACCCCATATAGAATTCTTGTGGGAGTCTTAGATGGTATTGGTCTCCTAGAAGTTACTGACAAAAGAAAAATGAATAACTGAACTCTTTGGATAGTCCAGCACCCTCATTATATATCTAAACTAGTTGTTTCTCAGTGGGCAGACCCCTGGGGGGTCAGGGGGGGGGGGGGATTGGGGGGGGGGGGGTTGGTCTGGCAGTCTATTGTCCACGCTATGAAATTCCTTGTGTCCAGCTCTGGTGATGGCTATCTAGATGTTTTATGGTCTAGGCCTGGTGCAAGATCAAAGACCACAATAAATGTCATCCCAAGGTTTACAAAAACAAACAAACAAACAAACAACTCTTAACATATTTAAACACACATCAAACAAGAACTCATGCTTTTGGCATGACACCATGGAAACCTGGTAATTACTTTTGGGGTCAAAGGCCGGTCATGGCCAATCAAATCCACAGGAAGGGTTTGTGCTGAGCAGCAATCATGCACATGGAAACTTGGTAATTGCCTTTGGGGTCTAATGCCGGTTACAGCCAATTGGATCCACAGGAAAGGTATTTAAACCCAATTCCCTCTTGCTCATTGCCCTGTCGTGGTTTCATGCCTATGGTTATCCGAGAGTGCGTTCCAGATCTTGATTTTCTGGTATTTGACTTTGGCTTTGTTTTGGCTTCCCTGATATCTGGTATCCTTGACTTTTGGCTTTGCCCCCTTCTTTGTGTCTGATTCTGTGTCCCTGACCTCTGCAAGTATTTTGACTATTCTTGAAGACGTTAAGTCCAGGCATTCTGAGGTCTGGTAATAAGTTATTCTTAGTCCTAGATGTGACACAGTACTGTGTGCTGGATCAACTTGTAATCCTGACAATGACTTAAAGACATTTCGACGTCTCATAAAGAAAACACCACGCCACCGCCAGAGCCATGATTTGGTCCAAACAAACTTTCTACGAACAGAAAATGACACTATGCTGGCCAGAATAGTGCGCCCACTCACCCGACAGACTCACATCTCAGACTCACATGATGACAACCCAACTGACGTTACAGAAGCCATACAAACATACCTACACAAGCAAACATTACCGAAACTGGGTCCAGCCGCTAGGGCGACACTGGGTGGCGAAATTACCGTAGACGAAATAGATAGAGCTATATCAACTTTAAAAGGACATAATGCCCCGGGGCCCATATTATTAATAAACCACAATGCCAAAATACTTGTGAAAGTGCTAGCTGAAAAACTCTCCCTCCTCCTGATGGGACTGATACACACGGACCAGGTGGGCTTTGTACCAGGGCGCCAACTCATATATAGACCTCATATGGAAACAGGCCTCCACTCTGACACCGACTCTCATCCTGTTTCTGGACGTCAAAAAGGCCTTCACTTGGCTTATAACGAGAGGCTACGTAAACAATGAAAAACTACGGTTCTTGAGTGTGTATTTATGCAATTTTAAAATGGGAAAATATCTGCAAACATAGACCTATTTTAGACTGCGACAGTTTACTCAGACTGTCACAAGCACAAGATGCAACTTTTTCATATTCTCCAGCTGTTAGCAGTTCCTCTTGTTACACATTTAGACATAGATCACAGAAAGTTCAGCATAACATTTATATTCATTCACAGTAATAATAGAAGGCAATATGTACCGTCCTGTGCGTAAGAATTTTAGCCCTGACATTCTCTTGTCCTCGATACAGGAACTGAACCTGATCTAAGTATGAAACAAATTATTATTACCGGTAGAGGAAATCTCAAATTACATATATATGTGTCTATCAAGTAAATTAAGAACTAACCTAACTGAGTGAGGAGTGCTGAAATTAAAACTGAAGCTTCTTGGCCTACGATTCAGAATACACAAAGCCTACGTAAGCAGAGATCAAGGCAAAACTAAAGCAAACTGCACCGGATAAATGTAAAATAAAAAACCAACAAAAAACAAATCAAAAGCAAACATCTCAGAAATTGAATTTTAACAACGGAGATAGCACAAGTTTAAGCTGAGATGTTCCTAAAGATTACCAACAGAGGGGGGCGTGGCCTAACCTCGGAATAAGATGGACGCTTGATCCCGGAGTTCTGATCCCCCCACGCGCTAAATCCACTGCCATCCGCATCCCTCACACCGCAAGACAGCCTGTTACCACACCGGCCTAAGCCCCTAAACAGCCTGCACCCGAATCTACGCGGAGGTAATGGGGGGCAACAAAAAACGGAGGGACACGAACCCATCCGTGGCCTCCATATTCCGCATGCCGTCGGAACAACGGAGAGCTACCTCCTCACAGGCAGACAAGGAGTCAGGCTCAGACACCGAGAGCCTGCACACGATGATAGATCCGGCAGCCCCCATCACCATCGGGGTACTGCGGGACATGCTACACCAGGCGACCACAGACATCAAGGCCCATGTAGCCACCGAGATAGGAAGGCATGTAGCAGGCCTGAAAGCAGACATAGTAGGCCTCAACGCCCGCACGGACCAGGTAGAAACTCGGCTCACATCACTCCAAGCCACCACTACAAATCACACCCAGGATATAGCATATCTATACGGCCACATGTCAGCCCTGGAGGATGGTCTGGAAGACCTAAACAATAGGTCCAGACGGAATAACATTAGAATCCGAGGCCTGCCTGAAACTGTCACCATGGAACAACTAGTACCAACACTTAAAAACATTTTTAAAGCAATAGCCCCTGAACTCACACCTCAGGAGTTGGAAATGGACAGTGCCCACAGAGCCCTCCGCCCACAAAATTTAGGCGCATCCACCCCAAGAGATGTGATCACTCGCATACATTTCTTCAAAACCAAAGAAAAGCTTCCAACCCTGGCGCGGGACAAACCCCCACGCTACCATGACACCCGTCTCACTTTTTTCCAAGACCTGGCTCCCTCCACGCTCAAAAAAAGAAGAGACCTCAAACCTCTGACACTTGCCCTGCAGCAACAAGGCATCAAATATACCTGGGGACACCCCTTCAAACTTATGATCAAGAAAGATGATCAAATGCACATCCTCACATCAGTATCAGACATGACACCCTTCACAGAATCACTGGGGATACAGCTGCTGCAACTCGCCCCCTTCCACAAGAACAGAGAAGAAGGTCGTCCACACAAAGACGCTGATCACCTCATAATGCCCAAGAAACAGAAACTAGGGGGCGGGGCCTAACCGTCATGGCGGCAAGACGTGTCTCTCAGGAGCTCCCGCTCAACGATACCGTAACAAGCGACCTACAGCAGTGTCTCACGGCAAAAACGAAGGCAAAATACACCCACAGGCTGCCTGCAACTGAGGGCATGCAGGGAGAGGGTGAGAGACCCACTCGAGACCCGCCGACGCGACGACCGACCGTGAGGCCTGGTAAACAACGGGCGGGAGAGACGGCCGCTCTCCCAACCCAGAGACGCTCAGACGACAAGCCCTGCTACCCCCCCCTCTAGACCGGCGGGGGAGATCCCGGTCCACCCAGCGGAGACAACTCAAACCAGACCTCGCAAGCAAAAGGCGAGTGCAGAGCTTTGCCGAAGATGGCGGACACTGCAGGCACTGAGAGCCCCACAGACGCTGTATCCGATGTCCTAGAAAGGATCAACGGACACTTTGCACAGTTCTGGAAGCGGCTGGAGCACAGGCTACGCCAACCCGCCCTGCCACGCAGCACTGAGCCGTGCACACAGAACCCGCGACCGAACATGCGGCCGGTGGCCCAGCACCAGGACACCCGTGCAACACCACGGAAGGCGAGCAAGCCTCACGTGCAGCAGAGTCACTCACACACAGGCTTCAGGCAAGCCATCCAAACTAGGCACAGCAGAAGGGGTCCCTTGGTGGCGTCGAGCCCCGGAAAGAAAATCTACATGTCACAACACCCTGACCCTCATCTACAGGGAGACAGGCTGCAACATGGAGGAGGCCCTGAGTGGAACCCAGAAAGCAACCCCCTAGACATCTGCATGGCCCAGATGGTGAGCATAAGCGGCTATCACCGAGCGGAGCCCAGCCAGGGCATTGGGTGAAGACACCACGACAAGGGGACTGCCTGTCACTGGGTGGCCGACAGATGAGACGAGCTTAACATACCTACCACTGCAATCTGAACGAGGTGCACCGCACCTGCCTACTCACGTGACTTTCTTTCGGTTTTACGTTGATTCTTAAGCACTTGCTTTCCTTTTATTTTCTTTTATTTTCTTAAGCATACCTTACTTAGCCAATTGTGTGAGCCTGCAAATGTTGAGCTACTGCCTAGTCTTGGGACTCATATGCTTACTGTTCATTCGATGTTACCTGATAAGTACCACTAGCATGCCTCTGTGCTGCACCTTAAAAGTGTGACACAGGACTTAGTACTAAACATGACATATCCTGACTATGCAAACACCATGTCTGCTATATTTTCTGTTTATATGACCCACTCATGTTTCTAATATAGGAACAAGCATATGTTCTCTTCAGTCCACTCTACATAGCTGTACTCAGTTTAAGTTAGTTGATAACCTGTCGTGAAGAAACTGTATCTTTAAACCCTGTTTCAATGTATTAAGCAACCTCTATGCCTTAGATTGTATTAGATTACTGTCATGGCAACATAACTACAGTCTGGTGTGCAACTAGTTAAGTCAAACGCAATCTTAGCATGTTATACCATATAGCGACATCGATTAGCTTGATATTTTTATGTAACATCAAACAAAAACAAAAAGTGCATTGTTTATCTACCCACCACTGTTACTAATGTCTTGAAATCAGCATATGGAATGCCGTTGGGGTACCATATGTATGCATGTAACCAATATACGCACCGCAAAAATAAAGAATAAAAAAAAAAAAAAAAAAAGAAACAGAAACAGAAACTACCCGCTCACCCGGAGGAGCCACCTCCGCACCGCCGGAAATGCCGCCAGTAACCCACGCGGGGCTGCTCGCTTACCACTTGGACTTACCCCAAAAGTTTCCATAAGACAATCAGGAGTGGTAAGAAGCTCCCCCCATGCCGACCAGGCAACCCTCACCTCCCCCTTACCGCATAACCCCCCTCCCCCCGAACTCATCCACAACCCCGAGACAAGGAATTACGGTCCACGAACTGGCTCAAACCCCAGCCTCCTGACCACCGGTTACAGGCAACTAACACGTTCAGCCACGAGAAGATGCACGCAAACAGACCGGCATGAGACCTGAACAACGTACCACCAGCCTGCTCTGGACCACCCCACCTGACTCCAAATGAGGGCCCGCAACACCATCATCCCCGTATAGCAAAACACGGAAAGATCACCCTCTACCACCTTGCCCACCACCGCGCCTAACAACCCCCCAAGAACTACCTATGAACTGAACAGAGAACTTTAACCCGACATATTTTTACTTTGCAGGTACTCCCTCTACAAACCCTATGACAGAGCACCCAACCCATCCCCTACCTCACGAGACGGACCATTCAACAACCCCTGGGAGACCACACCCACTCCCCTATCCCCCTGACTCCAGAATGACTCATTGAACTAACCCAACAGGACAATCCCCCCCCCCCACTCCCGAGCACACCCCCAGATCCCCACCCGACACGGAAGACTGAATCCCTAGGGACAGACACCTTCAATGTAGACACGGAGACCACCCCTCGACCGCACTGGATGAGATCCCTTATTCCTACTCCCCTGAAGGCCACCAAAACGCGTAACCAGAACCACCGTTACGCTAACATAGACCCCCACTGACCAGGTCAAGACACCCCCAAACACCTACCCGACCCACACAAGACGGACAGGTGAACCCCCCCAGAATGAAACAGCTACCTGTATTGAAATGTTTATTATACATTGTTATACCTTACTGTTTATGATCCACACAAACGATATGCAAATGTATTGATGGGAAATGTAACCACACACTAGGACGAAATGTTTTACTTGTTGTATTTAATATGTTTTTATCTAATGTTATCTACTACCTCTACTAGAAGCCGAGAGCACGCTCCATGGCATGAAACACCTACAGGAACACAGACGGAGACGACACAAGAACAAACTCGAACACAGACAGAGGGACCACGGGCGGTACCTAACACTCCAGACAGACGTTACAACAGCACCGAACCGTGAGTGCAATACCACACCTAGCGCGTGGGGGGGAGGAGTAACAGGGACGTGAAAACTCTTCCTCCTCTCCCCCACCCCCGAATCCCCGGGAACCCGGGAGACACCAGCCACATGACAAACCCAAGGTGTAAAACACCACCACCCCCCACCTTACCTGGCAACCACCATATAAGACCAGGATAGACACCCCATAATCCAACCCCCCCATAACCACCCGACCTATCATCCACCTCACCCACCTCGAAGTCCTTCCAGATGGAGCCTCAAGGCCCCTCTCGCCCCAGAGCTCACACCACACCAGGGACACCCTCACTGTCACAACACCACAACATCTACACACACCCAGGCCGGAGCCAATCTCCTGCATCTCCATCAACTGCAAGGGACTAAACAACCCAGCTAAGAGACATCAAACATTACGCTGGGCCACCAGAACGAAGGCAGACATAATTCTCCTCCAGGAAACACATTTTGAAACAAAAAAGTCCTTCCCGCTCACCAACAAAAACTACAAACAATGCTACCTAGCAAATTCACCCCAAGGCAAACAGAATTGGGTAGCAATCCTGATCCACAAAAAATGGCCAATCACAATCTCAAACAGCCTCCCAGACCCCCAAGGGAGATACCTGACCGTCACAGGACACCTCGCCAACCACAAATACGCGATAACCACAGTCTATGCCCCGAACACACCTGACCCAACTTTTTGGACGGCGCTACGCACACAATTAAAACTGTTCCCTTCCCACCACACCATTCTAGGTGGAGACCTCAATGCAGTCCTCGTCCCCTCCATAGACAGGAAAAATACAAGGAGAGATAAAACTCACGCACCCCCTACTAGGAAAAATGACACACTCCTTATGGAGTTCGTCACCCAAACTGGATTACAAGATATATGGAGGCTCCAACACCACACAACCCCGGATTTTACCTTCTTCTCACACCCACACTCCTCCTACTCCAGAATTGACCTATTCTTAATATCCCCCTCACTGGTGCCCCACACACGATCCACCTCAATTGGCTCAATCACCTGGTCCGACCATGTCGAAATCTCCCTCCACATAGACAAACCTCACACGGCCAAAGCATGGACCTGGAGACTGAACCCCACACTCCTACACAACCCCCAAATCAGACAAACCATCCAACAAGAGCTCACGAACTACTTCGTGACCAACATTGGATCAGTCCCATCCGCGAGCACACTGTGGGCAGCCCACAAGGCCACAATACGAGGAACAATAATCAAAGCGGTCAGCACTCACAGAAAACAACCCCCTCCCAACCATTACTAGACCAAATTAAATCCCACCAACAAGCAATAAAAACCTACATGTCTAAAGACGCTCATAAGGCCCTACAATGGACCAAACAATTATTTTATGAGAAATCCAACAAGTCGGACACCCTTCTAGCACGCAAACTTCGACAAAAATCACTCCACAAACGCATCGACAAAATCGCCTCACCTGGGGGCCGAACCCACAACGACCCTGACCAAATAGCCTCCATATTCGTCGAATATTTCACCAAATTATACAACCACAGCCCCACCCATACTCTAGCACACCCGACTTTAGGACAAGGAATACATAACTTCCTTTCAAAAATCCCCCTCCCAGCACTCACAAACCAGGAACAGGACTCTCTCGCATCCCCAATCACCGAAGAAGAAATAGCCCTCACGATAAAACACACAAAACCCAACAAAAGCCCAGGTCCCGATGACTTCACAGGTCTCTACTACAAAACATTCAGCACCATACTGACTCCCCATCTGACCATTCTTTGCAATTCAATATTGGAAGGCGAAAAGGGACCATCGGAAATGCTCAAAGCCAACATCTGCCTAGTCCCCAAACCACACAAAACACATCTAGACCCTGGTCACTACCGCCCAATATCCCTCCTCAACACGGATATTAAAATCCTCACGAAAACACTGGCCAACAGGATTCAACGACTCCTCCCAAAACTCATACACCCAGACCAGGTAGGATTTATCCCCAACCGCCAAGCCTGCGACAATACCAGACACACGATAGGCTTAATATGGAGAGCCCAACACAAGGACACCCCCACCCTACTACTCTCAATGGACGATGAAAAAGCGTTTGATCGCTTGCTCTGGCCCTTCCTATTCCGCACTCTACAAAAATTCCACTTCCCCGTCACTCTCATCAAAGCCCTCACGACCCTATACTCCTACTCCCCAACACCAACCCACATGAGTTCACAATAAAAAACGGGACCAGATGAGGCTGCTCGCTCTCCCCACTCCTGTTTGCCCTCTCCCTAGAACCTCTACTCCAGCTCATCCGCTCCACCCCCGAAATCCAGGGCCTTAAGGTTCGACCAGATGAATATAAGATCGCAGCATACGCAGACGATATCCTCCGGACTCTCACGGACCCTGCCAACTCCCTACCCCGCCTCCTCACGCTCCTTCAAGAGTACACCCACCTCTCAGGTTATAAACTGAACCTGGATAAAACAGAAGCCCTCCCCCTCAACGTACCACAACCACTCCTGACCCAAATAATCCGCTCACATCCATTCCGATACAACCAACAAAGCATTCACTACTTAGGCACACACATTCCAGCAGATCTATCCAAAACATATTCACTAAACTACACCCCACTGATCGAACGAGCCTTGTCAGACCTGCAAAGATGGCAACCCATGCACATATCCTGGCTGGGCAGAATCGCATCCATAAAAATGAATCTCCTACACAAATTCTTATACTTGTTCCAGACCCTACCCATCCCCATCTCTAGATTGGACTTTAAAGCCCTCCAATCAAAAATAGACAAATTCATCTGGGCGGACAAAAGACCACAGATTAAACGGATAACAATGTACAAAACAGTGAAAACCGGGGGCCTAGGTCTCCCCAACCTTATGCAATACTACCAAGCGGCCCAATCGGCCCAAGTGCAACACCTCCACTCCCCCCCGGGAACAAAACTCTGGGTAGATCTGGAACACAACCTTCTAGGTAGAGACCACCCCTCCTTCCTCTTTTGGCTCCCCAAAAATGACAGACCCGATCTCCCCCCGTCAACGCCTGTTCTAACCACATCCCTACAAGTATGGGACAGAACCAACGCGCGCCACCCCCTCATAAACTCCCCATCACCACTCACCCCGATCCTCAGAAACAAACGTTTCCCCCCAGGCATGACTCCACAAGACTAACAACGGACTAACCAGACTTCTACAGAAACCAGCAGCTGATACCATTCCCAGAACTACCGTGTACCACACCACTGAACACATTCGATCACTTTCGATATCTACACTACGCAGCTTCCTGACAGAACCCCAGAACACGAAAACAGCAAACACAAAACTCACACGATCCGAGACAAATTTGCCTATAAGCCCCCACACACAAAGGACAAATTTCCTTCATATACTCCCAACTAAACGCCAATTTCCCAACGGACACACTCACCTACACGAAGGCCTGGGAAAGAGACATAGGCCCACCGGAAGACCCAACAGTCTGGGCAAGCATATGGGAAGCGACCGCCTCACTTACCATATGCGTTAATCATAAGGAAAAGGCTTACAAAACCATGCTCAGATGGTACCTGACACCGCTAAGACTCAAACAAATGGGAATAGCCCAAACAGACACGTGCTGGAAAAAATGCAGCCAACAAGGCACGTACTTCCACATGTGGTGGCAATGCCCACACAGCTCCCACCTCTGGACGGCGGTTGCCGACCTCACCTCTAGAATATTGCACGAGACCATACCCATGGACCCCTGGACATGGCTACTCTCAAAACCCCAACCTCAACTACTGAGGGCACAAAACAAGCTAGTGGAGAAAATAGCTCTCGCCACCAGACGCACTATAGCGGAGCAATGGGGCAACCAAAACACGCCTACACTAACAAAGATGATCCAAAAAAACGAAGAAACAATGGAAATGGACAAACTCTCTGCAATATTACACGACACAACAAAACACTTCCACAAAATCTGGGACCCCTGGATTATGAGACACCTAGTAGGGATATAATACCCGGGCCGGGGCGCACGGCCGCTTCAAGGCTCCCTTCCACCCCCCCCTCCCCTCGCCCTTGCAACACTATACCCCCACACACAAACTTCCCATAATAAACTCGGGGGAAAAAAAATATATACCCACTGAAAACCCCGTAGAAACCATGAAGACAGAGGATACACTAACCACCCCCCAACCAACAGACCAAGACGCGACAGGCACCACAAACGCATCACTAACACAACCAGGGCGACATTACTATCGATAGCAACCTACGGAAACTCACACAATTATGCTGCTTAACAGACCATAAGGTCAAACAGAAACCACAAGACAACTAGAATACCAATCCTGCATAACGCAGACAAAGGGCACTATCACGTGAGACGTCCATCTCACGCTCCCCATGGGACCCCCCCGGGTCCCCCCCGGGAATCCCTCGAAACTACATATCAGTTTTACAAAATAGAAAAGAACGCGACATTCACGACAAGAACATACACCACAGATACGGGGACCACACAAACTACGGGCAATACACAAGGCTCACTCTGTGACGCAGACACACAGACTACAACTAGACCTATTACACTGGACATAACGGCTAGTAGAAATTACTTTAGACCTGTTATTTTCAGTTAACCCTTGATCAGTTAATGATACTTGTAATACTACCTGGGCGGTTATACGTGGAAAACAACAATAATGTATGGAACGCTATGTAACAAAATGTCTTCCCTACTCCCCCCCTCGTCAGCATATTGACACGCACAGACATTAAACGAGTAACTATACTTACCCATGTCGGTCCTGTATAGCCTAGCAGGTCAGTCTTGTATGAATACCAGCTTGCCTACTTAAATCAATGCAGGTCATCAAACTAACTATAAGCATCTTCTGTTAAAGCTATTATGCTAATCTATTTTGTTAACCTATGTCAATGCTACCTTGTCTTGCATAACTCATGCTTAGACACCATGCCGACTTATCTGACAAGCCTGTTTATTTCTCATGCATCAAAAAAAAAAAAAAAAAAGCGCAACATATCATCTTCACCATTATGTCTTTGTGATGACTCATGTAACCAGTTAAATGCCATAACCTTACGATGTAATTGACAAGGCGCTTCAAAAATAAAGAATTTATAAAAAAAAAAAAAAAAAGATTACCAACAGAATCTATAACAAGAAAATAGACACCATGGACAAAGTCCACTATACAAGCTTAATTCTTTTACTCTCTGATCCACAATGCCTTTATGACATTGCATGCTTCACATGTATCCAAGCAAGATACAACAGAGAAAATAAAATAAAACCACAAAGAAAATTAAACCTTAATCGTGTAATATGAGAAGTGAACACTAGGTGGCATGTTCACATTTATTTGGACTATAATGGACAAATTTGGAGTTTAGCAACATACTTCCAGACAAACACAGTGACAATAAATTTGTGTCAGCGGACGAAATTCGTCCAGATCAATCCCTTATCCAAAATAAATGCATTTATGAACAGATAAACATTCTCTTTCTCTCTCCAAATCTGGTCTTCTTTTCTTCCTTTTTTTTTTTATTCTTTATTTTTGTTGTGCAGGTGGTTACAGGATATCAACAGACGCCACAACAGCGTATTTCAAGATATACAGTAGTTAAACAGTGGCATGACAGTTCGCACAATTTTCTATATTTTTAGGAAGCTTGACTAAACAGCTGTATTGTCGGAGTTATTTTAAGTAAAACAAAATAAAATGAAATAATAGATGCTTAACTATTCAGGTGGAAAACATTCAATGCTAGCACGTCTAATGATTGTGCCCAAGAGTTAAAGAGAGGCAGTTATACATGACGTGGTTATTATCAGCAAGTTAGACAATTTTAATGCGCTTGCGAGTTATGTTATTTTTATATTAGGTATATTGAAAGTGCTCGTGTTGGTTTGTGTATTCCCTATGCGTTCATACTATCAAAGCAGGGTGAGTAAGTAAGTGTGATGTTGCTTGTATCTGTAAGCTATTACCACTGTAGGATGCGGGCATGCTGTGCAGTGTAGTTAGTGGAAGCTGGTGTACGGTGTGGCAATATGTTACATAGAGCTCAATTAGGTCGTAGAGTGTCCAGGTATATTATAAACATTCTAGTCCCGCTGTGCAGTTCCAACCCCGCACTGCAGCTGCATCTCCCAGCCAGACATATCATCCGATTCCTGTACGCAGGTGGGTATAGGAGCAGTCGAGGATATACAGCAAGCCGGCTAAGCAGCCCTTTGTGGACATGGTGCCTCTTCGGCCCTGGGTCAGTGTGAGGGGTGGTACCTTCCTGCCACGAGCCTGGGATCCTTTCAGGTCCAGGGTCTTTCCCGGCGGGCGGGTGCGTTGGGCTGTGCATGGGTCTGGTGCGTGTTTCCGTGTGGACGACAGTGCTGGGCTTTGCCATTGATCACAGTGTAGTCAACATGCCAGCTAAACACAAGCAACTGGGCAGCTTCTGGAGCCTCTAAAATAATAGTTTACCTGCCCTTATCTGTGAGCATCAACCCCCACAAGTGACCAGTGGGTGGAGTGACTTAAATTAAAAAAAACTCCTGACATTCTAATCTCCCTGTCCATGGTCAGTAAGTGGGGGCTACTTATTAATGGTGGGGACTTAGTGTCTTCCTGTTTCCCTACCTGCTGACTGCAGGTAGGAGCTACTTATTAAGGGGGGATAAAGTGTCTTTGCTCAGCACCCACCAAGAGGTGGTGGGTGAGGGCTCTAATATAATACAAGTGTCTAATCCCACCATCCAAATTTTTTAACTTAGTGTCCCGCATTGTTAGACACTTGTGCTGTGCTTAGGTCATTCGAACAATGCACAGAGTCCTTCCAAGAGGACTTGTGCACCCCTTCTCTGGTTGGCCCCATCCTCTTTACAGGTGTCATTGGCATGTCCCTTTGGGTCCCCTTACCCCTCTCTCCTTCTAAACCTTCTATACAAAGTTGAGAGGTATACTAAAAAAAAAAGTTGACTTTAGTAAAAATTCAATTTAAGTGATGGAAACTACTTCCTACATGGCTCTGAAGGTCCAAGTTTCATCTCAAAGTGTTTTGACTTAAAACATTTCACAAGGTAGGAATGACTGCAGAAATCAAACTTGTCATACTTGGATTTCTGAAGGACCATTCTATGTTAAATTAGTTTGTGTGATTTGTTTGTCTATTGTCTGTATAAAACAGGTCCACTGGGTGGCACTGTTGTTCAAAGCTATGACCAGTAATAGTGTGGATGATGGTTTGCATGCATCTCTTTTAAAGGTATTAACCAGTAAGTTTGTAACAAACATTTTGGGTTATATGTAATTTGTTTTATTTTATTTATAAAATATTTTACCAGGAAAGATACATTGAGATTTCTCTCTTTTCAAGTATGTTTTGGGTCCGCAAAACATTGCATTGATACATTATGGTACAATAAAATACAAAAACAATATTAATACACAATATATACAAAATGTAACATAGAACAGGTAGGACATATATAATCAACCATGACATGTGCATTCTGTTTTGAGGTATGTAGAGAGGGATATCTTAAAGGACTTTAGGCTTGGGGTAGATATTAAAGTGTGCGGGAGGTTGTTCCACAATTGCGGCGCTCTGTAGGAGAAGGAGGATCGGGCTGCTTTCTTTTTGTATTGAGGTAGACTAAATAAAGTGCTGGTACTGGATCGGAGGTTATAGGTGGTGGGAACAGCCGAGGAGAGCATTTTGCTCAGGTAGGGTGGGAGTTTCACAAAAAAGCTCTTAAACACATGGCTGGAAAGATGAAGGGTGAGTCTGGATTCCTGCGACAGCCAGTTTAGTTTTTTAGCATGTCACAATGGTGGGTCCTGTAATTACATTGTAGCACAAATCGACAGAACGAGTTATACAATGTATTGAGTTTATTAATGTGGGATTGCGGTGCAGATGCATATACTACATCCCCATAATCAATGTGTATGTATATATCTATGTGTATATATATATGGGTGACCAGTGTAGAATTTAGGGTTCCAAACACATCATATTGAACCATGAGTGTGCAACTACTTTTCTGCTTCATTCTCTCTAAAGGTGTGGCATATCTCTTTTCTACTACACTCACTACATCTACCTTTTTTTCTGTCCCCACTACATACCAGGAGCTTCTGCCTGCTACTAAGAAGGGAAGGAGAGGATTGGACAAAATAGTACTGGGGGACACCAGGAAACTATCCCCAAAAAGTGTAGAGTGAGCGCATCATTAGAAGCCATTGTGCCAAGCTCATGGTGCTGAAACAACACTGTCTGCATAGTGCGAACTTAGTTGGCCAGTCTGCGTGATTGGCCAGCAGGCGGTCTCCCAATTATTTGGGCAGACATGCCCCCTTTTGGGCAGTATCAGTTACGTGATTCTCATTACTAACTCGCCTCCTTTTACTCCACACACCAACTTTCCTCTTCACAAGATGCCAATGTTGGGGGGTATGGATTTGGTTCAAAGATGAAAACGAGAGATTAGCATAGGATATGAGCATTCTTATAAATCTGAGATTCTCTCCGGCACCACCTCTACCAGATGCATGACACTTGGGAGGTATGGCTCTTTTAGTTATTTTGTAATTAGGCCCATCGTATACCTATATAACTCTAACGAGGCCCAAAGAGGGCTGAAACGATCGTATGGGGTTGCTGTATCTCTCCTGCAGAGTGAACTTGACAGCATTTCGGTTCTGGACTGCCCTTATGGTTGGGATCAGTCTGATGTACAAAGGGTACAGGTTCCCTCTGTAATGGCACAAGTGAGCAAAAACATGTTGAGACGTGAGTGGAGAATAACTGAAGTGCATGTCTCTAAACATTTGCCCAGTCTCAGAGTTCTCTGTTTTTCTTGCCATAATTTACCTATACCCTGCGTGCCTGCCTTCTCTAGGTATGTTCGCTGTAGATAAACAAAATATTACCCTTTTTTTGTTGTTGCAATATTGCCCCCCCCACTCCCTCCCCCTTGTAGACACTGCTATTCATTCATTCATTTTTAGATTTACAAATTTCAATCTAACAGTCATGTATGGTTTATGGATACATTCTTCATTTGATTATTATATTATTATTTCTGGTCTTTAAATGAGCTGCACTATTATCTTTATGTATTTTTTTTTTTTAATGGACTTGCATTGATAAATATTATTTACTTCTGCACCTTATTTTGTTTATCACTATTTTTGCATTTTTAACTGGTGTGCGGAGAGACAGTCATAAAAGAGAGTTTTTACTCATCTCCTGTTTACGTATAATTGAGCGACTATTCATATCACCTTATATTGGTTTATTTTACATGTCAGTCTATACATGTTATAGCAGTTCTGTCACTATTGGGCTTTTTTCTGCACCTAGCCTAGGGATGCATCCCTGAAGGCACTGCCATCTTTGTTCTTAAAGGGACAGTCTAGGCACCCAGACCACTTCTGCTCATTGGAGTGGTCTGGGTGCCAACTCCCACTACCCTTAACCCTGCAAGTGTAATTTTTGCAGTTTTTTTATAAACTGCAATAATTACATTGCAGGGTTAACTCCACCTCTAGTGGCTGTCTATTATGTCCTCACGCTGTGTGAGGACCTCCAGCGTCGCTCAAAACCCCATAGGAAAGCATTGAAATGATTTTTCAATGCTTTCCTATGGGGAGACGTAATGCGCATGTGCATTAGGTCCCCTCGGCCGGTGGGCGAGATCAGTCTCGCCCACCGGCCGACGCAATGAAGAGGAGGAGCGTCGCGGAGGCGGAGACAGCAACGAGGGACATCGCCGCTGCCTCAGGTAAGTCACTGAAGGGGTTTTCACCCCTTCAGTAACCGGGGATTGGGGGGTGGGAGGGAGAGGGACCCTCCAGTTCCAGGAAAACGGATCGTTTTCCTGGCACTGGAGTTTCCCTTTAAGATGATGGCGGCCAGGTAAACCATATTCTGCCCTTAATTGGGCGAGTGCCCATGCAAGGCCTCCATTGGACCTGTTTATTATTTATTTAATTGCACAATAGTCAACACATAGTGCCAATGAGGCACCTCTCCCAGAGGTGACGTGACGCTAGAATAGGTTATGTACAGACAATGGAAAGGTTGACAAAGCTCCACCCTTTGTCAACTTTAGTCAACTTAAAGTTATACATAAAGACAAGTAGTGCATATTTTCCTTATGTTTAACTGTAAATATAAACATAATTAAAAAAAATAACAAAAAACAGAAGAAGGTTTTTTTGACATGCTTAAAAGGTGGGGGAGGGGGGAGAGAATTGACAGAGCTGCTTTAATTTAGTTTGTCACACCTTCAATTTCCATTTGCTCTTGGCTTTTATTTTTGACAAACTTCGAAAAAAAATATTATTTTAAGGTCTTATTTTCTCCTCTTGTACCCACTGGCCCTTAAACTATTTTATTATATTTTTGTCTGAATTAAAAGAACACTATAGGGTCAGGAACACAAACATGTATTCCTGACCCTATGGTGTTAAAACCACCATCTAGCCTCCCTGGGCCTCTCCTGCCTCCCTAAATATAGCAAAATCTTACTTGTATTCAAGCCTGAAGCTGTAGCTCTGCATGCTTTTTGCCTCCGAAAAACAAGCTGTCTGCTGACATCATCAGAATTGGTGGCCTGATCCAATCACAGTGCTTCTCCATAGGATTGGCTGAGACTGACAAAGAGGCAGATCAGGGGCAGAGCCAGCATGATTCAAACACAGCCCTGGCCAATCAGCATCTCCTCATAGAGATGAATTGAATCAATGAATCTCTATGAGGAAAGTTCAGTGTCTGCATGCAGAGAGAGGAGACACTGAATGTTTGGATGCATTTTAGGCAGCCATGACCCAGGAAGGATCTCTAACAACTATCTGAGGAGTGGCCAGTGAAGTTATCACTAGGCTGTAATGTAAACACTGCATTTTCTCTGAAAAGCCTGAAGGTAATGATTCCACTCACCAGAACAAATTCAATAAGCTGTAGTTGTTCTGGTGACTATAGTGTCCCTTTAATTTATACCATTAAAATATAAATTATTTGTGTTTCCGGTATCTACAATATCCACGATCTGGTAAATGTAAACTTACGTTTTTTAGTCAATCTGATCAATAGATTTGAATGTAGTATTTAAAGCAACACTCCGAGCACCACATCCACTACAGCTTTATATACAAATATTTTAAAGATGCAGTCCCTCAGGCTCTCTCTGAATACATCCTGGGGTCTCACATGCAGGGCCGGCCTTAGGGGTGTGCGGGCTGTGCGGCCGCACAGGGCGCCATGGAGCAGGGGGCGCCCTGACAGCCGACACAGCCCGCACATGGCCGGTGTCAGGGTCTATTTAAAAAAAAAAAAACGCGGCAGAGGGGGCGGGGCTTACCGAGCTGCGGGGGCGGGGCTTATCGTGAGGCAGAGGCGGGGCTAATACCTCCCGAAGCCCCTGCTGCACAGGAAGAGGGAAGGAGTCCCTGCTTCCCCATCAGCCAGCTGCATCCACTGGATAGAGGTAAGTGTGCCTGTTTGCCTGTTAGCCCTCTTTTCCAGCCCTCTATGTGTCCCATAATTCCCCCCCTCCCAGCCCTTCATATGCTCCTATACTCCCCCTCCAGCCCTTCATGTGTCCATATAGCCCCCCAGCCCTCCATGTGTCCCTGTACCCCCTCCCAGCCCTTCATATGTCCTTATAGCCCCCTCCCCAGCCCCCATGTGTCCCATTATAGCCCCCATGTGTCCCTATAGCCCCCCCACATGTCCCATGTGGCTGTGTGACTGTGTGTGTGACTGTCTGTCTGCCTGACTGCCTGTGTGTGACTGTCTGTGTGTGTGTGTGTGTGTGTGTGACTGCCTGTCTGTGTGTGACTGCCTGTCTGTGTGTGTGACTGCCTGTCTGTGTGTGTGACTGTCTGTGTGTGTGTCTGCCTGTCTAACTGTCTGTGTGTGACTGCCTGCATGTGTGACTGCCTGTGTGTGTGTGACTGCCTGTGTGTGTGTGACTGTCTGCCTGCCTGTGTGTGTCTGTCTGTTTGTAACTGTCTGTCTGTCTGTCTGTAACTGTCTGTGTGTGACTGCCTGCCTGTGTGTGTGTGACTGCCTGTGTGTGTATATAACTGTCTGTGTGTGTGACTGTCTGTGTGTGACTCTAATTGTGTGTGTCGCTGTAGCTGTGCCATTGTGTGTGCCTGTGCCTGTATGTGTGACTGCCTTTAACTGAGTGTGTGTGTGTGTACATGCCTGTAACCAAGTTTAAATTTCCCCCACCCCTTCCTGTCAAGGCCGCACTTTGACTGACAGACGGCCACTCACTGACAGACGGCCACTCACTGACAGACGGCCACTCACTGACAGACGCCCACTCACTGACAGACGCCCACTCTCATATACACTGACAAACAATGACATACACACACACACTATTACTTGGACACACACTGACAGATGCACACTCTCACTGACAGACGCATGCACTCACTGAAAGACGCACGCCCCCACTGACCGACACATACACACTCACTCACTGACACATACACACTCACTGACTGACACACACATTCACTCACAGACACACACACACACATAAACATTCACTTACAGACACACACACACTTACAGACACCTACACACACACACACACACATTCACTTAGACTGGGAGAGCTGGAGTGGATTTCTTGCCTGCAGTCCAGTGTGGCTGCTGGGCGGGCAGGCGGGCGGCGCACAGACTGAGTAGGCGGCTCTTAGTGATGCCGGGAGCTGGACTGACGTCATATTCCGGCTCCCAGCTTCATTAAGCGGCGCAGAGGGAGCTGAGCAGGAAGAGCTCAGGTGAGTATGCTCCTTCGCTGCCTGCTGCCAGCCTCGGGGGGGGGGGGGGGGGGGGGGGCTCAAACATGGCCAGCCAGCCAGCTCTTGAGCCCCCCAGGACGTGAGGCAAGCAAGGGATCTGCCTGGGGGTCTGGGGGCGGCTTTTTTTGCCACCCCCTGCAAAGTGCCACCTAAGGCAGATGCCTTGTTTGCCTCACAATATACACGTTCCTGGTGCCTGTGTGTGTTACTGTATTCAGGCAACTTGGTGGTTGGTGGGGAGGCGCCATGAAGACTTTTCGCACAGGGCGCCTATTTGCCTAAGGCCGGCCCTGCTCACATGTCTTATTTTATTAATTGTACTGTCATTTTCAGTACCACAGGGGACAGCCGCACATTGCATGTGGGTGTCTACATGCTAGGATATTTGATAAATTAAAAGTTAGAATATGCTGTACTTTGCCATGCATCCCAAAAAAAAAAAAAAAAAATGTGTGCGCAGTACTTTGCAAATGCCAGGCTTCCTAAGTATTTCTTAATTATTAGCCCAAATGTACCCTATAATGGCCACATCTTTTAATGTAATTTTGTCCTTGACTGCACTGGCTCTTTTAAAGGTGGTTGTTAAAGTGAAAGAACACATGGTTGCAGCTCAATCAAGGAAAATGCTTGGTTTAAGGTCAAGGTGCTGTTAATCTGTTGGTTTCAGGCTTCAATTTCTCAGCTTGTGTGTTCTGGCACACGTAGAACATACAGCTGGGATACTCTAAGGCAATGTTTAACAAATAACAAAATGATGCCTTTGAACTATTTTGTGGTTATGCACCTGCATATCTTATTCTCCTTAGGCATTAGAAGATCGCTTCATTCCTAAATCCCTAGGCTTTCCCATTAGGTCATGCACTGTGACAATCACCCGTTTTGTGCTGTGTAAATATAATAACATATTATTCATTCAAAGTGTCAATTTAAAAAAAATACATATATTTAATGTAAATATTTAATATAAGTAAAACATGCATTTTTGATAGCGGGATTTGCGTGTCCTACAGGAGAACTCATTGGAATATATTTAGCAGAGGTATGCATTTTGCAGTTCATTTTATTTTTTCTTTAACCCCTTAAGGACACATGACATGTCTGACACGTCATGATTCCCTTTTATTCCAGACGTTTGGTCCTTAAGGGGTTAACCCTACACTGCAACTTACACTGCATCAAGGTGAGGTTGGGTCACTTTAATGTTTGGACTATAGCGGCTAAATGGGCACTCCGAAATTTGTATTTTCTTGAAAGGCAGATTGCAAATGAAAAAAAATATTTTTTTGTAAATTTCGTAACGTTTACTAGTTGAAACAGGAAGCGAGGATTCCAAAAGTAAATATCTTAATTTTCCTGCATCGTATAATTTTGCTCGATAATCTAGGGGAAATGTCTGTTAAGTAATCTGTATGGAACATTTGAAGGTCTGCATTAATTCCCAGATTTTACTAGTAACATGACGTAAAGTCATGATTTTATTAAAGACACGGAGGCGAGTATTATGCATAACTCTTTCTTTATTTCCTCAGCAGCAAAGATAGAGGAATATAAATATTGTCAAAATGAAAGAAAAAACTGTTCAGGCATAACAGGCAGCCAATCACATAACAGAGGAAGTAGCTATATAAGTCCTGTGTCTCCCACAATCCCCCTCTTTCTTGCGAAAACCGAAGACCAGGTAAGATAACGATGTCCCACTTGATCCAAACATGAAACGGGAAACAATGCGAAAACTTCAAGCTAAAAAAGATAGAAAAATATGGTAATTTCCAAACTCAAAACTGTAGACTTACCAAACATGATCGTGAGGAGTCATACATAAAAAAACTGGATTCTGAAATAGAAAATATATAAAAAAATTAGGACCCAGTATAAAACGTTCAAGATCATCCAAAACATGATAAAAATACATGATATAAATACACAAAATAAATACAGACCTAATTGAAAAACATACCTGAAAAGCACCGAAGCATCTCCTTTCCCAAAACCCACACCGGGAGGGTGGGCGGGAATAATACTCGCCTCCGTGTCTTTAATAAAATCATGACTTTACGTCATGTTACTAGTAAAATCTGGGAATTTTATTAAAGACACGGAGGCTCATATTATGCAAGTTCAAAGCTGTGCCACTACTCGAGATGCGATGTGTTCAATAGGTCTGAAATAGAAATCTCGAAAGGTCGATTCTCTGGACCAGTCCGCCGCTCGCATAATGTCTTCTAGACGACATCCGACTGAGGATGCTTTCGAAGCCATCGCGCCCCGTACAGAATGAGGCGTAAAAACAGAGGTGTCTATACCTGCAGAAGATAGTAGCCAACGCACCCAACGTGCCAGAGTAGGTGTCGAAACTGGCCGGTGAGGTGACTTAAAAGATAAGAACAAATCATGCAGATCAGCGGAGCGAAGGGAACGTGTAGCATCTAGATAAACTTTGACGCAATCCACCGGGCAGAGTGCCGGACAACCAGGAAAACTCGGGTAAGTAAACGACTTGGATGCGGATTTCGTCCTCCTGGATATGTCAAAAGTAACGCCTTCTGGGGTGAAAGCAACGGCGTCCCAATCCAGGGCCCTGACGTCAGAGACCCTCTTGCAAGAGATCAAACAGAGTAACATCACCAGCTTGGATGACAAACGTTTTAAAGTCAATTCTTGGTTAGGGTACCATGATGAGAGGAACTGCAACATCACGTTGACATCCCAAAATGCAGAGAAACGAGGCCGAGGAGGACGGGCAAGGCGAATACCCTTGAGAAGGCGACATACAAAAGGATGTCTGCCGACAGGGGAACCATCCAAACCCTTGTGTCCGGCCGAAATAGCCGAGCGGGATAGGTTGATCGTGCGGTACGCCTTTCCCGAGTCAAACAGGAACGTGAGGAACTCCAGGATCAAATGTAGAGGGGCAGATACGGGATCCACTGCCCGTTCCATGCACCAACCAGACCACGATCTCCATGAAGTTCGATAAGCTGTTCGTGTGCCTGGGGCCCAGGCGTTATCGAGGAGCAGGAGAGTTGTCTGCGGAACGTCTGAGACAAACCAAGGTCCCCTGAAAGGAACCATGCTATCAGGGGCAACTGGTGTTGCATCACCAGGTCGTGTGAGTTCCCATCCGGATCCAGAAGGAGGTCCTGGAAAACTGGTATCAACCGAGGGAAATCTATTGACAACTCCATCAAGCGAGGGAACCATGGTCGAGATCTCCAGAGAGGGGTGACCAACGCCACACGACAATCGTGGCGAACCAGTTTCGAGATCGTGCGTGCGATCATGTTGAACGGGGGAAAGGCGTACAGGTGACCCTGCGGCCAGTCTTGGAGAAAGGCATCTGTCGCCACCGCCGCCGGGTCCGGCCTCCAACTGTAGAACTTCGGCAGTTGAGTGTTCAGCCGAGATGCGAACAGATCCATCTGGAATTTTCCCCACAACATGTCCAGGCCCTGGAACACTGAAGCGTGTAAATGCCAGTCGCCAGAGTCTCTTAAGTGTCTGGAATTCCAATCCGCTCCCGAATTGTCCAGACCCGGAATGCGTTCCGCCGTCACTGAGACGTTGTTGTAGAGGCAGAACTGCCAGAAATCTTTTGCTAGAATCGCTAACATCTTGGACTTCGTGCCGCCCAGGTGATTTATGTAACGGACCGCCGACACGTTGTCCATCTTGAGCAGAACGCAGCAATTCGCCCGCCCTGGGGTAAGGCTGCGGATCGCGAATGCCCCTGCCAGAAGTTCCAAGCAGTTGATGTGTAACGACTTCTCCACATCGGACCATCTGCCTCCTGTGGAAACGTCTCCACAACGAGCGCCCCAGCCGTGCAAGCTGGCATCGGACTCTATCACTACGTCCGGGACGGAGCCGAAAATGGCTCTCCCGTTCCACGCCTCCATGTGTGCCAACCACCATTCTAACTCGTCTCTGGACTCCGCGTCCAAGCGTATCCGGGATTCGTAGGAGTGGCCCAGTCGAAGGTGTGAACCTTTGAGCCGTTGGAGGGCTCTGTAATGTAGTGGGCCCGGGAAGATCGCCTGAATAGAGGCTGCGAGGAGGCCAATAATTCTCGCCAATTGTCTTACTGACAAGTCCGAGACACGAAGAGCCCTCCGGATTTCCTTCCGAATGGCCTTCATCTTGGAATCCGGTAGAAATAAAAACTGTTGGACGGAATCCACTTTGAAGCCCAGGAATTCTATCGACTGAGCGGGGGTCAGGACCGATTTGTCCCAATTGATCAGAAATCCCAAACCTTGTAAAAGGTCGGTCGTCCATTCTAAGTGTAGTAGGAGGTCCGCCCTTGACTGGGACAGGATCAGAATGTCGTCCAGGTAAATAATGAGGCGGACCCCTCGGGTTCGGAGGAATGCCACTACCGGCTTCAAGAGCTTGGTGAAGCACCAAGGAGCCGAAGAGAGACCAAAAGGCAGGCAGGTGAAGCGCCATCGTCGGCCATGCCAAGTGAAATGCAGGTAGTCCCTGCAGTCCGCAGCAATGGGAACCGTGAAGTAAGCGTCCTTCAGGTCCAGTTTGGCCAGCCAGTCCGACTGGCGTAGAAGGTCTCTGAGGCAGTGTATGCCTTCCATCTGGAAATGTTGGTAACGTAGGAAAGCATTGAGAGGGCGAAGATTTATCACGGGGCGAACTCCGCCCCCTTTCTTTGGTACTAGGAATAAGTTGCTCGTAAAGCCTCTTGCGGCGAACGGCAGTTCCTCTATTGCGCCCTTGGACAACATTTCCACGACTTCCGCGGAAATCATCTCGTCCTGATCTGGTGGAAGAGACAGTTCTCTGGGGGGACAAAACTGGACAGGCATAGAAACGAACTCTAGGCGATATCCCCTTACACACTGTAGTACCCAAGCATCTGATGTCAGTGCCACCCACCTGTGGTAAAACAAGGCTAACCTCCCCGCTACCTGAACCTGAGCGGGAGGGGAAGAAGGGGTACTCACCGTAAGGACGTCTGGTTGGAGCGCCACTGCGGGGGTATCTGGAGCCCCAAGCCCTGCCTCTGGCTGGGAAGAAGGTGGGTGCTCTCGGGTCTTGGAAGCCTCGTGACGGAAAAAAGGAACCTCTGGGTGCTCGGAACGAGCCTCTGTAACTGCGGCCAGGCGGACGGTTCCTGCTACGCCCGGCCCCTCCAAAAACCTTGGGTGCGAACATGCGCTTCATGTTCGCTTGCGCCTTATCAATTGCGGTAAAGGTCTTCACATAGGAGCCCATGTCTTTGACAAAGGAGGAGCCGAACAGTAAGCCCTCCTCAGTCGGGTCTGGTTCTGTCACCGTCATAGCGGCCAGCTTAGGGTCGATCTTTAGGAGGATCGCCTTACGCCTCTCGGAGGACATAGCTGTATTAGCATTGCCCAGCAGGCATATAGCCCGCTGGACCCATCCAATGGCCACATCCATATCCAAAACTGAGTCTCCAGATTTGGCAGCTTCGAGAAGCTTGTATAACTTTGATAGGGGCCCCAGAGTATCCAGGATCTTGTCCTGGCACCCTTTCAGGGAGTGGTCAAGGCCCTTCTTGGGCTTCCAGCCCGACTTATTGAGAAATTGGGCAATTTGGGGATCAATATCCGGGGTTCTGCCGGCGGCGCCGGGGAGGGAAGGCCTTGGGCATTCGGCGCGCAGTTTATTGCGGCCTTCTTTAGAGAGCGGGGTGCGAATACGCTTAGCCACGTACTGGGCAATATGGTCTGGGGGAACCCACTCAGCGGACCTGGGGTGCCGCAGGTCATCAGGGTCGAACAGGGGGTTACCCTGCGGGTCAAGAATCGCCTTGGTATCCCCAGAGGCGTCTAATAAGTGGCCACTGGCCTTGGCGGAGGAGCCCGAGGGGGTCACGCCCGTAAGGGGCAAATCCTCGCCAGATTCACCTTCATCGAAGGAGTCATATCCCATATGGTCGGACTCATCCTCCACACTCCGGTCGGTATCCGACCCATCATCTAGGGCTCTAGCCCTTTTCCATAGTCTAGCCTTTTTAGCCCGGCCAGGGGCTCTTTTGCGCGTGGGGTGCGCGCTATCAGTGACCGCTTCCAGCGAGTCATTCAAGGCAGGTAGCACCTGCATCGAGGAGTGGGAGCCGACATTTTTGGATTTGGCCTTAGCCTTACGTGCCCCAGGCACTGTCTGGGCAGGGGAAGGGGACCCCCCACCCTGGGAAGCTGGGGTGGTTACTGTAGGTAAAACCATCGAGTGCAGGGAGTGGGTAAATGAGGAGGAGACAGCCCCCATGGCTGAGGCAATAGCCTTCTGCAGGGAGGAAGCCATAGTGGCTTCAAGCAAAGCTTGAAATTCCTGAGAGGCCATAGCACTCTCAGTAGTCTCCATGGTAAAGTCCCCAGAGGGATCTGTAGGCCCATCATCCCTATCCTGCATGATGCAACAATTAGTAATCTGTAAACTAACGAAAACAGGGCAGGAGAGAACTAAAAGGGTTGAGTAACCCACAGAGAAGGACAGTAAGAAAATTCAGACTGTTAGTGTGCCCGGGAGGGATCGAGGCGACCGACTGCACGGCAAGGAGGCAGACCGCATGGAGGTCCGTCCAAAATGGCCGCCGCACGCGAGGGAAGTGCTCGCGGCCGTGCACCCGTCGGGGAAAGGGGCGCGTGCACTCTGCCCGCGCGGGAAGTCCGTGAGCGGGCAGGGAAGTGCACGTAGCCGCGGTCGTGAAGAAAGGACCGGCCGCGGCACCAATCACTGTCTGCGCCCGAGAGAGGGAGCAAGGGAAAGGCAGGGAGAAAAAACCTCCCGGTAAAGGGGAAAAACCCTCAGGGATCCCCAAGGCACACTAAGCGGAGCACAACGAATAAAACGAGGCATATACAATTAAAACAAAGGATGCATCAATAAAACAACACCAAATTAAATTAGTAAATAGCAATAATAATAAGAAATACCACAATCAAAATGCCACAAGTAAGAGAGCTAAACATGGATACTTAGCTGTCTGAGGAAGCAGCAAAGAAAGAGGGGGATTGTGGGAGACACAGGACTTATATAGCTACTTCCTCTGTTATGTGATTGGCTGCCTGTTATGCCTGAACAGTTTTTTCTTTCATTTTGACAATATTTATATTCCTCTATCTTTGCTGCTGAGGAAATAAAGAAAGAGTTATGCATAATATGAGCCTCCGTGTCTTTAATAAAATTGCCACAAAGTATTAAAATGTGTTAGACAACTCTATACATTATACAATGATAGTTATTTTTTTTATTGCAATATGTAATCTGACTAGGCCAAGACTGAACTGAATTGCTACATTTTTAATGTAACATTTAAAAGAAAACTGAACATTACATGAAAAAAAGGTTGAAAGCTTAACTCAAATTGTAGGTATAATTTTAATATTTCAATTGTTGGTGTAATTTTCAGAGAATTGATGTCGGCCCTTTTAAATTACAGCTTATTTTCTCAGTATTACTTTGACTGACTACTCAAATATAGTTTTTGCTCACTCCAAATAGGAAGTAGAAAAGTGTGACAAGAAAGGGCAAGGCCAAAATATGAATGTCAATGATGCATTGTAGCATAGCCACCTGTAAAACAAAAAACAAACAAAAAAACAAAACCAAAAAAATGTCTGGTGTGCATGTGGCCTGTGTGCCGTGCCTTGCAATAGCCTTGTACAGCCTGAAGCACCTCAAAGAACATAAATGATGTGCTACTGTTGCAGTCTTTAAGGACTTGCTTTGGTGTCCCCAGAAGCACCTCACATCACAACAGAGAAATAACCCTGCATTCAAAGACAAGGATCTCAATTCTATCCTGTCTCTGGATCGTTATGGAAGTATACTACTAATAATTGTCTGTGAAATGTTTTAGAATGTTAGGCACACTCATACATTGAGTCAGTAAGGTGTTGTAACCTATGCTTTGTTGTAGTTTCCAAAGGCCGTTCACCGAGGCAGACAATAAATGTACTAGTTAATTGCAAGGGTTATCATATCTTCATTCATTTTATTTTTTTTTTTATGGTGGGAAGGGCATTTTGAATTTTTACTTTACCACCCTATATGATTCAATTAATGGGGGTTCTTCAGAAATCCGTTGTCTTTCAGTGGTTTCCAGGTTATAGTGATCTGGTTTATTGCTGCAAATGATGAGTTTTGGTGCATGTGTATTCAAAGAGGTAAATGACAGTAGGGTATAACTGCAAGCGTGGTGGAAAAAGTCAACACTTTGGAGTTTATTCACTAAGCACTAAATGTATTCACTAAACACTAGTGAATTGAAAATTGAATTGCAAAATTTTGGAAAAAATAGCTGTTTTGGAAAAATGTTAAGCCCTCCCCCGCCCCTCTCTTATTGTACAGAGACCAGGAATGTAGGGGAAGGAAAACATATCTTATCTTCTATGCCTTTTTCTTTAAGACCTTCAGCAAATGATAAAAACATTTTAGCAAATTTCCAAATAAGAAAAGTATTAGTTAAAGGGACACTAAAGTCACCAAAACAACTTTATCTTAATAAAGCAGTGTTGGTGTATAGATCATGCCCCTGCTGTCTCACTGCTCAATTATCTGATATTTAGGAGTTAAATCACTTTGTTTATGCACCCTAGTCATACCTCCCTGTATGTGACTTACACAGCCTCCCCAAAGACGTCCTGTAAAGAGTCCTCTACAGTTTACCCTTCCTTCATTGCAAATTCTATTTAATGTATAATTTCTTCCCTCCTACTCTGTTAATAGCTTGATAGACCCTGCAGGAGCCTCCTGTATGTGATTAATGTTCAATTTACAGAGCAGGAGATAACTTTTAAAGTAAGTAACATTTGGTTGAAAATGAAACCATTTTGTTTTCATGCAAGTTGTGTGAGTCACAGCCAGGGAAGGTGTGGCTAGGGCTACATAAACAGAAACAAAGTGATTTAACTCCTAAATGACAGTGAATTGAGCAGTGAAACTTCAGAGGCATGATCTATACACTAAAACTGCTTTATTAAACTAAAGTTGTTTTGATGACTATGGTGTCCCTTTAATTTTCACTAGCTTGTGTTAATTTGACTTTTAATATTACAGTTAATACGTATAAATGAGGTCTGAAAAATATAACTAAATGTATAAATCCACCACTGCAGTTACCTCTCTCTTGGAAGTGAGTGCCTCCATCTTGGATCTTCAATCATTGTTATAAACTCTGCTCTTTTCTGTCATGAAACATAATAAGAGTGGGAAGACAAATGTAAGCAATGAGGGAGATTTATCCAATATTATTTTCTAAAAAGAGGTGTAAAAATGTAAAAGAAGACGAGTTACTAATGCAATGGCGATTCCTACACATTTAGTACTTTAGAGAATGTTTTACAACAGAAAGATTTAATACATCTCTCCTAGTCTTTCTGCTTCTCCCAAAAATGCAGTCTGTACCCTTGCTGGATCTGCATGTGTACTAAACTGGGCAGTGATAATGAAGGCTGAATCTATAACGGAACACTATAGGGTTAGGAATTCGAATCCTGCCCTAATGCAACCCGTAATCTAACCCAGAATCCTATTCATAATCCTACCTATAATTCAAGGATTTTACTATTACCATGACGTAAAGTCATGATTTTATTAATGACACGGAGTGACACGGAGGCGAGTATTATGCTGCACTCTTTCTTTATTTCCCTCAGCAGCAAAGAAAAAAACTTTATAAACATAACCAATAGTAACATTAACAGTCTCAGGTGTATTCTTCCTAGTAACAGGAACAGCCAATCAGGTTCCACTTCTCCAGCATAATAGGCTCTGTCAGCCAATCCTGTTCCTCTTTATTTGCAGTCCCAAAGCAGTAAAGTATCCAACCAAACATTGAACTGTACAGGAAGGGGTTTTCCCTTTTAGGCTGTAAAAGAGGAGAAATATGGTAATACCTTAGTATAAAACTGGGTGTTCGCATAATCATAGGTATTTGAGCTAGTGTTTGGTCAGTGTTTGTCCAAGGGGATATTGTTGTTTAATCTATACATATTGGTGATCGTATAGACAAAAGACTATCATAGTGAAGACTCACCTGGTTGCAAGTATAACTGTAATTTAATAGTCTGTTAAATGACTTACCGTAGGTCAACTTACCCAACTCCCGTCTACCTTTCCACCGTCGTCGGGTGGGAGGGAGGGATAATACTCGCCTCCGTGTCATTAATAAAATCATGACTTTATGTCAAGGTAATAGTAAAATCCTTGAATTTTATTAAGACACGGAGGCTCCTATTATGCTGGTTTAAAGCTGAGAAACTACCGTTCCTGCAAAGTGCTGTATTGGTTTGAAGTAGAAATCACGGAAGGTAGATTCTGAGGACCAGTCGGCTGCTTTCAAAATGTCTTCCAGGCGACAACCCATGGAAGAGGCCTTGGAAGCCATTGCTCCTCGTATGGAGTGAGGAGAAAATATGGAGGTGTCAATTCCTGCCGTAGTCATGATCCATTTGACCCAGCGGGCCAGGGTCGTGGTAGACACCGGTAGGTGTGGTCTTTGGAAAGAGATGAAGAGTTCGTGTTTATTTGGGTCCCGCAGCGTCATGGTGCGCATTTCGTAGAGTTGTAGGCATTTAACCGGGCATAAGAGAGGCTTGTCAGGAAAGGCTGGGTATGTCACTCTCTTTGTTGAGCTTTTTGTTCTCCGTGATATATCGAAAGTGACCCCTTCTGGCGTGTAGGACCGTGCGGTGATGTCTAACGTCTGAGACCCTTTTGCAGGATATGAGGCATAGGAGCAAGACCAGTTTTGCCGATAGTTGTTTCAAAGATAGTGATGCATTATCCGGCCAAGATTCGAGGAAAAGGAGGATAATGGAGACGTCCCATAGTACTGAATAGCGTGGCAGCGGGGGTCGTGCGAATCTGATGCCGCGTATGAGTCGGCATACTAGTGGGTGGCGTCCTATTGGTGCGCCATTGATGCCTTGGTGTGCGGCCGAAATGGCCGATCTGTAGAGATTCACCGTGCGGTATGCTTTGCCGCTTTCAAATAATGAAGTTAAGAACTGCAAGATCGAATTCAGAGGAGCCGATATGGGATCCAAGTTCCGTTCCATGCTCCAATCGTGCAATTTGCTCCAAGCAGATTTATAAGCTTGTCTCGTGCCGGGTGCCCATGCGCTCTCGAGAAGTTGGAGAGTTGATTCCGAAACTCCTTTGATTGAGTAGGGTTCCCGGAAACCAGCCATGCCGTGAGATGTAGTAATTCTTGTTGAATCAGGGGGTGAGGGGACCCGTCTGGGTCTTGGAGAAGATAGTCGAAGCGTGGGAGTGTGCGGGGTATGTCTACCGCCATTTCCAGCAGAGAAGGAAACCATGGTTGAGACGGCCATAATGGTGCCACGAGCACTGTCGTTCCCATCTGTTGTCGTAGATGTATTAGGCATCGGGGAATCAATGCAAAAGGAGGAAACGCGTAGTTCGTTGTGTAGGACCAGTCTTGGGTAAAGGCATCTGTTGCCAGTGCTTCTGGGTCCGGTTTCCAACTGTAAAATCTGGGGAGTTGTTTGTTCAAACGGGAGGCGAACAAGTCCTTGTCCAGAGGTCCCCATAGGGATTGGATGTCTTGAAAGACCCTGGGATTCAGGTGCCAGTCGCTGGAATCCCTGAGGTGCCTTGAGTACCAATCCGCTGTTGTATTGCAGAGGCCCGGGATGTATTCCGCTGTGACCGAGATGCCCTGTGCCAAGCAGAATTGCCAAAAGTCTCGTGCCAGATTCGCCAGGACCTTGGATTTCGTGCTGCCCAAGTGATTTATATAACGGACTGCTGATATGTTGTCCATTTTCAAGAGAATGGCACATCGGGCTTGAGTCGTTGAGAAACTGCGGATTGCAAAAGAACCGGCTAGGAGTTCTAGGCAATTGATGTGAAGCGTTGATTCCACTTCTGACCATCTGCCACCTGTAGAGACATTGCCACAGCGTGCACCCCAACCGTGCAAGCTCGCATCGGATTCTATTATTATGTCTGGTGCGGTGCCAAAAATGGCCTGGCCATTCCATGCTTCCATATGGGAGAGCCACCATCTGAGTTCTGTTTTTGCCTCTGTGTCCAGAGAGATCATGTCCGTGTATAAAGACCCGTCTCTCAGATGAGAGGCTTGTAGGCGTTGTAACGCTCGATAGTGTAGAGGGCCCGGGAAGATGGCCTGAATGGAGGCCGCCAAGAGGCCAATCACTCTCGCCAATTGTTTTAGGGAGATTAGGGGAATCTTCAGAGTGCGTCTGATCTCCTTCTTTATGGTGGCCAATTTTGCAGTCGGCAAGTGTAGTGTCTGTAGAGTAGAGTCCACTACGAGGCCCAAAAACTCTATGTGTCGTGTAGGGGTCAGGATGGACTTTTTCCCATTGATAAGGATGCCCAGGTTCCGCAAAAGATTCTGTGTCCACGTCAGATGGGTCTTAATAATGTGGTTGGACTGACCCATGATGAGGATGTCGTCTAAGTAGATTATGAGACGAACCCCTCGATTTCGAAGTAGAGCCACCACGGGTTTCAAGAGCTTGGTGAAACACCATGGGGCTGAGGATAGTCCGAATGGGAGACAGGTGAATCTCCATTTTCTTCCTTGCCATATGAATTGGAGGAAGTCTTGGTGCTGACGTGTGATTGGTATTGTGAGGTAGGTGTCCTGGAGGTCTAACTTGACCATCCAGTCTGACGGTTGGAGGAGATCTCGGAGGCAGTGTATGCCTTCCATTTTGAAATGGTTGTAGGCAACAAAAGTGTTGAGCTGCTTCAAATTTATCACTGGGCGGACGCCGTCGCCTTTCTTGGCAACTAATAGGTTGCTCACATAGCCTGGGGTAGTCATAGGGATCTCTAAGATGGCTTGCTTGTGTGCCAATTCTAAGACCTCCTTGGATACAAGGGAGGCGTCTTGTTGGGAGAACAGCATTCCCCGTGGCGGGGAGATTTGTACCGGTAGGGACAGGAACTCTAAGGTATACCCTCTTACCGTGTTCAATACCCAGGCATCTGATGAAATGTGTGACCATACATGGACCATACATACCAGTCTGCCCCCCACTGCCCCTAGGGAAGAAGGAAGTGTGAAGTGTGAGAGGACTTACCATAGGTCGTCTGCTTGGTCTGGTGCCACGTGATCCACGAGCAACCCATGGCCGCCCACGTTGTGGGAAGAAGGCCGGGGTGTTGCGGTGCTCTGTGAAGGAGGTTTGTCCAGTGTAGGAGCCTCGGTTCTGTCGGAATGAACCCCTGTTAACACGGCCGGACAGACGGCTCCTGGCTCTTCCGGCCCCACCAAAAACCTTAGGGTGGAAAACTCTGCGCATGTTTGATTGCGCCTTGTCTAGGGCAGTAAAGGTATGTACAAAGGAGCCAAGCTCCTTGACAAAATTGTCCCCGAACAGGAGACCACGGGCCTGGGTGCCCGGCTCGGTAATAGCCATATTCACCAATTTTGGCAATATCTTTAATAAGATCGCCTTGCGACGTTCTGTGGCCATCGCACAGTTGGCATTGCCGATCAGGCAAATTACTCTTTAAATCCAACCACTTATGGCGGAACGATCTAATTCTTGGTCGTTTTCGACCATATCAAAAATTTTGGTTGCTGGGCCCAATATATCTAATAATTTATCCTGGCAATTGCGCAGGGAGAAATCAAGGTGTTCTGCAGGCCTCGTCCGGGACAGTAGGGCGTGGGCATTCTGCCCGCAGCTTATTGCGTGTTGCCTTATTTAAAGGCTTGCGAGTTCTTGATGCAACGTATTTGGCCACATGGGCCGAAGGGGACCAGTCTGCTGACCTTGGATGACGCAGGTCATCGGGATCAAACAGAGGTTCCCCATAGGGGTCAACTAATTTGTTTGCATCGTCTGGGGCCTTAAGCTCCATGTCAAACGATTCCGATGGAGGCGTATTATGCTCTCTGGGGTCATGGTCCTCAACCATATCATCGGATTCAGGGTCTGATGGATCCTCTGTATCCATACAGGTTTCCTCTTCAATCTCGCTGAGATCTGACTCAGAGTCTAGTTGGGCTTTTGCCCGTTTCCATAACCTAGCCGATTTTGCCCGGCTAGTGGCTCTTTTGCGCGGTGGTATATTAGGCGCGCCATCTGTGACAGGTTTATAGCTGTCCATCTGTGAGATTGAAGAGTGTTTGGTTTTTGCAGTGGCCTTGCGGCCAGTGTAATGTAGTGAAGGGGCTACCACTGGCAAGGTCTGGGCAACTGTTGGCTGAGCCGATTTCTGTGCCTCAAGCAGAGCCTGTGTAAGGGTCTGCGAGAAAGATTCAGACATCAGTCCCATGGCCGATGTGAGGGCCTTAGTCATAACATGAGACATAGTGTCGTCAATCAGAGACTGCATATCAGCAGTGGGAACAAAATCAGCGGGGTTAGCCGCTCCAATTTCAGATACCCCTGTGGGTGTTTTAACACTCCCTGGTTTGGTGACCAGAGACCCAGAAGGGGTGGGTATATCTTTCTCACCAGGCATGTTAAGTATGACACTGGAGTAATAGTAATATCTAAGCTAAAACTAAAATGGGTTGATTAACCCAAAGGAAAAAGGGCAATATACCTTTAAGAACAATGAAAATTAATTACTCACATAAACTTAGCCAAACAGCAGTAAATTTGACAAAATAGTGAAAGATTCACAGAAAAACGCAGAAAACAGCAAGGAGGGAGCAAAGAGCCGTCCGACCGCCACTACAGCTTTAACCCAACTCCGAGGTCCGGACGTTGGGGGTGGAGCTGTGTGTGAGCGCGGGAAGGCAGGAAAAGGCCGCCACGGGCGGCCGAGAGGAAAAGAATAAGTAGATTAGCCGGTAAGCTGTGCTCGCGGCGAATGTGTAATCACTAGAAAGTGTACACATTCCAGCGCCGCGAGCCGGGAACCGGCATTTGAGCTGTGAGAGCTCTGTGGGTGGCGGCCGTTCACGCTGCTAGCAATGAAAAAAGGGCGCGAAGCGCCGAATGTGGCTCCAGCCGACAACCCCGAGCCCGCTCGTAAATTAGGCTCTGGGGAGGCTGCACCGCGGAAAAATTAAAGGCATAAGAAGATATAGTAGAAAAGATGAAATCAGCGATACAGTAGTGAAGCAATCAATGAATTAAGGATAACAGTAATAATACCGATACAGTCATAATACTAGTAGTAATAATGACAATGAATAGTAATTAATAATAATAATAATAGTTAATAAAAGTTCATAATAATAATGATAATAATGACAATAATCCCACAGTTAAGGAGCCTGAGGGATCAGATATACTTAACTGAGGGAGCAGCAAAGAAAGAGGAACAGGATTGGCTGACAGAGCCTATTATGCTGGAGAAGTGGAACCTGATTGGCTGTTCCTGTTACTAGGAAGAATACACCTGAGACTGTTAATGTTACTATTGGTTATGTTTATAAAGTTTTTTTCTTTGCTGCTGAGGAAAATAAAGAAAGAGTGCAGCATAATAGGAGCCTCCATGTCTTAATAAATCACAGTTCTAATCCCAGCCCTGAATCCCACCTTTCAAGGAATTGCCTCTTCTGATAATTTACTGTGATAGCATGATAACACTACTGTGGATTTAAAGGGCTATGAGCAGTTCTCCGGTCAGTCCGGGGCCCCTACCTGTAGCCCCAACTGACAGAGGGGACCCCAGGTTTCAAAACATGCCTGGGGGTCCCATTTTTTGGAGGAGATAGGAGACAGTAAAAGAAATACTGCGGGTGAGCAAGAACAGCTCTTTTGTCAGTCTGAGGCCACTAACTGTGGCTCCAGGTGACAGAGGGGACCCACAGATTTAACCCCTGCTGGTACTTTTAACGCATGACTGTCTGCTGTCACTGAGTATTAAAGCCGTTCGCTGTCTGACGGCATAGATAGTCATGTTGTCGTTAAGTAGTTAAAAGAAAACAGCATTATGAGGGAAAAAAGTTGTCACACGTTTTAGATGATATACTGGGTTGTTTTCAGTGCTTTAATTTCCAGGGAAGCACCTGCTCTCTTTTAAATAAGTATTTAATAAGTAGACATGTGCAATTCGTTTCGTACCGAATAGGAATTCGGACGAATTTCGGACAATTCGGACATTCGGGTACTTCCGAATGTCCGAAGTGCCGAATTGCTGAATTGCCGATGTCCCGAAGTTCCGAAGCACACTATTGCCTAAGTACTAATATACTTACCCAGTGAAAGAAGAAGAATGTTACATTGTATACAATTTTAAATAAAAAGTATACAAACATAGCCAGGATTCACCTGTAAGCATTTGCAACACTTACAACAATCAAGTAACATACATTCATATAAAATGTAAGTTACTTGGCCAGTCAGTTTAATGACAGGAATGAATAAGTAGATAACTCCCTAATTCCCACGGTATTAGGGAGCTATCTACTAAAAGGCTGAAAGACCTAAATTGGTCTTTCAGCCAAATTTACTAATACTAAGTAAAGATTACTTAGTATTAGTAAATTATGCCCCTACTCGCTATAGCGCAAGTAGGGGCATGTCTATTAAACAGTGAGCAGCCTGTGGCTGCTCACTGTAACCAAAAAAAAATAAGCCCCCCCAACACCCACCCCTGAGCGGCTGGTGGGGGCCCTAATGTAAAATAATGGGGGGGGACCTATTGTCCTCCCCCTAGGCCCCCACCCCTGAGCGGTGGGTGGGGGCCCTAAATTATAATAAGGGGGGGACCTATTGTCCTCCCCCCTGGCCCACACCCCTGAGCGGTGGGTGGGGGCCCTAAATTATAATAAGGGGGGGACCTAATGTCCTCGCCCTGGCCCCCACCCCTGAGCGGTGGGTGGGGGCCCTAAACTAGAATAAGGGGGGGGGGACCTAATGTCCCCCCCACCCCTGAACGGTGGGTGGGGGCCCTAAACAAGAATAGGGGGGGGGACCTAATGTCCTCCCCCCTGGCCCCCACCCCTGAACGGCGGGTGGGGGCCCTAAATTGGAATAAGGGGGGGACCTAATGTCCTCCCCCCTGGCCCCCACCCCGAGCGGTGGGTGGGGGCCCTACAGTAAAATAAGGGGGGGGGGACCTAGTGTCCTCCCCCTGGCCCCCACCCCTCAGCGGCGGGTGGGGGCCCTAAATACAAATAAGGAGGGGGACCTAAGGTCCTCCCCCCTGGCCCCCACCCTTGAGCGGCGGGTGGGGGCCCTAAAAAATGTCCACTCCCCCCCAGGTGACTAGGGGTCCCCAAACCCCTAGTCACCCCCTCCCCCCAATAAAAAATATCCCCCTACCTACCCCCCTCACCCTAAAAATAATGAGGGGGGGGACCTTTAACTAAGAACCTGTAAAAAAAAAAAAAACTTACCATTCGATGTTTTCTTTCTTCTAAAATCTTCTTTTTTCAGCCCCAAAAAAGGGCAAATAAAAATCCATAATAACCGACGCAATTATAAAAAATAAAATAAAAAAAAATCCATCTTCACCCATGGAGGGCTCCGCGCAGACTGAGCTCTGCAGGGCAGGGGAAGGCTTATAAAGCCTTGCCCCACCCTGCAATTAGGCTCAGAGCACTCTGGTGGGTTTAAGCCATCCAATCAGAGTGCTCTGACAGGTAAATGAAGAGACTGACAGGTAAGTATCTACATTTACCTGTCACAGCACTCTGATTGGTTGGTTTGAAATCCACCAATCAGAGTGCTCTGTGTCATTTTACACAGCGTGGGAAAGTTCTTTGGAATTTTCCCACGCTGTGTAATTTGACTCATAACTCTCTGATTGGTAACCAATCAGAGAGTTGGTAACCAATCAGAAAGTTATGAGTCAAATTACACAGCGTGGGGAAATTCTAAAGAACTTTCCCACGCTGTGTAAAATGACACAGAGCACTCTGATTGGTGGATTTCAAACCAACCAATCAGAGTGCTGTGACAGGTAAATGTAGAGACTTACCTGTCAGTCTCTTCATTTACCTGTCAGAGCACTCTGATTGGATGGCTTAAATCCACCAATCCGAGTGCTCTGAGCCTAATTGCAGGGCGGGGCAAGGCTTTATAAGCCTTCCCCCGCCCTGCAGAGCTCAGTCTGCGCGGAGCCCTCCATGGGTGAAGATGGATTATTTTTTTTTGCGCTCGTTTTTTTTATTTTATTTTTTATAATTGCGTCGGTTATTATGGTTTTTTATTTGGCCTTTCTTGGGGCTGAAAAAATAAGATTTTAGAAGAAAGAAAACATTGAATGGTAAGTTTTATTAATTTTTAACAGGTACTTAGTTAAAGGTCCCCCCCTCATTAGTTTTTAGGGTGAGGGGGGTAGGTAGGGGGATAAGTTTTATTGGGGGGGAGGGGGTGACTAGGGGTTTGGGGACCCCTAGTCACCTGGGGGGGATATTTTTTTAAGGGCCCCCACCCACCGCTCAGGGGTGGGGGCCAGGGGGGAGGACCTTAGGTCCCCCCCTTATTAGTATTTAGGGCCCCCACCCGCCGCTCAGGGGGGGGCCCAGGGGTGAGGACATTAGGTCCTCCCCCCTTATTAGTATTTAGGGCCCCCACCCGCTGCTCAGGGGTGGGGGCCGGGGGTGGCACTATTTTTTCTTTTTTTTAAACAGTGAGCAGTCACAGGCTGCTCACTGTTTACTAGACATGCCCCTACTCGCGGTATAGCGAGTAGGGGCAGAATTTACTAATACTAAGTAGTTTTTACTTAGTATTAGTAAATTTGGCTGAAAGACCTATTTAGGTCTTTCAGCCTTTTGGTAGATAACTCCCTAATTCCTACGGTATCAGGGAGTTATCTACTAAGCGGCTGCAAGAGAAGTCCCGAGGTGCCAAAGTACCGAAATTCCGAAGTGCCGAAGTCTTGAAGTGCCGAATTGTGAAAATCCCGAATTTCGGAATGCCGAACCGAACCAAATTTTTTCCCCATGCACATGCCTATTAATAAGCTTTATATCACAAACCACTTTTTGTACAGTCTGAACATTTGACCTCTAAATATTCCATGGCAAGACATGTGGTACTTTATCTAACTGGCATTTTTATCAGCACTTACTAAATAAAGGAATTAATTTGCGCTTTCCTAAATATAACTTTGAAATGATCCATCCAGGTATGGACAGTTAGACCACAACAGACTTCAGTGGATGCCCTGTTTAAAACTCTACTAAGCACCTACTAGTTGAATTGGAAGTACTGTAAGTGTAGTCCATCTCACATTCCGTTGAACACCCATCGCTCTGATAGCATTTAATTTGCAACTAGTGCTACAAATTGCAAACTACTTAGAGAATTGAAGCCATAAAGAATGTATACAGGTATATTATAGCTGGTTAATTTGAAACTTATTCTAGTTTCTATTTTGTCTCGAGTAATTTCTGGTTTTGGGAAGATTCTTCTTCGTTCGAGATTTATACTTGTTTGATTACTGCTTGGACCTTTTACCCCTCGTGCACATTTAGAACAATAGTCTGTTTATAGGAGCCATATACAAATTCTGATACTTTTTTCGAGTTCCAACTTATGTTGTTGGTTAGAAGAGTTCATGTATCATTTGTTTGGCATGAAATTTCTACCATCTCCTGCATCTGGGTTCATGCATGTTGACAGCTTTGCTTTTCTACCATTTGAAGTCTTTGCCCTCGTACATCCGTAGTATGCATAACCGGGCAGACCTCTGCTTGTTCGTCGGCGCATATTTACGATATAAATTCTACTTCTCCCCAGTTTTGATTGTCTGTAATTAACTTTTTACTCCAGTGCCAGCATTTCACAATTACCAGCGTCATTATTAACGGACAGAGAAAGACTGCAAAGGGGAGGGGATTGGAGTTACAAAACTTAATTTAATCACAGGGGCCTATGGTCAATTTAACATACACAAGAGCTCAGAATGGGGTCCCTGTGCAATGAGAGGGCAATCACTGGAGCGTTGTTGTAAAGAATTAATTGTGGCTGACAATGTATAAACAGTGCAGCTGAATAGGCCATGCAGGTGTGAGGCATCAGGGCCATCCTGAGGACTTGTTCACACGAATTTCATCTCCTCCACTGCTGACCTGCTCCCTAGAACATGATTAGTGTCGGCGTTAGTAAACGGTTGAGGGTGTGAAATCTTGGCACATATTAACTAGCCCTGTGGAGAGTGAGAGAGGGGTCTATTAAGGAGGTGGAGATGGCTGTTTCTGAGGATCAAGAGTAGCTTGTATTCAGGACTTATTTGGAAGTTTCATTATTTTTGTTTGTGACATTTTACATTTAGGAAATTATTTGAAGAACAAGAACTCCAATTCTGTGTATGTTACCCTCATGAGCATCCACCCCACTGCGTATCATCTCCATTTTAACAAATCTACACAATGAAGAGGATCCACCTTTCAAAGGTTCTTGTGCAATTGTAAAAAATAGTGGTAATACAGATGTCATAAAATAAAACAATGGAAAAAATAAGGAGTTGCATTATTTTTCTTTCTATTCTCATTTTTCCAATTTAAACATATTAAAATACATAACTGCATAATAATCTTTTGGAGTGTAGATTCACTTTATATTTTCTGCATTTCTTTAGTGGACTTACATGAGTCGGTGCAGTGGTATATTTTGAAATGGTGCTGCCCTAGGCATGACAGATCTCAGGCACCCCCTAATTTAAAATGTACCTGCCCCTTTCTGCCAAGGCCACACCTCTTCCTGTCAACTAACACACATTTTGACTGACAGACACACACTCACGGGCCAGGACACAGTCCTACACTCACTATTTTGACACAAGCTAACAGACACATACAATCATTCAGACACACACTGACAGACGCGCCCACTTACTGACAGACACGCATAATCACTCAGACACACACATTCACTGGACACACACACTCACAGACACTCACTGACAGATATACACACATTCACTGACAGACACACAAACTTACACAATGACACATTCACTGACACACACACTCACTCATTGACAAACACATTCACTGACACACATACATTCACTGACACACTCACTCAAATTCACTGACACACACTCACTGACTTTCACACACACACACACACACACACACATTTGCTTTCACTGACACACACGCACGCACCCACACCCACACATCCACACTTACATTCACTGACACTCACATTCACTGACACACGCAATCACTCACATTCACTGACAAACACACACATTTATTATTATTTTTTTTATAATTTAAATCCACCCAGCCTCTCTACTTTTGGGGGAGCTGGGTGGATTTTTAACTTGGGGTCCAGTGGGGCTGCTGGCAGATGTGCAGGCAGGCTGGCGGGCGGCTGCACTAAGCTATCAACGAGGGAGCTGTGATCTCCCTGCTCAGCTCCCTCGCGCGCCGCAGAGTGATGCCAGGAGCCTGAGTGACGTCATGTATGGGCTTCCGGCATTACTGCGGGTTACACGAGGGAGCTGAGCAGGAGAGCTCAAGGGAAAGTGCTCACTCCCCGCTCGCCCTGGAAACAGCTGACTGCCTGCCCAAGGGGGGCTCAACGGTGGCCAGCCTGCCATCTCTTGGGCCCCCATAAAACAAGGCATTTGTTTGATGCTGATTAGACAGCATGATTATTGCAAATGTGTGCCATAGGCTGGCCACAATAAAAGGCCACTATAAAATGTGCAGTTTTATCACACAGCACAATGCCACAGATGTCTCAAGTTTTGAGGGAGTGTGCAATTGGCATGCTGACTGCAGGAATGTCCACCAGAGCTGCTGCCCATGAATTGCATGTTCATTTCTCTACCTGAAGCAGTCTCCAAGGCGTTTCACAGAATTTGCCAGTACATCCAACCGGCCTCACAACCACAGACCACGTGTAACCACACCAGCCCAGGACCTCCACATTCAGCGTCTTCACCTCCAAGATCGTCTGAGATCAGCCACCCGGACAGCTGCTGCAACATTCAGTTTGCATAACCAAAGAGTTTCTGCACAAACTGCCAGAAACCGTCTCAAGGAAGCTCATCTGCATGCTCGTCATCCTCATCGGGGTCTCAACCTGATTGAAGTTTGTCATCGTAGCCAACTTGAGTCGGCAAATGCTCACATTCGATGGTGTCTGGCACTTTGGAGAGGTGTTCTCTTCACGGATGAATGCCGGTTTTCACTGTACAGGGCAGATGGCAGACGGCGTGTATGGCGTTGTGTGGGTTAGCGGTTTGCTGATGTCAACGTTGTGGATCAAGTGGCCCATGGGGGTGGTGAGGTTGTGGTATGGGCAGGCATATGTTATGGACAATGAATTCAGGTGCATTTTATTGATGGCATTTTGAATGCACAGAGATACCGTGATGAGATCCTGAAGCCCATTGTTGTGCCATTCATCCACGACCATCACCTCATGTTGCAGCCTGATCATGCACGGCCCCATGTTGCAAGGATCTGTACACAATTCCTGGAAGCTGAAAACATTTTCCAGTTCTTGTATGACCAGCATACTCACTGGGCATGTCACCCATTGAGTATGTTTGTTTGGGATGCTCTGGATCGGCGTATACAACAGCGTGTTCCAGGTCCTGCCAATATCCAGTAACTTCGCACAGCCATTGAAGAGGAGTGGACCAACATTCCACAGGCCACAATCAACAACCCGATCAACTCTATGCAAAGGAGATGTGTTGCATTGCGTGAGGCAACTGGTGGTCACACTAGAAACTGACTGGTTTTCGGACCACCCCCACCCCGGACCTTCCAATACAGTACAACTGCACATTTTAGTGTTGCCTTTTATTGTGGCCAGCCTAAAGCACACCTTTGCAATAATCATGCTGTCTAATCAGCATCTTGATATGGCACACCTGTGATGTGGATGGATTATCTCGGCAAAGGAGAAGTGTTCACTAACACAGATTTAGACAGATTTTTTAACAATATTTGAGAGAAATAGTCCTTTTGTGTACATAGAAAAAGTCTTAGATCTTTGAGTTCAGCTCATGAAAAATGTGGGAAAAACCAAAAGTTTTGGGTTTATCATTTTGTTCAGTATATGCCCATATATAGCTGGTAACCATATTGAACCTGTTTATGTAAAAAGTTTTGGCACCCCCTCCCCCCTGCACTTTAAAATGTAAAAAACACCCACAGTTTTTTTAATGTATGTAGCATTGAGCAGTGCTTGCGTGTTTCAATGTAAGCATGCTTTTGTATGGAGTAAGTGTGAGTGAATGTATGGGTGTGTTTGTATGTAGTGTTGGCATTTTAATGCAGGCATGCTTTTGTGTGTAGTGTTGGCAAGATGCAGTGGTGTGGTTATATATAATGGTGATGTTTTAATACAGTGGTGTGTTTGTGTTTGCACTGGAATGCAGGGATGTGTTTGTGTGTAGTGTTGGCAAGATGCTGAGATGTATGTAGATATTTACAGACACACATTTACACACATGCAACTACACAGACACACATACAGATACACAATGCCATCCTCCTGTTTAGTACCTGCTGGCTGAGGCTGTTGGGAGTTGGGCTCTAGTTCTCTCCCAATCAGTGCCGCCCTCCATCCTGTGTGTCTCAGTGTTAGCTGGGAGGAAGTGACTGAATTTCACTTCCCCCAGGGCTGCCATTATATTATTACAGAAGCCTGGTCGCACCATTAAAGCACCACAGCGCACAACTGGGCCCCTGAAGTAGTGGTGACTCTAGGAACAATATATAGGGGAAGCATATAAACAGTGGGGGCTGGAAGCAGAGGCGGCCCTCTAATTAGGCGGTTTAGGCGGCCGCCTAAGGCCTCGCGCTGGCTGGGGCCTCGCGGCCGCCTAAACCGCCTGTTGGCAGAGTGTGTCAGGTCCTCGGTCAGTGACCGAGGACCTGACACCAGGAGGGGGCCCGGCGGGTTGCCCGGTATGCCGCCGGGTGCGAGGCCCCTCCTGGCTGCCCGGCCACCGCAGACACCGGTCTGCAGCTCCGCAGTCAGCAGAGCTGCAGACCATGTGTCTCGCGAGAACCGGCCAATCAGAGCGTTGCCGCGGGTTACCACGGCAACGCTCTGACATCTCGCGAGATTACATGGTCTGCAGCTCTGTGGAGCTGCAGACCGGAAGGCAGCAATGGCCACCAGACCACCAGGGAGCCCACACTGGACCACCAGGGAAGGGTGACCACCAGGAAAGGTAGGCTCTCACCCCCCTCAGCCTTACCCTCAGCCTCACCACCCACACCACCCTCAGCCTCACTACCCCTCAGCCTCACTACCCCTCAGCCTCACTACCCCCCACCCTCAGCCTCACCCTCCCACCACCCTCAGTCTCACTACCCCCACCACCCTCAGCCTCACTACCCCCACCACCCTCAGCCTTACTAACCCCACCAGCCTCAGCCTCACTACCCCCACCCTCAGCCTCACCATCCCCCCACCCTCAGCCTCACTACCCCCACCACCCTCAGCCTCACTACCCCCACCACCCTCAGCCTCACTACCCCACCACCCTCAGCCTCACTAACCCCACCACCCTCAGCCTCACTACCCCCACCCTCAGCCTCACCATCCCCCCACCCTCAGCCTCACTACCCCCACCACCCTCAGCCTCACTACCCCCACCACCCTCAGCCTCACTACCCCACCACCCTCAGCCTCACTAACCCCACCACCCTCAGCCTCACTACCCCCACCACCCTCAGCCTCACTACCCCACCACCCTCAGCCTCACTACCGCCACCACCCTCAGCCTTACTAACCCCACCAGCCTCAGCCTCACTACCCCTCAGCCTCACTACCCACCACCCTCAGCCTCACTACCCCCCACACCACCCTCAGCCTCACTACCCCCAACACCAACCTCAGCCTCACTACCCCCAACACCAACCTCAGCCTCACTACCCCCAACACCAACCTCAGCCTCACTACCCCCAACACCAACCTCAGCCTCACTACCCCCCCACCACCCTCAGCCTCACTACCCCCACCACCCTCAGCCTCACTACCCCCACCACCCTCAGCCTCACTACCCCACCACCCTCAGCCTCACTACCCCCACCACCCTCAGCCTTACTAACCCCACCAGCCTCAGCCTCACTACCCCTCAGCCTCACTACCCACCACCCTCAGCCTCACTACCCCCCACACCACCCTCAGCCTCACTACCCCCACACCACCCTCAGCCTCACTACCCCCCACACCACCCTCAGCCTCACTACCCCCCACACCACCCTCAGCCTCACTACCCCCCACACCACCCTCAGCCTCACTACCCCCCACACCACCCTCAGCCTCACTACCCCCCACACCACCCTCAGCCTCACTACCACCCTCAGCCTCACTACCCCCCACACCACCCTCAGCCTCACTACCCCCCACACCACCCTCAGCCTCACTGCCCCCCACACCACCCTCAGCATCAGGCACCACCATCCCCCACCACCCTCAGCCTCACCATCCCCCACCACCCTCAGCATCACCCCTCACCACCCTCAGCATCAACCCCCCTCACCATCAACCCTCACATCACCCCCTCCCTCTCACATCACCCCCCTCCCTCTCACATCACCCCCCTCCCTCTCACATCACCCCCCTCCCTCTCACATCACCCCCCTCCCTCTCACATCACCCCCCTCCCTCTCACATCACCCCCCTCCCTCTCACATCACCCCCCTCCCTCTCACATCACCCCCCTCCCTCTCACATCACCCCCCTCCCTCTCACATCACCCCCTCCCTCTCACATCACCCCCCTCCCTCTCACATCACCCCCCTCCCTCTCACATCACCCCCTCCCTCTCACATCACCCCCTCCCTCTCACATCACCCCCCTCCCTCTCACATCACCCCCTCCCTCTCACATCACCCCCCTCCCTCTCACATCACCCCCCTCCCTCTCACATCACCCCCCTCCCTCTCACATCACCTCCCTCCCTCTCACATCACCTCCCTCCCTCTCACATCACCTCCCTCCCTCTCACATCACCCCCCCTCCCTCTCACATCACCCCCCTCCCTCTCACATCACCCCCCTCCCTCTCACATCACCCCCTCCCTCTCACATTACCCCCCTCCCTCTCACATCACCCCCTCCCTCTCACATCACCCCCTCCCTCTCACATCACCCCCCTCCCTCTCACATCACCCCCTCCCTCTCACATCACCCCCTCCCTCTCACATCACCCCCTCCCTCTCACATCACCCCCCCTCCTTCTCACATCACCCCCCCTCCTTCTCACATCACCCCCTCCCTCTCACATCACCCCCTCCCTCTCACATCACCCCCTCCCTCTCACATCACCCCCTCCCTCTCACATCACCCCCTCCCTCTCACATCACCCCCTCCCTCTCACATCACCCCCTCCCTCTCACATCACCCCCTCCCTCTCACATAACCCCCCTCCCTCTCACATCACCCCCCTCCTCTCACATCACCCCCTCCTTCTCAAATCACCCCCTCCTTCTCAAATCACCCCCTCCTTCTCACATCACCCCCCCTCCTTCTGACATCACACCCCCTCCTTCTGACATCACCCCCCCCTCCTTCTGACATCACCCCCCCCTCCTTCTGACATCACCCCCCTCCTTCTGACATCACCCCCCCTCCTTCTCACATCACCCCCTCCTTCTCACATCACCCTCCCTCCTTCTCACATCACCCCCCCTCCTTCTCACATCACCCCCCCCTCCTTCTCACATCACCCCCCCTCCTTCTCACATCACCCCCCCCTCCTTCTCACATCACATCACCCCCCCTCCTTCTCACATCACATCACCCCCCCTCCTTCTCACATCACATCACCCCCCCCTCCTTCTCACATCACCATCACCCCTCTCACATTACAATCACCCCCCACACCATCACCTTCCTGTCACCATCACCCCCTCTCACCATCACCCGCCTCTCCTTCTCACCATCACCCTCCTATACACACAACACACTTCAAGCAGCTACCCCATACACATAGGGTCTCAGACAAAAATGCAAACATGCTCACAGAGACATACATTCACACACAAGGATACTCCGTCAGACACACTCTCAGGCACATACACAGGTAAACTGCGCATCAATGTGTATATGTGACACTTTTTTGTTAGTGGGGCCTCATGTTTGAGTTTCGCCTAAGGCCTCATAAAGTCTAGAGCCGCCTCTGGCTGGAAGCATTAATAATTTTCACTAGGTAATGGGGTAACGTGCTGCCATTGGCTGTCTGATGACAGCATGTTGTGCATGCTGGCATCAGACAACACATTTGCATATAATTCACATTAGCCACCTAGATTTCTGGGATGGCTGACACCTCTTAACTTTGATCTTTGTTTAGCGGATAACTCCCCTATTTCTTATCCTTATGTGGGATTGCCATATTTCCCTCTGCCATTTTAGCTGTGAATGTCATAATACTGTTAGGTTTTACTGCAAAAAAATGCACATATTTGTAATCAGCGATGGCTCACGAGTACAACAGTACCCCCCATTAACAGGTTTGATGGTGTTTTGGAAAGTTACAGGGTCAAATATAGAACGTTCCATTTTCAAATTGAAATTTGCCAGATTAGTAATGTTACCTTTGAGACGGTGTGGTAGCCCAGGAAAGAGAATTACCCCCATAATGGCATACCATTTGAAAAAGTAGACAAGCCAAGGTATTGAAAGTGGAGTATGTTTAGTCTTTTTTAGTAGCCACTTAGTCACAAACACTGCCCGAAGTTAGCGTTCATATTTGTTTTTGTGTGAAAAAAGCAAAAAACGAATATTTGTGACTAAGTGGCTACTAAGAAAGACTGGACATACCCCACTTGCAATACCTCGGGTTGTCTACTTTTGCAAATGGTATGCCATCATGGGGGTAATTCTCATCCCTGGGCTACCAAACGCTCTCAAAGGCAACATAACTAATCTGGCAAATTTCAATGTGAAAAAAATGAAATGCAAGCCTTATATGTGACTCTCTAACTTTCCAAAACACCATAAAACCTGTACATTGGGGGTACTGTTATTCTCGGGAGCGTAGGAGGGAGGGGCTGACAGAGTGTGGGAGGGAGTGACAGGTAGCAGAGTGAGGGAAAGAGGGAGTGACAGGTGGCAGAGTGAGAGAAGGAGGGAGTGACAGGTGGCAGAGTGAGGGGGTGGCAGAGTGAGTGAGGGGATGACAGGTGGCAGAGTGAGGTGATGACAGGTCGCAGAGTGAGGGGGTGGTTAGTGACAGAGTGACTGAGGGAGGGGGTGACAGGGTGACTGAGTGACTTGGGGTGGTTAGTGACAGAGTGACTGAGGGAGGGGGTGACAGGGTGACTGAGTGACTTAGGGAGGGGGTGACAGGGTGACTGAGGGAGGGGGTGACTGACAGATTGACTGAGGGAGGTGACTGGTGACTGAGGTGGGGTGACTGAGGGAGAGTGTGACAGGGTGACTGAGGGAGGGGGTGACTGGTGGCAGAGTGAGGGGATGACTGGTGGCAGAGTGAGGGGGTGACTGGTGGCAGAGTGAGGGGATGACAGGTCGCAGAGTGATGGGGTGGTTAGTGACAGAGTGACTGAGGGAGTGGGTGACGGTGACTGAGTGACTTAGGGAGGGGGTGACAGGGTGACTGAGGGAGGGGGTGACTGACAGATTGACTGAGGGAGGTGACTGGTGACTGAGGCGGGGTGACTGAGGGAGAGGGTGACAGGGTGACTGAGGGAGGGTGGCAGAGTGAGGGGGTGACTGGTGGCAGAGTGAGGGGGTGACTGGTGGCAGAGTGAGGGGGTGACTGGTGGCAGAGTGAGGGGGTGACTGGTGGCAGAGTGAGGGGGTGACTGGTGGCAGAGTGAGGGGGTAACAGAGTGACTGAGGGAGGGGGTAACAGAGTGACTGAGGGAGCGGGTGACTGGGTGACTGAGGGAGGGGGTGACTGGGTGACTGAGGGAGGGGGTGACTGGGTGACAGAGGGAGGGGGTGACTGGTGACAGAGTGACTGAGGGAGGGGTTGACTGGTGACTGAGGGAGGGGGTGACAGGGTGACTGAGGGAGGGGGTGACAGAGTGACTGAGGGGGGTGACAGAGTGACTGAGGGAGGGGGTGACAGGGTGAGAGGGGGTGACAGGGTGAGAGGGGGTGACAGGGTGAGAGGGGGTGACAGGGTGAGAGGGGGTGACAGGGTGACTGAGGGGGTGCGACAGGGTGACTGAGGGGGGGTGACTGGTGACAGGGTGACTGAGTGGGGGGGTGACTGAGTGGGGGGGTGACTGAGTGGGGGGGTGACAGGGTGAGGGGGGTGAGAGGGTGACTGAGGGAGAGGGTGAGAGGGTGACTGAGGGGTGGTGACAGGGTGACTGAGGGAGGGGGTGAGAGGGTGACTGAGGGGTGGTGACAGGGTGAGGGGGGGTGAGAGGGTGACTGAGGGGGGTGACAGGGTGACTGAGTGGGGGGTGACAAGGTGACTGAGTGGGGGGGTGACAGGGTGAGGGGGGTGAGAGGGTGACTGAGGGAGAGGGTGAGAGGGTGACTGAGGGGTGGTGACAGGGTGACTGAGAGAGGGGGTGAGAGGGTGACTGAGGGGTGGTTACAGGGTGTGGGGGGGTGAGAGGGTGACTGAGGGGGGGTGACAGGGTGACTGAGGGAGGGGGTGAGAGGGTTACAGGGTGACTGAGTGGGGGGGGTGACAGGGTGAGTGGGGGGGGTGACAGGGTGACTGAGTGGGGGGGTGACAGGGTGACTGAGGGAGGGGGTGACAGGGTGAATTTACAATAATATTATCTTACCATGATTCAGGGGCGGTCTCTCTCCATCCCAGCCCAGGCAGTGCAGGAGGTGCAGGCAGAGTGGCCGCAGGGGAGAAACCTGGCAGAATACACACTCTGCGCCCCCTGCTGGCACACTCCATAACAACCTCCCTGGTGCTCAGTGATGACTCAGAACACAGGCTGGAAATCCCCTCTCTGTGCTCCGACTCACTCACTGAGTGCTGGAGCCGCGAGGGAAAGGATTGTTAATGCGACCAGCAGGAGGTACAGAGTGTGGCACCCCCCTACTGGATGGCACCCGGGGCGGACCGCCCCCCACCCCCCTTAGTACGCCACTGATACAGATAACATGAAAGTGCAAATTCTCTATTACTGTTGATACTTCCTTCACTGGTGTTCTCTTCACGGTCTCCCATTTGAGTCGAGCATGCTTTGATGCCTTGCGGACATGCTTCCTCTCTCATTTTATGTATTGCCAGTGATGCAAATTGCAACATTTCCAATGCCTTGCTCAGAGCCCATCTGCAGGGAGTGATAGAGGCTGAGGTGTGTGCAGGTAGACATGGGGACTCTGGTGGTTGCATGGAGACAAGGGGCTGAAGTGGGTGCAGGTGTATAGGGGGGCTGAAGTGGGTACAGTAGGTGTGAGAAGGATGCAGGGGGACAGTGGTGGTGCAGGGGAAAATGAGTGCAGAGAGGCTGTATCCATACCTTTTGGGTGCAGGAGGGTGGCTTGACTAGGGTCCAGTAGCTCTGGCTGCTAGCTGAGGATGATGGGAGTCTGGACTAGTGCAGGCATCCCTTCATCTCCACCATCCTCTTTATCTCCAAGCCTGGCTCTAGCTGTAAGCTAAGAGTAATTGACCTGTGCTCACATCCTCCCAGACCTTCTGATCTAACAGGGGCCTGGTCATGCCATTAAATCCATGTAGCAGCTGACTGGGCCTCTTATCAGATAGCCCCAAGTGTAAGGGCCATCCAGTTTTCTCCCTGCAGCTTTTGGGCCACTGGGTGGCTGCACTGACAGTAGTTCTGCCAATGGCTAAATCTGGACATTGTTACATTTTGAGAGCAATGTCTGGAGTTCAAATGCCTCGGAATGATCCCTGATTATTTTTGGTAATCTGTTTTTTTTTCTTTTTTAAATTTGTATTTTTTATTAAGTTATAGTCAACGTGTACATTTATGTAATATAGACGGTTATGCAGTATATATAGTTATACCATATATTTAGTAATGCAAGACATATAGTAATGCAGTCTGTATAATTATGCAATATATTTAGTAATGCAATATCTCTAGTAATGCAACAATATAGTTATGCAATATATTTAGTAATGCAAGGTATATAGTAATGCAATATATTTAGTAATGTAGCCTGTATAATTATGCCATATCTCTGGCAATGCAATATCTCTAGTAATGCTATATTATAGTGGTGCAACACATTTAGTAATGCAATGTATTTAGGTAGGCACATATGCAATGTTTTTAGGCAGCCGCTTGTTTTATATAGGTGTGCTGGGACTGTCTATTGAGAGTGTCTGCTTGATAAGTAATGGGGCATCAGTTACTTGTCATGTTCGCCTCTGTGTTTTAATTCAGGGTCGGTGGCCAATCTTTGGTGGGTCAGCAGGTTAAGTCAATCTACCAAAGGGAGTCCCTGTTAGCATCAGTTTTCGTTCGGTCCTTCTTCTCTGATGGTCGTGGTTCTGCGGCTCTGTGTGCTGGAGCCAGTCTCTTCACCTTGAAGCTGGATGGCTTGCTCTGTGTGTGGTCGTTCTCACTGGGACCCTCTGGTCTTTCGGGTCTCTTGGTGGGTGAGGGGTTTTTCCGTGTTCGGGGGCAGACCCACCTGTTGCAGGAAGGGCTCCGGATCATCTTCTGATATCAGGATAATACTCTCTCGCATTTTCTTGGCTATACGTGCCAGCTTTCTTTTCTCCGTGAGAACGGTGAATGGTATGTCAGGGAATATTGCCACTTTGTGTTCTTCATTAATGATTACCTCCATTTCTCGGGAACGTGCCATTATAACTGACCTTGTAGCTATATCCAGGGTCACCATGATGATGTCCCAGGGGGATCCGCTTGGGGCTTCCGCCGATTTCCTCACCTGGAATGCTGAGGAGAACCACTGCCTGTCTTCACCTCCCCCCACACCCATGTGTGCTATCAGCTTGTGGGCATAGGGCATGAGCTGCTCATCGGTCACTGATTCAGGGATCCCTCGGAGACGGAGGTTTTTCCGCCGGTGCCTTGCCTCAATTGTGGTCACCGAACGTCTCCGTTGTTGCACTTCAGAGGTGAGTTTTTCTAGGTGGGTGTCCCGGGCATTTAGGTTATTTTCTCTGGCTGTCTCACGGTTTTCAAATGCATGGACTTTTTGGCGCACCTCCCCTACCTCTGCCTGGACTTGCTTGATGTCTGCTCCCTAGATTTTCCTCATTTCTGTGAGGAGTCTTTTTATGTCCCCTTTTGTGGAGGGTGTCTCGTCTTCCTCCGATTCAGATAGGCAGGATAATGTTTCTGACCGGGGGGAGGGTATGGATTACTCTTCGTCTTGCGAGGTCTCAGATGCCACTTGCGAATCAGGCGCCATCTTTATGGCCTGTGAGTTTGTCGGCCGCTCAAAGGAGATTCTAATATCTGACTGGCGGGGACCTACCAGTCCTTGAGCCTTCTTGCTTTTTCGCCCCATTGTCTCTGTTGGGGGGATGTCTGCTTTTTGAGCTGAATCTCTGCTGTTTTGTAGCTATATGGTAGGTAGTTTCTCAGGCCTGAGCGGAGCTCTGCTTAGAAACGTCCGCTCGGTATCGCTGTTAGCCACTCCCCCTGGTAATCTGTTTTAAATAGGTTTTTATTTTGTTAGTTTTGTTATAACCTGCCAATATATATCGACGGAAGGTTAAATGGCGCACAAGGATTTTTTAGGTGTGATTAACACTGTATTTTATTTATTGTAAGCGCACTCACTATTCCTTATTACCTTATAACCTGCAAATGACAAGGGAGTGGATTTTTGCATCATCGCCTACGCAGAGGCTCAGCCTGGAATTTTCTGATGGATTTGCATGTGCCTTCGCAGAGGCCAAGTATAACTTTATAACATATTATCGACATCAGTTTGTCACATGTATTCAGGTTCAAATCAACGTATATGTATTATAAGCTATCCGGTGTGACTATCCTATATTATTCGTTACTTGGGGTACAGGCATCCGGTACAGTGCCGCGTGAGTCATATGGTCACAGTTGGTGCTGCATCGGCTGTGTATAGACTTGTTATGGTGTATAGCGTGGGCTACTTTTGCGTCTAAATGGAGGCTTTTTGGTAATCTGGACCAGTAGCATCTAAATAACTCTGTAAATTCTGAATTGAATGGAAAGTCTTCTCTGGTTACATTTTGGTTGCAATATTGATAGAGCTCTTTTGAAACGTCATTGCTGCAGTGAGTTCCAGTTGAAATTCATTTGAAAAGGGCTGAGACCCGTTTGGTTAGTGCAGTTTTAATTTATTTCCTAGTGAATAAAGTGCAAGAGAATTTACCCAAATAAGAGTGAATTAATTTGCTGCAGTAAATTCTGCATTTAGTAAATAGAGCCCAATATGTATCCGGCATTGTGAGCAGCTCATTTATAAGAACCCATTGTCTGCAAGCAGGTGTTCATACCTAGAGCAGAAGCACAGTGCACCTACAGCATCTGGAACTGCTAGGTAGAATGATATTGCTTGAAGGAGAAAAGGATGTGAATGGATTTCAAAGACCATCCAAACATGCAATATGTGTGCCTGAAGTCTTACTTTTAGAGATGTTAACTTTAGCATCGTACTTAGACATGTACAATTAACAATTGTTAGGTTGTTGTTTTTTATGTCAATTTAATCCAAGTAATTTGTATATATATTTTTCTATTGACTTTTGTCGTTGCTAATTTGTAATATATATTTTTTCTAAAGTATGCCATATAGCCATGAAGGATTTAGATCACCTGCATTATTTTTACAAAGCCAGACATGAATATTTTGGATGTATGTACTTTTTATGGCAAAATAGGTTTTGAGCATGTGAACTCTCCTTTTTAAATGGACAGTATTTATTATTGAAAAATAATTGAATAATTGATGTTTGTATTGGAAAAAAACATTCTTGATGGAATAATATACTTTCTGGATTTAACTTTTGTCTATTATAGAATAACCGAATATGGGGTTTTCTCCTCTTTTATTTTTTTTTTCTCTATTTAGTCTACATTTCTACTTCCTAGATAAAAATAGAGCACCTCTTGAGGAACTATTCACAAACAGAGCTGTGTTGAATTGAGTAATTTTGCTCAAATTTGTTATGTTTGATTTGACTTTGATTTGACGTTTGATTTTTTTTAACATAAACAAACAAACAAAGAAACAAAAAAGCTTCCATTATAATTAACTGTAACCTAACCAATAACTTACACTTAGTGTAAGCTGCATTTGTAACATATTATTGGTTGCATTCTGTCTATTACTGAGATTTGTCTTCACAGTTAAAGTTTTTAAAAACACAAGTACATATGTGTCAGTATATAGAGGTTGTGTGACCGGTGTGTGTTAGTGAAGTGTGAGAAATAAAATTAAATGTAGGAATCCACACCTCTGTACAGAACTGTATCCTGGACCTGTGCTCCTATGGTACAATGTGTTCCCAATGATACAATTTGTGTTTGGACTGAATTAGTTTGCAATGTTGATTGCTAAACCAAGCAAAATATGAACACAAGTAAAGGCGACGATATGTATAAATTTTTATGGTTTCGTGAGGTGCTGCATTTAAAGATTATTCTGATTTGCCAGCATTACAGCTGACCCCACGTCTTTGTTTCAGTCCTGTAACACGACCACGTTGCACTTAGAACTTTGGACTTGAGTATATGAAGCCAGGCAGCTGGCTTAGCATCTCTGTGCCATCAGGAGTTTGATGTCTAATTGTTTGCTGAATCTTCAAAGAATAAGAAAAGGGTAAAGGGAATTTCCTGGCAGCTGTGGGAACACAGTGAAGGGATTCTTACAGCACCTGACTGTTCGATACATCTGTGACCATTAAAGTCACACTTTGCAAATCCTGGAGGTCAATTCTGAACGAAGCAGTTAATGAAACCTGTTTGATTATGTTTTCACTGCTGATACGATAACACTAGTTAGGAAATGCTGTTAGTCGCGCCCAAGCAGAATTTACTTCTCTCTGCTTCTTCCCAAGAAGTGGAGATCAGTTTTTCCTTGAACTAAAAAAAAGTTACCATTACTTCATTTAAATTCCTGAAATTAAATCGTTAATTTTATTCCTCTTACATTGTTTTCTTTCCAACTTCACTAATAACTCCGTATTTAGGATTTCAAAAAAAATGTTTTTGCCTTGTTTTGTTTCCCATTCCAAAAATACAAAGCTGGGGCCCATGGTTAATTCTGCAAACCCGCAGAATTCTTAGGAGATCTTCCCACCAATGCACAATGAGATTGCATACGCTTTTCACAGGAGAAGAGGCCTGCGCCCAGGAGTTAATGCGATTGACTGCTATTGTGTACTTACAAGGTACAGCAAGTATGATTAAATGTCGACCTTCTGCAGCATTTAGTCAAAAATGTTTGCGACAAATTTCTCAACTTGCATATCAAAGTAAATAAAATTATTCGCTCTTTCCCATTTACTAACATGCAGTCCTATTTAAGTGTATTTTAAGTATTAGAGTATGCTACATCCATGTGTTTCACATAATTATTTTGAGAATTAAAGCATCTCCTTTATTTATTTATTTATTCTTGCGATCAACATCAAATTAATTACAATCAAATTCACTAACTGATTGATTAATGAAAATAAAAAAGCCGGAGCTATTTAGACAATTTTTTGGTGTGTATTATTTATTATTTATGTAACTACCATGTAACGGAGCTCCGTGTACTCCGACCGAGTACCCTCCGTTGATGGATGCTCCTAGCGCTCTCAGAGGACTCCAAGCACTGCAGACGACACCACAACCACCGCAGGCTCCACAACCGCCGTAGCTTAACTGGAGCCGCGCCGTCTTCCTTCCACCCTGGATCGGCTTTCTGACTCCAGGACCGTGTGGGGAAGACCTCTCCTCCAGGAGAGCGTATCCGGAACAAGCTCTTACAAGAGCTAAGTGATTAAGAGCTCAGGGGAATATGCAGCGCATAGCAATCCCCAGTGTGATATAGCAGTTCCCTCCAATAACGAGACAAGGCTACGTATTGAGGGTCAGAAGAGGTCTCAGGACTGGAACACCCAGCCTGCTTTTTATTAGTATCAGGTACATACAGGACACTCCCAGGGGGAGGATGAAATTGACCAATCACATGCATGGTAACACCCCCACGTCTCCTCCCCTCAGATAAACACATAACCCAATTAAAACGTACATTATTTTACCCAAGTTCTGGATGTACCCCAAAAACAGGGGGTACAGCTTTAAATCTGGTATCCCCAAATAGCCCTTGTTCAGGGGAACAGTCTGTCCAAAAATCAGCCCATTCGGATGAATGGTTCGGGAGATACAGAGCTCCAAAGTTTTGACCGACCGCACAGACCAACTAGCCGAAAATAGTTCCATGAGTTTTGGCCTTGCGGTCGGTCTCCGTTCGCACGGTAAAATAGACGAAATTCTTGCCATCCATTCGCATCTTTGTGATCGCTAGAATCCCCATACTAAGTTAAGTATAACTACCGAACGGCTGGTCGTTCGGTAGTTTCCGTACGTAGTTCTGGATGTCTGGAGGTCTTAGCGGTATTCGCCTGTTTGCGCTTCCGATTTCAGTTCCATGCGTTCACAGGCAAACACCGCTGTTCGCATGCAAGATGGCCGCGAACACGTGTAAAAGTCCCGAAATGGCGGCCACCCATTCAGAGCACAAAGAATTCGTATGAAATCATACGAACGGCTGTATTCTCCAGTAATGGTATTCCCATGCAATATATTCACCTAAATCCCCTGGCTGTTCGGTTCTATTAGCAGTCCAGACCTACAGCATAGTTAAAGGGTTTAAGACAGCCTAATACAAATCCATATGCCCGAATACAGGGTTTACAGTGCAATATAGTCCAGGACCATAGTCGCAGGGGAGGAGGCAGGCAAGCAGGCCTCTCCAGGACAAAGTGGCGAAGGGCACTTCGTCACACATCTCCCCTTTGGGGGGAAGACTAACCAGGCACCTGACCTTCTGTCGGTCAGTGCCTCCGTTAGTCGATCCACCAACCCACAATAAACAGATGTCCGAGTAGCCCCCCCACAACATCAAAGTACAGGAACAGCCCACCCCCAACACACAGTCACTGCACCTGGGTATTTGGCTGTGGTAATGAGGCCACATGCCGAGGGTACTTGAAGGGCAGAGGCCAACTGCACTCTGCCCAGATGCCAGCTCTTCTGCTGGGGTAGCCTGCAGGACATCAGGCTCTGGACCAGGGAAAAAGGTAGGGCAGAGGCCGACTGCGCTCTGTCCAGCTGCCAGCTCTTCCGCTGGGGTAGCCTGCAGGACATCAGGCTCTGGACCAGGGAAAAAGGTAGGGCAGAGGCCGACTGCACTCTGCCCAGCTGCCAGCTCTTCTGCTGGGGTACTGAGACCATAGTCCGGCTCAGTAGCCAAGGGAACATGGACGTCAGTAGGGGTTAACATCGCCTCCGTTATCCCTGGTGCCACGCTAGGAGTTAGCTGGGGAGGGGAATTTGTACTTACCCCCTCCTCCTGTTGTCCCGGTGAGAGCAGTTGGGGATCTGGACAGGTTGTCCAGCATCCCTGGAGGTCAGGCACAGAGACCACGGTCCCATCTGCGCCGTCTGGGGGATTGGTGTCTCCCCTTGTTAGGGTCAGCTGCCGCTGGGGAGAGGGGGTGCTGTGCTCCTTTCCTGGAAACACAGGCTGCCGCTGGAGAGAGGGGGTGCTGTGCTCCTTTCCTGGAAACACAGGCTGCCGCTGGAGAGGGAGACCGCCTGTCTCCACTCCCGTAACATGGTCCTGTTGCTGTAGAGAGGGACCAACTGTCTCTGCTCTCTGTAGGACACACTGCTGCTGGGGGGGAAGGACGGCACCTTCGGCCCCCTGGGGTACACACTGCCGCTGGGGATCTGGGCCGACTGCCCAGCATCCCTGTAGGGCCGGTAGAGAGACCTCGGTCCCATCTCTACCTGCCATCTGGGGTTCATCGCCGGACCAGTCAGGGAGGTCTGGTTCTGCTTGTCGGGTAGGTTGGGGCTGCACGAAGCTGAGTAGGTGTATGTAGTCCTGCTCCAGCTCCCACTCCCTTGTTGCCAGGTGGGTCATGTCTTTTCTCACCTCGCGTTCGTCAGCCCAGACATACATGCCCATCCGGTAGTCGTAGATGTCCCAAAACCTAGACTCCTCCGTGCTGCCGAAATCAAGATCCTCCTCCATGGCATCCCTAAGTAGACCAGGCCCATCATAATCATCCCCCTCCGGTAGGTCGTGCTCGGCCGTCCAGGGAGTAAGTCGAATGGTATGCCACCAGAGGGCCTGGTATGCGTTGTCTAGCCCGATCTCTCGCCATACCAGGGTCTCTAGTCTTGCCACCCACTCATCCAGGGGCTGCTCCCCCAATAGACATATTCGCATTGCCACACGCTTCTGTAGCCGCTGCTCATCACTGGAGAGCCTCTCACCTCGCCGCCACTGGGCATCTTCCAGGGCATCATACCAGAGTTCCCTTCTGGCTGCATCCCTGTAATCTGCGGCCTCCTTCTCCTCCTCATCATGGAACGCTGTCCGCAAACCAGCTGATTCCATCCTGTTGTAGCCAGGGGCGCTGCCCAATGGCTAGCGTTGCCCTCAATTGTAACTCCAAACGTTACCAGTGTCTCTGAGCTGCTTCTCCTCGCACTAGGACGCCATCCCACCGCTGCCACCAATGTAACGGAGCTCCGTGTACTCCGACCGAGTACCCTCCGTTGATGGATGCTCCTAGCGCTCTCAGAGGACTCCAAGCACTGCAGACGACACCACAACCACCGCAGGCTCCACAACCGCCGTAGCTTAACTGGAGCCGCGCCGTCTTCCTTCCACCCTGGATCGGCTTTCTGACTCCAGGACCGTGTGGGGAAGACCTCTCCTCCAGGAGAGCGTATCCGGAACAAGCTCTTACAAGAGCTAAGTGATTAAGAGCTCAGGGGAATATGCAGCGCATAGCAATCCCCAGTGTGATATAGCAGTTCCCTCCAATAACGAGACAAGGCTACGTATTGAGGGTCAGAAGAGGTCTCAGGACTGGAACACCCAGCCTGCTTTTTATTAGTATCAGGTACATACAGGACACTCCCAGGGGGAGGATGAAATTGACCAATCACATGCATGGTAACACCCCCACGTCTCCTCCCCTCAGATAAACACATAACCCAATTAAAACGTACATTATTTTACCCAAGTTCTGGATGTACCCCAAAAACAGGGGGTACAGCTTTAAATCTGGTATCCCCAAATAGCCCTTGTTCAGGGGAACAGTCTGTCCAAAAATCAGCCCATTCGGATGAATGGTTCGGGAGATACAGAGCTCCAAAGTTTTGACCGACCGCACAGACCAACTAGCCGAAAATAGTTCCATGAGTTTTGGCCTTGCGGTCGGTCTCCGTTCGCACGGTAAAATAGACGAAATTCTTGCCATCCATTCGCATCTTTGTGATCGCTAGAATCCCCATACTAAGTTAAGTATAACTACCGAACGGCTGGTCGTTCGGTAGTTTCCGTACGTAGTTCTGGATGTCTGGAGGTCTTAGCTGTATTCGCCTGTTTGTGCTTCCGATTTCAGTTCCATGCGTTCACAGGCAAACACCGCTGTTCGCATGCAAGATGGCCGCGAACACGTGTAAAAGTCCCGAAATGGCGGCCACCCATTCAGAGCACAAAGAATTCGTATGAAATCATACGAACGGCTGTATTCTCCAGTAATGGTATTCCCATGCAATATATTCGCCTAAATCCCCTGGCTGTTCGGTTCTATTAGCAGTCCAGACCTACAGCATAGTTAAAGGGTTTAAGACAGCCTAATACAAATCCATATGCCCGAATACAGGGTTTACAGTGCAATATAGTCCAGGACCATAGTCGCAGGGGAGGAGGCAGGCAAGCAGGCCTCTCCAGGACAAAGTGGCGAAGGGCACTTCGTCACATACCAAATCCTAGCTAATTGATAATTACTATGAATTCTTTAGAATAGTTTAGAACCACCTACCGCAAGCAACCTAATGCAATGTAATATGTTTGACGTCTGTGTTTCTTAGCATTAACACGCACTAGTAAATACGAGTTTGACTTGCAAAAAACAAGTGGTGGTGAAGGCCCTGCTCAAATGAGTTTACAATGTATAGGAAGTGGGCTAAAATCACACAAAAAAAGTAATGTTAAAGTACCTTTTATTCAGAGTAAAATGGATTAGTAGGTGAATTCTATTAAAGGTAAAACTTGCTTGTGAATGGTTTGTGCAACCCAAGGAAAGTCTTGTAGGTTAGATTTAAGGCATGGTGTAAGCAAATGTCCAAGTGTGGAGTCCAGAGGCTAAGTTTGATATGCTTGTTTTTCAATTCGGTAGATTGGGCAACAGTATGGGAGAGGTTTATAGATGTGGCCTAGGATTTTCAATTGAACTCTTAAACCTATAAGGGTCCACTGTAAGGACAGAATGATGAGAAATGACGATGATTGAAATGACGAAGAGTGTTATGGTAGCGTAGGGCTGTCAATGGCAGGAATACAGGTTAGAATTAAAAAACTAGCATTATAATAAACCAATGCAAGAAAAAAAAGAAAATCAAACTGCAAATTAAGGAGAAACATTCTATGATCTAATACATAATTTAAAATGTTAAGCTTTAATGGATGAAAAGGGCAGGTTTAAAATATGGCTTTAATTTAAAATTTAAAGTGGTTAAGCTGTGCCCCCACATTGTCCATGTTTGAAGTTGTAGATGCTGAGTCAGCAGTACCTCATGTGTGAATGGCACACTATTCCACCATTCATTATGATGTATCATTGCCAAGATATGTTACTTGGTGTGAATAAAATATAACCATTCCTCTGGTTGCATGGAATCACATCATTTAGAATAAGGAAAACAAACACAGAAAGGTGATACTTTAACATCTTATGTGGTACCTCTTCTCATGACACATAAAGTTTAGTTAAAGCCAATATTGCAGGGGATGGAAACAGTGTGTATTTTGGAATGGGTTTGTTTATTTTAGGATGGTGAAGGGAAGATGGTTGAAGAGAGTCGCAATCCTAGAAAGATTTCTTGTAGATTTACAGATACAGAGGGATTCTGAAAGCCAAGGAGAAGATGAAATAGAAGAGGGATGAGAAAAATATAAAAAAGGGGAAACAAGTATGTGTGGGAGAAACAGAACTAAATATAGGGAGAAGAATGGGTAAAACTGTAGTAAATCCAAATGTTGGTGGGTGGGGAAGAGAGTACATCCTATAAATGCCTCTGCTAAGCTAATCCACCTTACTCGTCGTTCCGTACCTGAAGCAACTCTCTGTGAGTCCTTTCACTGGCTAGCTACTCGCAGCAGAATTAACTTCAAAATTCTCACCCTCGCCTAAGAAGCCCTTACTAATATCCCTCTTCAATACCTGTCCCTACTAATCAAATAAATATACTTTTAAGATCGAACAATGACCTGCTCCTTGCACCTTCTCTTATCACCATTTCCTGTGCTAGACTGCAGGACTTCTTTCGTGCGACACCAACCTTCTGAAACACACTTACCCTGTGCTGTTAGACTTTCATCTGGTATGCCTTTCTTTAGGCTGTCCCTAATGAAATTCTTGTTCAGGGAAGCTCTTTATTAACACAATTCTCACATTTGCAGTCCTCACCTCCTGTTTTTCTCCCCTCTTATCCATCTAGATCAGTGATGGCGAACCTATGGCACGTGTGCCACAGGCGGCACGCCGGGCCCTCTCTGTGGGCACGCGGCCATAGGTTCGCCATCAATGCAGAGTAGGCACCTGCCTGACCAAAACAGCAGGCGCCTACTCTGCTTTTGTATCGGGAGGACCAGAAGCAGGGGGATGGATCTCGGAAGCAGCTCTCCTGTCCACCCGTGAGCAATCTGTGTGGCGCGTTGCGTCTTACCATGGCAACGCTCCAAACAGCATCGCGCGGGAGGACAGGAGAGCTGCTGCCCTGTCACATACTTACCACCACCGGACCACCAGGGCTGGCTGTGTCCCCTCCTCCTTCACCAAAGGTAAGAAGAAGGGAGGGGGGGATACAGATTTAATATACTTTACATTTTTTTTTTTTTTTTTATGTATCTACCCCCCCCCCCCCCCCCCACAGCACCACTACCCCCACACACGGCCAGGGGCATATTAGCCACGAGGCAAACAAGGCATTTGCCTTGGGCGGCATTTTCCAGGGGGCGGCAAAAAAAGCTGCCCCCAAATGCCCAAGGCAAATGTCTTGTTAGCCTTGCGGCTAACAGACATGCTGGGCGGTCGGGCGGCGCTGGTGGACGGCCGGCGAGGGAGCACTTCCTCTGAGCTGTCTGCTCAGCTCCCTCGCGCGCCGCAGAGTGAGGCTGGGAGCAGGAATATGACGTCATCTTCCGGCTCCCAGCCTCACTCTAAGGCGCGCGAGGGAGCTGAGCAGACGGCTCAGAGGAAGTGCTCCCTCGCCAGCCGCCTGCCCGCAAGGCAGTGCCGCTCACCCAGCAGCCACTGGACCACCAGGGAGGAAGAGACACCGCCCCCCCCAGCATTCCCAAAGGTAAGGAGGCTGGGGGGGGGGGGGTGTTTAAATAAATTTTAAAAAATGTGTTAATGTGGGTGTCTGTTAGTGTGTGTGTCTGTGTCTGTTAGTGTGTGTTTCTGTGTCTGTTAGTGTGTGTGTGTCTGTTAGTGTGTGTGTCTGTTAGTGTGTGTGTCTGTGTCTGTTAGTGTGTGTGTCTGTTAGTGTGTGTGTCTGTTAGTGTGTGGCTGTCTGTTAGTGTGTGTGTCTGTTAGTGTGTGTGTGTGTCTGTATCTGTTAGTGTGTGTGTCTGTTAGTGTGTTTGCCTGTGAGTGTGTGTGTCTGACTGTGTGTGTCTGACTGTCCGTGTCTGTTAGTGTGTGTTTGCCTGTGAGTGTGTGTGTGTATGTTAGTGAGTGTGTGTGTCTGCTAGCTTGTGTCTGCTAGTGAGTTAGTGTGTGTCTGTTAGTGTGTGTCTGTCTGTTAGTGTGTTTCTGTGAGTGTGTGTGTGTCTGTTAGTGAGTGTGTGTGTGTGTGTCTGACTGTGTGTGTGTCTGACTGTGTGTGTCTGTTAGTGTGTGTGTTTGCCTGTGAGTGTGTGTGTATGTTAGTGAGTGTGTGTGTCTGCTAGTTTGTGTCTGCTAGTGAGTGAGTGTGTGTCTGTTAGTGTGTGTCTGTTAGTGTGTTTGCGTCTGAGTGTGTGTGTCTGACTGACTGTGTGTCTGTTAGTGTGTGTGTCTGACTGTGTGTGTCTGTTAGTGTGTGTGTTTGCCTGTGAGTGTGTGTGGATGTTAGTGTGTGTGTGTGTGCTAGTTTGTGTCTGCTAGTGAGTGAGTGTGTGTCTGTAAGTGTGTGTGTGTTTCTGTTAGCGAGTGTGTGTTTCTGTTAGCGAGTGTATGCGTATCTGTCAGTGAATGTGTGTGTGTGTATTTAGAATGCGGGCGGGGGGAAAGGTTGTGTGGGGGTGGTGCGGGGGGCTGGGGCGCCTGAGTTTTGTCCTGCCTAGGGCAGCACAAAACCAGGATACACCACTGCACACGGCACCCATACCCCCCCCCCACACACACAGTGTTTATGTATTCAGCAGTCTGTGTGTACTCAGCACTCTGTGTGTATATGTATTCAGCAGTGTATGTATTCAGGTGTATTCAGCGGACTGTGTGTATGTTTGTGTGTGTGTATTTAGCAGACTTTGTGTGTGTATTTAGCGGACTGTGTGTATGTATTTAGCAGTCTGTCTGTGTGTCTGTCTTTGTATGTATTAAGCAGTCGGTGTGTGAATGTGTTCAGCAGTCTGTGTGTATGTATTGCATTTGTTGGAGATACTAATAAATATAAGCTTAATTTTATCTATTTATATCATTCTTTAAAATTTGTTTCATTGAACTCTCTGTTGTGTTCTTCTTTTAAAACAAAAAATGTTGATTAGTTCGGACAACTGTATGAGTTGATTTTCTAAAATTAAACCTCAGTATTCAGGTTTAATTGCTGTGTTGGCACTTTTAGGAAAAAAACGTTATACAGTTTACTGTGGGTTTAGGGACCTCAACTCCTCCTGAATGTGTTTGTTAAATTTTGCATTGTCTCAGATATATTGTAACAATTGACCCATGTACAGTGCGGTGGAATGTTTGCTTGATGAATAAAGTATATTAAATATACAGGAGTGATCAGACTGAAGGCAAAAATATCTGTAGTGGGCTAAAAAAAATCTACACTTCATGTCATGCTCCAGCTCACTCTTCCCAGATTTCTACCATATGTTGGTATCAGGGCCGGACTGGGAAAAAAATTAGGCCCGGGCATTTTTCAATCAGAGCGGCCCCCTAAGAAGGGGGCGGGGCCAGAGAGGGTGTGTTTTGTCATCACTAATGACAAGCACGCCCCCTCGCAAAGTGAACATGTTGGTTCAATGCGCAGAGCCCCGCTAAAGAGCTCTAGCATTAGAAAAAGTCCCTGAATGTGTTCTGCGCAGCGCAAGCCAATTTAATAACATGCTTGCACTGAGTTGGCTTTTAAATTGTCTCTGGTGTCTCCACAAGTGGGATACCAGAGGACAAAAGGGCCAGGAAAGTGTATGGTGCATGTGTTTGGAGCCTGCTTGTGGGATAGCGTGTGTGTAGAGTGTGGTGTGGTATTGTGTAAATAGGTTAATTTCATTTGTGTTTGTGGTGTAATATGTGTGGCTAGGGGCTGTACAGAGTGTGTGTATATGGGGCATAGTGTTATAGGGGATGTAGCGAGTGTGTGCATACGGGCTGTAGTGTGTGTGTATAGGTGACGTAGTGTGTGTAGGGGTTGTAAAGAGGGTGTGTTTAGAGACCTCGCGAGAGGACCCGGCGGAGCTGCTGGCTAGAGCTCCGCCGGTCCTCTCCTCCCTCCCACGCCGGCGGCCGCATCTTAGTGTCTCTGGGACGGTGAGGGAGATCTTTGATCTCCCCACTGGCCCCCCATGGAGGCACTATGCAGGGCCGGCACACTGATAGCACTGGCCCTGCAGGGGCTGGCAGGGGAGATTCTGTGATCTCCCCTGCCGGCCTCGGCCCCACGGCCATCGCGGCCCACCGGGCATTTGCCCGGTATGCCCGATGGCCAGTCCGGGCCTGGTTGGTATAATATATATGAGGAATTCCTCCGTTTTCACTTACATTTCTTATTGAATAATAGTAGTAACTTAAAAATATTTTAAAAATATTTTATGTAATCTCAATGTCTGTGTTATCAGACCGTCTGATAGCTTTCACAGTGCTCTTTTTGCATGTCCATTGGAAAAGCTATCAAATGTGGTGATTATTGACATGGCATGAATTGTTTACTTATTTCTTGTTGAACTGGACATGTTCAAGCTGAGCCAATTTCTCATTTGTAACACCAATTGTCAATATCAGTGGCCATGTCAGAGCCATAATGCAAGTAAAGCATCCGGGGAGATATAATCCTAAATAAATGGTTTTAGCTGCCGTCACATTCTATGTTTCTATGTTTCTATCCTCATCTGGAGTTCCAAAAGCGTTCTACCCATGGTCTATATAATTTATGGTAATGTAGTAATTAGCACTGATTCTTTACTTTTGTAGTTTAACCCCTTAAGGACGGAGGACGGTTCAGGACCGTCATCGGCATTCTTGCGTTGCCGACCGGTGACGGTCCTGAACCGTCCTAACCGTCCAATGTACTTACCCGATCGCCGTCGTTCCCCCGGCGGCGATCGGCGGTGCTCCCGGTGTGGGGAGACTGCCTGCAGCCCAGACAGTCTCCCCATGGCGGTTTAGGACCCCTGTGGCCATGTGATCGCCACAGGGGTCCTAAACTCTGCCTGCAGGGGGACTGTCTGTGCTGACGGGCAGTCTCCCTGCAACTGTAAAATCAGTGTAAAATAAAAATTTTTTTAAAGTTGTAGTTAATAAAAAAATATTATTATATATGTGTATATATATATGATATATAGACATATATTATACCTATATAATATATGTCTATATATCATATATATAATGTCATGCTAAGTGTATTTTTAGATTAATATGTACATATATTAATATAAAAATACACTTATAATTAATTTACACACGTATATATATAATAACTATATATATTGTATATATATATATATTATTATAAAATACGAATAATAAATAATTTAAATTAAATTTAAAATAATAAAAATTAAAAAAAAATTATATATCTATACGAAATTTTATTCTAACTGTATTTTGATATTAATATATATATATTTATATCAAAATACACTTAGAATGAAATTGTATATATATCTATGTATATATAAATAAATAAAAAGAATGCGAACTATTCATATGTCCATATACAAAATTACATAAATAATTATATAAATATACACGTAGACTTCAAATATATAAATATGCATATATATTTAAATTCTACGTGCGTATTTATGTAATATTTTTACATAATTAAGTTATTTTATTGATTGCAATTTAAGGGACCTGCCTGCCAACCCAGGCCGAAAGTACAGAGAATTTAATTTGCTATCACTGTATTTTACCCTGTAACGTTCTATGACACCCTAAAACCTGTACATGGGGGGGTACTGTTTTACTCGGGAGACTTCGCTGAACACAAATATTAGTGATTCAAAACAGTAAAACATATCACAGCGATGATATTGTCAGTGAAAGTGACTTTTTTTGCATTTTTCACACACAAACAGCACTTTTACTGATGATATAATTGTTGTGATACATTTTCCAGTTTTTAAACACTAATATGTGTGTTCAGCAAAGTCTCCTGAGTAGAACAGGACCCCCCATGTACAGGTTTTATAGCGTTTTTGAAAGTTACAGGGTCAAAAATATGGGTCAAATATTTTTACATTGAAAATGGCCAGGTTGGTTACGTTGCCTTTGAGAGCGTATGGTAGCCCAGGAATGAGAATTACCCCCATGATGGCAAAAGAAGACAACCCAAGGTATTGCAAATGGGGTATGTCCAGTCTTTTTTAGTAACCACTTAGTCACAAACACTGGCCAAAATTAGCGTTCAATTTAGTTTTTTACTTTTTTCACACACAAACAAATATGAACGCTAACTTTGGCCAGTGTTTGCGACTAAGTGGCTACTAAAAAGGTCTGGACATACCCCATATTGAATACCCTGGGTTGTCTACTTTTAAAAAAATATGTACATGTGGGGTGTTATTTTGCAATTTATGACAGATAATAGTGTTACAATGTCACTATTGATACATTTTAAAAATGTATGTTTTGAAACCGCAATATCCTACTTGTACTTATAGCCCTATAACATGCAAAAAGCATGTAAACACTGGGTATTTTTGAACTCAGGACAAAATTTTGAATCTATTTAGCAGTTTTTTTCATTCGCTTTTGTAGATGAGTAAAAGATTTTTCACATAAAATTCAAAAAACGTGTATTTTTTTCAATTTTTCATCATATTTTTTCATTTTTTTAAAATTAAATTACATGAGATTATATAAATAATGGTATGTAAAGAAAGCCCCTTTTGTCCTGAAAAAAACAATATATAATTTGTATGGGAACAGTAAATGAGAGAGCGGAAAATTACAGCTAAACACAAACACCACAAAAGTGTCAAAAAGATGCCTGGTCGCAAATGTACAACATCGCAAAAAAAGTCCGGTCCTTAAGGGGTTAATTCCCTCAATAATGGTTAACCTTCATTATACCAGTGGTAGAGTAGTTGATCACTGCTTTTCCCATAATGCTTAACGCGGCCTTTGGCTAATCTATGCATTTTTTTTTGTTTTTTTTTAGAGGGGCCCTACATGCATCTTCAGAGGTCAATGAATAAACTTTATTGCTGTCGTGTTCTGTTCAGTGAATGAAGTGTGTGCCCAGAAAATGGGATTCCAGTATATAAAGCAGCATTATAGTAGAGATTATCTGTTTAGTCACAGTTTGAAGATTTGTGTTTTGAAATAGGGTTTTGTCCTTTCGTTCCTAAATGACCTTGACCTCATCAAAATCACACCTGCAAATGCAGAGCCAAACCGTTTCTGATTGCCAGACACATGGTGAAAAAAAAAAGGTTAGCTCAAACATCTGCAAAAAAGAAATCACACAAGTGCTTTCTTATCCCCCCCACACACCCTCGTTTTCCGATGTCCAGCAATTCTCTCGCCTCTGTACCGTAAATAACTCCCCAATCATTTTAATTGCTTTCATATTTGCTACTCTGAAGTCTTAACCTCAACACTCCTGAGACCACTTTTGTGGCACGTTCTGCGTATAATTTGAAACTGAAAGCTTGGACTTCATACAGCTGGACCATGTGTTTAAAATGGTTGCTAAAACTTTGAATGACTCTGGCTAATTCATACACACACACACACACACACACGCGTATATGTGCTATTCATATGATATATGCATTTTTTTGTTGTTGTGCAGATAGTTACAGCGGTGCTTGTATTGCCACAACAGCACTCACAAGCTCGATGGTAAGATATATAGGGTAACATGAGTATGGCATGGTTACAACTTGCACATTTTATTTATTTTGTGGTTCAAGATCGCAGTTAGATTACTGAAGCGAGAGTTAGAATATGTGTAGCATTTCAACAGTGTGGAGCCTGATAATTAACTACGTGTGCAATCTGACAATATAGTAGTTTAGTTGAGAGTTAATCTTATGTGTCAGGTGAACGTTACAGCATATGAGGTACTAATATAGAATTACATACTGACATTTTTGTGAGATGATAATTCTCAGGCTTAGCTAAGATAGGTACTTAGATAGAGTACCACCAGGCATATTTTAGCATACTGGGTTGTCATCAACAATAGGCAGAAAAATTAAAATGAAACTAATATAACTGTGGTATTAACAGCAGGGATGTCCGAGTGACAGTAAATGCAGCCCAAGTAACCTCTTATTGAGGCTGTCGGTGGCACTTTCCGCGGTGTGTGCCTTTGATGAAATCCGTCGTGAGAAGCTGGGGTCGCCGCTGGCTTTGACAATGTGGAAGGTGTTAAAAGGTAGCTTCCCTGTAGGGTATCCACGAGGTTCACTGAGTCTCTCAGTCCCGCACAGGGTCTGCAGATTGCCGTTGACAGGCTTTCCAGCCATTAGGTGGGTATGAGCTTGGTACTTTTCAAGCCACAGTGTCCAGGTGCGGGCTGCATTTAGTGGAGTTGGCATTTGAAGATGACCTCTCTGGGCACTCCTCCAGTGTTGATCTTGATCCTCAGTTGTGGAAAGCGCTGGTAAGGCGTGCTTAGATGGAGCAGGTACTGAGCCTGTTTCAGGGGATTGCCACTGCAGTGTAAGTGCCCGTCTGCGGTCGTATTCCAGATGTGTTTACAGCTCGGGTTATGTGGTTTACTGGCTCTGCATCAGCACGCCATAAGGGGTTCATCCTCTCCTTCTCTGCCATTAGGGTGATTGCGCCGCCGTCGGACATTTTAAGGAGGCTGCTTGGGAGCCGCTTACTTTCGGTGTCGAGTCACCCAGTAGCGATGCAGAGATGTTAGCTTGCCTGGTGGGGACCGGGATGACCCCCGCCGGTCCAAAATGGGGGTGAACGAGGCTGGGAGGGCGTCAGCTACAGTGTAGTTTCGCATTAAACCGTGGCAGAAAGCGGGGCAGCGGCCGTCCGCCCCACTCCCCTCCTGGGTAGGCCTCAGTCCCCAAGCCCCAGAGCATCTCTCCAGGACACAGAATCACCTGTATCAGGTGCTCCAGCTGCACCGGGACACTCCAGGACCTGATGCCACGAACTTCCAGGGTATTCCAAGCAGAATAAGGTGGATTCCTCAGGAGCCATAGTGACTTGCAGCCTGCTAGCATGGCCGCCCGGCCCCGCCCCCTTGATATATGCATTTTTGTAACGTTTTTTATGTTTTTTTATTTTTTTTCAATCTTTCTTTTTTTGTGGCAGTGATTCACATATTACAGAATAGTACGAAAGGAGTTAAATCAGATAAACTTAAGACAGAAGTATCAGCGAGGCAGCCACATTTTTATACTGGTACATGTTTTATCAAACTAGATATTCAAGAATGGATTGTGTGTGTATGTTCTGTTCCTGCCATGACAAACATACTTGTCCCATTCTGCCCAAATTTAGTGGGAGTTGAACTTTGTAGCTGCTGCCATGTAGCGCTGAAGGGCAGTGCAATGGTCTGCTGTCCAAATTTAGTTTTTTCAATCAGGTTTAACATTTGGCTATACACAAAAATCCAGTTTAGTTCTATAAACAGAATTTATACCAGCATTCAGATACCGTTTTTTCCCCGTTAAAATCATCCAATTGTCTATTACTGATCTTGACTAGCTAAACAGCCAAAGTGCAACTAAATTCCCTTTTTATCCAATTCCTCTGTTGTAGGCCAGGTGAATTGCACCCATAACTCTCTGTTATCCTACAATATAATGATCGTTTTTTCTATTCTCTTACCCTCTTTATGCCAGCATACGTTTTCTCATTGTTCTTGTCAGCATTTAGAGTTCTATAGGACATATCATTATTGGTTTTCTTGTTAGACATGATAAAATAATTTGTATTATAACTGCTGTCATTCACTGGTGGAAATCCACAAATGGCTACAGGACATTTTCACTGCTTTGGAAAACTTTTTTTAAAATGTTTTTTTTTTTTTCTGCTTCCATTTGGATTCCATCTTCCTAAACTAAACCCTTCCACCTAGGTAATTGGGACTTCGATTCCCATCGCTATGCATGCAATGTCTTTCACCTGGAATAATGAAACTATAAAGTAGTGGATATGATTGATTAATAGACCTTTGTTTGAGTCCCTTAGTCCTATGGTGTATATTAATCTGCTGTTTAATATAATGCCATACTTTGGTATTTACAGATAACAATCCTACTTTTCTTCACGATCATTCATCTTTCACTAATTCCCCCCAACCATCTTACCAGAAATTATATCTGACCCAATACTCCACTTGAATTTTTGCAAATATTAAAGGGACACTATAGTCACCAAAACAACTTTCGCTTAATAAAGCGTTTTTGTGGATAGACCATGCCCCTGCAGATTCACTGCTAAATTCTCTGCCATTTATAAGTTAAATCATTTTGGTTCTATTTATGCAGCCTTAGCCACACTTCCCCTGGCTGTGAATCACACAGCCTGCATGAAACAAAAAATGTTTTCACTTTCAATCAGATGTAACTTACTTTAAAAGGTTTATTTTTTCCTGCTCTGCAAATTGAGCTTTAATCACATACAGGAGTCTAGCAAGCTATTAACAGAGCAGGAGATAGGAAATTCTAAACATTAGATGACTCTTTACAGGAAGTGTTTAGGAAGGTTGTGCAAGTCACATGGAGGGAGTTGTGACAGGGCTGCATAAACAAAGTGATTTAACTCCTAAATGGTAGAGAATTAAGTAGTGGGACTGTAGAGGCATGATCTATACACCTAAACTGCATCATTAAGCTAAAGTTGTTTTGGTGACTATAGTGTGCCTTTAATTTAGCATTCGGATAATACTCATGACATAGCATGCAATAAAGGATGGGATTTTGGGAGGCGCTATAACATTTCACCTTGGGCTGTAGGCCTGATTTATGTATTAATTTATTTTTTGCAGGAAATCTTAAGCTAAAGGAACAATAATCTTATTGGCTCTGTTTATTTGGACTCTGTCCATGGTACTGACAAAGGTTGAAAGGCATTAAAATTAGATATGACGAGGTTTAGTCCGTTTTGGTTTTCTTTTGTTTTTTTTTCTTTTCCTTTGTTGAGCACAAATATCGATATAAACTGCAACGCGTTCCTTCTCATACTTTCCTCCTATTACTCACGCAGAAGACACTGATTACTCACAAAACGTGCAGTTGCTCTCCATTGACATAGTACAGAAATACATATAAAACTTGGGGAAATCAAACTTCCTGCTCTACATCTCCATTGTTTTCAGACTCACCGCGTGTAGCAACTCTGTCTTACACCACAAAGCAATAGTATTATATTGCCGCAATAAGCAAAACCCAAGTATTTTTCATGGAACATTCATGGGCAAAACTGTCCTTGGATTTATCAAGGTAAAGGCACAGCTGTTGCATGTAAAATACTCTGCTCAAGAAAATAAACATAAATCTAGTGCAATTTGCGTGAGTCAATTACTCCAAAAAATTTAAATAACAAATATGCACTACATCCTCACTGTATTTAAAAAAAACCCAAAACATGCAATATGCAAGGACCGTGCTTATTACAATATTTTCTAAATCCGGCTGGCAAAGTTGTTAGCCTGGACCTAGCCTCCTCCCTGCTGTGACTATTTTGTTACCTTAGAGGAGAGGCAGCAGATGTAGGGTAAACCTACACTGATGCTAAAAAATAGGTCACAAAGGTAATAAAGGGCATGAACCCAATTGGCATAAATACTGAGAAGAAAATGGGGTAGGGTTATCCACTAAACATAGAGGGAACCCACTACACTACAATTACCTTAACATTTTTTTAAAATATCATTTAATTGTAATATACTTTACTGGGGGTCAAATACACAAAACATAGACAGATATATATATATATATATATATATACACAAAAAAAAGTGTATAGAGTGAAACCACAGTGTTTAACCCCTTAAGGACCAAACTTATGGAATAAAAGGGAATCATGACATGTCACACATGTCATGTGTCCTTAAGGGGTTAAATCAAATGAAAAAGTAATACACCTTTAAAAGCTGGGGGACGACGACAGATATATACATGTAGATGGAGGTAAATCCTGAAAGCAAACTTAAATTTATCAAGCAGTCGGATTTCAGCAGGAACAGCAAGGTAGCTAATGCCTGGCTGCACATAGAAGAGCAGTCCAAATGGACTTGAGTACCATAAGGGATGCTACAAGATTTAGACAAATTAAATTCCGGAAGAGTATATTGTATCAAAAACAGAGAGAGACTCAAGTGCTAAACGTAGGGTTGACTGGTAGAGAAAAGCACACACGATCCATACACTGTGGTAGAGCCGGTAGAGTCCTGAATATAACTCACTCCCTGTCCTGGTTCAGTATAGCACCATTCTTTCTAATGATGCTGCCAGAGGTTGTAGCTTCAATCTACTAGTACACCTACTCACTGCTGCTACGAGGCAGCCTGCCTAGTATTCCCACGGCTCACTGTCTAAGTAAGAGCATGGAAACCTAAAGAGGCCATGCCTAGAAATAAAGTCCCGCCACCCCAGAACGGTCAAATAGTTAAAACAAAAGAGAATGCATCGGCAACAGAAACTTGCATGACGCACGTTTCGGCATGAATATACGCCTTTGTCAAGAGCTATTTTGTTACCTTCACAACGAAAGCAGGCACAATGTCCTACAAATTGTGTGAAAGAGGTTTGGATCTTACAGGCCACCTTTTGTCTCAGGCTTGGTAAGTGTAGGCTTATCCCTCAAAAATAATACATATTTTCTATTTTAGCACCTATGCAGTAACTGACAGGCATCCTTCTGTTTATTGTTTTCCTTACTAGATGAGCCATAAATTTATAGGGACACAACTTGTACCCAAAAATAAAGTGAGCCGCATTGCAAAATGCCTAGCATGTATATATTGTGTAATGGTATGAGTTCTTTTTCATTTGAAGTACCAGTTGCACACTTAGTTGACCTTCACAACCATATTTGTAGGTATCCATCCTACTAACAACTGTTGTTCTCAGACTTTGGGTTGTGAGCACACTCCAGTTTTTCTTTGCAAACTACAATATCTGCTTTCAATGCCATGCATAAATGCACAGTATGGCAAGGATGCTAGTTGAAAGTCTATCATTATGTACATTTGTAATCATTAATAATTGTTTAGACTTGTGTTTGCTAGCCATTCAGTTTACAGAATCTATACATGAAATTAGGAACCTATGAAATGGGACTCTGTCATAAAACTAAAATAATACTGTTGTGCAGAGTAGGATTAGCCGTAAGGTGCCCCTAGGCAGCCACGTAGGGCCAAGAGGTTATCCAGGGGTCCATAAATCTACTTGGCCCCATTCTTTGCTACTATGAGTAGGCCATTTAATAGACATGTGCAATTCGTTACTGTCCGAATGTGAATTCGGACATTCGGGTACTTTCGAATGTCCGAATAGATGAATTGCCGAATTGTCGAAGTTCCAAAACTTCGAAATTACCGAATTTCCAAAGTGTCGAAGTTTTGAAGTCCCGAAGTGCCGAAGCACAGTATTGCCTAAGAACTAATATACTTACCCAGTGGAAGAACTGCGACACTTCGTAAATTTGGTAATTTCGGAACTTTGGGACTTCGACAATTTGGCAATTCATCTATTCGGATATTCGGAAGTACCCGAATGTCCGAATAGCCCAAAATTCTTCAGAATTCACATTCGGACAGAAACAAATTGCAAATGTCTATTAAATGGCCTACTCATAGTAGCAAGTAGATTCATGGACCCCTGGATAACCTCTTGGCCCTACGTTGCTGCCTAGGGGCACCTTACGGCTAATACTACTCTGCACAGCAGTATTATTTTAATTTTATGACAGAGTCCCATTTCATAGGTTCCTAATTTCATGTATAGATTCTGTAAACTGAATGGCTAGCAAACACAAGTCTAAACAATTATTAATGATTACAAATTTACATACTGATAGACTTTCAACAAGCGTCCTTGCCATACTGTGCATTTATGCATGGCATTGAAAGCAGATATTGCAGTTTGCAAAGAAAAACTGGAGTGTGCTCACAACCCAAAGTCTGAGAACAACAGTTGTTAGTAGGATGGATACCTACAAATATGGTCGTGAAGGTCAACTAAGTGTGCAACTGGTACTTCAAATGAAAAAGAACTCATACCATTACACAATATATACATGCTAGGCATTTTGCAATGCGGCTCACTTTATTTTTGTGTACAAGTTGTGTCCCTATAAATTTATGGCTCATCTAGTAAGGAAAACAATAAACAGAACGACGCCTGTCAGTTACTGCATAGGTGCTAAAATAGAAAATATGTATTATTTTTGCGGGATAAGCCTACACTTACCAAGCCTGAGACAAAAGAATGAAGAATGTGACACTGTATACAATTTTAAATAAAAATTATACAAACATAGCCAGGATTCAGCTATAAGCATTTGCAACACTTACAACAATCAAGTAACATACATTCATATAAAATGTAAGTTACTTAGCCAGTCAATGTAATGACGGGAATGAATAAGTAGATAACTCCCTAATTCCCACGGTATTAGGGAGCTATCTACTAAAAGGCTGAAAGACCTAAATTGGTATTTCAGCTAAATTTACTAATACTAAGTAAAGATTTTAAAATAAAAAAATTTAAAAAACACGTACCCCCCTCCCGAGCCCCCACCTGTGCCGCGCAAGTGGGGGCTTCTAACCTGAAGGGGGGACCTATTGCCCCCCCCACCCCTGAATGGCGGGTGGGGGCCCTACAGTAAAATAAGGGGGGGGGGACCTATTGTCCTCCCCCCGGCCCCCACCAATGAGCAGTGGGTGGGGGCACTAAATTAGAATAGGGGGGGACCTATTGTTCTCCCCCCCTTGGCCCCCACCCCTGAGCGGCGGGTCGGGGCCCTAAAGTAAAATAATGGGGGGGGGGGACCTATTGTCCTCCCTCTGGCCCCCACCAATGAGCAGTGGGTGGGGGCACTAAATTAGAATAAGGGGGGACCCAATGTCCTCCCGCCCTGGCCCCCACCCCTGAGCGGTGGGTGGGGGTCCTAAATTAGAATATGGGGGGGACCTTATGTCCTCCCCCCTGGCCTCCACCCCTGAGCAGTTGGTGCGGGCCCTCAATTATAATAAGGGGGGGCACCTAATGTCCTTCCCCCTGGCCCACACCCCTGAGCAGCGGGTGGGGGCCCTAAAGTAAAATGATGGTGGGAGACCTATTGTCCTCCCCTCCCCCCTGGGCCCCACCCCTGAACGGTGGGTGGGGGCCCTAAATTAGAATAAGGGGGGGGCCTTTTGTCCTCCCTCACTGCCCCCACCGATGAGCCCCCACCCCCCTTTTTTTTTTTTTTTTAAACAGTGAGCAGCCACAGGCTGCTCACTGTTTAATAGACATGCCCCTACTCGCGGTATAGCGAGTAGGGGCAAAATTTACTAATACTAAGTAATTTTTACTTAGTATTAGTAAATTTGTCTGAAAGACCAATATAGGTACCGTGGGAATTAGGGAGTTATCTACTAAGCGGCTGCAAGAGAAGTCCCAAAGTTCCGAAATTCCGAATGTCTGAAGTGCCGAACCGAACCGAAGTCCCAAATTGCGGAAGTCCCGAATTTCAAAATGCCGAACCGAACAGAAAATTTTTCCCATGCACATGCCTACCATTTAACACATAAAGTATTCTAAATATTTCCAATTGTGTTTTAAAACATGGATGTTTTTTAATGATGCCCCGATTTCCGTCTGCCTTTCCCGTTTCCTGTAAGACATCTGAAATAGTGACTTTTTAATCCAACCCGATAAGAGATTGCAAGCTTGTTGGGCAATCAGAGGATTACAGTTCAGTGAATTTTGTAGCATGGTACGTCCAGACTGTGACAAAGCATTTAACTATTGATATATGCTGTAACCATCACATTCATCATCAGTGTGAATGTCACTTCTGGGGTGAAAGAAAAGTCATTGCTACTTTGAAATCAGCCTGCCAGCTATGCTTTCCAATATGTAATGCACTGCAAAACGTGGGGCAAGTCCGTTTCTCTGACCACCCTCATTGAAAGTTATTTTTACTTTCATGCTAGTGCACATGCGCAGTAAAACACTGCACTGCACCAATCAGATGGTCTCTATGAAGTTTTATTTCACTGTTTCACAGAAGCGCCTCAAGTGCCAGTCAGTAGATCAGCCACAATGAGGACATTGCCGTACCTGCAGCATGTTTTACATTGCAGGATTAAAACAGGGGAACACAGCTCCCAGACCACTTCATTCAGATGAAGTGGTCTGGGTGCTTATAGTGTTCCTTTAATTGGCAAATACAATTCAAGATGTCTTTGACACATTATTAATATTATGTTATTATTTATATAGCGTCAACAAAACATAGAGACAAAATAGGAGTTGAGTTCTCTGTCCAAGAGCTCAAACTCTAATATGGTGATACTTTTATGCTGTGCTTATTTGGGGCTCAGTATTGGTTGAAAATCAACTCTACAGGAAAAGATCTGAAATAAGAACAGCTTCCCCTGAGTGCATGGTGGGATGTGGGATAATGCAGTTAGATAGAGTGCCACCATCAAAAAAAATGCTTGGGATCTGAAACTAGGATCAGGATGGCGATGAGCCCAGTGTGTCAAGGATGGGGCGTATGCGTTATGTGAAAAAACAATGTATCACCTAGGCAGTGCAGGTGCGCTTAGCCACATTTAATGCAAGATGCTGAGTGCACTTGGGTTGTTTTAGAGTTTGCAGTTGTACAGTTATGCAAGATAGAGATTTGGTTTACTGTGAAAACACTCATCCTCAGTATCATGGCTATGGGACATCAATAATGTCTGTGAACTTGGCCTTGCATTGACAACATTGGGAGGAATTAAAGGGGGACAGGGAGCGAGTAAGGTTGGAGGGACCATGACAGTGACTTTTTAAATAAAGAAATTCTAAACTGCACTCAATCCTATCACTCTGAGTTAGGGTACAACTGAACCAGGACCCAGCACCAGGTCTCAGATATTATATGCAGAAAATAAAGAGTTTCAGGCACTCCAAGGTTCAGGAAGGCAATCTATTTAAACCCAATGCCCCACCACAACATTTTGACCTACATGGTCTTTGCCAAGCTTGGCAAAGACCGTGTAGGTCGAAACGTTGTGGTGTGGCTTTAGGTTTAAATAAAATGCCTGAAACTCTTATTATTTTCTGAGTATAGAGACTTTGTAAATGTCACTAATCAGGTTAAAGGTAAGTTGTGCCAACAAAAAGGCATTCAGCCTGGCATGCATGTGCACTGGACTGGCAGCTGTGCTAGACAACCCCTCAAGAGTTGACAGTAGAGTCATAAGGGCATATTCATTTTTAAATCTGGTGTTCCCTGAAGCTGGACACCAAAAAACAAACAAACCTGGGATTGTTGGGCAGGTGCTGCAAATCATATCATATTATTGCAAAGCCTACAGTAAACTGCTGTTGCTTAAAGATTAAACATGTATTCATATTGCTATAGTATCTTCTAACTATTTAGATTAAAGCCCCCCCATGTAAAAAAGAAAACGAAACTTTTTTTTCCAGTGCAGACTCACTCTGAGATTCCGCCGGTTCCTCCTCCCACAACGATGTGTTGCTTGCTGTCTTCTTCGCCAATTTCAAGGCTCCTCATAAATGACAGAATGCTTGGCCATTCAAATGCTTCTCCTAGGGATGCATTGAATCCAGTGCTTCCCTTCCAGCGGCATTTGAGGATATTCGACAGGAAGACAGCCACTAAATGCGTGTTTAACCCAGAGAGAGCATGGAATCCCTTTTTTCTTCGTCTTTCTCCTTTCCTGTATTCTCTAGTTTATTTACTCCGTAGTTCCCCCTTCAGTGAACATATCAAAACCTTTTGTTACATAGTTACAGAGGCTGAAATAGACATGTATCCATTAATTTCAGCCTTTCTCACATCTGTTTTATAACTTACCTGGGGGGGTTGCCTGGTGCCAGTCACTTCTTACACTGAGAGCTTGAGGTTCCTCCATGAAGCTTCTGTTAGTTCTCCTGAGCTAAGCCTTGCCATGCTGGTCCAGCTCATTGGCTGAAAGCAACATCACGTGGCAAGCTCAGAGAATCTAGAATAAAAGGGAATCATGACATGTCACACATGTCATGTGTCCTTAAGGGGTTGAACTTGTAATTATTAAAGGTAAAAAATTAGTCATCATTTAGCTTGATAAACTCGATAAAAATAAATCTTATTTAGGATTAGTAAATGAGCACTATTTGTGAAAAATGAAAATAAAAACAATGCCAAATTGTGCACTCCTCCCCTCTAATATAATTTGCTTCCAATGCTTACGATTTAATAGTGATAATGATGTTTAATTGCTGTGAAAAATCATGGTAGGTTTTCAAAAACTTGTGTAAAAACTTTTCAGTACACATTAATGACCAGTAGGTGGCAGCAGTTTACTCAGCACATTGATAGAAAACAGGAGCACATTTGCACATGCATCCTAAAAAAAAAAATGAAGGGTTAGACTTTCTTTACCAATCCCCCCTTCTCTCCCTCCCACTTTCCAGGCGGGTTTATAATAGGATCCCAATGAAAGTGTTAATGCTTTAACCTGATGCTGGTATAGGGACAAGGCAGTGAGCTGCAGAAGACTCAACACTGAATGAAACCCATCTTGCATTAATTTGCTCAACTGTAAGGGCTATCTTTTCTCTCTCTCTCTCTCTCTCTCTCTCTCTCTCTCTCTTTTTTTTTGCACCTGTATCTCAAGAGGAGCAATGATTCCAAGACATTTCTACATTTTTACAACATCGCAGTTTCTACTTGTGCTTCTGCATATGCCGCAATATTTGAATCAAAGATCCAATGGACCCAGGGTAAGGATATTGCATTTGTCAGATGATGTTCACCACTCTGACACTCACGGGGTTAAGTATATTCACTTTTATGTGTAATATTGTGTTAAACTCTCAGAACTTTTGATTATGCATTTTTTTTTCCTGTTTTGTTGCATTGCTTACTTTTAGTTGTCATTTCATGGTACACATGTTTATTTTGAAACGCTTCGGTAATGTATAAAGCTTTTACTTTATCTGTTGCGCAAAGTACCTACATTTATCACAACTGCAGCACATCTCACTGTAACCAAAACAGTTGGAGCTCCTAGCTCCCTAACCTACATGTAATCCTGTTTGGATCAGCCTAGCTTTTAAAAAGGAACCTGGAACTTGTATCCATAATAAATGATAACTTTAACCTCAATATTTATATTATGTCTGTTCTGGAAAAAAACACAAACATTTTTGTGTTTAACATGCTGGTTTAACCAGTTGCAAACCTCCATCTAGTCATAATTATAAGAATGACATGTCCATTGCTGAAATTATGATTTAAATATTAGTTTGGAATTATTCAGTTATTGTCCGATCGATGCCAAGTTTTCTTTTTTTTTTTTTTAACTTAATGCTTGGAAATTAATATATATATTTACATCTATAATTTTTTTCTTTTTTAAATTTCCCTGTAACAGCAGTTCACAGTTTCCAAAACTGTACTGGAGAGACATTAATTTATAGTAACATTTTGATAATTTAATATTTTACAATCTAAGTACACTTCTCTTTCAAACTTTATCTTTTTCTTTTTTGCATTCTGTCTTGTAGTCATTGAACACTTTGTTTATTTTAACAGCAGGCAAGCTAACACGTTTTTATTCCAAAAACAATTGTAGAAGCTTTGATTAAATTGCCTGATTGAATTTACTCCAAGCTCATCACTGTAGACGTACTAACTAATCACTACCTTGTATGGTGCAAAGTTGTTCCCTAAGTCCATCATGCTTTCACCAAAATCTTATTTGCCACAGTCATCCCATTTGCTTCAGAGCTTGACCTTTAGCACTTACAATCTTTTATCACAATCTGCTTCTCTCTTGAATTTTGTTCCAGCCCTCAAACCCTGATTTGGGTTGATATTGTGACGAGAAATGAGCACACTTAGAAAGGCCATTCGATGTTATAGGACTATAAAACTCAGTAGACCAGAAGAAGTTTCAAGATGTGCTTTTGTCATATCGTGTGCTTACTTAATACACTAATCCAATTGATCACATTAAAGGGACTGTCATTACACGAATATATTTTATTTCTAATCTGATCGCACTTTTATCTATACATTATCAGAGCAGAATGTGTAAGAAATCTATAGATATGTTGATTTATTAAAAATAAAATGATTACCCCATGTGCATTGGACCTGGCCACAAACCAACAACATGTACTGCCAATTCATTGCATTTGCTTTACCCACAGTCCTCTCTTCTCTATTTCGAGAACAAAGGATGCTGGGTAGGTGTCGGAGGGTGCAGTGTGAGGCTTGTAGAAAGTTTATATGGCTTGCTTAAGTCTAGACAACAGAGCCAATCATAGCGCAACAACTATTTTTTTCTGCAACTGGTAAACTTGCAAGCACTAAGTATTGATACATTTATTAGTGGATTTAAAACAGAACTCATGGTCTACAGAACATTTTAATGTTTCATAGCAGTGACCTTTGTTATTTTGTTTGGGTCCTAAAATTGATATCCAGACCCATGGTTTAGAACTCACAGCCTGGTACACATATGTACATATATTCATTCTCTTGTGCTTTTTGCCCACACAGAAAAATGTTGCATTAAGCTTCACGTTTCCTCAATTTTCCACCGAGCTTGCTTTATGCCTCTAGCATTTGCTAAGGAACCCATAATTGGGACATGGAAAATGCAAGTGTATGTGCCAAAATATTAAAGATGATGCCAGTTTCGTTGTAGTTTCAAAAAATTAGAGAGGCTGCCAGTTCGGTGGCAATACCACCGGATCTGGGATAGAAATTATATGTCTGGTGAAGAATAAACTGTACCTGTGTCTGGTCTCAAGCTAACCGCAAGAATGTTAAATTCATTGCTTAAATGTACTTTACCCAGACTCCTCTGTGACCTGTCTTAAGCTCAAAGAATTCTAGGTAGATAGCATAGAATGCAGGGTGACCCGACACCATATTCACATACTGTCCAAAAACTGCCATCTCTATGCTTTGTGCTTCATGTTTTCTAAGTGTCTTTTGATCATCATATGTTCTAGGTTTTCTTTTGTTTTTACTCTGTGCTGATAGCATTTGCTAAGTAGCTTAAAAATGCAAAATGGAAAAAGCAAAGTCTCCAGTAGGTAGTAGAAGTTATGAGTTGAGGTGTTGTTAGGAAATGCCACGTATCTAGAGTAGAAAAGATGTCAGTTGTAGGATATACTATATATGTCAATGCTTGCATTTATTTTGACAACGGTCCTATTAAATGGTTCAAGGTTAATATCAGAGCCCTATTAAGATTGCCCAGGTTCCTTGGCAGGATGTAAGGTTAAGGCACTCTCCTAGAGTCTTGGATTCTGTTCTGTGAGAGGTGGCCAATTGTTCTATGTGTATGAGGGTGACTAAGTGTTGGGTGTATGTGGGGGTGAAGGTGTGCCTGTGTGGGCTGTTTTTTGTGGTGGCTGAATTTTGTGCGTGGTGCCTGAGTGTTTTGTGTGCGTGTGTCCTTTGCCTCATCCTGCTTACAATTTGGCAGGAGGGGGTGTTATCACTAGCCAGAGAGGACATTTTGGCTGGGTCTCTGGTGGTCTGTGAGGAAACGTTGTGGTCTGCACCAATATTGGGCACAGATCGTTTTAAGAACTCCTTTGCTATTCCAGTGCTCAGTCAGTGACTGACCACACTGGTAGCCAGGGCTGGACTGGGAAAAAAATTTGGCCCAGGCATTGTTTAATCACAGCGGCCCACTAAGAGGAGGGCAGGGCAGAGAGGGTGCGTTTTGTCATCACCAATGACAAGCACGTCCCCTCTCAAAGTGAGCATGTTGGTTCAATGCTCTTCCAGGGCAGACCATGCGCAGAGCTCTGCTGAAGAACTTTAGCATGAGAAAAAGGCCATGTATTTACTCTGCACAGTGCAAGCAAATTTAATAACATGCTTGTGCTGTGTTTCCTTGCAACCTGTCTCTGGTGTCTCTATAAATGGGATACCAGGAGACAAAAGGGCCAGGAAAGAGTATGATGCATGTGTTTGGAGCCTGCTTGTGGAACTGCGTGTGTGTAGAGTGAGCGGATTGTGGTGTGGTATTGTGTAATAAGGTCGGTTTTAGTCGTGTTGTGTTTGTGATGTAATGCATGTTTGGCTAGGGGCTGTAGAGTGTGTGTTTATAGGGGTTGCAGGATGTGTGTGAGGGGTGCTGTAATATATATATATATATAAATATATGTATATATGTTTGGAAGTATTGTGTGTGTGTGTGTGTGTGTGATGCAGTGTGTTGGAGGGGTTCTGTGTGTGTGTGTGTCAGTGAAGGGTGCAGTATGTGTGTGTGTGAGAAGGGTGCAGTGTGTGTGATGGATGCTGTGAGCGTGAGGTGTAAAATGTGTGTGTGTGAGGGGTGATGTGAGTGATGTGTGTAAGGCATTATAACCACCTCCCTTCTTACCTTTAGCCTGGGAGGGGAGACTGGTGGTGCTAGTGGGAGAGTTCACTCTCGCGAGATCGGTGGCGTTGCAATGGCAATGCTCCGGATCTCGCAAGAGGAACCCGTCAGAGCTGCAAGATAGAGTTTTGCCGGGTCCTCCTCTGCCTCCCTTCCCAGGCACGTCTGTGCAAGTGGGCCAGTGAGGTAGATCTTTGATCTCCCCAATGGCCCGTCATGGAATACTGCAGGACCGGTGCTCGGATAGCGCGGGCCCTGCATGGACCGGCTGGGGAGGTCCTGTGACCTCCCCTGCCGGCCTTGACCCATGGCTATCGCAGCCCACCGGGCATTTGCTCGATGGCCAGTCCGGGCCTGCTGGTAGCTGTGCCCGGAGTCATTGAGAAGCGCAAGTGAGCTCCTTAAGTCATCTGCACCTGATAGAGGTAGATTCCACAAATTTCCTTCAATCAGGTGAGGGGGAGCAGAGACATTTTTGATCTCCCTGCCAGGTCAAGGAGGGCCCTCTCATAGCCCAAGCCAGAGCTCCAGGTTCAAATAGGGGGCTCCATTAGACCACTTTTTAAGCGCCGGCTCAATGCCACTTTATGGGTAATCCGGCTCTGATTAATATGCTACAATTAGTTGGTACAAACTACTTTATGGTGACATATCTCAAATTACTATCATAACACCTGTGTGAATCAAATAGTTTACATCAGCAGCAGCTGTTGAAGTTTAAATAGGAGGGTTACCAGGCTTTACCCCCAGAATTGGACACTGCCCCCTAACTCACTGGGCTCTACCCACTTAACCTGTTATACCTAACTTTAAGTAATACGTTATGTTACCCTCTGCAACAACCACTTTAACCCCTTAAGGACACATGACATGTCTGACACGTCATGATTCCCTTTTATTCCAGAAGCTTGGTCCTTAAGGGGTTAAAGAGTTCACAGTTGACTTTTATTAGAAATCCTGGTAGACTATAACAGGCATTTTTTATGGATCTATACTGCGAAAATGGGGCATTATTTACCGGTATGCCCTAAAATCTTGACATGATTATTTGGCCAGTCATTCGGGATCATCCCTAGCCTTTGTAAACGAACAACACATTTTTTTAAAATACACAATTCTCATCAGTCGTTACCACACCATGACCATTGTGATTGTTTACTTGTATGTGTACCCCATGGTGAAAAGGCAACAACAGTTAAAAACCTTTTGTCCTGTGAGATATACATTTCTATGTGCTGCGATTGCACAATTCACAATACTCAGGTGGTTTTAGTTTGTTTGTTTACACTGTCCACTGTACACTCTAACACAATTCTGCCCTTTAAAGGCAATTTAGATTAAATGATTGTGCATCACAACACGTGGTTTAAAGATGTACACATACATACATACATATACATCATTGACACATTTGTTTTGAGCCACTGTGTAGGCAGATGGACTTTGTCATGCAAAAATTTGACATTCCCGATTTTATAGAACCATTGCTTTTACCTATGTATTACATAAAGATTTGAAATCGAAATTGCAAAACGTAGGCCAAACATTTCACTCTTGTAACAGCATTGCTGTTTTACAAAGATCTGTGAGTGCTGTTGTTTTTACTTGATGTAGTTTTGGCCTGGAAGAGCATCCATGCAATTTATCTGATCTTTGCAATCTGATCTTTACTTAACTACAGTGAATAAACCCCCCATTGCAGTGGTCAGACAGCAAGGAAATGCATCGAAATAACTTGATCACTGGTACACTCATTGTTTAATTGCCCAAGAAAAAAAAAGCCTACATCTTAAAATGATCGTTATAGGCATTTGTTAGGTACTTCATCCCACAATGCCATGCACTCTGCTACATATTTAGCATTGTGGGATGCTGTGCATCTCATATGTGGGCATTCTGATGCATGCCCATTCACTCTTACTAACTGGTACAGCCACCATGAAGGCGGCAAACCTACCTAAAGAGATCTTTACATTTCCCATGTTTTGGGAAAGACAGAGCCTCTTAAATCTGTGAATTGCATACAGAATAATCAATATGCCTGTGTGCAACCCCTAGCAGTGCATGTACTTGCAATCATAACAAGTGTAGACATCAGTGTGCACTTGAAAACAAGAGAAATCTCAATGCACCCTTCCTGGTAAAATATTGTATAAATAAATATTACAGCCATTGTAGTCATGGAATTCTACAATGCTATAGAATGAGAGAAACAGGTTGTAGACAATTGGCAAAATGATCATCTATGGTGTATTATCAAAGCAAGCTATTTTCTAGTTCAACGTTACACATACAGCAGAAAGTGTGATCTTTCTTACTATATTACAATATATGCCAAAAGCAATGCTCAGTTTTTTAATTTGGTATAACATATATGTATATTGTAGTTTAGTACAACATTACTATATTCTAAAATTCAGCTAACCAAAACCCTGTACTCGACAGCCATTTAATGAATTACTTGCCTGGGTGTTCCTCAAGGTCACAACTATATCAAGTAAAGATGGCAGTACTAACACATTTCCATTAAAAAAAAAGTTTCTTCCTATGTTACGTATCAGTGTACAAACAGACATTTCCGAAAACCTTTACCAAGATCTTGATAAAGGTCTTTGGACTGAAATGTTGATGTATCCGTTTGTACACTGTTATATAACAGAACATAAAAAGAAAAATTTTCAAGATCTGTGAGGGCTGCCATGTTTACTTGATATATATATATATATATATAATTCTAAAAAAACATATATACTATACTATGCACAGTTTATAACCCCTCTTGTTTCTAGAGATTCAGAGTGCAAGCACTGTAATGGAAATATAAACCATATGTAGGGCCACCACGAGGCTCTTATGCTTTGTAATTCACTTAATGTCTGTGGGGCTACATCATAATCAGAGTTTTATCTGTATACCTTTTCCGTCGAATCAACGTAGATCAGGATGAAACAGGCATACACTGTACAAAGGTTTCACAAACACGTGTATTCCTGTAAGCTACATGCTGTACGTGAGCCCTCTTGGGATTGCCCCACTGCCTTCTTGGGGTCAACATGTTCGTTGGGCAATTTACCACAACATTTTTAAATGGTTTATTTTAACTTGCTACAGGTACGCTCACGAGAAGATTTTTTTTTTTCTTTCTTTCAATGTTTACTTCTTTTATCAACCTTTTAGTCAAATGCTCCTAATTTCGGTATTTCCTGTCAATTACTCTTAATCTCTGAAAAGAAGTCGCTGGAGTTGTACTCAGCTGGTTCTGTCAGATGTTTCTTATGAGGTATATGGAGTTTATTGTGATGGATAACCTGGTCTGGAGCAGTAGTTCACAACACAGTCCTCAAGTACCCACAGTGGTCAAGATTTAGTCTTCAAGTTAGAACAGAATTGTCGTGAAATCCAGGACTCTTGGAATAAACTGGACTCGAGCTAAGCATACTTCATATTATACACAATATCCTAGAGCGAAACCTTGATTTTTGCTCAGAGGATCCTGTTATGGGTATTCTAAAACATTTGTGGTTTGAGAACCTTTTTATTTTCAGTCTGTGGTTAAATACAACTATCAATATATTTTGGGGTTATTTACTAAATTGTGAATTTAAAATTTTAGGTCATGGTATCCAAACTGGAAACATTTTCCAAGTCCGCTATGTTTTCAGTTCAGCTAATTTAGCCTAACACTTGATATTCTCTTAGAATGCTCGACAGTTTACACATTAGTGAATAACCTTATTTGTATATCCACATTAAAGGCAGATAATGTTTAAATGCTTGGTCAAACTACTTAAAAAATATTTTTTTTAAATGAAAAAAGTAACCAGATTTCCTTTACCCCAATTATTTGTTCTTTCACTTGGTCTTTAACCCCTTATTAATCTTAGATTAGTTTTTTTTACCTATCTCCTCCCACTGCATAAAGTTTATCGTTGGGATTATTATTATTATTTTTTTATTGGCATTTGTATAGTGCCAAATTTTGAATAAGGAAACTCTGTGTACCTGATGTAGGTTTGATTTTTGTTTGAGAGATTGATGTACAAATGCATTTGGACAATGCTTTAAGCATTTATAGGGGTCAATCACAATATATAGCAGATAATTACTGGCATTTAACGGCTGCTGATGAGCCATTACCTATCACAATCACACCCTTTCAATACTTGTTGACAACGCTTTTCCCTTTGTCTGTTAATCAAAAAAGGGCCCTAAACCTTTTATCAACTAGTCAAGCTTATGTGATCACAGTCTTTCTGAACAAAATTTGACACGCACAAAACCATTCTCCATTATTGAATTCAACAGGAAAAAAAAGGATTTTGTTTAAATTGCAGAAAACACTTTTTGTCTAATTAACCCAAATCCTGAAAACTACCACAAACACTTCCTCTGAGCTGATGACGTTTACAAGCAGCGTCACCAAACATATTACTCATAGATCAATTAAAGGACAGATAATTACTGTAACAAGAAAATAACAGGGCAAAATAGCGCAACAAATACACATGTACGCTATTACTTAAATGTCATTTTTGGGGGGGGCAACTTTCGTGAAATATATATACACACAAACCAATGTCCATTTGGAACACAACAGGTTAAAAACACACCATCTGTTATCACTATTGCTGTGGCTAAAGTTGCAAAGGTGGTATTATCACAAAGCCAGGGAAATTGACATTTTGTTTGTTGTTAATCTTGTGATCTCAGCCTTAGAGATTGTGTATTAACAGCAAGAGTTAAGCTGGTTTTTAAGTTGACAATGTTTTCTAACTTCAAGGATATCACTGAACACAAACTATTGTCTAATCTTTTGTGATCGCATTTACACTAGTGCAACGCTGACCGAAGTTTAGAAATGTTATCGATTGGTTATGGTCGGGACCAAAGATGACTGTGACTTTATAACAAGCTAACATGTTGTTGAGTAGGACAGGTATGAGAACCATATAGTTCTTTAATATATGACATTTCTTACAAATAAATTGTAATCTAGGTGTCACGGTCAGGTTCTATGTATAGTTAAAAACCACTCCTATTCTTAGTAGTAGTTTATTTTTATTTACATTTTTTTTAATGATTATACTATTGCATTAAGTATGGTTTTACTAAATCCCATAACATTTTCCATGTCCAGACAAACAAATTATCAAACGTTGCTACATATAATGTATAGTATCTTGTATGTTTTTGTTTAATATGTATATATATATATATATGATATTTTATGAGATAGGTACATTCTGTGCCACGTATGATGAAATATATGTCTTGTACTAGTTTGTCTGTTTGATCTTTATTGTTCTACCTGAATGTTGAGGGAAGCACAGGTGTAATATTTGTAAACCTGTTGTATGATAACTAAATTAATTGGGCTGTAATAGTGCATGAAAATATGTCCAACATTTACCTAATTCATGTTTTAATTCATGTTTTATTTTTACATATTTCAATGTTTGTTGAAAGAAATAGAAAAGTAACACAAATGGTGCATTGATTGCGATATCAAATTATCACATCTGGTCATATTTTAAGTTGTACATTGGTACTGGTGGTCCTTGGCTTTATAGACAACAGTTTAGTGCTAAACCTTGCAGTAATGATAAACGTGGAATATTTTGCCTGCCATCTGCAGGCTATATGCACCCTCTTTGCCTTCCTACTCTCCATTTTTTCCCCCTCTCAAAACCAAAATACAAAAGGGGGGAGAATGGTGGTAGTGGGTTGGGTGACGGATGTATGTTTTTTTCTGAAGGTCAGTGTGTGATTCAGCATGTCTATATTTAGTTGTGCATTAGGCATACATACCAGTAGACAGAGTAGCTATATATATATATATATATATATATATATATATATATATATATATATATTAAGGGTCAGTCAATAAAATGTGTATAATCAAAACCAGCTCTCTGAAGAGTATATTCACCATTATGCCGTCATGAGTCTTTGTCGAGTCTTTCTGGAGTCTGGTCTTACAAGCCGGCTCCCAGTTGGTCCCTGTTTCCCATCTTGGGATGGAGGTGGTGCCATGAATGTGGTCCATGAACTCCTACGGGTATTATGTTGTTGATATTTTACTCTGGACATGTACAACAGTTGATCTATAGATTGTATATGTTCTATTGCATTTATCCATTCTTTGTCGTTGTGCTAGTGCTTTTCCAGTTTCGAGATTTTGGGGGTGTCAGTGATATCGCTGCGTTCATTAGTCAAGTGAATTCCTATATGTGTTTAGTGATAATGTGGTATGTTGTAGCAAATGTGCTTCTGGTATGAGGGGTGAAGGTTTGTCCACTATTTTCAAAATACTTGCTTGCACACACAACTCTTCACCCCTCTGGTTTCATAACATTTGACCCTATTTTTTAGATTTGATACTTCATGAATGCATATACTTACTGCCCTTCTTTGTGAAGGGTAAGTAAATAGGTGTAGGGGTAAGTAACTTTGGGAAAAAATGATTGATTGTGACTGTATGAAATCAATGATCTGCATTATATCATTTCCCATTTCAGTTAGTGGCTTACCTCTTTTAGTCCATGACCCCCGAGAGTCGTTTTGTTTTCTGCGTTTTCTATATATTTGTAAAATTGGGGATTAATTGTCAACCATAGCCTACCTCCTCTGCTGCCACACTGGTAATGTGGGAATTCCATTTCAGCATTATGAAGTGTGAATCCAACCAACAAAACATCAGAGAACCTCAAGAGAACCAGGGGGAGTTTAATTACCAATCAAATATTGACAACTGTTACTTAAACCATCTAAAGGCTCGTGCAAGCTGCATGGTACAGAAATACAACCACTCAACAATCTAAAACTTGTCTAAGGGGGCATGTGCTAGGTGGGGTTTTTCTAAAAGCAGGGTGTAAAGATAGGGTTGCGTGACAACAGTATGGCATTATGGCATTATGACAACATTTAAACATTTAGAGTGATATGAAGTGGTCATGTTGCCTGGAGTCTGTATGTGTAGCGTTTAAAAACTTGCACGTACAGAGTTCTACCCCTTTGCTAGCCAGACCGGAGTAAGAGTTCTGGGTGGCTAAGGTGAATTCTGTGCATATTAGACACCTAACATCACCACCCACAGCATGCTGTCAACAGGCATCCAATGACTGTTCTGTGTTCACACCACTCAGTGAGTGACTGAGAGTGCTAGCATGGCCTAATCAATGCAGGTTGTTTACTAGGAAGTTAAAAAACTTAGACTTGATAAAGAAGCCAGAGTCAAGACAAGACTAGATAGTTAGATTGGAGTGGAACCAGGATTTGGCTAACTGTACTAGTTTGAAAAACAGACTTGACTTTTTAACATAAATAGTCTAAAATATGTTGAGGTCATAAAAAAAGGCTGGAACTTGGAATAGAATCGCTACAGTACAATACACCTGAAACACTGTATAAAGAAATTGCAAACATGTTACTTATCCTTGCTTGGTGTTATTTACCAAGACTTTAATAGGACCAGAGTCACGTGAGGGGGGTGGGGGGGAGGCGGCATACACTCTAAATACCAGTTATATATTTCATGGTGGCAAATCATGGAAAGTGTGAGAAAGACTGTCTAATAACATGGGGAGGTGGATAATCAGATAGCAGTATAGGAGTCAGTCTTGGTGCCGAGTCTAGGCTGTGGTGTTAAAACAAGAAAATCTTGTGTGAGTTTAATTAGCTTAATATTATAATAAGCAAATTACTTGAGCAGAAAAAAAATATTATCAGAAGCATGAATTCAATATTTTCTTTTCAGTTAAAAGATTATCTAAGACTTGCATTGCACGAATGCTCGAATGCATCTGATAGAAAATCTTCACACACTGATTTTATCTGTTCATGACAGAAAACATATCATATAGCTTGCTATTAACTTAATATACCAGTTCCAGTGTCTAGAACCAATAGAAAATGCTGTACGTATTTCCCCCAAATCTGTGCTTGACATGCTCTCTGTCTTGTGCTGTTATGGTTGATAGAATGTTAAGAGTTCTTTTTCGCTCCATATGAGCTGTAAAAGGTCATCAAAGACAAATTATGACAAATAGGCTTTCAGCCAAGCCAGGACCATGCTTCCCATCCTTCGAGCCGTGAGGCAATCACTGTTTTGTGTTTCTTTTTCCAATCCAGTGTTTTGATAAACTGCAAGTTCGCACCTGTTTGATTTCTGTGCCTTGACATATTTAGACTGCATTATACAACGGCAACTGCAAATCACAGGTAAAACCTACTTCAAAATGCAGACAAGGTACCATTAAACCAACCCAACCACTGTGACGCTATATGTGTACATTAAATATTCTTGCCAAACATCTGCACTTAAGTAAGTGCAAACAATCAAGAGAGGACAGATTTACATTGGTTGCTTGATCACTTCATATGATTTAGCAGCAGATGAATAACGGTGCAAAGTTTGGTTTGGGTCAGTCCTCGCTAATCTAGGAAACCCAGATGGTCAAGGACCACATTTCCCATAGTGCTTAGCTAATCCTGAAAATGGTTAACCATTATAGTAATCTGGTTCTAAAATATTCTGCCATACCGAACTTACCTTGATAATAAAAAAAGAAGAAAAAAAAACAGAAAAGGAATTTACACCATGTATTTTTTATCTACGAGAAATTTTATTTTGCTATGGTTTTTAAAGTGTTGTAGAAAATTATTCGTTTTTTTATTTTACTTAAATGTTTTTGTTAAAAAAAAAATAGAAAACAGAACAGTTAGATTTAAACATTAGGGGTTGTAGCCAAACACTACATTTTGTTCTGGATGAAGCACATATTAATCAGGCTGGCTGTACAAATTATATTGAAAAAAACAGTGTGTGTATATTTGAGTACATTTTTTTTCCTAAAATGTAAAACTTGCCCTGAATTCACTTTGAATTCCCAAATATTCAAACTCTTGACAGAATTGGTAGCTATATGTGTATAAAATTACATTTGCGTATATATCTAAATTTTATAAAATATATATATTTCTTCTTTTTGAAATCTAGTAGTCGCTAAACAGCCTTCTGTTTATTACTAAATTCAGTTGAAGAACTTTGGATAATATCTCTCACCTTAAGGCTTAAACTTTCCCTTTCAGACTTTTGTGAATTGTCTGGAGCCAATAGCTGTTTTTGTTTTTCTTGTTTTTGTTTACATTGACTCCCTGAAAGGTTTTCTTTTCCTTCAAGAATTCCTTTCAATCTCTCCTCTATCCCTATCCCTCCCCCGGTCAGCTGTACCTACTAGTGGTATTTAAGTGACTGCCTTTGAGAGCACCAGATAATATAGTCTTCTTAAAATGATGTAGCTTTTCTTATCTGTTTATGCGTTATATAATAGATTTATTTCTCTTATCCAGCAACAGGGCCAAATTACAGTGCAGTGTTATTAAGAGGTCACTTTCTGCTGCCAACTCCAATATGGGTGAAGGGGACTCGCTGGTATAAATGGTATAATGTGATGAAGAATTTACTTTTAAGGAACCGGGGTCATTTATTTGAATCCATATAAATGGTGTTTATGTTAATACTTTACTTAGCATGGAATTGTGGGAATATTGAAAAACTAATTAGCAAAATGCATGCCAAAATAGCCATTTGTTCTACTTGGTTGTATCTAACAAAGTTATCAGAGTGTTTCTGAACACATCTCTGAATCCCAAACATACCAATAGGCCTTTTCTTACCCCAGATACACATAGCTTAAGGTTCAGCTAGGGATTCTGAGTAGAGATATATGAACATGCAGGTCTCGTTGGATGACTTTGATATTATTGATGGTGTTTAAACGTGTTGTGTGTACTTGCAGATTGAACCCTTCTGAGATAATTTGGGAATACACTGACTGTCTTTTTAGATCTCCCTACATCTCATCAGTGTTAGCACAGAGTGGTTTCAGGTTATCTCTAGAATGTAAGCTCACTGAGCAGGGCCCTCCACCTCTCTGTTCCTGTACGTCCAGTTGTCTGGTTACAATTACATGTCTGTTAGTCCACCCATTGTACAGCACTACGGAATCTGACGGTGCTATATACATAATAAAATAATAATCAGCAGCATTTGTTTTTAGGACCGAGTTTCAATTAGTTCTGGAGGAGGAAGTGCCTCAAGTAGATGTCAGGAAGCCAGCCACTAGGCACTAGATGTGTAGTTAAACAAAACTGCACTTTAGTGATCCTTTAATCTGAGTATTTCTTATGCAACATAAAGGCAGTTTTGAACAAAGAATTCATCTTTATTAAAGGTGGCTGTGTCCCTTTCAAGATGACCTTCGTCAGGCACATCCATTGGAAAGGAGCTGTATGACCCCACAGCTGCACAATCTGAGCAGCTTCGGGGTCAAAAAACATGGTCATTTGTCTCAACACATCTTCTAAATAAGTCATAAAGTGTCTTTAACAACCCTTGTCTTGCTTAGTTTATTTCTGATCTTTGAAGTTGCACCTGCGGGAAAAGTGGAAGGACCTTTAAGCCGCTCTACTAAGGGTCCTTTTAGGGTTTTCTATGTATTTAATATATTGTGCTTTTAATATGTTAGTGGGCTCCTTTATTATAAAATGCTTAATTCTCTGTGTTTATAACAAAACACATTTAGATATGTTTATATATTTAGATCTGAAAATGTTGGAAGTTTGTTTTGGGGGTTCTGTTGGTAATTGCCTAGATCTTAGGAGCATGTTAGAAAAATATTAGAAATTGGCATATTTTATCACACAGGGGGACAGAAAGCAATACTTAAGTTCTAGAGGAATCTAACTTGGTAAGGCAACCTGTATTCCTATATTTGACATGGAATGAGCCGAAACATTTGCAGCAAAGTAACCCTCTGCAATTCAATTTCATATGACCAAGAAATGTACTCTGAAAAATTAAAACACAAAGTGTAACAAGTTATTACAGGTAAAATTGCCTCGTGTATGTGTAAGCATAGAAATATAAAAGGAACAATGGTTAACAAGCGAATATTTCACCACAGTTGTGGAATTGTTGCATTTGCTAAACATGTGCACTAAAATATAATTTGCACAATACATATATTTTGCGCCACTGTTTCACCGTAATTGGTCATTTGTATGCATACACATACTTACTACAAAGAAAATTCAAACAACATACATGAGAGATTTTTTATTAAAATCAAGAACAAACATAACCTCTGTGATATACCGGTACATTCATTACAATATTTAACAAGATATAATAAATAATTATTTTAATATTTTGGAGATTTTTAGAGGTCCGTGTTTTGTTCCTTTTGATGTGATGGTTGTCCATGTTCAGGAAATGTAAGTAGCTCTGTAATACATCTTCTAATTCCTATACATTTTATATATATTTAGTACAAAATGCTGTAATGGGGATAAAACAAATCACACATTATGAAAAATGATCAGACCGTGCAGAACTAGAAGTTCTAATTAAAATTATAAATAAAACATATATAATATGAATTCAGATTTGGAGAAGAGGAAATAAACTTTACAAGACACACAAAGATAGTGCAAATGACATTCTGTAGAAAGTTGTCCTCTTTCTGGAGAAAGTTGAAATCGCTGAACCAGAAATGTTACCCAATGTATCACTTGTTAATTTCCACGGGTGATTGCACACGATCGCTATCTATGTCTAACCACTCCTGGCATTTCAAAGTGACTTGTGAAGCATTCAGTCATTTAGCCCTTCTTTTAGATGTAGGAGTAGACCTTCATTTTTCACTTGGGTACATGGCTGCCATCTAGCGGTGCAAATCTAACTTAATGTCTATTATCAGTTTTGGAAGCCATAAGATTATTATTATTATTATTATTATTATTATTATTATTATTTTATTATTTATATAGCACCATCAGATTCCCTAGCGCTGTACAATGGGTCAATGTATGTTTTTTCCCCCTATGTTATTTTTATTTTATAATTCATTATGGGCACGCTACCCTGACAGAACTATGAAGCACATAACAACACAAAATTATTACTGTGCCCTCTAGATACGCAATCAGTCAAATTTCAGGAAACGCTTAAATACTTGTAATATTCTAAAGTTACATTTCATTTTATTTTTATTGCGTTGTTTGGGATACCTGCATTGAATAATGATGATTAGATTAAAGGAACACTCCATGCACCTAAAGCATGTTGGCTTGCTGAAGTGCTTTTTGTGTGAAGAATAGGTACTCAGTTTTATAGAAATAGAAATTGACACTTTTCTACATTGACCTGGCTACACCCTCTTGGCTTTCAATCAGACATCAGGTCCTGTTACTTCCTGGTTTGATTAGCTCAGTAGAGCTAAACTTAAGAGGCAGCAGTTGCCCAGAGCACCCGTCTTGGAAAGACTTCTTATTGACGGTAGTAAAGAAAGGAAAAATACAGAAGGGTAAACTATTTAGGAGATAAACCCCTCTGTGCAACGAGTAACCCAAATAAAATGTTACTTTTAATAAGGTATATATAAAATGTTTGGTAAAAGTGCTAGGTCTCCATTAAAATAATTCTACGTAATAATAGGTAGCAGATTAAGTATATCCACTTCCTATAATAGGAGAAAAAAAAATCCTCCAAACAAATCGAGAGAGTATAAGAAATAAAAACTATCCAAGTAATTATCATATAGAAAAAATAATAAAAGGAATAATAAATGTATAAATATCCAATATTATCTCACTGAAATTCAGTGTTAGTTGGATGATTAAATCATGTACTGCAAAGTGCGAAACTAAGTTTGCTACAAAGTTTTGTAACTGAAAGGATAGAAGTTACAATTGTAGCATGTCTAATTTGCCAGGAGAGGAGAAACAAAAACGCATAAGGAGATATGGTAGTAAAGCATGGAGAAAGCCCTACAGTAGATCAAAATAATAATGAGTATTAAATAAGCTTATAATAAACAAGCTTCCCTGCTCTGCTGTGCCTTCGGGGGCACCCCTTAAAAAATGCTAGTCACCCCCTCTCCTCCTCTGGGCTAAATAAGTTGTTTTAAATGCAGTTTGCAAACAAAATAAGGTTGGTGAAAAAACAGGAAAAACGAAAAGAGGAAAATAAAAAGAGGAATAAAATAAAGTATTGGTGGTATTGTCAATTAACATTAAAGCATGTTGTCACTTATCACTAAGCCAACACTAGAGATGTCCCGAACGGTTCGCTGGCGAATAGTTCCTGGCTAACATAGCTTGTTCGCGTTCACCACGGATGGCGAATATATGCAATGTTCGGTCCGCCCCCTATTCGTCATCATTGAGTAAACTTTGACCCTTACCTCACAGTCAGCAGACACATTCCAGCCAATCAGCAGCAGACCCTCCCTCCCAGACCCTCCCACCTCCTGGACAGCATCCATTTTAGATTCATTCGGAAGCAGAAGTGAGACAGAAGTGTGTTATATTTGAGCATGCTAGGCTGAACGTGCGTATATCATGGCTAGTTGCACTGAGGGTATGAGTATATAGCAGTACATTGTTGTGAAAGATGGCTGTCATGTTTAGGGTGTAGCTTGCATGTTATCAACTGTGTATTTATATCAGCAGCTCCACCACTAGTTATAAATCAAGTGTGAGTCGCCCCATGAGATGAGACTAGTGAATAACATAATACATGAACGGTTAAGGTAAAGGCATGTAAGGAACTACGACAATAAACTCTTTAGGAGGTGAAATAATGACATGTTTAAACGCTTGCTACTTTACGATTAGTTAATGTGCAGAGAGCAGTTCATGTGATCAAAGGCATGGTGTGGAGTATCGGCTATAGTGGGACATGCTTGGCAGGCTGCTGTTTACTGCTTGTGCTCATCCGATCCCTTCTGGGTGCCAGGTGCAGACCCTGGGAGTCCCTGATACCTGGAACAACAAAGGCAAGTCTCTGGCTGAGTGCCGGGTTCGCGGCTTGAGGTGGTGGAAGCTTGTATTGTCGGGTGGTTGGATCTGTCCCGGTGGTGCTTCACGTCCGGTGCGGGATTGTGGTGGCTTAAGGTGGAGGCGAGTGCTTGACGTGGGGCAGGCTCTGTATTTCTGTTTGTGCCTCCAGTCCCGTCTTCGACACCTTTTGCGTTGGTGGATTTTAATGGGGACTGCTTCGCTTAGATGTGGTGGAGATTGTTGGGCCTATGGTGGAGCTTGTTGGGGCTTCCTGCTTGTTATTTGCTTCCAAAATTGATTAAAGAGTCTGTCCAGCTTAGACTCAATATCCTGCCATGCTTTGCTGGTACAAGGAGGACACGCGGCTGCCGCCATATTGGGATAGTCGCAGATGAGTATGTCAGCCTGGGCGGCTGTGCTCTGTGCGTCCATCAGCTCCAGACAGCCTCTCAGGGGTGGACCGGGATAACCCCCACCGGTCCGAGGGGGGGGGGGTAATGGAGCTCCTGCTGGGAAGTAGCTGCTCCTGGGCATCCCAGGATCGGGAAATCGGCCGCCTCTCCCGCCCGGTGAGCACCAGGCCACACTTGCCACGCGGAGGTAAGTAAGACTCTGTCGAGTTGCTGACCGCTATTAAGCATGTCGGGTTGGTCAGGTAGGAGCAACATTGCTGGGTCCTCCCCTTCTAGGGTGAAATTGTTGATAGCTGCTTGAAGTGAGATATTGAGGGAGCTCACATGAAGTACGTCTTTCCTCCATGACAGCTAGACCCCCGGAAGCTGCATTCTTAGTGAGAGGAGGGACAGTGTAGCTGCTGCTGATTTAATAGGGAAATCGATAGCTAGGCTAGTGTATTCAGTGTCCACTACAGTCCTGAAGGACTCATCTGATCTCTGCTGTAAGGACAGCACCCCAAAAAGCCCTTTTTAGGGCTAGAACATCAGTCTGCTTTTTTTTTTTCCTGTGTAATCTAATTGCAGTTGCCTGCCTGCCAGCGTGTGTGTCAGGCTCACAGCGTATACTGTGCCCACTTGCCCAGTGCCACCACTCATATCTGGTGTCACAATAGCTTGCATTTAAAAAAAAAAAACTTTTTTGACTGTGATATAATAGCAGTCAGTTTCCTTCACACGTGTGTGTTTCAGGGCCTGCCAGGGCACAGTGTCACACCAGTGCAACTCATATCTGGTGTAACAGTAGTGTACATTTAAAAAAAAAATACAGGGGGCTTGTTGTCACCTTTCGGGGACCCTTGGTGTTGTACGTGGTTGGGTGGAGGAAGAGACCTTCAATGACATCAGTGAGGACAAGGAATGGGACATGGCTAGCTTGGTATCCAACCTTGTGCAAATGGGGAGTTTGCGGTTGTGCAAATGGACTGTTTGCGGTTGTTTGCGGTGCGTTAAACCGGGAGTTTGGTCTGTCACTGTGAACCGGGCGTAACCCTTACACTACCTGATCGATACAACATCATACCTGATGTTTTAAAGCACGTTATTCCAAACAATTTAGGAATGTTAGATGATTTATGCCCTTTATGGATTAAAACCAGACTCTGCATCAACTATGTAATTTTCCATAGGAGTATTGCCATGGATCCCCCTCCGGCATGCCACAGTCCAGGTGTTAGTCCCCTTGAAACAACTTTTCCATCACTATTGTGGCCAGAAAGAGTCTCTGTGGGTTTTAAAATTCGCCTGCCTATTGAAGTCTATGGCGGTTCGCCCGTTCGCGAACATTTGCGGAAGTTCGCGTTCGCCATTCGCGAACGAAAATTTTTATGTTCGCAACATCTCTAGCCAACACCATACTAAGTAATGTCCCGATGCGCATTTCACTGTTAAGGCTCTTCCAGGGGAAATGCGCGTCGGGACATTACTTAGTTCACTATGACAGCCTATACATATATCCTCCAACGATGTGTTCAGTGCTCTCTCTTCTCATCCTTCCCCCACCAGTCAGAATTTGAAATGCAATACTGTACTTATTGAGCCTTGCAGGCTCCTGTTGCAGAAGGACGAGCTGGGGGGGGATGGAGGGGTGGGGGGGTGGGGAATGTTATAATATTATTCCTCTGTACAGTGAAGTGCGCCTAACCAGAATCCTAAATGAGAAACTAGTTTATTCACCAAGTGAACACCACAGCTGATGCAAAGGAAATGTATATAGTTAATTATGGTGTGCTTGTTTTTCTAGTTTATTTTTCCTTTAGAATGTGGTTGTTTGGGCAGGGCCCTCGTCACCTACTGTTCCTGTGTGTCATACTTGTTTTGATATAATTAAAGGAGCACTATAGGGTCAGGAACATAAACATGTACTCCTAACCCTATAGTGTTGAAACCACCATCTAGCCCCCCTGACTCCCTCATGCCTCTCTAAATAGAGTAAAATCTTACTTGTATTCAAGTCTGAAGCTGCTACCTCTGCCTGTGAACTGCCTCTATCTGCTGACATCATCAGAAGTGGTGGTCTGAGCCAATCACAATGCTTCCCCATAGGATTGGCTCAGACTGTCAAGGAGGCAGATCGGGGGCAGAGCCAGCACAAGTCAAATACAACCCTGGCCAATCAGCATCTCCTCCTAGAGATGCATTGAATCAATGCATCTCTATGAGGAAAGTTCAGTGTGTGCATGCAGAGAGTGGAGACACTGAATGTCAGTGCTGCTTACTCTGCAGCACTGCCCAAGGAAGCACCTCTAGCAGCCATCTGAGGAGTGGTCAGTGGAGTTATCACTAGACTGTAATTTAAACACTTCATTTTCTGTGAAAAGACAGTGTATACAGCAAAAAGACTAAAGGGAATGATTATACTCACCAGAACAAATGCAATAAGCTATAGTTGTTCTGGTGACTATAGTGTCCCTTTAAATGTTTGTCTTATTTCCTATTGCACAGTGCTGCTGTTTAAATTATTGTAATTTTCAATTTATCCTTGCTCAGCAATGTAAAATTAAACTATTAAGCCTTTAAGTCTTTGGAGTATATCACTGTCCTTCGGTTCCTGAAAGGGATGCTGGATGCTTGATAGCATTTAGTACCCAACTTAAATTTTGGGTTGGGTAGAAACTACTACAAAAACCCTTTGGCTTTATTCTCACTATTATTATTATTTATTACTGATATTTATAAAGCACCAACATATTTTGCAGCAATGTACAACTGGGGAAATAGACAGTAAAATCACTGGTTTAACAGTAAGTGCACCAATAGGAAATGCACAATATTTGTGGCAACAAATTGAGATTCTATCTATTGCTATGGCTACTTATCTCACCTGAATCTCACCTGCGAGAAGCTTGTTCCTTGTTACTGACAGCGATCCGGTTGCAGGCAGGTACTAACATGAATACTTTGTTATATCAAGCAGAATGAGCAATTCTCCCTATAATTGTTCCAAAAATGTACATTATACATGCTATACAACAGCCCACATTCTTGATGCCATTATAATGCTATTCATTCATTTATGCATGCATGCTTTTGCAATCTGATCAGCTGTGAGATTAATGGAAAATGGGAGAGTGCTTCATTAAAAGGTAAAATATACTTGGGGGAAAAAAAAAAACAATAAACCACACGTGTGTTACTTCGAAAATAATGCTACTTGTTTTATCCGCTCTCCATGCAAACTCTTGTATACAGTGCTCCCGTCTACAGCACCATGTAACTTCCTTGCAACCAATTGGGGGATCATGAAAAAGAGATCTGTATCTTCAGGTGCACAATTAATTGTTGCACTAGAAGTCTAATGGACAGCACCCTGAATCGCTTATCCCCAAAAAGTTTGACGCCGAATGCCCTTGAATTCAGCCAACGTCGAATGCTCAGCGCCTCTACTTCTCTCGTGCTGAAGTGAGACTTTACTCTGATGTCCATGCTGATACAGAATGCTCCCATTCCGCTGGTTTTATTCTCTTAGTGAAGCCTAAGCTGTTGTGGGAAAACACCTATCACTTATAAAATTACAATTAGTGCATAATTGTTCCTCAGCCAATCTGTTCCTACTGAGACTCTATCAATCCTTCTCTGACCTCACTTCCATGCTCTGTCATGGTCTCAGTAGTATTTAGTGTGTTTTCTAGTTTTGACATTGCTATGTATATTGACTATTCTTATCTGCGTAAGCCTTGACCCCATCTCAGTGTACTCGTTTACCATAAACTCTCCAATCCATGACCTTGGCCTGTTTCTCATTATCCTTGTTTTTTCTCTAGACTATATTCTATACCCCTTACATTAAACCCAACCACTCAAAAGTCCAGTCCAATAGAATGTTGCTTCTTTGCTTGCGTGTTGGCGTAGTACCTTGCCATTCTGTAAGCTGGCCAATACTACTTACACTTACACCCCTACAGAGTATCTGCTGCACTCATACATAACACCAGCTGAATTCCACAACACACACTCCTGTGCTGGTTGGTAACATGTAAAAATTTAGAGCTGCTACACTCTACCCCCTGAATCTGGCTCCATCCACTGATCTTGTTACCCAATGAATCTGACTCCACCCTCTGATCGTGTTACCCAATGAATCTGACTCCACCAACTTATCTTGTTAACCAATGAATCTGACTCCACCCACTGATATTGTTACCCAATGAATCTGACTTCACCCACTGATTTTGTTTGCCAATGATAACCATTGAAGACAGAATAATACAAATGAATGTCTTATATAGTGTCCAGGATCTGACCATTAAATGCAAAGCCAATGGGTTATGCTAGAATTCCTGGGACAGGAGACTATGCATGTCTGAGTGGTGTATACCTAAAGAAAAATTTCCCCCTTTTGATATTTGTTTCACGACTCTCAGTTCAGTATCTGCAGCCATCAGTAGGGATTTTTTTTTCCATTGCAACTAAAACTGAGAGGAGTTGCTTTTTTGTCATTCTTTGACATAATCTAACATGCATAGAAAACTTTCTACATGTTTCTACCAATTTCTACTTGTTCTCCAGTACTTTTATATGTATTTTTTTCTTTACTAAAATGTAAAACTAATGACGTGAAAATGTCCGCAAAGAAAAAAAGAACAAACAAACAAAACACAGAAGCTCCAACTTATACCTTCTGGACAGTAGAGAGTTTACTTTTGACTGGTGTTAAGTGGCAACCATAGGAAGTTGCTGTCTTTTCTTAACAGGTTGGATAATAAATTCAGGTCAAAGAGAAAAAAGGAGGTTCATATGTCTGTGATTTTTGCTTTTGTCGTCCTAACTCAATGATATACTTGGCCAAAGGTTCTTCTGGTTACAAGCTTTTATTCTGGACATCTGTTGACCTTTAGGGCTATAAGAAACACCTGTTTTCCATTTATTGCTTTATTTTGCCTTTTCGCCTTCCATTCATATAAACTGCTGTCACATCTCCTTAAACATACGTATGCCTAGAAACAAGTTCTATAATTTATCAACGGATGGAAGCCTTGATTCCAGGGATGGGACGTAGAAACATTTTGCGGTGTTGAAAGTAGTACATACTAAACTGTTTTATTTTATTTGTACATTAGGTTTGTTGACTTGGTACTGTTATCGATTTTCCAGTTCTATAGTGTAAAATGACTTGTGAAGGTTTATGTTAAGCTATTTTATCATTCTTATTCTTTGTGCTTAAGTGAATCAAGTGTTCTTAATTTTTGTTTTGTTTTTTTGCGATGGTCTGAGAGTTCCACTTAGATTAAATAGCTGATAAGGACCAGATAATGGGATAACAACCAGGGTAAACAAAAGGTTTAATCGAATTTAAAGAGGATGGAGAGGTTGTGACTAAATAAAACTGACAAGGGAACAGTCAAGTGCTCTATAAGGGCTTTTAGCATTCTCCTTGTTGATTATCCAAATTTACATATTTTGTGATGCATTCTCGGAGTCTTGTGGACACAATTCATTTTAGCACTTTGGTGTCCTACAAAAGTGTGGCATTTTAAAGCTATGTTACTAATCAGTTAACATTCTTAATTAATTTATGTGACACTACATGCAAAGTTTAGCTAGAAACCAAAGCCAGTGCTATTGTGAAGAGCCCCAATTGTGCTGTTGGGTATTTGGTAAATATTGATCTTAGCAAAGGTTCATAATCTGTCTTTTACATTAGCATGTTATGTAAATATATGTGCTTATTTGCAAATCTTGCATTGCATTTTTGGATTATTTTTAAAACACATATAGGGTTATTCACTAAAGTGAGAATTGAAAGTAAATTTTAAATTGAAGGTCAAAATAGCGAATGGGAACTGGTTATTTTGTTTAAAAAGATATGTTAAGATATGTATGTTTTTCACTCTTTTTTTTTTTAAATCAATTGGGAGCTACTGAGTACATCAGCTGACACACTTAGCCTGTCGGTCATCCTGATTGAAGCCGCAGACATGGCGTGGAAGTACAAGTATTTCAATGAGGTTATAGTTATACTGCTGCTAATTTATTTGCAGGCCACCATCAGGAGCCTTTCATTCTTTTCTGGACTGATCTTATCCCTTAAATGTTTGCCAAGTAGAAAGATAAGTTGTTGAGCCACTGGGAAAAATTCCCTCCATCTGATTTGATGACTGGAACAACATTTTTTTTTTTTACAGGTTCTTAGTTAAAGGTCCCCCCCTCATTATTTTTAGGGTGAGGGGGGTAGGTAGGGGGATACTTTTTTTGGGGGGGGGAGGAGAGGGTGACTAGGGTCCCCCCCATTTGTATTTAGGGCCCCCATCCGCCGCTCAGGGGTGGGGGCCAGGGGGAGGACATTAGGTCCCCCCCCCCTTATTAGTATTTAGGGCCCCCACCCACCGCTCAGGGGTGGGGGCCGGGGGGGACAGTAGGTCGGGCAAACCAGTCCCTTTACTAGGTGGATATGCTCCCTTCAGGCAGCAACAGTAACATGATTAATATCACCTCACCTAACCCACCATGTTTAACCCACCCACCAATACTCGACTTCATGCAACACCTCATCCTGGTCCCCACGTCTCAAATCATGGGGAAGCAATCATGAGGAGCTCTCCTCTTTCATCAATAAGAACCACAGAATTCTGTAAGGCTTTCTAAATAAATCCTAAAACATGACTTTCTTCTAAGTTAACAGAAGTCCTCTGTCTTCTCATTTGGAAACCATGTGTCCTTCGTCCGTTAAGTTTATTAAATCCTTCAGCCACTTTGTTTACTTGTCCTCGTCCCATACCCATGAGTGGTGAGTACCTTTACTCCCCTACCTCTCTTAATACCTTCAATATAAGTGCAGGTATAAAGAAAGTTGATTAATTTAATTATTTAAATACATTGTTCCACACCTTCGAATTAGAATGTAAAATCCCTATTCCATAATGAGCTATCCTAGAGTTCCTTAAAATGTTAAATTGATTTCTACTCTAAAGCTAATAAATTGGGAAGAATATCAGTTGAAGTTAAAAAGAACATTAGCTATTGATGTTTTATATATCCCCCCGCACCCCTTTATTATTATAAGCAATAACATGATACATACTTTCTCTTTATTGCGTCATTATTACCAATGTGTAAATAGAAGTTACAAACCTCTAATTAGGATGCAGTAACCATTAATATAAAAAGCCTCAGGCAGATTGTCTAATGGATTTGCATTTATTCTGAACTGTTATCTTAATTGATCAATTGTATGCATCCAATGTGCTGCCTGTGATTGTAGATGTTTGAATTGTTGACCTTTGTTTATTTTACATTAGGATTTGGCTTTGGCAGATGTTAATGATTTCACAGGTTTAAATTAGCTATTTGAACGTGAGGAAATGTGATCAATTGGGTAAGAATGCTTTGAAAGTTTCGAGGACGAGTTTGTAGGAACACATTTGTCCCAAAAAAATTAATGTATGGTTTGTTCAATGTGGCTGATATGCCTTATTTCTAATTCACACTGAATTCAAGGTGGATTAAAGAGACACTCTAAGCACCTTAGTGACTATAGATTAGTGTAGTAGTTCTGGTATAATGGGTCTGTTTGTGACATCCCTTCTGATTGTGTCAAACAGTTCTTGACTGTCTTTACAGAAACTGGGTTCCTCCTATACCCCAAACTTTGGAGGTCGGCAAATGTCCATATTTAGATTGCTAGGTTGAGAGTGCTGGGCTAACCTGCCAAAAAGCTTTAACTGTGTAGATCTAAGACACTTAGGCAAAATGTAGCATAACTCTGTACCATGTCAACAATTAAATGGCATTTTAACCTAAAAATCAATGCTGCCAACTTGGTATTGTTTATTAAATTGTACGCATTGTTTTTAGCCAGTGGGAATTTAGCTGTCTGACCGTCTTATTTGATAAGATTCTAATGCTTCTGTACCCATAATGCATACATACCACTAAAACCTAAAAATTCTATATTTTCTCTAGATGCTATTTGTGGTGTAGTTACTAGGCACAAACTACAGCAATTTTTCAGCCACAGGAAACCAGACCAGTGATCACCTCAGTTATATTTATTATTGCCTAAAAGTTTTCATAGCTGCGATTTTTACCTTTGATGGGGAGTAGAATAATATTTTTGGTGGCAAGTTAGAGCCAAACTATCAGGCTATTAATTTTTTTTATGCTAGTGCAAACATTTTCTAAAATATAGGCTTTGTTGAGAAAGCACAAAAAAAAAACCTGACTTCTGAAAAGATTATATTTGGATCACCCAGAATGTTTCCGGATCTTTCCATCATTTTATGGGTAAGTTCAGTCCATTGAAGGAAAGCAGAGGAATTGGCTAGAAACCTCTCTGAATAATATCAACATTATGCCAAGTTATTATATCGATGCTTGTATGAACGAAAGAAGGAATCGGCCAAGTTAGATGTCTGAATGTAAAACTTGAATCTCAACAAGAAAGGTATGTATTCAGGGTCATGTTTACATGTTAGGCGCCCGTAGGCACAAAATTCTAAGGTGTCCCCTGCTGCCCAAACACAAAAGAAGACAGATAAAGTATAATGAGTTTACTAACTGGCCTAAAACCACTTAAAACATATTCATATTTGACAACTGCATATGTATAAATGTATGTATCTGCTTGTGACATATTATGCTTGAATCTGTGCATATAGTGAGTATATGCAGCCGTGTAATTGCATGCAACGTCAGATACAATGTTATAAGTGGTTAGGGTAAAGGGGGGTTTATGGTTAGAGAGAGGTTTATGTCAGAGTTAGATAACATAGGTTTAACAGCTTGAGAGGAGTTACAGGTTTAGTATAAAGGCTGTTTAGGGTTATTACGTTTATGGCTAGAGTTGGGTTAAATTTCCTACTGGCCCAAGCTAATGGTAATTATCAAAGTCTCCTGCTCTAAAACGTGGTCTGAAGTACTAAAAGTGGGTCAATCAGTAGAATCAATAGGTGCTCTCCATTGGGGACTCTTATTTTATTGCACCACTTTTTGGGACCTAACACTCACCTTCATATTGTTCATGGTTAAAATCTGCAATCATATACCATGGAATGTACATTTATATTCATTGACAAGCCTCTAGTCAGCCTGTTTTTATTTTATCAAGATCTTGTCTTGATGTGTCACATGTCTCTAGTTGTGAGCTCTGACTCTTTCACTAAACCTCTTTAAAGTCTCCTTCCAAAGCCATTTTATAGAGGATTCCATGTCATTCCACTAACACAACACTTTTCATTCAATGACTGTGTATTCACAACCTAAGCAGTGCATTTATCCTGTTTTATTTAAATGTCTGCAACATATCCTCAGTGCTCACAGGTTCTTTACTAGCTTCCCAACATTCTTAAATCTTAATTCATTGACAGTTGGGTGCTCACACCTTATGGGATTACCCTTAGCCCACTCTCATGTAGCAAAGACTAATTAAAAAAAACTCACCACCTTCTCTTCAAGGAAACTTTATTGCAGTGTACAAGAATCAAAATTACAATGTTTCGGCTGCTGCCCTAATCATGCATCATGATTTAGGAAGTAGATGGAACGTTGTGGAGGCAGAAGCAATTTTCAGGTGATTATCTAAATTGATATATTTGGTGGAGATTTCTCCTTCATAATTTTCAAATTGCATGTCTGTTTGAAGGGGACCTTGTCATAGGTTTGGCAGATCTAAAATCAGAAGAGTGATGGGCCAGTGGGTGAGCGTGCTCGTTAGCAATAGCATCACTGTAAAGGTAGCTAGTAAGGAACACATTTTGACCAATAGTAAATCATTAGTTTAGTATATATTTTTAAAATATTTCTGACAATACCATATGTAAAATAAATTAGAGTGAAAATATTTTACATTAAAGGGACACCATAGGCACCCAGACCACTTCAGCTCATTGAGGTGGTCTGTGTGCACTGTCCCAGCACCCTTAACCCTACAAAGTTAATAAATGCAGTTTTTTTTATCAACTGCAATTATTAGCTTTGTGGGGTAACTCCACCTCTAGTGGCTGTCTGGTAGACAGGGACTTCCAAGCTGTTAGGCGACTTTTGGCTAACTGACGCTGGACGTGCTCATGCTGTGCATGAGGACATCCAGCGTCACCGGAATCTACGTAGGAATACATTGTATAAGCATTGCCTCTACAGTGCTCTGCAGTGGTAACCGGAGTAAATCTTTAATGTGCCCTAAAGTGAAGGCTGTCCTTTTTATAGCCTTATTTTTTGTATTATTTTATTGAAAGTGTCAGTTTCACCTTTGCTGTGTATATGAGCTCATATATGCTAAGTAATCGCATGCACACCATCATAAACATAACATCAGACTCCACTCCTGTGTAGTGTTAGTATGATGATATATTTTTTCTTTAAAAGGAAACCATCATTAATTTACATCGATTTTAATATTACATAGTTACATAGCTGAAAAGAGACTTGCGTCCATCAAGTTCCGCCTTTCTCACTTGTTTTTGCTGTTGATCCAAAAGAAGGCAAAAACCCAGTCTGAAGAGCTTACAATTTTTGCAACTAGGAAAAAAAATCTTTCTTGATTCCAAAATAGCAGTCAGATGTCTCCTTGGATATAGCAGCTATTACCCCACTAATTAGAAATGATATCCCTGTATGTTATGTTTTTGGAAGTATTTATCCAATTGCAGTTTAAACATATGTATAGACTCTGACAAAACCACCTCTTCAGGCAGAGAATTCCATATCCTTATTGCTCTTACTGTAAAAAAAACCTTTTCTTTGCCTTAGATGAAATCTCCTTTCTGCCAGCCTAAATGTGTGACCTTGTGTCCTATGTATAGCCCTGTTTATGAATAGATTTCCAGATAATGGATTGTACTGGCCCCGAATATATTTGTATAATGTTATCATATCCCCTCTAAGGCGCCGTTTTTCCAGACTAAAGAGATATGATTTTTTTTAACCTTTCTTCATAACTAAAATGCTCCATTCCTTTGATCAATTTTGTAGATAGTCTCTGCACTTTTTCTAGTGCCATGATATCCTTCTTTAGAACAGGTGCCCAAAATTGCACAGCATATTCAAAGTGTTGTCTTACCTGCGATTTATAAAGAGGCAAAATTATATTTTCATCACGAGAATTTATGCCCCTATTTATACATGACAAAACCTTACTGGCCTTAGCAACTGCAGATTGACATTGCATATTGTTGCATAGTTTGTGGTCTCTAACAATTCCCAAATCCTTCTTGTGTGTTGTTATCCCTAATTTGCTTCCATTTAGGGTGTAAGTTGTTTGTGCATTCTTTACACCGAAATTTAAAACTTTGCGTTTCTCTACATCATTATATTTTTAAATTATCCCCTATATTTTAGCAACGAGTGGTGCTTTTACCACTCCACTCTTGTGAGTGTAATACCTTAACCCCTTAAGGACCAAACTTCTGGAATAAAAGGGAATCATGACATGTCACACATGTCATGTGTCCTTAAGGGGTTAAGGGCACCTCTGTTTGCTTTATTTTAGATATCTAAGGGTGAATTACTATGCTGCACTAGGAGCTCTCTTTCTGGTTTTGTCTACTTAATAGGTGTCCGAGTGATTTCCATATTTGCAAGTATACCTACAGATTGTGCTTTGTTTTACCACAACCACTGTTGGTGTTTCAATTACTAATAATATTTCCACTCTGTATACACCTCTTTTCATGTACACGGGGGGTACTTTCACTCTCTATAAGAGGTCCATAGTGAATACGATTTTTATTGTTGCGCACCATTACTACTGTAAGTTATTTTATCCCCTATATTATGTTTGTGAAGCTTGAAAAAATGATAATTAAATGTAGAAACCCACACCACCTGCTCAATCTTGACTCCCTATCAATCATTGTTATTAACTCCACCCTCACACCAGTCCGCATACAGAGGGGAAAAGAAACCGTGGCAATACTTGCCCTTCTCCTGTGCCCTGGTTGTGCCAGGACTAAACTGGATTGTGATAACAATTGCTAAATCTTTACTATACAATTAAGAAAAAATGGAGGGTCACATGAAGAAATGCTTACACGTTGCAAGTTAAAGTGAATGAGTTAAATTGGAAAAGGTGTTATTTCTTTGGAAGGGGCTGCATTAACCTAATAGACGTGAAAGATGGCTGAGTTAAAATGTTAATGTTCTGGTTTCCTGGAAAATACACTTTTTATTTTACATTTTTTTTATCGTGAGTCAAGTTTGTCCGAGAAGGAGAATTGAGGCAGTGTCTTTTAAATCCCTTCAGAGCAAATACAGCTGCAGTTCTGTTCAATTGAAGTTTTTTTTTTTTCTCTTTCTTTTTTTTTTCTGAATGGTGTTAGTGGTGAAATGATCGCTGGTCTGAATCATGCTCGGCATGGGGTAAACCTTAGAGCAGGACTGTCCAAGTATTAGCGCAAGGGCCAGATGCAGCCTCTAAGGGGATTTTAAACAGCCCCAACAATGAGAACAATATACAGGAAAGAAACGGATAGCAATTGAGAGCTGTGAACAAGTGTAAACGAAAAGAGGAAAAAAGCCTAAGAGGACTCTTGTAGCATTAATGTCTGCCTGCTTTTCCATGTCTCCTAGTGATACCGCTGGGAAAAAGCTTAGCCTTTCACCCCCTTGAAAGCAAGAAAGCCCTTGTTTAAAAGCTTGCAGGAAAATATGTTAATGTATCTTGTTCTAGATTGTTGTGACTTCATATGTTTCTAATAATTGCCTCGGATTTTAAATGTATGTTTTTTGTTATGGAGGTTAGAGGTTTAATTGTAAATCTTGCATCCTGCAAGATTATGTCTTTGCCCATAAAGTACTCCTTCGGCATGGAAGATAGATGATCTCCTGTGAGATCCATGCTTTGCACAGACCGTATGTTGCTGAGCAAGAGTAGCGAGCACTTCACTTATTGGTGTGAATTTTTGATGCAGCCATCACCATATGCCAGGGGTGTCTCCACAGCCCAAGTTCGGGTGGATTTTGTGTCTGATTGGACATATATTTGCACAAACACAGACAGACACACTTACAAACATAGATTCAGTGACAAATACCTATATCTACACCTACACATACATAGATTCATTGATATGTCCAAACACAAATATTTACAAATTACATCAACACACAAACGTGCAGACATGTGCAACCACAGAGAGGTAGATGCCCAGATTCATATATACAACTTGTGGCTACAGGCATTTGAGGGTGGTCGCAAACATCAATTCACCTGCCTTCTCTGCAAAAGAGGTAATGTACTTGGGTCAACAAACTAATTTGTTCCCACTCAAAAGAACATTTTCATCTGCTGAAGGTGAAATCTGTTTTCTTCAACTCTCAATGGTTGACTCTTTGGAGTTTATTCACCAAACAACAAATTATAACAAATTATATTCAGGTTCACAAAACTTCTGCCTATTGCGGAGAAGGGTCATTTTTCCAAATCAGAAATTTTCACCTAAATTTTGAAATGTGATTTTTCAGTTCAAGACAAATTGATGTTTAATAAATAAAACTTCTTAATTTTTCCCCCATTCAAGTAACACTGTGGGTATCAAAAACGACTTAATCTCAGTTAAATGATTATGGTCCACCGGCGCCTTCGGTGCTAAACCATTTTCTGACTTCCCCTTCTCTACTGCTCTCAAATGCAGAAGTATTTGCTGAAGCAGCAGCGATAGACCAGAACTGCTGACCATAGCAAGTAATGCTTCAGAAATACTTTGGGGTAGCAATATTTAATTTTTCTTGTCTGATTTTGTCATACTGATAGAAAATGATATAACCAAAACCAAAGAATCATTGCACGATAACCGCTAAACATGTTGTGAAATGTTTAAACCGTGACCATTTTTTTTTTCTAGTTAAGGTGCATTTTGAGGCCTATAAAATTGTTTTCCAAGAAGTATCTGTATATGCAATGCTTGCCACTATGTTTTTTATAGAGATCCATTACTGAGGTCTTATATGACCATTCAGTTCTTACCTTCCAGCCGTAGTTCTTTGCAGGCTACTGAAAGAGCTGTGCACCTATCATTGTCACAGTCATCTATGGAGAAACGACATCACATGGGTGCTTGGTCTTTCCTTAATTAATGCCATATGTGTGCAGAGAATAGTGTGGATTAATATAGTTTACATAGTATGCTTTGGCTTTGCCAGGAATAAAATGTGAATGAAAAATAAAAGAATTGGAATTTTTTTTTTATTTCTTATAACTGAATCTATAGTTAAAGTATAGTTTACTATGCTTTATTCACCAAAGCAAAGCATATCAGGATATAACATAATTCTTTGCATTACTCTGCATCTAATTTTAGTGTACTCCGTCTCACCTAGATAACCAGGGATTCAATTTCCCTTCTATTGAAACAGTATGATCTGGACAGGAGGCTTATTTAAAGATAAGTAGTATGTCAACATTTTGAGTGTTTGTGGAAGGGGCCTCAAAAATCTACACTTCTCAGAATTTCCCTGTTTCGATATACTAGAAAGGGCCATTTTTACATTTAACAGCTCCTTATTTGTAACAACAGATAAATGAGTAAACCGTTTGCTTTAGTTTTTAACATTTGGATGACCTGATTGAAAATAAAATCCCTTAATCCTTTACATTCATTCTTATATGGACACTTGGAAAATTTGTGTCTAGCCGTATTATCACCTCATGTTCAGCTTTTTTCCATATGTAACCTGTCTCTTCAAAACATCTGAAAAGAAACAAATTGAGAAATCGTTTTACTTAAGTGTTATTCAAGCAGTCACAATGTGACCTAAGAAACCATGAACAATTTGGCCTTCTTTCTCGTCAAATTAAAGGGATACTGCAAGCAGCATAATAACCTATAGACAATGAACAGTTTCTCCCAGAATGTACTTAGAATAACTAAAACTATTATTCCATTACCCCAATCCCAGTTTAAGGGATGTTACCGGTGGAAGACATGCTTGACATGCCATCCTAAGTAAAACAAATACAACTATTCTATCTGCATTAGACATCTCCCCATTTTTTATACAAGATCTAGCATTTTCTGTAAGTGCCCCTTTCTACTCTCTCTGCACCCTCCCCTCCTCATGTCATTAATCCCATAATGTCCCCTTTCAGTGTCACTGGCCCTATACCTTCCCCTCTTACATCAATTTCTCATCACCTCTTTGTGTTACTCCAGACCATACTGTAAATCCTACCTATTTGCACGGCACTTGCCCTATATTTCTTTCCTGCCCGTTCTGCATCATTTGTCCTGTCAGTCTCCCATGCTCTCTGTGCGTCACTTACCTTGTCCCCCTCCCGTGCTCACTGTGCGTCACTTGCCCTGTCCCCCTCCCTTGCTCTCTATGTGTCACTTGCCCCGTCCCCCTCCCTTGCTCTCTATGTGTCACTTGCCCCGTCCCCCTCCCTTGCTCTCTATGTGTCACTTGCCCTGTCCCCCTCCCTTGCTCTCTATGCGTCACTTGCCTTGTCCCCCTTACTTGCTCTATATGTGTCACTTGCCCCGTCCCCCTCCCTTGCTCTCTGTCTGTCACTTGCCCCGTCTCCCTCCCTTGCTCTCTATGTGTCACTTGCCCCATCCCTCTCCCTTGCTCTCTATGCGTCACTTGCCTTGTCCCCCTTACTTGCTCTATATGTGTCACTTGCCCCGTCCCCCTCCCTTGCTCTCTGTGTGTCACTTGCCCTGTTCCCCTCCATTGCTCTCTATGCGTCACTTGCCCTGTCCCCCTCCCTTGCTCTCTGTGCGTCACTTACCTTGTCCCCCTCCCTTGCTCTCTATGTGTCACTTGCCCCGTCCCTCTCCCTTGCTCTCTATGTGTCACTTGCCCCGTCCCCCTCCCTTGCTCTCTATGTGTCACTTGCCCCGTCCCCCTCCCTTGCTCTCTATGTGTCACTTGCCCCGTCCCCCTCCCTTGCTCTCTATGCGTCACTTGCCCTATCCCCCTTACTTGCTCTCTATGCATCAATTGCCCCGTCCCCCTCCCTTGCTCTCTGTGTGTCACTTGCCCTGTCCCCCTCCCTTGCTCTCTATGCGTCACTTGCCTTGTCCCCCTTACTTGCTCTCTATGCGTCACTTGCCCCGTCCCCCTCCCTTGCTCTCTGTGTGTCACTTGCCCCGTCCCCCTCCCTATACTTTGTGTGCCACTTGCCCCGTTCCCCTCCACTGCCTTTTCCATATCACTAGCTCCATCCCCCTTCCAATGTTCTCTGTGCGTCACTTGCCCTGTTCCTCTCCCATGCTCTATGAGCGTCACTTGCTCCATCCCCCTCCCCATGCTCTCTGTGTGTCACTTGCCCTGTCCCCCTCCCTTGCTCTCTATGCGTCACTTGCCTTGTCCCCCTTACTTGCTCTCTATGCGTCACTTGCCCAGTCCCCCTCCCTTGCTCTCTGTGTCACTTGCCCCGTCCCCCTCCCTTGCTCTCTGTGTCACTTGCCCCGTCCCCCTCCCTTGCTCTCTATGCGTCACTTGCCTTGTCCCCCTCCCTTGCTCTCTATGTGTCACTTGCCCTGTCCCCCTCCCTTGCTCTCTGTGTGTCACTTGCCCCGTCCCCCTCTCTTGCTCTCTGTGTGTCACTTGCCCTGTCCCCCTCCCTTGCTCTTTATGCGTCACTTGCCCCGTCCCCCTCCCTATACTTTGTGTGCCACTTGCCCCGTTCCCCTCCACTTCCTTTTCCATATCACTTGCTCCATCCCCCTCCCGTGCTCTCTGTGCATCACTTGCCCAGTACCACTCCCATGCTCTCTGTGTGCTACTTGTCCCGTCCCCATCTCCCTGTCACTTGCCCCGTTCCCCTCCGCTGCCCTCTCCACATCACTTGCCCCGTTCCCCTTCCATGCTCTCTGTACATTAATTGCCCTGTCCCCCTCCCATCCTCTATGTGCGTCACTTGCCCTGTCCCCCTCCCTTGCTCTCTGTGTGTCACTTGCCCCGTCCCCCTCTCTTGCTCTCTGTGTGTCACTTGCCCTGTCCCCCTCCCTTGCTCTTTATGCGTCACTTGCCCCGTCCCCCTCCCTATACTTTGTGTGCCACTTGCCCCGTTCCCCTCCACTTCCTTTTCCATATCACTTGCTCCATCCCCCTCCCGTGCTCTCTGTGCATCACTTGCCCAGTACCACTCCCATGCTCTCTGTGTGCTACTTGTCCCGTCCCCATCTCCCTGTCACTTGCCCCGTTCCCCTCCGCTGCCCTCTCCACATCACTTGCCCCGTTCCCCTTCCATGCTCTCTGTACATTAATTGCCCTGTCCCCCTCCCATCCTCTATGTGCGTCACTTGCTCTGTCCCCCTCCCATGCTCTCAGTGCGTCACTTGCCTGTCCCCCTCTCCTGCCCTCTTCTCGTCACTTGCCCCATTCCCCTCCACAGCCCTTACCCCATCACTTGCCCTGTCCCCCTTCCTTGCTCTCTACATGTCACTTGCCACTTTTCCCTCTGCTTTCTATTTCAAAACTTTGCATAGCGTTGTATTCACCAAGCAGTCCGTTGTGGTGACTGCATATATGAAATTTAGATTGTGGGAAAAAAACTGCTTTGCGTTTTGCTCTAGAATGGATATTAAATATGTTGGGTTGTTTGCACAGTTTGCAGTTTGATGAATGACCCCAACTCAAGAATTTTACCAAAACTGTTATAGAAAATATATAATTAAATCATTTTAATGCTATCTATTATTTGTGTTCTCATATTATTTGCTATGGAAAATGGATGTATTTGTTGTTTGTGCTTGATCAGGATAAAAAGAAAATCAGCTTAAAAGTGTTTAAAATTCTAAAAATTCTATCCTATTCGTTATCTCAAAGAAAACACAATGTATAGTTAACCAGAAATTAGTCAGTTAAATTCTCACAGTGACATCTAGTGGACAGTATACAGAAATATTAAAATGTTTTTTTTTTGTTTCCCTGAAACGGTTTATGTAATGATTTATATAAAATATTATATATATATAATAATATACAACTTTAAGTGTAGGCATGCACATCACTCTTCTTTAGCTGGGGCTTTTTTTTTTTTAAAGATGATAATATTGAAAACTCTTCAAAAAGGTCATTATTGTTCATTAAAGTAAAGCTAAGCTATTTACTGTATATAATAAAATACCTTTATATAATGACTTTTCAGGATGTAAAAATAATACAAACCCTTTGTGAACATATGTGTGATATAACGATGCATAAGTGTGTTTGTGATCTATAATTTATTATATTATGTGTACATAATACATTCAAAGCTTACATGACAAAATTACTTAAAGATTTTACAAAAACCTTACCAAACATGATACTTCTTTTTAAGGAAGGCTTGGCGTTCCATGCTACATGTTTGCACACACCTGCCTGTGAACCCATTAGGAGCGGTATACAAGTCATCACTTTTATGCTATTACACTAGTTTGTAGGATCTTGCACGTGAATGCTAGTTGAACCATAGGTGTGTGTTGGGTGTCTCCCCATGAGCTGTGTTGGGTGTCCCCAGGCACACCCTAATGCAATGCCAACTGGTCCTCTTTGTACCCTATTTAGGTCTCTATGTACACCTTGAAGATTTTTTTCCACGGCTCCATATACATCTGTTAAGATGGAGCAAAAATTGCACTTTGTATCTAATGTATGTTAGCATTTTTAAAGTGATGTTTAGAAGGTTTTGTGTTTTGTTGCCTAATATACTGCGCATGCTTATAGTTATGACTTTTTAACCGTACGGTCACCTGACATGCTAATTGTTATAAATTCTCCTTTGAACATGGGGATGTATGGATGTTTAATTATCCTAATGATTAAAGGGGCATCCCATTGGCTTCCCCCAAAAAAATAGGCACTATTTAGTAGATATACTCCCAATGAAAACATGCATGCATTTGATCATGCATTTCTCATTTGAGAATATTTCTAAAAACAGCCTGCAAAAGCTGCAGATCAAAGTCTTTTTTTTTTTCTGTTGAAATCTGCACTTTTTCTAAAATGAAAAAAGAGGACCCACTCTTCGCACAGCAAGCTAAAGTGCTTAAGGGGTCTGAAGTGTGCCATTAAGGAATAATGCATAATGTTTTCAAATATTAAGCTAGCACGTGTATGTAATTACTGTAATTCTGTCATATTTAGTATCGGTATATGCTGCCTGTATGGGATTAACTTGAGCATCACTTTCCTGTTTAGAAAAACAAACTATATGAATTTGATACTTTGAACAGTGGTTCTGTTGTGAATTTAGTACACAATTATTGATCAAACAGTAAAGTAATAGTTTTTCTGCAGCTCTAATACATCTGTAGGGGAAGTGTGCATGATATCGTATATATGTCCATTATCAGTAATTGTTTTATGTAAATCTTGGAAGGAGACAAATTCTTTTAGTTTGCTGTTAACTGTTAAAGTTTTGTAGATTTATGATCCAAGTTCTTTTCATTATTTGCCTGATATACTAATAATATCAATTAGCCTGAAATCATGCTGTCAGGGACCAGAGAGCCACAAATATAGCATATCTAGTATTCTAAAACACTCTCAACCAGTGTTGTTAGTTTTGTTTATGCCTTCCCTGGGTCCTTTAACTGCCTTTCCTCCTGCTTGGTGGTTCTCTATGTGTATTCCTTTCCAGGCTATTCTCGGCTGTGATATTAGACTTCAGATTGTTTTTGTGTCTGTGTGGTTAGACCTGCTGTGGGCCTCTGTTTTGCTGGGGGGTTATTTTTTTTGCCCTTTCCTCTTCACCGTTTTACATTGCTTACATGTTTTAGACATTAAGGGTTTGAATTCAACACATGACTGTGTGTCTTTCTGCTCTTTTCCGTGTCTTTGGCACATCTTTACACGGACAGTTGCTGTTGGCTCTTTTGCCATAAAACTCTGCTTACACTCATGAACTACCGATTGCTGACATACCTGGTTGTTGTTTGTTTTATGTTTTTTTTTTATTTCCAGGTTCCGGGGATGGCCACAGTAGTTAGCAGGATATTTTACGAGAAGTCACATTTTGAACTTCCATGAACCAAGTATGAGAAATAATTCCATTGTGAAGAATAAAAAAAATATCCTGTGTGGATTTTTCCTGGCAGGTTCACTGTTTTACTGGATTTAAGGAAACTCTTAATTCAACGAATTTGTGTCTGCAAACAAGTAGATGAACACATACCTTAACTTGATGATCATACTGTTAAAGGAACAGTCATCTTGCAAAGAGTTACAAATTGGAAAAATAATTCAAAAACATTTTTGATTAATTCCTAAATTTTTCCAAGAGTTCAAAAACATATTCTATAGACAGGGGTCACATGAGATGACCGACCCACAAACTAACCACCACTGATAACCTACATACACACACACACACACACAATGTCACAAGCAGCCTCCCATACCCAATACCCCATGTAGCCCCAACATAGCCAAACAACACCGCGCAGAAGGACATGTCACATACACACACACACAAAATTCTACAAGCAGCTCCATACACCACCCACATTCACACATATATACAAAACACATATACACAGCCCTCATATATACAAAACACATACAACACCACAAACTACTCACTCACATACCCAACATACTACAACACACATATGAACAAATACAACACTATTCCACAGCTAGCATTTAGTGTAATAGGCTAGAAGGGCATTTATCTTTTTACACTTTTACACCTCCCAATCCTCATGTGTTGTTACTACTTCAGTATTGTGTGATGATGGTACTAGAGCTGTTACTTGTTCACGTGGTAAGAGACCATTTCATATCCTTGAGCTATGTCATGAGTGGTGCCAAGCTGGTAAAATATCCCCTACGGATGGGTGCAGCATCTACATTTGCCCAATTGGCATTATATGGCTTGAATATCTGGGGTATAAAATTACTTTTCCAGAGCACTACAGATTTTGTTTAAATACGTTTTAGTAGATAACCATCATCTTCTTAACGTTTACCAGAAATTTGCTTATGAAGCACCCACTTAACTTATGGTCATCCCTTTATGGTATTCTCTAACACGTTCTTCTACAGTCTTTTTTTTAATCCATTCAACTGTTAAAATTTGATTTTTTTCTTCATAAGTGGTATCTTTTGTCTCTCATTCATTTCCATCTTCTGTATTCTTCTGGTTGCATAGTACACCAGTGCTTTCGGGCTTTTGAATGATGCACCCCATGTTTTGGTTATGTCCCAAATCATTGTATTCCGAGCCTGACATTAACCTTACTATAGCTTTTTTCACTGATTACATATTTATTCCTCATGCCAAAACTAAAACTAAACTAGGTAGAATTTTAGAAAATTAAAAGTATGACCTTTAGCTATATTTTAGTTGCCTACTAGGGTGTGCAAAATCTCAGTTGTGACATAACAGGGCTTCATAATAAAACTCTTTCTCTCCAAAGTCTTTTAGGGAGAGGAAGAGTTTTAAGCTTAATTTTGGGCTTATGGTTTGTTCAAATAAATTTGACCAGAAGAGACCAAAAGATTGAAAATATGTTTTGGTGATGACAATTAGGACAGCTTGAAGCACATTTGAAGTCTAGTACATACATTGATATTGATGTAATTGATGAAACCCAAGCAAGTAATATAGTCATTATTTCAGTTATGGAGATCTTAACATAAATATAGAAGGTATGCAGTAACTTATCTCCTGAGTGGGTGTTAACATCTAGTGAAATTGATTCACTAATAATGCACAAACGTGTGAGGGGAACATGAGAGAAAGGATATTGGTAGAGTATCCGATGGAGTGGAATACTCTACTAGTTGGGGGAAACGGTAAGGGTACAGTAGAGAACCTAATGTGCAACCTTAATGCGTGAATATTAAACCTTAACTTTTAATGATAAATTTCTAATATATAAAAACTGATGAGAGTCAACAACCAAAAACACTTGTGTGTAAAACAAAAAATAAATCAAATCGAATAAAACCAACACTTGTCTGAGGCTGGCATAAAGTACCCCACACACATGTGGGGACTATTGTCTAAACTGTGCATGGTAGCTGTAGTTTTAAGACAATAAATCGGGTACAGAGTGCCCAGCAGTATCTGGGAGTCCCAGCCAGGTATTCGCCAACATTTGTCTGGGATATGTCGCAATTTAAGGGGCACTGACTAGCGCTATCCACAGCCACTGTACCAGCAGTCTTTCTACTAACAACTACCTATCATGAGCAGTTTAACTCTATTCTTGCTATACTTCTCAGGATGTTGGAGGGAGGTTTCATCCTATTGCAGTGGGAATATTAGGCATTACTTTTAAGGGGTGCCCTCGAAGGCACAGATTGTTAGGGCACCTTGTCTTAGGTTTTTTCCCTTCCCCTACAGAGATCGAAGGTATTTCTTCAGCTTCCTACAGCATTAATAGTATTCCACTCCATAGGATACTCTACCAATATCCTTTTTTCTCCTGTTCTCCTCTCACTTTTGTGCAAGTATGGAGATCCCTCTCTGGGATTTTGAGAATGAGGGAGAACTTGCTAGTAAATAAATTGTAAAGGAATGGTTATAGACCCAGATATTTCAAAGACTGTTGCTAAAACTAAATATAAATGAGGAGGAAAGGGTGTAGAATGTGGAAGGAGAGAGCAACTCAAATATTTCTTGCTTGTCTGAGATAATTAGAGGAAAAAGCTATAATGATTGTCTTCCATCAAAAGAGCATAGGGAAAAGTGGTAGGGTCCATGAGCGTAAACCATACGTAAACCATTTCTCCATTAGCCCTAATGAAAGGGAGAAATAGCTCTAGAGGGAAAACAAACTAGGGGAAAGAGGACAACCCTATCTGGTTCTGTCATGGAAAGGTGAATGCTATGAGATGTCTTGTGGCATAGGAAGTTTTTATTTTTGATGATAAAGGTGAGTTGATGCTTTAACTCTCTTCCCAGATATTTGCCACTTTTGTTGGCATGTTTATAATAAATATTTCTTGTTCATTGCATGGCTTGTTTGGGATTTGAGAGTAAATGGTCAGAGGAAATTCTATCAAAGGGAAAGGTAGGATTTAGGTGATCATACCAACTCTGAGTTGCACTGAAGAGCTCAGTTTTAACCGGAGAGAGATCTATTTGTTTGCTCTCTCTCTGATGAGTACCCCCAGGGTAACAATGTTATGGACCTCCTACAGCAGTTGGAAGGTAGATACCAACCCTGGTCATTATCAGTGAAGTAATTGTGAAGGGCTTCCCTAATTTTTTTTGTTTAGGTAAATGGGGTTCTGTAAGACTGAGGAGTTAAGTGTCAAAAAACATACTAGTGCAGGAAGGCAGGGCATATGTAGAGGCGAGGAGCTCTGTGTAAGGTCTGACCATGACATGAATTCAAACCAAGATGGAGAGTGTGGTGTGAGGTAGGGAGCATGTCTATGTGGGAGTATAAAGGAAAGGTATAGTATAATCCTTTTCATGGGCTGATATATACTCCAGCAGTCTGCCAGTGTGTCTCAATGAGGAAATGTAGATTGCTCCATTGCCTGGCAAGGTGAGACAATGGTGCCAATGCCTTGTCTAATCTAGGTTGAAGTGTCAATTTATGAAGCCCCCTGCCAAGGAGCAATACACTGTTCTGGAAAGAGACAGGTGATTAAAAAGGAAAATCTGGGGATACAATGTTGGCAAACGTAAATTTGGTTGCCACTAAAGTAATCTTTAAAAAAAATTAAAAAAAAATCTTTCTGGGTCAAGCTCATGGGCCAAGTACACAAAACAAAAGAACTTTGCAATGAAAGAAGCAATACCTGCAGGATTATATCTACAGTATCCTGTAGGGAGTCTAGAATCACTGAATCTAGGAGCATCGGATTGCCGAAAATGCATTTCCTGAAAAAATATGACTGAAGTTTTTAAAGTGGCAAATTTGAGAAGAGCTTTGTGACGTTTCACTGGGGAATTTAGACCCTTTGCTTTGATCGATAAATGTTTCAATTAGCTAGCAATGAATAGATGGATTAGGCAAATCCGAGGAAAAGAAACAAACAAACAAAAATAAGCTGTTATACAGTAGGTTCAAATCACAATACACCACTAACGTCCTGTAAAATGTCTACCTCCAAATGAAATTATAATTATTTATATACATTAAATGGTGTCCAAAATATTTAGATCTGGAATTTGAGCTGTCTGAGCCCATTAATTATTCCAGACTATACCTGCATTAATTAGCATTTAATAAGTATTTTCCTTGGAAGAGTGCATTTGTTAATTGTCATAGCAGTTTGTTTAATAGAGTTGGATTCGTAATTTCATTAACTCTCGTGGTTTTCTCTGCAAGGATAAAGTTGCGGGTTTTGATTGTATCACGCTGTGAACTCTTTCTGACCGGGGTAAATAATTTCTGGTCCTCAGGTACCAAGCACATAGACTGTGAGGTCCACATAGCTTGAACTTTAAGGGGGGAAAAAATGATGGACAAATAAAATAGCCCTTGATTTAATAAGCTTTCCAAATGACTCAATACTGTTAGCCATGTTTTTCAAGTAATTTATCTACAGAAGACACCAGTAAAGTATTTGGGAATTTTTGTAGATAAATACATTTTTCTAATGGTAGTCAATCATTTGTAAAGCTTATTAAATTGAGGCCGTAATGTCTAATTAGACTGAAGCCATGAATGTTCCTTAGGATTATCTGTGAGATTGTGATTGAGGCATTGCCAGTCTGCTTCACCCATTGTCTGGGCTCATTTTAGCTCACAGATAGAAATGTTTAAAAACTGGACACTTTGTAATCTGTAGCAGTGATGACGCAGCACTTTGGACAGTTTGTAACTTTTTAAATTTATTTACATTTTTTTCAAAGTGCATCTTGTGAGGGTGGATGACTGATACTTGTCCACACTGGTAAATAGGAGTGTGAAGCTAAAATGGGGGAAAACTCCCTCTTAGCATCCATCACCCACTGCATCCAGGGCTGCAGCCTTGCCGTTCTGAAAGCAACCAATCAAAAAGACAGAGATCAGGTGCGTGCTCTAGATTAGGAAGTATAGACATACATGTTTTCAAATTCAGCATATCTTAGAATCCACTGCGCATTAAAAAAATAAACAACAAGCAAACAACCTTTACTGTGTACTGGTGATTAGGTTGTCTAGGTCAGTGCTCCTGAACCCTCTCCTCAAGGCACACCTAACAGGGATTCCCTGGTTGTGTATAAGGTGGATAAGGTATTTGTTTTTAAACACCTTATACACACCCAGGTAATCCCTAAATTATGGACTGTTTGGTGTGGGTTGAAGAGCACAGGTGTAGGTGATTTGAAGTTTGGAAGCTCAAATCTATCTCACTGCCCAGTCAGTTTACAGGGTTTTTCCCTGAAGTGAGAATTTAAAATGATTTTCAAACTAAAGGCCAAACTAGCTCATTGAAAACATTCTCTAAATCAGCTATTTTTCCGGTTTAACCATTTTGTCCTAAAATGTCAAATTTACTTTGAATTCCCGCTTTAGTCAATAACCCTGTTAGTTTTTATTAGTAGAAAACCAGCAAAAATGAAAAAATGCTTCAATAATCCGTCTTGTGATTTTTGTAAAAACTCAGTGGAAGTAGATTCTCATGAAGATACACACCGGGTATAGTGTCAGTCTACATGGCCCCATAACTCACCCATTGCACTACTGATACTAAAAGTCAACATTTTAACCTCGTGATGTCCCCCCTGCTTGCCTTTTATATCAACTTAGTAATTGTTTTTCCATGTAGCACAGCTTTTAATCTTCAGTCAGAAAGACCAAGTTTTTTCAGATTTCTTAGATTTATGTCCTTTACCTGGAAGTTGCGTCTAGCAGGCCCAGGCATAACCGTTAATAGCCGTCATTTAATTTCTTGCCAAGGGTTAGACCGTTCTTATGATGTCAGGCCTTCCATTAATTGAAACGAACACAAGAAGTCCACGAAGATAGGATCAATAAAATGAGACACAGAGAGAAAACAAAAGGCATCAGGGGAGGATAGAATTAAAACAAGCTTTCAAAATGTTAGACACTACGCAGAACCACCTATTATGTTGATCGGACCAAAGATAAACAGAAAGCGAGGGCCAGGATATATAACTGCTGATTCATCACATAAAGGTTCTTAAAAACCAGATTTCTTATTGATGTCATGATCTCAGGAAACTGGGCTATGACTGGCTTAAAGTGCTTTTTCTATTAATGTAACCTTTAAATAATTCCAAAAAGTTTTTTTCCCCATTGTGAAATTTTCTGTGCATTTATACAGTTTCACAATCTCTTCCTGGCTACCATATCAATGCCTTGCAAATATGTTTCCTAGAGTATCAGTGAACAATTCTATCTCATGGTAAACATGCAAATGAATGTGCTCTAAACTTTCTCGTTTTTATTTTACCTCTAACCCTATACATCCATCAAAATCCACAGCTCTCACACCTTTAAATACTTTACGGGGAGTCTGGTGACGGGGTTGGCAAATGTTGGGTGCCTTACTAATTATAAACCAGTGAGGTAGCTCAGTTGGTAAATTCCCTGACTACAAAGTCTGTTTAAACAAAAATTCTATTTTTTTAAAACTTAAATGTAATTTAGAACAAGAACAATGTATCTTTATTTACACAGACTGATATCTGAACTATTTCTATTATAGAAAATAGGGACATTAGGGTAAGAGGGGTAGCACTCTTTGGGCTCAAAACAGGGACTGCTCCTCCTAAATAGGGACATTTGGGAGTTATGCATTTATTGCTTGCTATCATGTTCCCGTTTGTGTCCCTGTCCCTATGTCCACATAATTCTAACCCCCTGCACATGACTGGATTTTGTCATTTTGTACAGTGATTACAGGGAGTGCAGAATTATTAGGCAAATGAGTATTTTGACCACATCATCCTCTTTATGCATGTTGTCTTACTCCAAGCTGTATAGGCTCGAAAGCCTACTACCAATTAAGCATATTAGGTGATGTGCATCTCTGTAATGAGAAGGGGTGTGGTCTAATGACATCAACACCCTATATCAGGTGTGCATAATTATTAGGCAACTTCCTTTCTTTTGGCAAAATGGGTCAAAAGAAGGACTTGACAGGCTCAGAAAAGTCAAAAATAGTGAGATATCTTGCAGAGGGATGCAGCACTCTTAAAATTGCAAAGCTTCTGAAGCGTGATCATCGAACAATCAAGCGTTTCATTCAAAATAGTCAACAGGGTCGCAAGAAGCGTGTGGAAAAACCAAGGCGCAAAATAACTGCCCATGAACTGAGAAAAGTCAGCGTGCAGCTGCCAAGATGCCACTTGCCACCAGTTTGGCCATATTTCAGTTTTGCAACATCACTGGAGTGCCCAAAAGCACAAGGTGTGCAATACTCAGAGACATGGCCAAGGTAAGAAAGGCTGAAAGACGACCACCACTGAACAAGACACACAAGCTGAAACGTCAAGACTGGGCCAAGAAATATCTCAAGACTGATTTTTCTAAGGTTTTATGGACTGATGAAATGAGAGTGAGTCTTGATGGGCCAGATGGATGGGCCCGTGGCTGGATTGGTAAAGGGCAGAGAGCTCCAGTCCGACTCAGACGCCAGCAAGGTGGAGGTGGAGTACTGGTTTGGGCTGGTATCATCAAAGATGAGCTTGTGGGGCCTTTTCGGGTTGAGGATGGAGTCAAGCTCAACTCCCAGTCCTACTGCCAGTTTCTGGAAGACACCTTCTTCAAGCAGTGGTACAGGAAGAAGTCTGCATCCTTCAAGAAAAACATGATTTTCATGCAGGACAATGCTCCATCACACTCGTCCAAGTACTCCACAGCGTGGCTGGCAAGAAAGGGTATAAAAGAAGAAAATCTAATGACATGGCCTCCTTGTTCATCTGATCTGAACCCCATTGAGAACCTGTGGTCCATCATCAAATGTGAGATTTACAAGGAGGGAAAACAGTACACCTCTCTGAACAGTGTCTGGGAGGCTGTGGTTGCTTCTGCACGCAATGTTGATGGTGAACAGATCAAAACACTGACAGAATCCATGGATGGCAGGCTTTTGAGTGTCCTTGCAAAGAAATGTGGCTATATTGGTCACTGATTTGTTTTTGTTTTGTTTTTGAATGTCAGAAATGTATATTTGTGAATGTTGAGATGTTATATTGGTTTCACTGGTAAAAATAAATAATTGAAATGGGTATATATTTGTTTTTTGTTAAGTTGCCTAATAATTATGCACAGTAATAGTCACCTGCACACACAGGTATCCCCCTAAAATAGCTAAAACTAAAAACAAACTAAAAACTACTTCCAAAAATATTCAGCTTTGATATTAATGAGTTTTTTGGGTTCAGAACATGGTTGTTCAATAATAAAATTAATCCTCAAAAATACAACTTGCCTAATAATTCTGCACTCCCTGTAATCATTTTCTCTCCCTACATATCGTTAGGGGGGGATGTTTTCTGAATGCCTCTAAGGACTGTCATTCCAATGATACTTGGCCGTACTACTTAAAATTATATTAAAATACAGTATCCATTATTTACTAAATGCACTTCAATCCTTCTTTACATCCTCTTGGCTCGGTACATGGAAAAATGGGTTTTATTTTGTTTACAGACGAGCTACTTAGTTTATGAGGAACAACATTATTTCTTAGAATAGAGAAGCTCATGTCAGGCTGGATTTATCAAAGTTTATACATACATTTTAATCTAATGCAATATTTAATATATTTATAGTATGTATGTGTTTTTTCAGTCTTGCTACAATCTGTTATAATGATCACGTGTTCATCTTTCTAAAGCCTTCTGTATCTAGGGATGAATCCTTGTATCCATTAGTTATGGTGAAACCTCCCAATTTTTGGGAAATGTCCTTGGATATTACCAGGCTACAAAGATATTAGTGTTAGACACCTTATCAAATGCTATGGAAGTGGTTTTGAAATATTTTCTAGTGTCTTGTGCCATCCCACAAGTATGGATGAAAAAAACAGTCCTGTATTGGTGAAAATGTGAAATCAGGTTAAAATGCAGAGAGATAGTGTAGCTGTGTTGATATGAAATGTCCGATTTTGGACACATTGTTAGCAGGCCTTCTCTGCAAGTGGAACATAGCTTGGCAAACAGTACAATTTCTTGGTTGGCTTTCAGAAGTGGTGAAGGTGGTAGGACTTTGTATCTGCAGTGTTTCAGCTTGAAAGTCTACACATGACAAGAAAAATGCACTTTTGTCACAGTTGCTAGTTACACCCCAGCACACGTGACTCTGTCCCGGGCTGCTTGATGTTTAATCGATGCATAAAAAAGTATGTGGTCAGCGTGCACTCTCTCTCCAGCCCTCCCTGCCTCCTTGCATTCCTACATATTCATATATGTTTTCATTGGTTTTTATTTTTTGTTATATTCCTCTCCCTCTGTCCACCCAACTTTTCTATCCCTACTCCCTCCTTCACTCCCTCCCACACATGCACTCTGATTTGGTAAGAACAGTTCAATTAAACACGTCTTTATAAGTTTAACTATTTTAAATGTTTTTTTAATTTAATTTTTTATTTGAAATAATGTGGTGCGAGGGAAAAAAAATTATGCTTAAATGAGCATTCTAATTTAAAAATAATTGTAAAAAGTAAAAACTCAGGGCTTCATCACATTCAGCGACATTAATACATAGAGATTGGAGAGTCAATTACTGGTTACTAATCCAGAATAGATAATACTACCATCTGCAGTAGGTAACACTCTCAGGCCTGATTTCTAACCGTAATATCTAATTTTTTTAAATCATCTTTCTGCTTGGAAAAAACATTTCAGACAGTTTTGTGGACATCATCCACCGCATGGTAATTACAATTCTGACTCATCTGTGCCTGTTGGGTACAGAGCTAGCAGCAGATTTTGGAAGAAAAAAAAATGTTTCATCTACATAAGGGTGTGAATAACATGGTACGCCAACTAGCCATGTGTGAGGGTCACTATGAGTTCACAATGTTTATGAGTGTTTATATGTAGACGCCATGATTAAAGCAAAAACACTATTACATCTATTCCGTACAACACAAAGCATGATTTTAATCATAGCTGCCAGTTGCATCTCAAATTTATGGAGCTTTCTAATCATCAAAGAAATTCTGTAGATGTGATTCTTCTGTTCAATGTGCAAAATGTACGATAAGCTGACTATTGGGCAAAGCACGGGTGTTGGTCACCGAATGAAGGGTAATCACAATATTTCTGTAGGGTGCTGTACACCTGTTGCACTATAGAATGTACCTGTATATTTTAGTAGATTTTAAGGACACAGGGTTACTATTCTGTTTCTAGAGCTCATAAGCCTGTAGAAAAATAATGGGAAGCCTAGAAATTCTCTTATGTAGTAAGCAGGCTTGTGCATTAATGTGTTTCAACTGGTTTGAAAGAATCACGTTCCTTTTCATTTACAGCAAATACAAAATATAGGATAATCGCTAAGAAATCAATTAATATAAACAGTGAAATAAGCTGCAAACACTAATTGTAAGGAATACCCCCAACACCTTACTGACAAGAAGCAATTCAATAACAAACACACAAAAAAAAAACAGGTTGCACTAAATACTGTGTGCATTAAGTACAATAAAACAATTATTTTGAAGATCCTGGTGTGGAATCATCCATGCTTCAGTTGGTGAGGAGTATATTTAATAAAACCGAAAATATCAAATACAGTAATAGGGCAGATAGTCAAATATGCTTGGGTGGTATGATCCCCATTAAGGATATAATGTTGATTAGATTGATCTGAAGGCAATCCTTGCCAGGGATTGGATGTAGAGTAGAATTGCAAATGTGCCAGGACTAATAAAAACAATAATAAAAAAAAAGTATAATAAATGGTCTTGCACTAGAATATAGGTGTAAGCCAAATACACTTTAATGCTTAAAAACAATATCAAAAACACACACATTGCATTTTGCCAAACAAGGGGCTTCTTCAAGTGATCATACCACCCATGCGTTATATCTTGAGCGGTGTTAGTGCTCTACTAAATGTGAGTAAATTACCATTTATATTTTTACCTGTTTTGGGTTTTACACAGTAAGCAGCACTATTGTTTGCTTTTTATGTTTAACTTTTTACATTTATCTGGAAGCTGGAAGACTTACCCCTAAAGAGCTACATATCCATCGGTGGGGATTATACCATTGTATCAGATTGATAGTTTGGGTGCCGATTAAATGGAGTTTAATTAATTCAAGCCAGCTGAAGCGCATTCATGCACAAGTTTAGTAGTTAGTGGTGTAAAAATTATCTGCTTTGTTCAAAATTTATCCGTCATATGCCCTGGAACTACGTCAGGGAGAGCATTTACACATTAAAAAAAAAACAGGGAAAGTGAGTTATCCACCAAACTAGGAATTTATGGAGACTTGCAGGTAAAAGGTTAAATCTAGGGCAAAATTGCTGTGCTGGAAAAAATACCTTGATTGGGAGACTTTTCCAACTTAGGCCATTTTGGTCTAAAATATAAAGTTTAGTGAATAACCCTGATTGTATTTAGAGTTTTACTCTGATAAGGAATTGGTCATTTTGTTCATTGATGGAAAAAAGTAAGACTGAATGTATCAGATCTCCAAGGGGAGACTTCTTTTTTAGGGGTATATGTTCTATCGCCATCTAGGGGGACAGCATGTGCACCTGCAGTTGTTTTAAGTTTACTATTTCATACACCTACCTAGAGTGAAAGGTGGCAGGAACTAATCAAACAAACACAGGCAGATTGTCCTTTGAATTAATACATACAGGTACTAAATTCATTTTTAAGAGTTGACGTCCATTTCCCTGTAAGCGCAGTATCTGAAATACCAAAAAATACTTCAATCCTTTGGATAAAAATTAAAAAAAAAAAGAAAAAAATATGATGATAAACGAACAGCTAACTGGTGGGAATTTTTTAGCAGTACAGCTGAAAATTTAGAGGATAAACCCCGTTAGGGTCTGTGTCATATTGGATAATGTGTATATAAAATGGACTCAAATTGTGCTGGTTCATTGAGTCAGCATTTTCTTGAAACCTTACTGTCGGAACCTTGATACTTGACAAATTTACCAAATATATATATATATATTTATATTATGCAAGCTGAGAGACCCAGCCCTGATAATTAATGTGTAGATTCGTTCCCACGCACCACAGTTTAAGATGACACTATATTTTATAGAGAGAAACCTTCTGCCTGAAATTAATTTCTACACTTGGCAAACAATATGTGCAAAAATGCATTCACCCAATAAACAAATGAATATTTCAACAGTTCTGCTTCAGATAGTATCTCCAGAGCACTGAAAAGAGACAAAGTAATCTGATTTGATTTCACTGGTTTTATAGATTATGGCAAGGAGTCAGGGGAGATAGGTTGAAATGACCGAACGAGCTTTGTAAGAAAGAGTACTGATGATTCCATTTATGGATGTTATTGTTCGCAATCTAATGCCAAGACCAGAATAAATCCTTCAGCGCTGTGTTCTGATATAAATCTCCGATTTAAAGGCATGTTCAAAATTTTCTGTTAAAGTTCACCTTTTAAATTTTTTTATTGTTTATCAAATGTTTTTATTGGGAGGAAACAAGATGAACCAACATCAAAACCAATAAAAAAGCCATTTATTACCTTTATGAATACCTGATGTTGTGGGTTGATGTGGTTGTTAAGGTCCACTACGTATTTAAACACAGTATGAGAGTTGGAATGAAATTAATGCTCATCTTCCTGGTGTTCAATGGGGCCGAGAGGAGAGGCAGGCTCATTAGAAAGAGACCCAATTTTATCTGTAAAAATATGCTTGCCTGTACAAAGTCATTTAGTTAGGGGATCCCAGTTGAATTTGGCCTTTGCTCTAACTAGTTATGGTAGAGGATGGCGAGCCTTGCAGTTCAGTAATAGCTGAAAACTGGAGGCTGGGGGTTTTCTCATTATTTGTGCCTGCATATAAAAGCCTCCAGGAAGAACTTGTGGTTACCTGTCCATATTTTCCAACATTTGAGGGACACCTTTAGTTGTTCAACTGCATATATGGCTAATCCTAATCGTTTTAACAAACATCATCACAGTGTTTTATTCTCACAAATTAATTTCCAAACATATTTACTACAAAGACACGTTCTAATGAGTTTTATTGCTGTGGACTCTCCTACACAACATACACCTAGAGTTGCTGGAAAAGAGGGACAGTATAGTGTATATTGTGGAGTGATGGATGCTAGACTCTGTCTCTTAAATAGGGGACACTTGGGACTTATAATATCTGAAAAGTTTAAGAAAACAGTGCTGTAATGGTGGTACACTATAGTAAACCCTTAGAACGTATCATTACACATGCAAAAGTATTGGTGTGCAAGTTCAGAAGGGTTTAAGGGAATGCACAAAGCAGGTTATGGAATCTATATACCTCTTAGGATAACCAGTCCCTATCAGATTCAGAGAGGAGGAAGATATCATCCCTGGGACTAAATGGGATAATATTCTATGTAAGCTGTTTTACTCAGAGCTGGTCTATAGCTCTAACAAATGTGTGACCCCACATTTCCTTGTTGTGTGTCCTACACTAAGTATTTTACCATCTGCACTATTATTGGTTATTTTCTATTTTGTTACATATTTTGTTACATATACTCCTTGATTCCCAGTATGGGGATCAGGTTAGTAGATTACTTAATGCAAGAGAATGCAGATACGCCCTCTTATTGTTTATGCTTTGAAGGAAGTGGCATGTGTTGATGCATGGTCTATTGTGCTTGTTTCTGACATACACCGCATAGACTTAAATTTAATTGTAATTCTTTGACCGTGCTGAGTTTGCGTGACATTTGTTGCCGTGCATGTGGATCAGTAACTAAAAAAAGTGTATCCACACTAATTGTTCATTTCATTTTGCTCATTCATTACCGGAATGGCTGTCTCTGAGCTCCTAAATCTCTAATATGAGATTCACATATGTTCTCACTCTACACAAAAATAAATATTATAAAATAAAGAAGTATACACTGTGAAAACATTAAAACAGAAGGTCTACAACCTAACCCGAGACCAGGAGATACATCCAAAAGATCTCAAGCACAGGAACAAGCAACTAATGTGTGATTAGCCCTTGTAATGTTACACCTTTCATTTTGTTACTCACAATGTATTGACTATCAATATGTACTTCTGCTAAATAGGTTAACAAAAAAATAAAAAATAAATAATGAATTTTCAAAAAAACAAACCAGAAGGTCACAATTATGGCATTCATTTCACATCTATGACTTTTAATATGGAGAAGGTAAGTAGGTACTACACATATTTTGATGCTCTAGTTTCGGAGGAGACACAAAGTATACAATTAACAAATCCCCCTTTCTCTGATTTACTGTATACACCTAGTTTTAGTGAGTATGTGTACTTCGTCATTAAGAATATATATATATTTTTTTATCAGAACATTTTGTGTCTAAATTGGCTGTTTATCATGTAATCTTATATGATTTTTCTGATCAGGATTATTTTTTTCCATCTCTATTCTAGTTTTTAATAAGTGAGCGGGACAGGGACGCCCAGTGTAATCCTCACTGCTCCAGGACGCAGGCCAAACCAGTGTGTGCTTCAGATGGCCGTACCTATGAATCCATGTGTGACTACCAGAGAGCCAAGTGCAAGGATGCTGCCCTGAGCGTGGCTCATCGAGGAAGGTGCAAAGGCAAGAAAATACTAAAATACCTCCTACTTCACATCTGTATGAAGGAAAATAGTTGTGGTGTAAACATTGTGTTCCATCTTAAACCACAAAAAAACATTCCATTCAGGATGGAGTTCTCTCCTTTTTATAATATATTTTTCGTAGTACTTGGATTTTGGTAATTAATTGCGGTTTCCAACACTGTCACACACATGGCTGGGTACCTACATTTAAAGCCATATATTTAGTGTAGTTAATGAGTGAATTAAACAGAAATAATATCATATCTCATATATATATATATATATATATATATATATATATATAATGGATTTCAGATAAACTCATTGTGAGCGGTTTTTGGTTTTGTGTCAGAACAGTTAATACGAGTTCATTTAAGTTGTCTTCATTTGCAATTTGCTTATATTCAGTTTGATACAAATGTGTGCAAATCTGTCAAAACCTGCAGTGTGCATTCTTTGCGATCCTGCTGTCATTGCAACACAGAAAGGTACAGAGTGTCGAATCTGTAATGTCACAAACCTAACTCAGTTGGGTCACTGGAACATATTCTGTAGATCTTGTTAATGCACACCACATCAGACATCTAATTAAGGAATTTTACTTCCAGTTAGACCATTATTTTTTTGTATATTGTGTTTTTGCATTATAGCCACAATGTATGTGAACAAATTCAAATGAAACTCCAATGTGTGTGTTTTCTGCTCAGATGCTGGCCAGAGCAAGTGTCGTATGGAAAGGACTCAAGCTCTTGAACAAGCTAAAAAGCCACAGGAAGCCGTGTTTATTCCAGAGTGCAATGAGGACGGATCATTTACTCAAGTAAGATATCCCCGCCTCCCCCCTTTTCTTACAGAAACAGCACAGGCTAAGGGGTTAATTCACAAAAAAGAGCATTGTGGTGGATTGGATACAAATGTGGTTATTCAATAAACAAGGAATAGAGGATAATTCGCAAAGGAATTGCGAATGCTAGGCCAAAACAACCAATCTGCGAAAAGAGCTGCATTGGAGAATATTGACCTAAATTTTGCTCATTTAGTTTTCAATCCGCTGTTTACAGAGCAAACACTAATATGAGTGAATCACTCAGCATGTGATTATATGATGCACAGTCACTTGCCTTTCTCTTTGGTTCAAATATCTGTGCGACCATCACAAATATTACTTTAAAAAAAAACAACAACAATCTTTCCTTTGTGGGTAAGCCTTTATAAGAAGATAGCATTTTTTTTAAGCAGCATGTATAAAATGGGGGAAAGTACAATTAATCATCAAAGACACTGTTTAATATATCGGTATGCAGATAAATCAGGTACAAACTGGCTTTATTTTGTGTCAGGCTGGTAAATGTAAAATTAATTTGATTTGTCTTAATTTACAGTTTGCTCATATTCCGACTATTGGAAGAATCTGTCAATTATTCACACACAAATGCACTTACCTAGTTTCATAGAAGTGACAATCTCTTAATTATCTTGGCAAGTTGGTCAATTAAAGAGTCAGTTCTGGTGTTTTTGATGAGTAGTGGGTATATATGTTTATATTTTCGTATTCCAGGCATGTGAGCGTAAATTAGAGATAGCGGTTTGAGATGCATATGTCATACATTAGAAGGTCACCTTGATTTGCAGACACCCCAACATGAAAAAAAACTAATGTCTGGGAGGTGACTTTATCAGCAACTGCACCCCACCACACGTGTGTCCACAAACACGCACATACACACAGCCACCAAACATGTATGAACAAGGACATGATATATTATTGTGACAGAACACAACTATTTATACACACTATTATATATACACAGGGTGAACATGCAAACACCCTAGACACATATACACACACTGACACATTGGCATTTACACACATATACACAAATACACACACACAAATAAATACACATGCAAATACAAACAAACACACACACTGGCACACACACACATTTACACAAATAAATATACATGCAAATACAAACAAACACACACACTGGCACATACACACACATATACACACACTGGCACATACACACACACTAGCACATACACACACATATTGGATATGATTTGCAGGTATCAGGGTGCTGCATTAAAAATGTGGGAGTCTCCGGGAACTACAGGGAGACTAGGGATGTCTGGATTTGCTTTAAATTTAGTTGGTGTGGAATCTGAATAATTCCGGCAATCCCCAGATCCCAAACTGTGCAAAAGAATTAGTAATCTTTGTGGATCATGTTAGCAGAGTTAGACAATAACATGGTGTTGGGGATTTCCTTGCCCATACTTCAAATGGTGATAATGTGCAGGAACTGGTTCTTGGCTGTGTTAAGGACATTTTCCTGGCTAAAAAAAATAATTTCTGGTGATATTGTTCAGAATTCTGTCTAAGAGAGCGATTTCTTTTTTTTGACAATGGCTGTCTTTCAACATATCTCTTAGACTGAAAACACAGACAAGTCCTCCTTGCTTACTTTGCATATAGCTCCCAAGAAGATGGAATATAACTTATATTCCATATAGCATTTATATATAGCATTTTACAGAACAGCTGTTTCAAATGTTTTACATGTCTTGCTCATACACCCCAACTGTGTGACAGTACCGTAAGGGTCACTATGCATTTATATTTTCTGTTCCACCCCACTCCCTTTTATATTCCTAGGGAAGAAGAGACATTTGATGGCATGTTCTTTGATGGGTAGAGAACAATAGATACTTGCCTCATTTTAAAGTTCCCTTTCGAGGCTCTTAAATACCGTAGAACGAGGGCTAGGCAAACTATTGGCCTTCAAAATTCCAGTCTCCGCTACATTTTTTTACATTTTTCATTTTTATTGGGGAGCAAACTTGCAACCAACATCAAAAAATATAAACATACATAAATATAAATCGAATACAATGGGATTAACGGATATCGTTACATAATTACATAAATAAAGCAAAAAGAAAAAGCAAAAACTCAGTATGAATCTGTAGGCAAGTTTGCAACAAACTAGTAAAGTAAATCCATTTCGATTCCGCAATGCAGTCCGGTCTCTCCTTGGGTCAAGAAGCTGTTATCCCACAACCCCTGGATGTTGGGCTAAGGTAACATCCCCAGGACGTACTTGGAAACCAGAGTAATCTGAATGTACCTTTCCTGGTTAAATACTTTGTTATTATTATTATATCAAATATTATATCCAGAAAGTTTTACATGTTCTTAGAACCTTATTTGCTAATTAATACATATGGCGCGGTCTTAACCCGTACAAATCCATATATACTCTATTTTATATAATGTCTGCTCCAATGTAACAGTTAATTATTCCCTGGTATCTAGCTATTATTTATGATGTTTATAACTGTACATATATTTTAAGCTATATATAGGCACTAACTCTATGTCTAGACATTGGACTTTGCATCTATACAATATGTAATGTTCAGAATTGTCTAACATTCAACATAATGCAAGCTTCATTCTATCTGTCGGTCTCTTGCTCACCTAGCACTGAACTTGCTAATCTTCTGTAGTATGGGTCAATGCCAATGGTTTACTTTTTGGTACGAGAAAATGTACAGCGGATAAGCTCCAGAATATTCTATGTATGTTTTCAGTATCTGTGAAATGGCAATATCCTTTACAAGAAAAGTGTAGAGCCGAGATTTTGTTCTCCTTTCCAGAATTACTTATCCTCCCCCCCCAACCCCCCCAGACAAAAAGGCTTAGTTAATACTTAGCCAGTGCTCTGACTATTCTCAAAGCTGTAAGAACCTGTTCAGCCCCTGCTATTGTTCCCAGCTGGTGAATGATTTGGCACTGTCTCTATTGTCAGAGTACTTAATTCAGATGAACAGTGTTTAGGGCAGTATTTATTTCTCAGTGTAGTTCCACCAATCACATTTTTGGCTTCAGTATGGCTTGTGGAGACCCTGTATGAACCCGGAAAACATTTATACAGGGCTTCTTGCAAATCTCATATATATATATACCGGTACTTAATACTCCAAATAGTTGATTATCTAGTCATGCAGATGGTGGACACAGGTTTAAGGCACCATGAATTTAAATTTCTGGAAGCACTGCAAAACATACTTTATCTTGCTTGCGTGTACATAATTTATTCATAAAAAAAATGTATAAGTAATAGGCACCATTTTTTATTTTCTAACATGGGGCCGTGATTCAGGTTTTCCTGTACTTTAAAGGGTCAGTGAAACTTAGAGAAGTTAAATGGAATATGATATGAGCACTTTGAAGAAAAAAAAATATAATTAAATAAAAGTAGCCAGAATATAAGGGGATCGTCCCCCAAACATGACATTGGTCAAACTTTTTTAAAAATCCGGAATGAGCACTAAAACTTAGTAAATAAATAAAAATAATTATTATAATAAGGAATAAAAAAAGAATAATGAAGGTAAAAGGGAAGGGCCGGCTCATGGTTGGAAAGTTGATCACTCTCAGCCAATTAGGTTAACCCTGCACCCTCTGTTTAGCTCAGACTGAGAGCTCCTGGCGCTCCAGTAGCTTTACTGGAGATGGGGATCGGCACCCAGCAGACCCCAGGTAAGAAGTCAAACCATCATAAAATGGTTTAGCTTCTTTCAATGGTGGAATCCAGGGCACTGTAGTGGTTATGGTGCTTGAAGTGATCCTTTAGCATGGCAATGACAAGTTCATAAGGCCACCCTTACCATCTGGGGGACTGTTAACATGCCTACATAGACACATACTGACATAATAACAGACACATTCACATGCAGATACACACAAAGCCATAAACATGCATTGATAAACACATTGACAAGCACATGGAAACCCACACTGATGCTCCTTTAAAGACACATGCTGACAGTTACACAGACAGACAGCCTCACACGAACACTCATACAGAGACTCAAATTAACACTCATCCATAGATTATTCTAGCACACTTCCACTCTAACACCCGTGCAGTAATACACAATTAGTTTCCATATCCCTTCCTCTCATTCTGCTTACCTGTACCTTGAAGAACGAGGGGATGGAGTGGTATGTCTCTCTGGCTTCTCTCCTTGGAGTCTAACATTGAAAGAGCAGGAGAGTTCCTCATTCTAAGGCATGCTGCTCAGCCACACTGGGGCTGTGTGGTTGCCACACAATTGCATTATCCACACCACTGGGGTCCCAGAGCCCTGCTCACTCCACCAAAGAACATACCTGCACATTTACTTTAAGGATGATGGAAGCCTACCTGCAGGTATTTATAAACTGTCTGTTTTAACTAGTACATTCTGCTCCTAAATGGATGAAGCAAGCAGCGCTATTCTCTAGAAAGTAAATTTTTGGGGGATTTAAAGAGAATTTTAAATTTTCAACCAGAATAGCTGTGGAAAATTTCTCTAAGCAGGCTGTCTTTAACGTTTGGCTATATTGCCTTAAAATGTTCAGATTGATTTCTCAACAATGCATAAGTTATTGAATATTAATGAAGGGTAATCTTTATTTACACTAGAATCTCCATCATCTGAATTTATAGTAGAATGGGGCGGGCTTTTCTAAGGGGAGCATGAAGAAAATAGAGATAATATTTCGAAAAACAAAGTGGAGTGTACGTAAAACTTCCAAATCAAAACCTAGTCAGAAGCAACTGCTGCAAATGATCCTAGACAAATACTGCATTGACCATTTATAAAATGTATGTGTAGTTTGATTTATGAATATTTTTACTTTCCACTGTCAACAAATGCCTAAAAGCATTTGATGAAGCACACCCAGTTGACAGCATAAATTTTGTAAAATGTGTCATTCTGTAAATAAAACAGCCTCTGCACTGTGCCATATCGTTCTCTCAGCAGAATGTGCTTTGCGCAACTTTTGTTTTCAGATTAACATTAATAAATCTTACTGTGAATAGAACATTAATGTTACAGTATGTCATTAGTGCTGTGGATAGTATTGAGGCTGTGAATATCAAGGGGTCTGGCCAGTTTAATATTTGTGTTGTGTCCTGGCGCCCATTATACGACAGGAGACATAGGCTAGTGGAAACTGGGTGAAGAAGGGGAATTCAACGATGGATTAAGGGTGACTTATGATTCTGTCCTTTTATATCCTCCAGACAGATTTTTATAAAAATAAATAAATAAAAAAAATAATCAGGTAACTGGTGACTGTACACACAAAGTCCCAAAGATACATTGTTTCACAGCACCAGCTTGGCCTGTCCCATTTCGATAATAACTCATGATCCGCAAGCCTCATAGTGACAGCTAGGTATTTAATGCTCGATTAGTGTAATATATTATCCAATGTATGAGTATAACAGACCCTCTGAAAATAACCCCCATCACGTACTCTTGCTCTTGTTTCTCAACTTTGCATTCTCTGTTCACTGATCATGATATTAATCACTAAAAAAAAACAAGCAGTCAATCAAGATGCAGCCATGATTTCAGATTCAATTTTTTTTTGTTTGTTTCTGCCGCACTGCAGCTCACTGGCTGTTTTTTTCTAGAAAGCCGGCATTTATTATTCCTTTGGTGCGAAAGGCTATGCAAATATAACAAAACTATGACTGATGTAGCTCGTCAACTGTCATGAAGAGGTTAAAAGCCATGACGTGAATAACATATTTAAATTTCTCTTTTTGTTCTGAATTATATAGAATCATTGCATTAAAGGAACACTCCAGACAAGAATTACTATTAATGCACTAAATAGAAAATACATTCTCACGTTCTTGTGTTTCCAGCAAATCCCCAATACTTTCAGCTTCCTACAGTAAGCTTTTTCCAATGTTATTAAGAGTCTGCAGGTTCTCAGCCAGTCATACCCCTTCCGAACTTAGCTAAGGAGGATTGAGCATTTAAGCTTGCCACAAAACGTCATTTGATTTCAGGCCCATGGCCTGCCATATGTGGTCAGTACGCTATTGTTCTGCATATGGGGGCACTAGAGACAAGTCCCCTAAAGTATGCAGTGAGAGCACATCATTAACACTTGCACTAAGCTAACTTACGAGAGTATTCGCTAAACAACAGATTTTGTCAGGATGGATAAAATCTGGTGAAAATTACCTGCATTGGCATTTCTCGTATTTACTAAAGTCAAATATGCGGTTATCCCGAGCGAATCTGCAGCAAGATACCGGATGCATTTGGTGTCCTGATTTAAAATTGGTGCTTTCACATCTAAATCCTATAAAAAGTAGAGGATTTAAAAGATTCACCAAGCACCTGTCCACCAGCAACTCTATGTGTTTGGGCAGTCTTGGTGGGATGGCAGGACCCCCATGTACCAGACTGATATGTTCTTATTTAGGTAATGTGCATTAACTGTGATGAAATTTGTATCATTGACCCCCCCCCCCACACACACTCTGGTCCCGCACCCTTAAATACTGATAACAAACATCTTAGTGGAGCATAAGCCATACTTTAGGTGACCACCAAGGACCCAGGGGCTAGAAAGAAGCCCTGGAACCATGATTTTGCTTGACCATCACCATTCACCATCCCTACATGCAGAACAGGATGGTAACCTGCCTAGGGCCTAAAAAACAATATATTTACGCCCTAAATAAAGCAGAATAACAAAAAAGTGGTCTACAACCTTAAAGGAGTAGATCAGTTTGAGGAAAACCCTTGTTCTCTTTATTTATTGCAAGGACACAAAACATAAATATGTATATATAAAAAAAAAAAATAGTGCTTATGTGTAAATTCTGTACAGGTGGTCCTTACTTTACGACCTACCTGTTTTACGTCAGCTCACACTTACAACCAGCTCTCCAGAGTGGGCATTTGAGGGATTCCCCACATTAGACAGCTGGTCTATATTCTGGAAAATTTCCCCCAACATAGATTTCCGAGATTCCCTGCACTAGTGAGCTAATCTATGTTCGGGGAAGTTTCCCAAAACCTAGATTTGTGGGATTCCCTGCGATAGTGAACTGGTCATAAAGTTAGTACCCCAACATATTATACGTACTGCTTATTCTTCAATTCACAGGGTAATTCACTTAAGTGACTTAGATTATTTTGACCTTCATTTTGAAATTTACTGTGAATTCTCACGTTCGTCAATAACCCTGTAAATGTCTGGACAACTTAGAGGGACACTATATTCACCAGAACAACTACAGCTTAATGTATTTGTTCTGATGTGTATAGTCAGTCCCTTCAGGCTTTTTGCAGTAAACACTATCTGCTCAGATAAAATGCAGAGTTTACATTACAGCCTAGGGATGCCTCCACTGGCCACTCCTCAGATGGATGCTAGAGGTGCTTCTCGGGGCTGTGCTGCACAGTGTCACAACTGACTTTCAGTGTCTCCCCCCTCTGCATGGAGACAATGAACTCTCCTCATAAAGATGCCTTGATTCAATCCCCCTCTATGAGTAGATGCTGATTGGCCAGGGTTGTATTTAGTTTGTGTTGGCTCGGCCCCTGGTCTCCTTCCTTGACAATCTCAGCCAATCCAATGATTTTCTATGGGAAAGCATTGTGATTGGCTGAGATCATCACTTCTGATGATGTCAGCAAAAGAGGCAGATCAGGGGCAGAGCCAGCACCAGCAGACTGGAATAAAGGTGCGATTTTACTATATTTAAAGGGGCTAGATTATGTTTTTAAAACTAAAGGGTCAGGAATACATGTTTGTGTTTCTGACACTACAGTGTTCATGTAATTTACTCTGAATCTGAATCTAACCTTTAGGTAGTGGTTTCAAAGCCTTGTGTGTACAATATCACTCAATAAGGTGCACCTCCTTATTTTATCAATTACACTTTGCTTTAAGTTACATTCCCAATGGCATGGATGAACCAAAGAACTGGATTACCTAAAGGAAAGCATACGATTGCCTCCTCTACATTACCAAACCTAGGAGCAGAGACCCTATACAGAGCTATAGGGGCAATCACTAGCCACACAAATAGATAATACCTTGAGAAATGAGAGCAAACTCTTCACTTCTCTACATTATTGGAAAGTAGGAACCAAAAAAACACGTGAACAAGTTTTTCTGTTTTATAACATTTTCCTTAATGTGATCTACTCCTTTTGGGTTATAGTTCTGTTATTTTGTATGATATTGTGAGAGGGTTAGTTACCCTCTTGAGGAATCTGGATACCCCATGGGGAGTGTGGTACTCTTAGTTTCTTTCACCTTCTTATTTCCTCCTGTGGGATCTTGAACTTTGCCGGCATTGCATTGCTTGGCGGTATGGAATCCTGGGAGATATCTCCACTATGTCTTTCCTTTGTACATCATATCATCAGCTCCTCTTTGTCCTCTGGAGTAGTCACACTTTCGGCAAAAGTTTGAAGCAAGTACAGAGGAGAGCAGCTAAAAGAGACTCTGGCTTTGTGATTCTGCAGATTCTGCTCCTTTGTTTAATTTCCAAAATTGTATGTATTGCGACTGTGTCCACAAAGAGCTTTTTTATGGTGCTTCTCTTCCAGGGAGTATGTATTATCTATTTATTTACATATATTCAGATATAAAACATTTACTACACCATAAAATGTTCTTGTTCTTTTTCACTTTTTTCCTGGGTGAATATATTTGCACATAGTCCTGCTTTCTTTCAGGCATCCTCTAATACCTACTAGTTTTCCCCCCCTACTGACATTGATCATCAACTAGCCAAGTATGGTTTTCATTGTCGAAGTTAACTGCTGTCTGATTCAGTGATCACATTAAATCCCTTACCAGGTCGTACAGTCTTAAACCTCGCCTAATGCTATCCCCAGTAACTCCTGAAATATCAACTGTCTAACCAAAATATATTTTCTGTCTTCAGTTTTTACACTTAGCACTTCTTGTTCTTCACCCATTCCTTTCCATTTACTTTATTGGTCTATTTCTCTCAAGTTTTTTTTTTTTCGCATTGCATCCTGTTTTGTGCAATATGATTGCTCCATAAGATAATGATTAGATTCTCAATTCCCAATTGATCCACAAAACAATTCTTGGCTACAAAAAGAGTTTCATTGCAAACCAACACAGAACAGTGGTAGCATGTAAATGGGGCACTTTATGTCATAAAAACTGCTGTAACTTTGTATTCAGAGATTCAGAGATGCCTATGTTAAAACCACATTTAGAAGGTGTCTGTTTGATGATTTCTGGCCTATTTGCATCTATCCAATCTTAAACCCAGAGACTGTGTATTACTTAAAGTTAGAGCCAACTTATCTCAGAGAGGAACCAACAAACAAAGACAAAATCACCTTACTTATGTCTGCTTGCTTTGTATGTGGAATTTCTTCCACAATATCTTTTTGAATAGGTTTATATAATTCACAATTTATGTGTATGAGCTGTGTGTAATATAAACATGGACCTTGTGCTCGCTGTGCTCAGAAAAATAAGAGCCATATCTTTTTTTTTACATGTACAGTGGACCAAAAACATGTATAATGTCTGGTTAGAATCCCAATTCTAAATTATAGCATTGCATGTTCCTGTTCTTCGCTTTTTTTAGGGTTACATTCAGTTTCATATATTCATGGAAACCTGTCCTTATTTTGACACCGGTCAGTAGAAAAGTGTGGGTTGCTCCTAAATGGGCAAAGCATGTAACTTAATGTTGTACGTTTTTGTGTCCATGCATCTACATCCATACCCATACATTCATAATGCTAAATGTACTGCAGTCTTCATGGAAAACAGTGGCATATTCCTGCTGATTGAGCCATTTGGCACACTTTTACCTAGAATTCTTCTCATTACATATAAGTGTTCCAAGTCCATTGCAGTTTCTGAATGGAGGATCACAGGAGGGTAAATAGATCGACATTGCATGTGCTCTGCTCACATATGACCACTGTATGTTGATATGTTAGGAAATCTAATCTAATTTCTGAAACACAATGAACACTTACTAACTGAACTGGAGCGTCTCCGTTCTGACATTTCAGTAAATATAGTTACATCTGGACCTTACCACAGGTTTTCAGCTAGCCAGAATCTGCAAAGGATTTCATAGCATGAAATGTTTATTTTATGCATTGCCTGGTTTCACTGCTCTGTAACCCACAGCAATCACCACATAAGACTAATTTCTTGCAAAAAAAAAATAAAAAATGGTTTCTCTGTTGCCATATGGAATGAATAGAGACCAAATGTTCCTTTTGATCAAGGAGAGACAATGAAGAATGTTTGAAAAACACCCATTGCATGTTCTACTGCGTGAAGTTACTGAAACATTCCATTGCCAGTCTTTCACAAGTTGCTGAATTCTTTGGCTTGTTTAATATTTATTTTGTTGGTGGTGGTTGTTGTTATGCTTCAATTGTTTCATCAAAAAGTGTTTTAAAGGCTTTGTAAAACAGAAACGTAATTCACATTACTGTTAAAATATACAGATCTGTTCTGTATTTCATTTATATGGAGTAACTGCAATTAATGTATTGTAACTATGAAACACTGCAATTACTACTGGTCAGACATGGGCAGGATTTGTTAAATAAGTGCAATATTTGGTGCAGGATTTTTCTAATTAAACATCTGTTTATCCAATAAAAATCGTGGAAACTCAGCCTTTAGTCGGGTGTGATTGTGACCCATCACTGCCAAAATTTAGGACAGCCAGAGTGTGGTGATGGGGAGGTATGGTTGATTATTGCTCCAGTTCCCCGGGGGTTGAACCCTTGTCACCCTCAAGGAAAGCCTGGTTTAAAGGCTGAGAAAGCTCTTATTAAACATATGTTGATATAGTGGATGAAAGAATGAGAAGGGGGGTGTGTATATGTATATTTGGACACAACATAAATTATCCCAAAATAATCATGCAAGCTAAATAAGCACAGTATTGTAGACTTTTGGTGGAATTGAAAGGTGTTTGTTAGATGCTTGTTACCCAGTGGTCATATTCAGTAACACAAATTCATAAAACTTAGAACTCTTAAAAAAAAGAACAAGTCAAGGGGAATACTTTTCCCATACCATCTGCCTGCTGTGTAAAGTGATGCCTTGTTCTCTGGAATATTATTGTAGGAAATAACACATATTGGCATAAGTGGCGATGGTTACTAGAACGATTTATCTACTGGTAAGTTTGTCACACAATGTGTGGTTATTAATTACGGTCCCATATGGCTGTAGTCTTTCTCCTGTCCAACACAGCCTAACAACATCCTCATGTTCATTTTTGGATTCAGAGACTGCCAGGGTTTATTTATGCTAACCTTGAGTAGCACTATTTCCACACATTTGTTCTTACACCTTCTAGTGGAATCAGATTGATGCAAACTATTCACATTACAAATACCAGTGCCATTAGGGAAACACTGCCAAAACTTGTAGTGTTAGCAACCTTGTTAATTTGTTTCCTAGAGATTCTTTGTTGTTTCTTGGTATTGACCTGACTTGTCTCTTGATTATTTTATTTTCTGGAATCCTTATGCTGACTTGTCAAGATTACAAACTGTTGAAATTTAGCAGCGTTGAATTAGGACAACAGCAGCATGTAGACAGACGTCAAGGCAGGGCAAAAATATAAAGATCTAAAAGATAAAAATGCCTACATGGTAATAGAGAAAGAGGAAGTGAGGAACGACAAGAAGATGACGCCTTCAGCACCTCCATAGACCATAGAGGACAGACAATAAAATGTCACCAAAATTAGTGAGTCCTCCAACAATTTCAGACCAGGCACCAGCAGCGACTATTACTCTAAACCCCTTTTTGATGGTGCCTAGTTTTAACCTACTAGATTTATCTTCAAGCAATGTTTCTCAAAAATGTATCTTGGCAAGGGCTTTGTGAAAATGCCAGCTGTCATCTCTGCTGTTGGACATTACTATATATTAATAAATCCTTTCTGGTATAGGTAACTTATTGCAGGACATCTAATGGCTATATGCTCGGTGCATGCATATACTTTCTCTGTTTGCACTGTCTTTATGGAGTTCTTGTTGTCTTCCATCAATCAGAACGGCTTTGGCTCTGGCATTCCCAAGTCCTCTAAAAGTTGGTTAAGCCATTGTGCTTCCTTTCATGCTTCTGCTGTGGAGATATACGCTTTGTCTGTAGAAAAATGCATCTCTAATTCTTGCTTACAACTAATTCAACTTGTAGGACAATTCTCATCTAGGAACATATGACCACCTTCAGAATTACGATCTGATTTGTATCCAGCCCAATCTGCGTTTGTATATCGTTCTAGGCTGTGATCTCTGACAGAGGATAGTGGCAGGGTGATGATTAACTATGTGGTGGCTGGCCAGCACTTGCTAGCCAGCCACCACGTTAAACAGATAAATTAATAAATAAAAATCCTATGGGAGTCCATAAGATCCCTATATTACTATATTGAAGGTATTTTACCTCCATATAATACCTCCACCTGGCAGGTGAGGGCATGTGTACTAAATGTTAAAAAATAGCGCCTGGACAGATATTGGTACCCAGATACAAAGAGGGGGAGAGGCAATGCTCACTCAAATGGCAGCAGATTCTGTTAATTGCATGCCCTAACAATTCAAGGGAAAACAATAGGTAGAAAACGAGAAAAAATGGGTTGTGCCAAGTATAAATTTAAACAAGTATGGATATATATATATAAAAACATACAGTAAAACCAAATAGTGATAGAATCACAACATCTACCTCTACTCATATATAGTGGGAATTATACCACTCAGAGCCTTATCTAAGAGCTGATTGGAGGCTCTATCCTTGAGTCTCTCTAGGGACCATAACAACATCCACCTCCACTCATATATTTCCTCGGTGGGATCATTCCACCCAAGCTGATATCATTGAGCATAGGTGCTCTTGAAATTGTGAGTAATTGACATACTTTTCCACACCCTTTTATTGGTTTAAAACAGTGAGCACAATATCCTGTTTTTATTCTTTCATATGCCGCTGCCACTGTGAACACTCAAAGAGAAAAGTTCCAGTTTCACCCCTGAGTGGGTGATTGGAGCCTGTGTGTCTATTCTTTTTCTTCACATAATTGAGACATACTGGGTTGCAATATTGGTCTTTCTTTTCTGCTTATATTTTACATGAGATGTCAATAACAGAACTACCTCAATAAAAACCTAATTTATTTGAACGCCAAGGAGGAACTTGGACTGATCTACACTAAAGCATCTCCTCCTCAAAGGCTTATAGAAAAAAGACACCTTTTCTTATTCCTCTGGGACTTTTTAAGTATATCGAAGTTATTGCTATCACTATTTGGGTTCAATAAATATATATAAGTGGTTCACTGGTTTTGCATATTTTCCCTTTATTGTGTTTCAAACTGTTGTATACAGCAAACACAGATTAAAAGGAATCCAAGTTTAAAATGGAATGAGGCAAAAATGTGATTCTTTGTTAAACTAATTTGCATATCCTCTGAATCCTCTGAATCCTCTGCGGTTGTAACATCGCTGCAGTTTTGGGATTTCTGTGGGAAAAGCAAGTCTTATTGCTTGACTGGTGTGCAGATTTTTGTTTAACGTTGTATTAACTATCCACAGACCTCAGGTGGAAGGGGTTTTCAATCACAATTTTTCCCCACCATAACCTAGTTGGATATATATATATATATATATATATATATATATATATATATATATATATATATATACAAAATCTGGCACTCTACCTTTAAAATCAGCTTCTGTAATGACATCGGTGCTGCACAGCGTAAGTATATATGAAAAATTATGAAGAGAGCACTCCAGAGGATATTTTCAATCAAACTTTATGTGTGATATAGAAGATCAACGTTTCGACCCAAGAGGTTGACAAAGACCTCTTGGGTCGAAACGTTGATTTTCTATATCACACATAAAGTTTGATTGAAAATATTCCCTGGAGTGCTCTCTTCATCATTTTTCATATATATATATATATATATATATATATATATATATATACACACACACACACATCCATACTCATTTCAGTTTATAGTTGGCGCAAACCCGTTTTTTCTTGTTTTCTACCTATTGGTACCCGGATGCTAGAAAACGCTGCATTCTATGTGAAAGGGGCCTGTGAAATAATGGGGGAACATATTCCCCCCTGTGCCCCCAACTGTGGGTATCAGGTGGGGGTTACTTTAAATATTTCAAAGGGTGTACCTAGTGTGCCCTCCATTGACGATTGGTGGAGACCCTAAAGTCAGAGTACCTAGCCCCCCCCCCCCTTATGTACAGGTGGTGGAGGTTCTAATAATAATAAATGGAGGTGCTATTGTCATCTCCTCTAGCCCCAACCCATGGGTGATTAGTGGGGGTCCTGATATATATATATATATATATATATTTTAATTATTTATTTTTCCGTGCTCAGTTGTACGTGAAAGTTACATTCAGCATTTCATGAGATTGCTAGTTTGCGAGCATATAGCGGTAACAAGTATTCCCATAGCATTTGTGGTTAGTTTCAGGATTTACAGCGTTTGGCAAGCACATTTTTATTGTGACCATGTTTGGGGACAAGCCCAGGGCTAGCTAGATTTCCGCAGGCTAGTGATTGGTGTGTCTTGCGCTCCCGGGATACTACAGGCGTGATGTGTGTAGTATGCTCCTTTGTGTTGCAAGAGGCTGCAGTGCTGCATAGGAGCCTACGCATGTGTGGTCTCAGGTTGGTATCTGTGTGCGTAAGTAGTGCCAGGGTGTGTGTACCTTCTGGGTACTGTGTGCGGTGCGATGGCCATGTTTGTGTAGATGTTGGTCCGTTCGGTGTCCTAGTGGTAGTCTGGCACGCTTAGTGTTACCCCTGACCTAGGTGGGTGGCGGGGGGGGGGGGTATTTAAGACGCCTCTTGTCGCCAGATTGCCTGGGGATTAAAGGACAGTTGCTTGCTGAGCAAGAGGGATGTGTAGACCCCATTATGTTTGGGGGTTTTGGTACTTTTCCTGGAGTTTGGTGTGTTGTCTGTGTGAGCGTACAATAAAAAAAATATATATATATTAAAAATATATATATAAAACAAATAAAAAAAAAATAGGCAAGGTAACATAAGATTATAGACTCCTAATTGGTTTGGATAAAGGTCCAAGCAAGTAGTTGGTCATTTTGGTTTAGATAGCCAGATGGCTGCTCAGAGGCAAGGCTGGCTCAGTCCCAGATTAGGTTCAGGTATGCAGGTGCTGTGGGCTCTTTGCCGTTTGTCCGGGTGAGGTGCTGGCTGCTGGGTCCCAGGTTATGTTTTGGTTACCATCTGTAGTGGGAGGTTGATCTGGTTGAAGTCCCAATGCAGTCAGGAAGGCTGGGGCTCCCATCGGGGAGGTAAGGTTGTGAGTGGTCCCAGCGTGATGGACGTGTAAGGAGCCAGTGTTACCCCATCTGTATGGTATGTTTGCTTTGCGTAGGGTAGTCGTCACAGGGCTAAAGGATTTACGTCTAATTAATGTGGCTCTAGTGAGATCTTGGAAAAATAATAACTTTGCGTCCTCAAATTCTAGTGGCGTTTTGCCTTTCAGGGCATTCATTATTTGAATTTTGTCATGTATGGTGACACATCGTAGGATGACATCTCTGGAGGTGTCGGGTGCGATGCGGACTGAGCTTGTTACACGGTATATACCGTCTAGTGTGATTTTCTTAGCTACTGGTTGTTGCAGGTTTGTTGTCAAAAATGGTCGCGTGTAGTGCGGCAGTTCTTAAGTAGTGATGGTGTTAGGTATGCCGCGGATCTTTACGTGTGTTCGGCGTTGTTTGTTTTCAAGGGACATTATTTGGGCTGCTTGGACATGTTCCGTGTGCAGCTATTGGACTGAGTCTTTCAGAGTGGTCATAGTGTTGTGGACTCCTGCTATGTCCCTTTCTGCGTTTGTGACTCGGTCTGTGACCTGTTGCATGTCCCTTTTAATCAGGGCTACATCTGCAGCCAGTAGCTTCTGGATGTCCGCCAGGAGTGCTTTCAGGTCCCCTTTGGTAGTGGGGGCTGAGTCCTCTGGTGAGGCCGGGGGCTTTGCGCGTCCCAAATAGGCGTTCTGTGTGTTTGGGGTCTCCCCTCCCTCTGCCTATGGGACGGGGGCCATGTTTGGCGGGGGATCCGCGTGTGCTGGCACGGCCTGCGCTGGTAAGAGCAGCATTTCCCCAATGTCCCTACCTTGGATTCTAACACCAGCCAGAGTATACCGGGTAGTCGCGACCCGCTCCCTGTCCGCCGAGGAGTGTCTCGAGGTTGAGGATTGGTGTAGTGCGGTAGGCCGTGGGTTTGCGCCGCTGCCTGGGTTGCTTGATGACTTGAAAAAAGGACATCAAACTGTTCACCCCGTCGCCGTGGCACTGGGTATGCACTTTGTTTGGACGGATGGCCCCTGTTTAGGGTGATTTTTTTCGGAATTACGATCGGCAATCTGGGAGCTGAGTAAAATGGTGTCTATTCAGGCTGGTCGTCAGGCTCCGCCACCCCGGGGGTCCTGATATTAATCCTAAAGGGGTTCCTACTTTCCCTCCCCCCCCCCGGTGCCCGCACATCGGTGGCAGGTGGGAGCCATAGTTAATTATGTATTATACTTTACAACCTCCATTATAGCAATATTGAGGGTTTTATCTTCTTATGGGAAACCATTGCATTGGCTAAAATAATGCAGACTGATGATCTCAGCCATGGAGGTGAGACAAGATGAGGCAAGACTGGCGCGGTGTGGGAAAAAAGTTACGTAAATGTACCTTTTAAGGGGCGATCAGAGTTGGTCTGGCCACCTAACCAGCCACACCAGCCCACACCACACCAGGAATACATGTTTGTATTCCTGACACTACAGCGTTCCTTTAAAACATAATGATAGTTATTACATCCAGATTTACATTAATGCCAACTATCCTAGTCCTTCAGCCATCAACATAAGCAGAAGCATCCAAAAGGTTAAAAATGGTAAGCCCTAGGAGATAAAATATGGTGCTTCTGTGCAATAACCACCACTGTAATAGGTTCCCTGATGTTGCTTATTTAAGAGGGATAAACATGATTAAATGGTGGGATACTTCAGAGACCTCATGGTAATTAGTATGGTCTTGTGTCTGTTTTAGTTAAGCGTGTTGATGTTGGAGAGGTCTAAATTTAAAATATTCCCCCGTCAAGCCAATTACACAAGCAACGCCGGGACCTTTCCTGGACCATTTTTAGCATGTGTAACCCATCACGCACTATTCAACACCACAGGATTAAAACCACAGAGAGAAGTTTTGGAAAAGGTTTGTTTCTGTGCAGCCAGACCACTGCTGGTGATAAATGGGGAGACTTCCAGTACTGTTTACCTAAATGAACATTATAGCAGCAAGTTTCGCTGAGCCGATGACAAAGGGAATATTTTTGTCCCGTTCAGTGCTCTCTCATCAAACCGTTTCCCGCATTTCTGTGTGGGTGATATAAATATTTATACCCATCCAAGGAAAATGTGAGATTTACTGGTCGTAACTAAAGTGTTTCTGAGAATTATTGCTAGAATTAAAGCAGTGATTTGTGCTAGTAATAAAAAAAAAAAAAAATTTAATCAGCAGAAAATTCTCAATACTTATTATACTGAAAAGAGAATGCAGGCCCCACAGCAGCAGTGACTATTTAAAAAGGGTTGAAAGGAAGGCGTGGACATTCTATAAAAATAATGCAGGCAATTGGCTATGTTAATGCGTTATTTTAGTTGAAAATTTTATATAGAAAAGACATATTTATTAAAGTTAAAATTTATTTTGGGGAAGTCTAAAAATCTTTCAAAATGCATTTATTCTCTGCGTTTATTTTCAGAGCTGCAGTTAAAAACAAGTCTTTGGTATGACTGGGCTTTAACCATTATTTAACAGGGAAGTTGCACTATTATGCTGCATGTAGCCTGGAGATTGAAAATAGAAGGAACTTAGACTTAGTCTGTTTTTAATTTTTTTAAATTATTTTAAACAATATATTTGTCAAACAAGTTAAAAATACAGACTACTCACCAGTACGAGAGGTCGGTCTGGGAGAATAAAAGATAATCACCAGGTTTGAGAGCGATGTTTAGGTGATAATCGGGTTAGTTTGAATATTATAGGGAAAATCCAGAAGGTTTGTTAAAGTCCAATCCGGTTTGGCAGCAGTAAATCAGTCTATAGGAATATCCAGGAGAAGAGTCAAATCCAGTCCGGTTCGGCAACAGTAAATCAGTCCATAGGAATATCTAAGAAAAGGGTCAAATCCAATCCGGTTCGGCAATAATTAATAAGCGAAGTAAGGAGAGTCCGAGAGAAGTGTCAAAGCCCAATCCGGGTCGGTAATAAGCAATAATGCTATGTTATGCACTCAGACACACAAACAATATGAAGCTCCTAGAATAGAGGGACTGTAGGACAGAAAAATTTGGGTTCAAAATAGGGACTGTGCCTTCTAAATGGGGACACTTGGGATACATGCAATTGGTTTCCTCTTGGATAAGTAGGAGTCAAGAGGACCCCACTTTTTTAACCCTTTACCACCAGGTAATGGTACAGTAATTGAGAGCTGATTCCCATGTTTAATTTGGAGCACGTGGTAATTGTATTCCTTTAGAGTAGTATCTGAGCTTGCAAGGCCTCATCATGATGATGTGCTATTATGGATAGATTTGGACAGTCTCCAATATGGCCCTCACTTAGATCAGCTTAGAGGTAGGTTAAAGGGACACTATAGTCACCAAAACAACTTTAGCTTAATGAAGCAGTTTTGATGTATAGAACATGCCCCTGCCATTTAGGAGTTAAATCTCAATTCCCGGCCATTTAGGAGTTAATCACTTTGCTTATTAACCCTAGTCACACCTCCCTGCATGTGACTTGCACAGCCTTCCTAAACACTTCCTGTAAAGAGTCGTCTAATGTTTATCCTGTCTTTGCTGCAAGTTCTGTTTATTTAGATTTTCTTATCCCCTGCTATGTTGATAGCTTGCTAGACCCTGCAAGAGCCTCCTGTAAGGGCTGCATAAACAGAAACAAAGTGATATAACTCCTAAATGGCAGAGAATTGAGCAGTGAAACTTGAGAGGCATGATCTATACACTAAAACTGCTTCATTAAGCTAAAGTTGTTTAGGTGACTACAGTGTTTATTTAACAGATTTAGGAGGATCAGGGCCGGCCTTAGGGGTGTGCGAGCTGTGCGGCCGCACAGGGCGCCATGTAGCAGGGGGCGCCGTGCGGCCGCACAGGGATTTAAAAAAAAAAAAAAATTGTTTTTTTTTTTTTTTTTTTTAAATTTGCAGCGGGGGCGGAGCTTACTGTGCGGTGGGGGCGGAGCTAAAAGCGGCGGAAAACTGCTGCAGGGGAAGCAGGAAGGAGTCCCTGCTTCCCCACCAAACAGTCACCAGGAGCTGCACTGCCTCAACAATGAACTCCAGAGGTAACTGTGTGATTGTCAGGTGAGTGTGACTCTCTGCCTGTGTGTATTATTGTCTGTGTGTGTGTGTATTACTGTCTGTGTCTGTGTGTGTGTGTGACTCTCTGCCTGTGTGTATTACTGTCTGTGTGTATGACTGTCTGCCTCTGTGTGTCTGTGTGTCTGACTGTCTGCCTGTGTGTGTGTATTACTGTCTGTGTGTGTGTGTGTGTGTGTGTATTACTGTCTGTGTGTATGACTGTCTGCCTCTGTGTGTCTGTGTGTATGACTGTCTGCCTGTGTGTGTGTATTACTGTCTGTGTGTGTGTATGACTATCTGCCTCTGTGTGTCTGTGTGTATGACTGTCTGCCTCTGTGTGTCTGTGTGTATGACTGTCTGCCTGTGTGTGTGTATTACTGTCTGTGTGTGTGTGTATGACTATCTGCCTCTGTGTGTCTGTGTGTATGACTGTCTGCCTCTGTGTGTCTGTGTGTATGACTGTCTGCCTGTGTGTGTGTATTACTGTCTGTGTGTGTGTGTATTACTGTCTGTGTGTATGACTGTCTGCCTGTGTGTATGTATTACTGTCTGCGTGTGTGTGTATGACTGTCTGCCTCTGTGTGTCTGTGTGTATGACTGTCTGCCTGTGTGTGTGTATTACTATCTGTGTGTGTGTGTATTACTGTCTGTGTGTATGACTGTCTGCCTCTGTGTGTCTGTGTGTATGACTGTCTGCCTGTGTGTGTGTATTACTGTCTGTGTGTGTGTGTGTATTACTGTCTGTGTGTATGACTGTCTGCCTGTGTGTATGTATTACTGTCTGCGTGTGTGTGTGTATGACTGTGTGTCTGTGTGTATGACTGTCTGCCTGTGTGTGTGTATTACTGTCTGTGTGTGTGTGTATTACTGTCTGTGTGTATGACTGTCTGCCTCTGTGTGTCTGTGTGTATGACTGTCTGCCTGTGTGTGTGTATTACTGTCTGTGTGTGTGTGTGTGTGTGACTGTCTACCTCTGTGTGTCTGTGTGTATGACTGTCTGCCTCTGTGTGTATGACTGTCTGCCTCTGTGTGTCTGTGTGTATGACTGTCTGCCTCTGTGTGTGTATTACTGTCTGTGTGTGTGTGTATGACTGTCTGCCTGTGTGTGTGTATTACTGTCTGTGTGTGTGTGTATGACTGTCTGCCTCTGTGTGTCTGTGTGTCTGACTGTCTGCCTGTGTGTGTGTATTACTGTCTGTGTGTGTGTGTGTGTGTGTGTGTGTATTACTGTCTGTGTGTATGACTGTCTGCCTCTGTGTGTCTGTGTGTATGACTGCCTGTGTGTGTGTATTACTGTCTGTGTGTGTGTATGACTATCTGCCTCTGTGTGTCTGTGTGTATGACTGTCTGCCTCTGTGTGTCTGTGTGTATGACTGTCTGCCTCTGTGTGTCTGTGTGTATGACTGTCTGCCTGTGTGTGTGTATTACTGTCTGTGTGTGTGTGTATGACTATCTGCCTCTGTGTGTCTGTGTGTATGACTGTCTGCCTCTGTGTGTCTGTGTGTATGACTGTCTGCCTGTGTGTGTGTATTACTGTCTGTGTGTGTGTGTATTACTGTCTGTGTGTATGACTGTCTGCCTGTGTGTATGTATTACTGTCTGCGTGTGTGTGTATGACTGTCTGCCTCTGTGTGTCTGTGTGTATGACTGTCTGCCTGTGTGTGTGTATTACTGTCTGTGTGTGTGTGTATTACTGTCTGTGTGTATGACTGTCTGCCTCTGTGTGTCTGTGTGTATGACTGTCTGCCTGTGTGTGTGTATTACTGTCTGTGTGTGTGTGTGTGACTGTCTACCTCTGTGTGTCTGTGTGTATGACTGTCTGCCTCTGTGTGTCTGTGTGTATGACTGTCTGCCTCTGTGTGTGTATTACTGTCTGTGTGTGTGTGTATGACTGTCTGCCTGTGTGTGTGTATTACTGTCTGTGTGTGTGTGTATGACTGTCTGCCTCTGTGTGTCTGTGTGTATGACTGTCTGCCTGTGTGTATTACTGCCTCTGTGTGTCTGCGTGTATGACTGTCTGCCTCTGTGTGTGTATTACTGCCTCTGTGTGTGTGTGTGTGTATGTATGACTGTCTGCCTCTGTGTGTGTCTGTGTGTATTACTGTCTGCCTCTGTGTGTATTACTGTCTGTGTCTGTGTGTATGACTGACTGTCTGCCTGTGTGTGTGTGTATATGACTGTCTGCCACTGTGTGTATTACTGTCTGCCTCTGTGTGTGTGTCTGTGTGTATGACTGTCTGCCTCTGTGTGTATGACTATCTGCATGTGTGTGTCTGTGTGTGTATGACTGTCTGCCACTGTGTGTCTGTGTGTATTACTGTCTGCCTCTGTGTGTGTGTCTGTGTGTATTACTGTCTGCCTCTGTGTGTGATTGTGTGTATGACTGCTTCTGTGTGTATGACTGCTTCTGTGTGTATGGCTGTCTGCCTCTGTGTGTATGGCTGTCTGCCTCTGTGTGTCTGTGTGTATTACTGTCTGTGTCTGTGTGTATGACTGACTGTCTGCCTGTGTGTGTCTGTGTGTGTTTGTGAGACTGTCTGCCTTTGTGTGTCTGTGTGTGTGTGTGTGGATGTCTTCCTGTGTGTGTGTGTATGGCCGTCTGACTCTGTGTGTGTGTGTGTGTGTGCCACATACAATCAATACACGCATATCACACACTGTTAATACACCCATTACAAATATCACACATAGCATACATATCACACACAGTCATCACACCTACTATCACATACACAGACAACACAAACATTAGAGCATACATGGATGACGGGGGGGGGGGGGGGCGCTGTGAAGATTTTTCGCACAGGGCGTCTAAATGCCTAAGGCCGGCCCTGAGGAGGATATTACGTATAATGAATATCATCTGAAAACTTTTCCTCCAAACTGGTCCAAAAAGTGTTGCAGAAAACCCACCAACACAAAATACCCCCTATTTTATAATGTATTATACACATAATGCAATAAAAATAATGGGGAAATGGGGCGAGGGAAAAAAAATCAACAAAAAAATACTTTTAGATTTTCTAATGCTGCTGACCCTTGCACAGTGAGCATCAATAGCAGGCAGACACCCAATATTACCAGGAAAGGCTCACCAATCAGGTCTTCTCTTATCTAATGCTTTAATTATAATTCTCTGTCCAGCACACAATAAGAAGCTTATCCCTGACTCCCTGATGCAGTTCCAATCATCTCATAGCAAGTTTATAAATTCAAAGCAGCCATGGTAAACAGTGAACTGGGTTGTGTGCAGTAATATTGGGAGGGTGAGAACATTTGCATATTTGATTCTGGGAAGATATCATAGATCTGTGAATTTTCCAACAAGAAATTTAGTTCTAAGGCACGTTCACTTATGAGCATGGGTCCTGGGTACAATCATGCATGGTGCTTAGACTGACCCTATACTATTCCTCAGTGGCGGCTCTAGACTTTATGAGGCCTTAGGCGAAACTCAAACAAGAGGCCCCCACTAACATATCATAGTAAAAAACATATGGTGGTTGCATCGTGTGTATAATGAGATGTAGTTATATTGTATGACAGGCTTGCAGCGCTGGATACAGAGAGCTAGTCTCTGTATTCATTGTTGGGGTGAGTGTGGCACGGTTGAAGGAGAAAGTGTGACAGGGCGAGGGGAGGTGAGAGTGACAGGATGAGGGAGGATTTTGTGACAGGGTGAGTGTGGCATGTCTAGGCAGGATGAGTGACAGGATAGGAGAAGTTAATGTGATAGGGTGAAGGGGGATGAGTTTGACAGGGTTATGGGTTATGTGTTGCATGGCTGGAGGAGGGAGTGTGACAAGGCAAAGGGAAAGTGAGTCAGACAGGATTATGTGACAGGGTGAGTGTGGCATGGTTGGGCATGAGTAAAAGGGATAATGTGAAAAATGATGAGTGTGACAGGGTTTGGGGTGAGTGTGACAGTATGAGAGAAGATGAGTGTGATAGGATTAGGGGGACTAATGTGATAGGGTGAGTGTGAAAGAGCGAGGGCTGGTAATTGTGGTATGGATGGAGGGGGTGAGAGCGACAAGATTAGGAGAGGTTAATGTGAGCGAGGCTGGGTGAAGGGGGCATGACAGCATGTGGGGGGTTGGCTGTATGTGTGTGGAATTCTGATGGCGGGTAGGTGAGAGTGTGGGAGGCAGTACTGGAAAGGTTGACAGTGTGTGCAGTAGCAGTGTGTGGGAGGAGTGACTGTATGTATTGGTGACAGTGTTGGGGGTTGACAATATGGGGTGCAAGTGCGTGAAAGGGTAACAGGATGAGGGAGAAGTGTGGAGGAATGTGACAGTTTAGGGGGCAGGGTGTGAGTGGGTGACAGTGAGGAGGAAGATGACAGTGTGGGGTGGCAGTGTGGAGGATGGTGACATTGTGGGGGGCAGTGTGTGACAGTGTGGGGGGGACAGGGTGTGTTACAGTGTGGGAGGGCAAGGTGTATGGGACACAGTGTAGACAGGGCAGGGTGTGCATGACAGTGTAGGGGGGCAGGGTGTGTGACAGTGTTGGGGGGCAGTGTGTGGGAGAGAAGGGTTGGACACAGTGTGGGGGCAGTGTGTGTGAGAAACTGTGGGGGCAGAGTGTGTGCGAGACAGTGTAGGGGGGCAGAGTTTGTGGTGGTCATTGCGGGTGGCAGGGTATGTGGGAGGTAGGTTATGTGCTGGTCAGTGTGGAGGGCAGGTTATGTGGGGGTCATTGTGGGGGTCAGGGTATGTGGTGGTCAATATGGGGGACAGTGTCTGTGGTGGTCAGTGTGATAGTGTGGGGGCAGTGTATGTGGTGGTCAGTGTGGGGGTCAGGGTATGTGGGGTACAATGTATGTGGCGGTTAGTGTGGGGGGCAGTGAGGGGGTCAGGGTATGTGGCTGGCAGGGCAACGTGGGTGCAGTGTATGTGGGTGGCAGGGCAACGTGGGTGCAGTGTATGTGGTGGGCAGGACAGTGTGGGGGGCATGGTATGGGACTCACAGGGCAGTGTGGGGGGCAGGGTTTGTGGGTGTCAGGGCAGTGTATGTTGGGGCAGGGCATGTGGGTGGCAGGGTATATGTGGGGCAGGGTATATGTGAGGCAGGGTATGTGGGGGGAAGGGCAGTGTGGGTGGGAGGGTATATGGGAGGCAGGTCAGTGTGGGTGGTAGGTCAGTTTAGGTGGCAGGCAGTGTTGGGGTAGGGTAGTGTGGGTGTGAGGGCAGTTCTGGGGCAGTGTGGGGGGGGCAGGGCAGTGTGTGGGGGCAGGGCAGTGTGGATGGCAGGGTAGTGTTGGGGGCGGTGTGTAGGGTACAGGGCAGTGTTGGGGAAGAGGATGTGGGGGCAAGACAGTGTGGGGGACAGGGTAGTGTGGGGGACAGGGTAGTGTGGAGGGGCATGGCGGTGTGGGGGGCATGGCAGTGTGGGTGACAGGATAGTGTGGGGTGGACATGGCAGTGTGGGTGACAGGGTAGTGTGGGGGGCATGGCAGTGTGGGTGACAGGGTAGTGTGGGGGGCATGGCAGTGTGGGTGACAGGGCTGTGTGGGGGGGCATGGCAGTGTGGGTGACAGGATAGTGTGGGGGGGACATGGCAGTGTGGGTGACAGGGTAGTGTGGGGGGCATGGCAGTGTGGGTGACAGGGTAGTGTGGGGGCATGGCAGTGAGGGTGACAGGGTAGTGTGGGGGGCATGGCAGTGTGGGGGACAGGGTAGTGTGGGGGGCATGGCACTGTGGGTGACAGGGTAGTGTGGGGGGCATGGCAGTGTGGGTGACAGGGTAGTGTGGGGGGAAATGGCAGTGTGGGTGACAGGGTAGTGTGGGGGGCATAGCAGTGTGGGTGAAGGGGTAGTGTGGGGGGGAATGGCAGTGTGGGGGACAGGGCTTTGTGGGGGGGGCATGGCAGTGTGGGGGACAGTGTGTGTGGAGGCTGTGACAAGCCTCCACACACTGAAATACCTTTGTGTTGAAATTCCCTGGTGGTCCAGTGGCAGCAGTCCCTGGTGGTCCGGTGGGATGACTATTCTGTCTGCAGCTCCGCGAGAGCTGCAGACCTCGTTCTCGCAAGCGTCTGTCAGAGCGTTGCCGCGGCAACGCTCTGTAAGCCCGCGAGAACCACATTATGTGATCTGCAGCTCTGCACTCGGCGGAGCTGCAGATCAGAGGCTGGCTCTCCCTGTGGGCAAGCCGCCGGGCCCCCTCTCACTGTCGGGTCCTCGGTCATAGACCGAGGACCCGACATTTCAGTCTGCCCTAAGGCGATTTAGGCGTCCGCGAGGCCCCAGCAAGCGCGAGGCCTTAGGCGGCCGCCTAAATCGCCTAATTAGAGAGCCGCCTTTTCTTGTCCAAACTTGCTATTCCTTGTCCAAACACCATGTGTCACTGATGAGTAGTTTTGACAATATAAAATAAACTGTATTCATATGAAAGTTAAAGTCGATGAGAATAATAGTAAATGTTCCGGAAACATTGCTGCTACATGACTCAATACATAATCCCGCCATGCTCTTGACTATGTAACGTTGACTTATCTGCTCTTTCTGAATCCTTTTTGTTTATCCTCAATGAATTTCAACATTCTGTGCATTCCATCTACCAGAGACAATCCCTAACACTTCCAGGCAAGGCAGGGCATTTCATAACCTGGCTGGATGAAGCATGGGTCAAGTCCGTTATATACAACATTTCAAGCTGGGAGTTTACTTAATTAAAGGGACTGAATAAATCCTACATGGTTTGTAATTTCTCATGTCATAATCTGCTTTCAACATTTACGTTACAACCCCCCCTCTCCCCCTTAAAACAGAACAAAAGCAAAAGACACGGGGCGGGGAGGGGCTGTGGTTTCCTTAATTTCCTGAAGGAATGCATGATTGATCTCCTCTTGAAGGAAGACTTGAAGCCAATTAATTATTCTAAAGTTGGATGAACATGATAATGATAAATCAGAATACGACCTTTCCCTTCCATAAAAATCAGAAGGACCACAAGCACCTTATGACCCAAGTGTCAAGTCATTCCAAAAAGGTTTGACTCCTCACCATAGAATGATGTCAGGGGTTCCTGGCACCATAACCACTGCAGCATGCTGTTTCTTTAAAAATGTGCATCCAATACATTTTTGGACTGGTGCACTGGGATAACGGGCAATTTCCTGGTGGGCTGAGGGATCGGGGACTGACAGTGCAGCACATCACATGTAACCATAACTATCAATTCATTTTGTTCACTCTTCAGACTGTGTGTTCTGATGGCGGGTGCAGTGCAGCCAGTTAACTAGGCTGCCACCAGGGCCGGTGCAAGGATTTTTGCCGCCCTAGGCAAAAGAAAGATTTGGTGCCCCCCCTCTCCCACACACCCCCCATGACATCGCAATGCCCCATCCATATGATCTGCCATATGAACTAACACCAGTGCTGCACACAGTGTGTTTTTACATTAAAAAGCCTGCAGGGACAAACTATAGACACCAGAACCACTTTATTAAGTTGCAGTGGTTCTGGGGACTATAGTGTCCCTTTAATGTTAGGTAAATTAGTGATTAGTGTCACTAATAATATACTAGATTGCCTACTTACAATCAGATGAGGATGGTGATTGGCTCTGGCTGCAGTTTGGCTCCACTGGTCTGGTGTAGAACAGGATCTCTGGAGGCTGTTTGTAACTGTGGTCACAAAATTCAATGTTCTGGGAGAACGGCAAGCAGCTCCATTTTTTGGGCCCTTACACAGCTCAAGGTCTGGGCCCCAGGGCCTGACGGTGAGTATGCCCATAAGGCCCACCCATAAGTCCACCTACATGTTCCACGCATGAGTTCGCTCACAGGGAGTGGAGTGTGTAGGGGATGTTATGTGTTACTGTAGAGGATCTAATGTGTGTGCTTATGGAATGTAGTGTATAGGGATACCAGTTTGTGTAGGTGATGCAGTGTGTTTGTGTGTAGTGGAAGCAGTGTGTTTTTGTGTAAGGGATAGAAAGCAGTGTGTGTTTGTGTATAAGGGATGTATTTTGTGTTTCTTGTTGTGTGTAAGGGATGCATTGTGTGAATCTGTGTTTGTATGCATAAGGGATGCAAAGTGTGTTTCTGTGTATGTAAGGGATGCAGTGTGTGTGTCTGTAAGGGGTTTGTTGAGTGTGTGTAAGAGATGCATTGTGTTTCTGTGTGTGTGTGTAAGAGAAGCAGTGTGTGTTTGCATGTGTGTGCAAGGGATGCATTGTGTGTTTCTGTGTAGATGTGCAAAGGATGCATTGTCTTTATGAGTGAGGGTTGCATTGTGTGTGTGTGTGTGTGTAATGGATGCATTGTGTGTTTCTCTGTGTGTAAGGGAAGCATGTTGTGTTTCTGTGTGTATAGGGATGCATTGTGTGCGCGCGCGCGTAGTGTGAAAGAGCTCCCTGTCCTGCCCCCTGTCCTATAAAGATCTCCCCCGCCCCTTAGTGGCCTCTCCTCTCCCCCCCACCTCCCTTAGTGGTCTCCTTTTCTCCCCGACTTTCCATTAGTGGTCTCTGCTCTCCTCTTCCCCCCCTTCCATTAGTGGTCTCTCCTCTCCCCCCACCCTCCCCTAGTGGTCTATCCTCCACCCCCCCTCCCTTAGCGGTCTCTCCTCACCCCCCTCCCCTAGTGGTCTCTCCACCACCCCCTCCCTCCTTTAGTGGCCTCTCCCTCCCCCACGTTCTCCTCAACCCCCCTCCCTGTGTTCTCATCTCCCCCATGTTCTCTTCTTCTTCTCCCCCGTGTTCTCCTCTTATTCCCCCCTCCCTGTGTTCTCCACTTCTCCCCCCGTCCCTGTAATCTCTTCTTCTCCCCCCTGTAATCTTCTCTTCTTCTCCCCCCTCCCTGTAATCTTCTCTTCTTCTCCCCCCTCCCTGTAATCTTCTTCTTCCCCCCCCCCCGGTAATCTTCTCTTCTTCTCCCCCCCTGTAATCTTCTCTTCTTCTCTCCCCCTCCCTCCCTGTAATTTTATCCACTCCCCCTCCCTGTAATCTTCTCTTCTTCTCCCCCCTCCCTCCAATCTTCTCCACCCCCTCTCTCCCTGTAATCTCCCCCCTCCCTCCCCATAATCTTCTCCACTCTCCCCCTCCCTGTAATCTTCTCCACTCCCCCCTCCCTCCCTGTAATCTTCTCTTCTTCTCCCCCCTCCCTCCAATCTGATCCACTCCCCCCTCCCTCCCTGTAAACTAGGCTGCCTAGTTTGCCTTATAGGAAGCGCCGGCCCTGGCTGCCACATTGACACTGCCAGTGGCATTTTCATCAACAAAGTAGGCAGACAGCCAGCAGCAGGGAGGAGTGAGCACCCGAAATTAGAAATGCTCCTTTACCTTTCCCAGCATTGCATGACCTCATGGCTGGCTCTGGCAGGTGGTAGGTGAGATTCAATACAAATAAATGCAAAGTCATTCATTTTGTAATAAGGAACTTACACGCCACTTACACATTGTATGGGGTAGAGTTAGAGATAACTGGAAGAAACGCATTTTCGCTTACAGCAGACAAAGGGCTTCTTTACACTAAGAAAAATAAAGATGTGGAATTCTCTGCCTAAAGAGGTTGTGTTATCAGAGTCTACAGATTAATAAAAAAAAAAAAAAAAAAAAGGCTTGGATGCTTTTTTGCAAAAACAGAATATTCGAGGATATAATTGATATGTATGTAAACATTGACATGTATGATCCAAGGAGAAATATGATTGCCTTTCTGGAGTCAAGAAGGATTATTTTTTCCCTTTTTGTGGCATAATTGGAAATTATTACAATTATGCTTTTTTGTCTTCTTTTGGATCAACAGCATAAAATAATGATTCATAGTTGAAATTTTAAAGAACACTATAGAATCAGGAACACAAACATGTATTTAACTTGTATTTAAGTCTGTAGCTGCTGGCTCTGCCCCTGTCTGCCTCTGACCTGCCTGCTATCTGATGACATCATTAGAAGTGGTAGACTGGGCCAATTACAATGTTTCCCCATAGGATTGGCTGAGACTGTCAAGGAGGAAGATCAGGGGCAGAGCCAGCATCATTCAAACTCAGCCCTTGCCAATCAGCATCTCCTCATATAGATGAATTGCATCAATGTATTTCTATGAGGAAAGTTCAGTGTCTGCATGCAGAGGGTGAAGACACTGAATGGCAGTGCTGCTCACTGTGCAGCACTGCCCCAGGAAACACCTCCAGCAGCCATCTGAGGAGTTGCCAGTGAAGTTATCACTAGGCTGTAATGTAAACACTGCATTTTCTCTGAAAAGATAGTGTTTACAGCAAAAAGCTTGACGTGAATGGTTATACTGAACAGAACAAATGCAATAAGCTGTAGTTGTTCTGGTGACTATACTGTTCCTTTAATGGACTTTAGTCTTTTTTTCTAAACCTAAACAACTATGTAACTGTGCTCGGGCAGCACAGTGTGAACACATCATTAAGGACCATGTAGAGAGTGTTTTAGGATTGCTAAATGCATGGTCTTCTAGATTGAGTGCTAGCAAGGCACTTCCTTTTTTTTCTGGCTAGGTCAGTCCATTGTGAGTATCGCCAGTGAAGCAATTTATATCACTGGCAGGTCCCACTGGACCTGATCACCCACATCCCAATCCGATACCTCTTAATGTTAGGAAGTATGCTCTGGAGTGAGGGTTGATTGTACAAATCTCCCACCTTCCTTCTGTCCACTGGTATCAGTGGATATAAAGTTTTCTATAATGTTTACACCGGGGGTCTCTGTTCTCTCTTTACTGTCACAGCCTTTTGCTCTGGTTCTAAATGTGTAATCTACAAATGTGTAATCTAAATGTACCTATCATCTAATAGCTATTTGGTTCTGTCACAAGGACCAAGTGCAGTTCACAAGAACTAGGCTAGGAGAAAGTTATTTCCCAGTTTGGTCACAAAAAGTTGGGTTTGAAAAACGCTCTATAGTGTGCAGAAATGTGTGATCAATTCCAAATTCATGTTTTAAGCTTGCCAATTCTGAGAGCTTGTGTTCAGGTCCAGTTTTGGATAATGCACCGAGACATGAGACGTTGGGAAGAGCCAGTATTTTCCTTAGCTACTTAGCTAATAGCTGCTCAGGAGCAACAGTTACAGTGAGGGAAAAAAGTATTTGATATTCTGCTGATTTTGAATGTTTGCCTACTGACAAAGAAATAATCAGTGTATAATTTTAATGGTAGGTGTATATTAACAGTGAAAGACATAATAATACATTTTTTTTCCAAAAAAACGCATTTCAAAAAAGTTATATATTGATTTTCATGTCAATGAGTGAAATGAGTATTTGATCCCCTATCAATCAGCAAGATTTCTGTCTCCCATGTGTCTTTTATACAGGTAACGAGCTGAGATTAGGAGCACTCTCTTAAAGGGAGTGCTCCTAATCTCAACTTGTTACCTGTATAAAAGACACCTGTCCACAGAAGCAATCAATCAGATTCCAAACTCTCCACCATGGCCAAGACCTGTCCAAGGATGTCAGGGACAAGATTGTAGACCTACACAAGGCTGGAATGGGCTACAAGACCATCGCCAAGCAGCTTGGTGACAAGGTGACAAGGTGACAACAAATGGAAGAAACACAAAATAACGGTCAGTCTCCTGCGGTCTGGTGCTCCATGCAAGATCTCACCTCGTGGAGTTTCAGTGATCATGAGAACGGTAAGGAATCAGGGAGGATCTTGTTAATGATCTCAAGGCAGCTAGGACCATAGTCACCAAGAAAACAATTGGTAACACACTACGCTGTGAAGGACTGAAATCCTGCAGTGCCCGCAAGGTACCCCTGCTCAAGAAAGCACATGTACAGGCCCGTCTGAAGTTTGCCAATGAACATCTGAATGATTCAGAGGAGAACTGGGTGAAAGTGTTGTGGTCAGATGAGACCAAAATCTTTGGCATCAACTCAACTCGCTGTGTTTGGAGGAGGAGGAATGCTGCTTATGACCCCAAGAACACCATCCCCACCGTCAAACGATTTGGAGGTGGAAACATTATGCTTTGGGGTGTTTTTCTGCTAAGGGGACAGGGCAACTGCACTGCATCAAAGGGACGGGGCCCATGTACCGTCAAATCTTGGTTGAAAACCTCATTCCCTCACCCTGGGCATTGAAAATGGGTCGTGGATGGGCATTCCAGCATGACAACGAGCACCAGCAACAAATGACATGCCTTTTTCCGGATTTTTTTTTGTTATTCTGTCTCTCACTGTTAAAATACACCTACCATTAAAATTATAGATTGATCATTTCTTTGTCAGTGGGCAAACCTTAAAAATCAGCAGGGAATCAAATACTTTTTTCCCTCACTGTACATCCATTACATTATGTTACAACCAGAATAGTTATTATTATTATTTTTAAAGCGCCAACAAGTTCCGTAGCGCTGTGCAATGGGTGGGCTAACAGACAAGTATTTGTAACCAGACGAGTTGGACACACAGGGACAGAGGGATTGAGGGCCCTGCTCAATGAGCTTACATGCTAGAGGGAGTGGGGTAATGTGACACAAGGTAAGGGTAGGGTAGAAAAGTAGGTTGCTAGGATAGTATTCACTGAGGGCTTATAGATTTGTTTTGATGACCGTTTCAGGAGATGAATCAGGGTGCAGGGAGGGAAAGCTGTTCACAATTTAATTAATATGCTTTTACGTTTTTAAAGAGTTTTTGAAGGACTGGAGATTGGATGAAAGTTTAACAGCGAGGGGAAGGGCGTTCCACAGGAACGGTGCAGCCCTAGAGAAGTCTTTAAGGTTAGCGTCAGAGGTAGGAGTATGAACGGAGGTTAGATGTAGGTCTCCGGAAGAGCGTAGGAGCCTAGACAGGACATATTTGTGTAATAGTGAGGATAAGTAGGTTGGAGCAGCATTGTGTTGAGATTTATAGCCAAGTATCAGGATCTTAAATTGAGTCCTATATTTGACGGGAAGCCAATGTAGGGACTGACAAAGAGGGGAGGTGTGGGAGGTGCAGGCGGACAGGCAGATGAGCCTCGCCGCAGCATTCATTACACACTGTAATGGGGCAAGTTGGGAACATGTAAGACCACTGAGAAGTGGCTTACAGTAGTCAAGGCGACAGAGGACAGCGGCATGGACAAGCATCTTTGCCGTATCAGGCGTTAAATAGGGTTAGATGCGCGCAATATTTTTGAGATGGAAGCATCAGGATTTGGCGATTGATTGGACATAAGGGGTGAAGGAGAGGTCGGAGTCAAAGAGAACACCTAGGCAGCGAGCCTTAGAGGTAGAGCGGATGATAGCGCCATTGACTTGGAGGGACACAGACAAGGGAGTAGCAACTCTTGAGGGAGGAAAGACCAGAAGTTCTGTTTTGGACAGGTTCAGTTTAAGGAAATGAGCAGCAATCCTTTTGGAAATAGCAGAGAGGCAGTCAGAGACATGAGTCAAGAGGGGTAGTGAGAAATCAGGGGAGGACAGATACATTTCTGTGTCATCCGCATAGAAATGATACTGGAAGCTGAAGAGGCTGATGAATTTACCAAGTCAGGCAGTGTAGATTGAGAACAATAGAGGACCAAGGACAGACCCTTGGAGAACACCAACAGAGAGGGATTGGGGAGAAGAGGCAGAGCTCAAGAAAGAAACACTGAATGAGCGTTGGGAGAGGTAGAAAGAGCACCAGGAGAGAGCGGTATCTCGTAGGCCGAGGTTACAGAGGATGAGAAGAAGCTGTTGATGATCAACAGTGTCAAAAGCAGCAGAAAGGTCGAGGAGAATTAGGATAGAGTAGTGGCTATGGGATTTTGCAGTGATAAGATCATTGGATACTTTGGTCACAGCTGTTTCAACAGAGTGATAAGCGCAGAATCCAGATTGAATTGGGTCAAGCAGAGAATTGAATTCTAGTAAGTCTGTCAATCTCGCATACACAACTCTCTCAAGGATCTTGGAGACGACAGTAGCGAGATAGGGAGGTAGTTGGACGGGGAATTAGGGTCAAGGTTGGACTTTTTCAGAATCGGAGTTACGGTTGCAATTTTTGAAGGGTAGAGGAAATGTGCCAGAGGAGAGAGAGATTAAACATTTTAGTGAGGGGCAGAGCAAGAGAAGGAGACAAAGTGCGGATCAGATACGAGGGAATTGGATCGAGGGAACAGGTGGTGGGGCAGGAGGAACGGAACAGTGCAGAAACCTCTTCTGCTGTACAGGGTGCAAATGAGCATAGAAAAGCTGAGGGAATGGGGTTAGGGGAAAGGTTGGTGTATGTGGATGGAGAGAGATGTTTTCAACATTTTTCACCGGGTTACGGTATCAATTTTGCACAATTTACCAATTCATTACAAAGATTTTGGTAGCATGTAACAGTGCCTGAGTCAGTCAAGGAATAAGAATTATTTTTGTTCTGAGATTAGGTTCTATTAATATTTTTTCCCTCTTCTCCCCCCCCCCCCAGGCCTTACTGGTATAGCTCAAACCTTATTGTATACCTTTGGCCTTTATCCCCGACCACAAATGTAAAGTGGAGTTGTGGGATGAGTTTTCTCCGGTCTATATCTACCTCCCTCCCAGTTACTTCCTGATGTTCTGTCGATGACCTGAAAACCAGGCACCTTTCCCTTTAAAAATCTTTTGGTAAATGTGCCCACTTTTTTCAGGCCTACCTGTTTGTCGTTTTCGGCACACCACAGCTGAATTTCACTTACTCAAACTTTATTGAATACCTGTGGCCTTTATCACCAACCACAAATGTGTGTGTATATATATATATATATATATACCCACTTTACACAATTGTAATTATTCCAAATCTTGAAAAGAATATCGGCACGTTTCGATTCACTTTACACAGCTAGATGGGTTATTTCCTGTGCCTTCTAATCTTGCATCTGTTTAGAGGTATAACAATTGTCATGCACAAAAGACAGCTTTTCTAGATTTTCATAAAATGAAACCATTAATCGTGATGATCAGGATTGAAAAATACGTTCAGGGATCAAACAAGTCTGACATTTTAGAGATGGTCTAATTGGTTCCCTTCTACCCTCACGTTTTGTGTCTGTATGGTTCGTATTATATAATAGTCAAGGCTGATATATATTCATGTAATCATTGTTCTATTGATGCTCTGGAATTTTTTAAAATAAGCTGACCTTTAGATCCTGAAAATATTAATCAGGATTTTGAGCCAGTGTGCACAGTCTGCTTCGTGAACTAATATTTGTTTTAAAGGGGCAGAACCACATCAAATAAAAGTTATTTATTTTTTGTTACATATCCAGCAGAGCTCCCATGCTCAAACATACAGATGAATCATTAGGGAAATAGCTACAGGAATGTTAACTTGGCTACTACTTAATTGTCATGATTCTAATTATCTCATATTTGCATTTGCTTGTGCCAGCTGTCTATCGCATTTCCACAAAGACCTTGCAATATTATTAATAATTATATATATTATTTAGCACAAACTCCTTCTGCAGCTGTTGGGACATATGACCATAATCTGTACAGCTCATTGTAGTGGTTAGGACACAGGGAGTCTATGGACGCTGTCCATGCTTTTGATACATTTTGTTGAGGTTTTTCATGAAAATAGGTATTCTCCCAGCACTGTGCTAATACAGAAGGGTACCTCTACACTAGCCCACCCAGTTTTGGGTGTCAGCGATAACATTGACCGCAGCAAAGGCAGGTTTTCCCAGGGATCACTGCCTATAATTTGTACAACTGTTTAAAGGGTCAGCAAGCCTAACTATATATAGGTTTTATATGAAACATCACTTGAACAGAAATTCATGTAGGTGAACCTAAAGTATTTCCCCGTTCTTTCTTTTTTTTGCTGGCCCTAACATTTCAGAGAGACACAGTGAGTGAGTGTCGGAGAAACTAACAAAAAAAAAACAGGTAACACATCGGATTGACCACTCAGACGTTCAGAGTCCATTTAGAATTCAAGTTCTGTCAGTGACCATAAAATGCACGGATGACTATAATCCTAAGCCCTATCCTCTAGAAAAAGTTTGAAAATGGGACATATGGGAATTGGTAATAATGTGGGTGTATTTTGCAGAGTTATGGATCATTTCTGGAAAGATGGTTTTAAATAAGAAAGTGATATAAAAGATGAAACATGAGAGCATCAGAGCGACTAGGTATTTAGTAGATGGATAATTTAAATTAGGCCATAATAGTTTGTATTTTAAAAAGAAGCTGTGCTGCGGGGGTCTGTTTTTTAAATTAGGGAGAAGATTTTAATTTTCAGTTTTGATGAGATGAGAAACCAGTAATGAGTAGGAATGTTGAAATCAAAAGGCGAGCAAAGTAGCAGTGTGGTGTATAGAATGAGCTTTAATCAACTGGCTTTTGAGGAGAATTTACACTTTTGAAGATTTTTTATATTCTGTTTTGTTATTTTTTTTGTGAGTTCTGAAAAATAAAATAAACAACTCCCTGTCAATCATCATTTTAAGTCTAGCCCTTTTCTGCTATTGAATAAAGTTACGGGAAGAGGAGAAAATTAAAAATTGTTTCTGTTCTCTTCCTATTTTGCATTGCATGCCCTGGCTGTGCCTGAATTGAACTGATGTTGCAGAGCTTCACACTTAAAAAGGTGAAAACAGATTATATGGGATTTTTAAATGTTTCATTCAATGGTGTAAATTAGAGAAACGACAGTTCTGTTTCCAGAAATTCTGATAAGAAGTTTGCATTAATTAAGATGGGATATGATTGTTGTATTTTTTTTTTTTTATATACAAAAAAAACGATAGGTTTAAGTAATATTCTGTAGTTGATGACAGCATGTTAAGTGAATAACTATAAAGGGCAAAAGAGAGAGCTGAGTCCAAAATTACCCCGAAACACCATTTTTGGTTAGTTGGTTAGTTGGGGGAAATAATGAGAGATTAGGTTAAAAAAATAAAAAAGGACCAAGTAGAATGAGAGAAGAATCGTTTTAAGTGAAGGGGGGTTATCCAAGGGTAGAAGACAACAAGGTATTGTGTAAAGTGGGATTAGATTGAGTGCAAAAACTCAGAGAAAAATATATTTTGTTGTAATATGGGTGACACTGTAAACCAAACTAAACTAAAATGTGATTTCCATTATTATTCTCGGGTGCTCCTTAAAGTTTATTTTTTCTATGCATCTTATAGTAGGCAACTCCACTAAACTCAACATTCTAATATCTACAGACTAGTCAACGCATTTTGCTCACTAATACTGGTATGCTATCATCATTATGTACATCTTGGTTCTCGTCTTGGATCTCACCTGCACATGTACACTTTAGGTCTTAAGCTTTTTTTTTTTCTTTTTTTTTTTTTTATGGCTTTTCAAAATCTTGTGCAACTGAATGTGTTGGCTTTCTATGAATAAGTGATTAGAAATACATTTCTGTTGTGCTTTGGTTATCGTGGTTAGCCTATTATGTTTATTTACCATTGCATGCAATGCACATGGATATAATACCAGTTAGGTGGGAATGTTTGCAGACAACAGACCATACTATATTTATGTTAATAACACATGATTTTCTTATTATTAAAAGGAAAACCAGTGCATACCAAACTGGTGTCTACCTATTTTTTTATCTATCGTAATCGAGAAAATTTAACTTGTCTCGCAACAGAATCGAAAATAGTTTTTCATTAAGACCACCATTATTTGGAGGTTATGGGGAGTATATGTAGACCATTTCAAATAGCATGATATGGCAAGAATGCACACTCACACTAGTGGCTTAATTAAAGGTTTGTACCTTAAGCGCTCTAGACAAATCATATGAAATTGAGTTACCAAACACGAAAGGTTAAATTCTTGACAAATTAAATAACCTGATACTTTAATCTTGCGATGTATTGCATCACCTCCCATATATTGCCTAGGGCTACTTGGGGTCTGTTTTATCTTAACGATATTATTTGACCTTCACATATTCTGCCCGAGCTATTGAGTTATAATATAAGCAACCACAAAAAAAAATGCCATTAACTTTTTTAATGATGAGATTTTTTGTGGCTCTTTATAACAAATATTTATTTAGCCATGGCTGGTACGGAGAATTTTTTTTTCACCAATATTTTCATTTGTGTTTATCATGGGTAAATACCTGTTTAACGTTTGGAATATATTTGTGAACACTGAGATTCTCCTGCTGAAAAATACATGTGTAGACGGACCCTAATTCTCTAACTGTTATTGTTTAGAATACACACATTCTACAAAATCATATTTCTGCTGCTTGATTAATGTATATGTTGGGAATTACGTAGTTTGCATAATTGTATTTGTAATTATTACTGCTATTTTAAAGTCAAAATAGGTTGTGAAGTTGCTATAGGATTAGTACAGCTATTAGAATATAATGACATTTGTTTTAAAAATAAATGTATACATTACAATGAAAGTATGAGGAACCGAAATATGTTTACCTTGGTGTGATGGTCAAGAAGAAAACATTCAAGTAATTCTGTTGGTTTTGGCTACATTACTTGTGATTTTGGCGTAATGTAAAAATGATTGCCTTGCAAGTGACTCAGACCCAAGATAAACACTTACTGCTGAGATTGTAATTGCATGAAGATCACATACTATGCAAAATATTCAGTACCGCTGAAGAGCATCATCGTGGGTCAGGAAATTCTTTGCCACCTTGGGGAGATCATGGAACTAGCTGTCAAACCAAAGGAATTCAGGTTTTAGGCCGGAAGCTTGCTACCAAGTCGTCTCTAGATGTCTTCACATTTTTTGAAATTGTACATTATTTTTAAGAAATGTTAATTTGGGCACTGAAAGACCTGAACTAGCAGCATAATTTCAAGTCAATGCTCCTGCCATAAATGTTGACAGAGGTCTTATGGTTAGGAAAGGGAAATTTAAAGCAGACTCATCTTGAAAATTTGGGGAAAGTTTAAATTGTTTCTGTATACTTTACTGCATTTCCCACATTTATTTACTGACTGGAATTGAAAGTATATTTGAGACATAAATAATTAGGGTGTAATTAAATGTTAAACAATGTATAATTTTATAGACATGGGATATCTGATGCTAAATGAATACTCCTCAAATGTGTGTCACCAGAACCTGATTACCTGTGATTGGAGACACCCAGTGCGGTTTAACTCTAGAAAATAGTCTCCTATAAAAGGGGGATCTCAAGAGATACATTTCTCTGGCGATCCACAAGATGGACAGCTTAACCCCTTCAGGATGGAGTCAATAGTGCACGTTCTGATCAAAACAAAACGTAAACAAAAACTGGAATTTGCGCTATATGTCTGTTCAACCGTAATTCACCGCTGTCACATTAAGTGCACCCACACTTATTATACATCATTTTGTTAAGGAGAAACAGGGCTTTAATTTATCAATAACTATTCATATATGGAACATAATATATTATGAATAAAATGTAAAAAAAATGTGAGAAAATAAGATTTTTTTTTTACATTTGCATTTCCGGCTGACATTATTCACTGTGAATGTCATAATACTGTTACTGCAAAAAAAATGCACATATTTGTAATCAGCGATGTCTCAGGAGTACAACAGTACCCCCCATTAGCAGGTTTTATGGTGTTTTGGAAAGTTACAGGGTCAAATATAGAACGTTCCATTTTCAAATTGAAATTTGCCAGATTAGTAATGTTACCTTTGAGACGGTGTGGTAGCCCAGGAATGAGAATTACCCCCATAATGGCATACCATTTGAAAAAGTAGACAAGCCAAGGTATTGGAAGTGGGGTATGTTTAGTCTTTTTTAGTAGCCACTTAGTCACAAACACTGGCCGAACTTAGCGTTCATATTTGTTTTTGTGTGAAAAAAGCAAAAAACGAATATTTGGCCAGTGTTTGTGACTAAGTGGCTACTAAGAAAGACTGGACATACCCCACTTGCAATACCTCGGGTTGTCTACTTTTGCAAATGGTATGCCATCATGGGGGTAATTCTCATTCCTGGGCTACCATATGCCGGGCCGGTGCAAGGATTTTTGCCGCCCTAGGCAAAAGAAAAATTTGCCGCCCCCCCATGTGACATCACAATGCCCCACCCATTCAAAAGCCTGCAGGGACACGCTATAGACACCGGAACCACTTCATTAAGCTGCAGTGGTTCTGGGGACTATAGTGTCCCTTTAATGTGAGGTTAATTAGAGATTAGTGTCACTAATAATATACTAGATTGCCTACTTACAACCAGATGAAGATGGTGATGGGCACTGGCTGCAGTTTCGCTCCACTGGTCTGGTGTAGAACCGGATCTCTGGAGGCTGTTTGTAACTGCGGTCACAAAATTCAATGTTCTGGGAGAACAGGAAGCAGCTCAAGGTCTGGGCCCCAGGGCCTGACGGTGAGTATTCCCATAAGGCCCACCCATAAGTCCACCTATATGTTCCACCCATTAAATTCGCTCACAGGGAGTGTAGTGTGTAGGGGATGTGTTATGTGTTATTGTAGAGGACCTAATGTGTGTGCTTATGGAATGTAGTGTATAGGCATACCAGTTTGTGTAGGTGATGCAGTGTGTTTGTGTGTAGTGGAAGCAGTGTGTGTTTGTGGTTGTGTGTAAGGGATCCATTGTGTGAATCTGTGTTTGTATGCATAAGGGATGCAAGGTGTGTGTCTGTAAGTGTGTGTATTGAGTGTGTGTAAGAAATGCAATGTTTCTGTGTGTATGTAAGAGAAGCAGTGTGTGTGTGTGTGTGTTTGCATGTGTGTGTAAGGGATGCATGTGTGTTTCTGTGTATGTATAGGGATGCATTGTGTGTGTGTGCGTGTAGTGTGAAAGAGCTCTCCCTTCTGTCCCTTAGAGCTCTCCCCTTGTCAGGATCGGGACAGGGATCCAACACGCAGAGTACAAAGAGTGGAAAGGTACGTATACCGGGCCTTAGAATGGCCGGACTAACGTACCGAGAGTAAAGAATAGTCAGAGACAAGCCGAGGTCGAGGGAACGAGAAGACAGATAAGCGAGAGACAAGCCGGGTCAAGGGATAACAGAGAAACAGGGTAGTACAACGAGCCGAGTCAAAACCAAAAGAGCAAACTAGAATACCAGAGCACTGAGTGACTAGACAAGCTAGAACCACGACAGGGCAATGAGCTGAAGTAAGGAGTAAGCTTAAATACCCTGGTTCTGGATGGAAATCACGCCTCTGAAAAGTACCGATTGGATATCGGACACTTGAGTGACAGATAGCTCGTGCTAGCGTCATGACGTCACGTATTGAGCGTCCTGCTAGAAAAGGACGTGGATTCCTCGCGGCCGGTGTTTAAGTGACTGGATGAACCGCGAGGAACGGAGAGGACAGCTCGCCTGGACGGATACACCACCAAGTCTCTACCTCCCTTAGAGGTAGAGGCCTCAGGTACCCTGACAGTACCCCCCCTCTCAGATACGCCCACCGGGCGGAATGAACCGGGGCGAGATGGGAAGCGAAGGTGAAATGCTCTGCGAAGGCGAGAAGCATGGACGTCCTCCTGAGGTACCCAACTCCTCTCCTCAGGACCATATCCCCTCCAGTTGACCAGATATTGCAATTTTCCCCTTGAAATTCTGGAGTCAATGATGGAGCTGACCTCGTACTCCTCCCGACCCTCCACCTGAACAGGACGAGGCGAGGAGACCTTAGAGGAGAATTTGTTGCAAATGAGGGGTTTCAACAAGGAGACATGAAAAGAGTTAGGAATGCGTAAGGCAGGTGGCAGAGCAAGGCGATACGCAACCGGATTGATACGAGTGAGAACCCTGTAAGGACCTATGTAACGAGGAGCAAATTTCATGGACGGAACTTTTAGGCGGATATTCTTAGTACTCAACCATACCCTATCCCCAGGAACAAAAACAGGAGCCGCTCTTCTATGTTTGTCCGCGTGTTTCTTGAACAGTGAGGAACTATGTAATAGAATTTGTCGAGTTTGATCCCATAATTTCTTCAGGTTGGCGACATGATCATCAACCGACGGTATCCCCTGAGAAGAGGAAACCGAAGGAAAAATCGAAGGATGAAAGCCATAGTTCATGAAGAAAGGGCTAGAGCGAGTTGAATCGCAAACAAGGTTATTGTGTGCGAACTCCGCCCAAGGAATCAGACCGACCCAATCGTCCTGGTGTTCGGAAACAAAGCAACGCAGATACTGTTCGATCTTTTGATTAGTACGTTCAGCAGCTCCGTTAGACTGAGGGTGATAGGCAGAGGAGAAGTTCAATTTGATGCCCATTTGAGAACAAAAGGATCTCCAGAAACGTGAGACAAATTGAGAACCTCTATCAGAAACAATCTCTGAAGGGATCCCATGTAGGCGAAAAACTTCTCTCGCAAAAATCTCCGCCAATTCAGGGGAAGTCGGAAGTTTAGGTAATGGCACGAAATGAGCCATCTTGGTAAATCTATCCACCACCGTGAGAATAACAGTCTGTCTTTTGGAAGCAGGCAAATCAACGATAAAGTCAATGGACAAACAGGACCAAGGTTTCTCAGGAATGTCCAAGGGGTGTAACAGGCCACATGGGGATGCATGAGATAGTTTAGTCTTGGCACAAGTCTCACAAGCTGCGACGAACTCCTCAATATCCTTACGAAGTGAAGGCCACCAGAAATCCTTGGATATCAGAGAGTACGTCTTGCGAATACCAGGATGACCAGCTATTTTACTTTCATGAAAACATTGTAAGAGCTCCAGTTGAAGTTCAGGAGGAACAAAGTTTCTTCCCTCAGGAGTGTTTCCGGGAGCTAGATGTTGTGACTTCAAGATCTGGTCAAGTAGCGGGGAATGAATTTTGAGACTGGTATTAGCAATAATATTGCATTTGGGTACAATGGAAGACAAAAGTGGTTCAACTGAAGCAGAGGGTTCATATTGGCGAGATAGCGCATCGGCTTTAGAATTCTTTGACCCAGGTCTGTAAGTCAGAACGTAATTGAAATGGGTAAGAAACAACGACCAACGAGCCTGCCTGGAGGACAGACGCTTGGCCTCTCCGATATAAGACAAGTTTTTGTGGTCTGTCAGGATGGTAACAGGATGTAATGTACCTTCCAATAAATGTCTCCATTCTTTCAAAGCCTTGATAACCGCTAGTAATTCTCTGTCACCAATGTCATACCTGCTTTCAGTACCGGTCAATTTTTTAGAGAAAAATCCACATGGATGTAATGGTTTATCAACACCCAACCTTTGGGATAGAACAGCACCTAAACCAGTCTCTGATGCGTCTACCTCGAGCAAAAATGGCAGAGAAGTGTCAGGGTGAACTAAAATTGGAGCGGAAGCGAAAAGCTCCTTGAGAGTCTTGAACGCAAGGAGAGCTTCAGTAGTCCAATTCTTAGTGTCAGCCCCCTGTTTGGTCATGTTAGTGATAGGTGCAATAATGGAAGAATAGCCCTTAATAAAGCGCCTATAATAATTGGAAAAACCAATAAATCTCTGTATGGCTTTAAGACCTGTGGGTAAAGGCCACTCTAGAATGGATTGGAGCTTATCCGGATCCATCTTAAATCCCTCCCCAGAGATCACATAGCCGAGAAAGGTTACCTGGGTTTGATCAAAGCTACATTTCTCCAACTTGCAGTACAAGCCATGCTGGAGAAGCTTGTGCAAAACCCTCCTGACTTGTTTGTGATGAATCTCAATGTCACTAGAATGAATGAGTATATCATCTAGGTATACAATGACGCACTCTTGCTGAAATTCCCTAAGAACCTCATTAATCAGATCTTGGAATACTGCTGGTGCATTGCATAACCCAAAAGGCATGACGGTATATTCATAGTGGCCATATCGAGTATTGAATGCCGTCATCCACTCATGTCCCTGCTGGATTCTCACCAAGTTATATGCCCCTCTGAGGTCTAACTTGGTGAAAATTGTAGAGCCCTTCAAACGATCGAAGAGTTCGGTGATCAAGGGAATCGGGTAGGCATTTTTAATGGTTACCTTATTCAGGCCTCGATAATCAATACAAGGTCTCAAAGAACCATCTTTCTTTTTAACAAAAAAAAATCCAGCCCCGGCAGGGGAGGAGGACCTCCTGATGAATCCCTTGTCTAAATTCTCGTGAATATATTCCTCTAGGACTGAGTTCTCCTTTATAGATAATGGGTATACATGACCTCTGGGAGGCATGGTACCAGGGAGTAGGTTAATTTTGCAATCAAAGGATCTGTGTGGGGGTAAGGTATCGGCTTTCTTTTTGTCAAATACTGCCTTTAAATCTAGATACTGAGGCGGAATTTGTGTCTCTGTAGGATTGTCAGAGGTATTCGATGTATTAGTTAACCCAAGAGGTAAGACCTTCCGCAAGCATTTTTCTTGACAATTCTCTCCCCATGAAACTATCTCCCCTGATTCCCAATTAATAATAGGGTTGTGTCTCCTCAGCCAGGAGTACCCCAGAACTATGGGAATAGACGGAGAAGAAATGAGCATCAAGGATATATCCTCTTTATGCAGGATGCCAACAGTCAAGTTAATCGGTATGGTCTCATGAAAAATAACAGGCTCAAGTAACGGTCTACCATCGATGGCCTCAACAGCCAGAGGTGTCTCTTTTAACTGGGATGGAATAGCATGCTTGGCAGCAAAACCCTGATCTATAAAGCTCTCAGCAGCTCCAGAATCGATTAGTGCCATAGTCTTAACTACTCCCTTCTCCCACTTTAAAGAAACGGGTAACACAAGCCTGAGCTCCTTGTAGTTGTGAATAGAGGACAAAGTAGAAACACCCAAGGCCTGTCCTCTAGAGGAACTTAGGTGCGAGCGTTTCCCGAACGATTGGGACAATTTAGGCGTAAATGACCCCTGACTCCACAAACATACATAAACCCTCCCTTCTCCTGTACTGTCTCTCCCTTTCAGTGAGATGAGTACTGCCTATCTGCATAGGTTCAGGAATACGTAAGTCTTCGAACTCAGAGATTTGAAAGGTAGGCGCTAGTTTAAAGGAGGGTCTACGGGTCCTATCTCGAGTGTTCTGCCTCTCTCTTAAGCGTTCATCAATACGAGATATAAAAGAAATTAAATCCTCCAAATTTTCAGGGAGTTCTCTAGTAGCGACCTCGTCAAGAATTATATCTGATAACCCATTCAGAAACACATCTATATAAGCCTGTTCGTTCCACTTAACTTCTGCCGCCAAGGATCTGAACTCTAGTGCATAATCCACAAGTGTTCGATTGTCCTGTTTAAGGCGCAACATTAATCTAGCTGCATTGACCTTTCTGCCAGGAGGGTCAAAAGTTCTTCTAAACGCAGCTACAAAGGCATTATAATTATAGACGAGTGGATTATCATTCTCCCATAAAGGATTGGCCCATCTCAAAGCTTTTTCAATGAGCAGAGTAATAATAAATCCAACTTTTGCTCTATCTGTAGGATAAGAGCGGGGTTGTAGTTCGAAATGGATGCTAATCTGGTTTAGAAAGCCACGACACTTCTCCGGTGACCCGCCATAACGTACTGGTGGGGTAATACAGGGAGAAGCACCTACAGTGGCTACCTCTAGACCTGAGACTGCAGGAGAGATAGAAGGGGTACGTGTCTCCTCAGGTGGATTACTAGCACGAGACAAAAGTGCCTGTAGTGCCAAAGCCATCTGATCCATCCTATGTTCCATGGCGTCAAACCTGGGATCCGAAGAACCAAGCTGACTGTTTGTACCTGCAGGATCCATTGGCCCTGTCGTAATGTCAGGATCGGGACAGGGATCCAACACGCAGAGTACAAAGAGTGGAAAGGTACGTATACCGGGCCTTAGAATGGCCGGACTAACGTACCGAGAGTAAAGAATAGTCAGAGACAAGCCGAGGTCGAGGGAACGAGAAGACAGATAAGCGAGAGACAAGCCGGGTCAAGGGATAACAGAGAAACAGGGTAGTACAACGAGCCGAGTCAAAACCAAAAGAGCAAACTAGAATACCAGAGCACTGAGTGACTAGACAAGCTAGAACCACGACAGGGCAATGAGCTGAAGTAAGGAGTAAGCTTAAATACCCTGGTTCTGGATGGAAATCACGCCTCTGAAAAGTACCGATTGGATATCGGACACTTGAGTGACAGATAGCTCGTGCTAGCGTCATGACGTCACGTATTGAGCGTCCTGCTAGAAAAGGACGTGGATTCCTCGCGGCCGGTGTTTAAGTGACTGGATGAACCGCGAGGAACGGAGAGGACAGCTCGCCTGGACGGATACACCACCAAGTCTCTACCTCCCTTAGAGGTAGAGGCCTCAGGTACCCTGACACCCCTGCCCCTTAGTGGTCTCTCCTCTCCCCCCCACCCTCCCCTGGGGGTCTCTTCTCCCACCCAGCCACCCTCCCTATGTTTTCCTCACCTCCCTCTCCCTGTGTTCTTCTCACTCCCCCTCCCTGTGTTCTTCTCACCTCACCCCCCTCCCTGTGTTCTTCTCACTCCCCCCTCCCCTCTTCTTCTTACCCCTCCCCCTTTCTTCTTACTCCCCCCTCCCCTCTTCTTCTTACTCCCCCCTCCCCTCTTCTTCTTACTCCCTCCTCCCCTCTTCTTCTTACTCCCTCCTCCCCTCTTCTTCTTACTCCTCTCCTCCACTTGTCTTCTTATTACTCCCCTTCCCCCCTTTCTTCTTACTCCCCCCTCCCCCCTTTCTTCTTACTCCTCCCTCCCCTCTTCTTCTTACTCCCCCCATCCACTTGTCTTCTTCTTACTCCCCCCCTTTCTTCTTACTCCCGCCATCCCTCTTATTCCCCCTCCCCCCTTCTTAGCCCCCTCCACTTGTCTTCTTCTTACTCCCCCCCGCCACTTGTCTTCTTCTTACTCCCCCCTCCCTTGTATTCTTCTTACTCCCCCTCCCTTGTATTCTTCTTACTCCCCCCTCCCTTGTTTTCTTCTTGCTCCCCCCTCCCTTGTTTTCTTCTTGCTCCCCCCTCCCTTGTTTTCTTCTTACTCCCCCTCCCTTGTTTCCTTCTTACTCCCCCACCTTCCCCCTTCTTCTTACCCCCCTCCCCTCGTTCTTCTTACCCCCCTTCTTCTTATCTCCCTCCCCTCCCCTCCCCCAGTTCTTCTACCCCCGCCTCCCCCAGTTCTCCTCGTAACCTCACCTCTCCTTCCTGTAGCGTGGCCGAGCTTCTCTCCGGTCCGCGGTACAGGAGTTTCTGTTTCCTGTACCCGGACGTACTGATAGGAAATGCACACTAAGTGTGCACTTCCTGTCAGTCCGGCCGGGTCGGCGGACCGGAGAGGAGCTCGGCCACGCTACAGGGGAGGTGAGGCCAGGCGGCTGCAACATTTAAAGAGCCGGCGATGGGGGCGCAGGACGCCCCCTCCTATATGGCGCCCTAGGTGGCTGCCTAGTACCCCCCATGTACAGGTTTTATGGTGTCTTGGAGAGTTACAGGGTCAAAATAGTGCTTGCAAATTAAATTCTCTGCACTTTCTCCCTGTGTTGTCAGGCATGTCAATCAAATTTTAATTAATCAAATCACATAATTATGTTAAAAGATTACTTAAATATACATGTAGAATTTTAATATATATACATATATATGTATTTAACCCCTTAAGGACCAAACTTCTGGAATAAAAAGGAATCATGACATGTCACACATGTCATGTGTCCTTAAGGGGTTAAATTCTACGTGTATACTAATGTAATCTTTTATGTAATTATATGTATTTATCTCTATATATATATTTGCGGTTATTTGTATTTTATATATAGATAGATATATATGGAAATTCATTCCAAGTGTATTTTGTTACCAATATATATATATTAATAACAAAATACAGTTAGAATGAAATTACATATAATTTATATTAAATTTTGTTTTAATATTTTATTTATTTATTTTATTACTTTATTTTTTATTTTTTTTAATTATACGTATATATATTTAATATATATATGTAGATCTTTGAGAGCGATCACATGGCCCCCGGGGGCCTCATTTGCCGTGGGAGGGCTGCCTGGGCTGTCAGGCAGCCCTCCAGAAGAGGATCGCGGCGGAGGTGAGTACCTCCTGGCTCCTGGGGCAGAAAGCCGTTACGGCGTTCCATGCCGCCGCAACGGCTTTAAAGCCCATTTAAAGCGCAACAGCATGGAACGCCGTAACGGCGTTAAGGGGTTAAAGGACCGTATTTTGCTTTAAATGAACACTATAGGGTCAGGAACAAAAACATGTATTTCTGACCCTACAGTGTTAAAACCACCATCAGTACTGCGCCAGGAAGCACCTCTAGTAGCCTTCCGGGGAGTGGCCAGTGGAGGTATCACTAGGCTGTAATGTAAACCCTGCATCTTTGCTCTGAAAAGACAGTGTTTACAGCAAAAAGCCTGAGGGGTATGATTATACTCACGAGAACAAATACGATAAGCTGTAATTGTTCTGGTGACTATAGTGTCCCTTTAAAGAAGGGACTCTAATTATTCTGCTTATCATAATTAATAATATTGATACCTTTTATATATTAACTTGCTGAACTACATCACCCATGATTCTCTAGTCATCTACTACATTCAAAGAATTCTTTGTAGGCCACCAACTTCTGGGGTGCCAGAGTTTAAGATCACTGTTCTAAACTATCCAGGTCTTTTTTTTGATAAGTTGTTTACTGTGCGTCACTATACCTATCCCTTGCAAAATCGCTTCTGTGTTCCAATGCACATGAGACATTCCCCACTAATTTCTAGCTTCCTAGTGCCTCGTTCTAATATCATTTATGGCTTGCCATTTATGGAACCTTTCCATTTGTCTCCTTGTATATTAATAAACCGCAAAATTAGCTACAGCAATGGAAGATTTCAGCTATGAGGGACAGGTTTTCTAAGTTACGTTTGTTTATATTGGAGACCACAAACCTCTAAGACCTTGATTAGAATATCCATGTGTATGCATGGTCACTTTATGGACTTTTCCGTTGAAAGTGGAACTTTACAGATGAATAGGGGACATCCAGGAAGGGTGCAGAGAATGGGTTTCCACATTCTGCACAGGAAATCATTTTTTTATCCTTTGAAAACTGGAAAGGATTCGTAGAGTGTTTGGGTAATTTTAAAATCTATTTTCTAGATTGACAAACATCAGTGTTTGGAAAGGATGAACATGGAGGATGTAATGTCTCTCCTTTTCTATTTAAATAAACATGTAATAAAATCAAGGGGGTTTGGATGGAGTTTCTTTACACCAAACATCTATTAACCATTATGTAGTCTTGTCTGTGTGTGATTTTCCACATATTATTAAAATGTAACTATTTTCATTCAATGCTCCATAACGATGTACTCCCCATTTGTCCGATCAATAAGTTTTCCAGTTTTGGAAATGGAACCACCAATATGTACTATGTACCCCATGTAATGCTGAAATTTGTGGAGTGCAGTTCTGAGCTAATTAAGACTTCTCTGTTTTTCTTATTAGGTGCAATGCCATACGTATACAGGATACTGCTGGTGTGTTACTTCTGATGGTAAACCGGTCAGCGGATCTTCCGTGCAGAACAAGACTCCTGTGTGTTCAGGTATGTGAAACACATTACATATTTAGGCAAGTCTTAAAGTAGAAACCATATGTCAGGTGGCTTAGTTTTTTCTGTAACTTGTCTTGAAGAATAAATCCTTGTCACAACGCAAATCCTTCATACTACACCACTAACTTTCAATTATCTTACCCAAAACTGCACTTGGAGCGTGGATGTGAATGTATCAGTGAGTGAGTTTTATATTTTATTTGTTTGTGGTGAGCGTGATATTCAATATGGCTTTGTGTGTGCACTGTAAAAAGGCATGGTGCTTAACTCTTCAGTAAATGTCCATATAAATTAATTTCTATGAATAAATTACACATGGACCATGTTCTATATCTAGAGTAAGGTAGAAGAATCAGTTGTCAATGGCAGTAGAGAAAATTAAGAGGATAAATCTCGCAGAAATAGGTCACTCCTGCAGTAAACTTCAGGGCCTATTGGCTTTTTAGCTCCATATTTAGCTTAATTTGTTGAATAAGTGAATCAAACAAATGTATCTCTATTTTCTTACACATTCAAAATAATTTGTATAGGACAAATATTTTTAAACTACATAGGAACATCAACAGTGTGGTCAAATGCACAAATCCCAGGTCTTTATAATAAATAAGCACCTTTATTAGAATATACTGCAAGCACAACGTTCAATAATAGGTCTGTAGACGACCTTATAGTAACATTCAGTATATACGGTCGCTTGTGTTAAAACTAGCAGCTGTATACAAAATAAAAGTGTAGACTGCAACTACGATGATGACTGGTGCACCCATGTGTCTTGGCGCCTGCAATTTTTGCCCTTCCTCCACTGTCGCAATTTCGTGTATCTCTTGGGTGACTTTATATACAGTCTCTCTCTACTTGATGCAAAGAGAGACAGAGACTGCACCAGATGGGAGATCTGTTCACGGAGCAGAGGAAGAACAGTTCGGGAGCATTAGGGAAGGTAAGTAGAGATTTTTGCTTTCTTGATTATGCTTTCCTGCTGAAAATGAAAGCAAGCCAATGTGTATGCACAGTTGATGCAAGAGATGGTTTTAATATATTTTGTCAAACTGTATCTAAAGGGGAGTTATGGTTTTCTGCAATGTATCAAGTGACTGAGGTTTATTTGAGAACACACAAAACGAAGACATATTTACAATCTGCCACTTGTGGTTCATGGGTTCGGTTGCTTTTCCTCAGTCTGGATAGTTTGACCTCATTCATACATTGCCGTGGGGTAACGTTTGTGTAGCATCAATATGTGATTGACTCATGTTATCTTGCGTGATAATGCCATAACTAAACAAAGGAAGATAATAACTGGTGCTTATTTTGGAGCTTCAAAATTTGACTCATTTTGGTCCATACTGTGAACACAATAAGCCCATGTAACTATGCAACACCAAACTAGTGTGCTTGCTTTGCAACATCTTCATGTATCACTCTTCATCAATGGCCATTCCAAGAATCCATGCGTTGCTTCTTTCGAAATATTACCCACAATACATTTAAAGATGGAAGAACATCACACCGTGTAGTTTACAAGGAAATAATAACTTTCAGAACAGTCTTTGCTTAAATGTGTTCACATCTCAGTACAGTGATGATGTGGTTGCAGGATGACCACCTACACATTAACAAAGTCATATCTTCAAATGGTAATCACACTAAAAAAATGTACTACAGTTTGGTTAAATAAAGATGATAATAATCATCTGAAATTGCTTTGAACCAGCTTGTGTATAGACAATATCAGAGGGCAATGTTACTTTAAGGCACACCATTTTTTTTTTTTTTTTTTAAACTTGATCATAATTTAGAGAATATATCCAAAGACACCAGAAGTGACTGTGGTATAGACCTTTTCTATGCATTTTACTTTCTGTCTGATTTATTGTCACATCTCTGTTTTTCCATTGAAGGTTCAGTAACGGATAAACCCTCCAGCCAAGGTAACTCAGGCAGGAAAGGTGAGTGCAGTTCCCTAACTTTCTGTGAAATTCTCTTTTTACACTGATGTCTGTCATTACACTGAATCACAGCACAATTAGCCATAAGGTGACTCTATGCAGTCACCTGGGGCCCAGGGGATAGACAGATGCCCCAGAACCATGAATTTGCTTGGCCCCATTAACCATCCCTATGTCCAGATTATACATCCAGGTCTAAACTTGCACTGACCTAAAATTTAGGTATATTAAGTAACCGCATCCTTAGTCTTTCTCATTTGTGAAGCCCACAGAGCTGATAACATATTTTGATTTGTTGGGTTTACACTTACCCATGCTGTGGTTTTCAAACAATAAAGAACAACAAAGAATCGCAAGGACAATAATTGAAACCTGTCTGAAGATGCTTCAAGGTCATTAAGAGCAATTCTTTGATTGAAAATATAAACATTCCTCTCAATGCTTAAAGGAACATTATAGTGTCAGGAATGCAAACATATTCCTGATACTATAGTCCCGATGTGGTATTTTAGGTGACCGGCCTCGATCTGAATGTGTTGAAAGAGTGATTTTACTCACCTTTTCTCCCACGCCGTACCAGTATCAAGGCAGCTGGTCCTGCCTCCATATCTGAGATTATCATCCGATAGTAAAGCATTGGGGGGCTTTTGCACATGCAAAATGTAGTGTCCCTTTAAACACTAGTAAATAAGTCAATAGCTATTTAATTTTGCTCGGTTGCTGTATGAAGGTTGGGGTATCTGTAAAAATCTACCCATATTGCAACCTTTGTGAGTTGTTGAGACATTGCTTACTCAGTAGAGATGAGTTAATTGTCATTAAATTGATAGGAGACACAGTCAGGGTTACTTACTAATTTGAGAATTGAAAGTGAATTATAGATTTTAGGTCAATGCTAACTTACATGTTTTCTAATTTAGTTATTTTGGCCTCACATTTAAAATTCACTTTGCATTCTCAATCTAGTGAATACCCTTTAGTTTGAGTGTGAACACCTTGGTCAACTATCTTTTGGTTGAGTAGAACAGTAAGTTTGTCAGCAAACTGTAAAACTTTGCCACTGGGTTTTCGAGAGGACTACTTGCCAGCCTTGGGATTATGGCCCCGTGACTAATTTGGTTTTAAGGCACTATTTCTGCCTCTTGGACTCCTATTGGAACAGTTCACTTTCGAATGGGCACTTTGGCTACAGCCGAAGTAGTCGAAGTGGCACTTCGGAAACAGTTGAAGTGTCCAAGTAGTCGAAGTGGCTGCCATTCGAACACGTGGCGGCAGCCATTTTATTTAGTCAGCTGTGTTTTGTCGTTGAGTTCATTGAACTCAAATCGGACACGCAACGGCACGAACATTGCTGAAAAGTTACCTTCTCGGGGACTTCGACGGGAGTCGAACAGCACTTCAACACTAACTTTGTGCATAAACGGTCCCATTCGACTATTTGAAGTGAACTTTATCATTAGAAATAGACTGGCTGCACAGCCTAATTCTTTGGAACTGTTTTGGGCATGAAATCATGCTTGCGGTCGGTCAAAAGAGACTTCCAGGAATTTCCTGAACCCCCTGCTCTGATCTGGGTGATTTTTGGATATGTTATCAGGGAATGTAACATTTGTGGGGATATGTTATGTTTTGGGGTGTTTTCTAGTCTTTGTATAAATGTGTGTTTTTCTGCTTGTGGATAATTATATATTTATATAATTATATTAATTTTATCTTTATATTTAATTATATAGCTTTAGCTAAATAAAATAAATATATATATATATATATTCTGGCTTAACATGTTTTCCATAATAGTCTATAGTTTGGATGTGACTACGCATATAACCACTGTTTCCGGTTTCATATCAAAATAAATTTAATTGAACTGCATAACACACCTGGTGATCTTTCCATTTTAATAAGACGGTTGTAACTATTATGTAATATTGACAGTTCTATACAGTTAGTATCTTGGCACAAAACACTCTGAGCAAAAAATGCTGTGCTAATTGGAACTCATGTTTGTGAGTGAACATGTTTTAACTGCTTGGGTCTGCGTGCGCTGAAATTCCTGCACAGAGGACTGCATACAGTGGTGCTCCTGCACAGGGGACTATACCAGGTCTGCCCCTGCACTAGGTCTCCTGCACCAGGTCTGCATGCACTGAAACTGCCTCCGAAGGGATTGAATGCGGTAGAGCTTTGCACTGGATACTGCATATAATAGAGCTGGGGATCCTGCTTAGAAAACTGCATGCACTGCAGCTTAGTGCATGTGTTGGAGCTCTTGATTAGTGCATGTGTTGGAGCTCTTGATTAGTGCATGTGTTGGAGCTCTTGTATGGGACTGAAAGCATTGGAGGTGTAGCCTTATAAATTTTAGCGTTTAAGTGTCAGGTTTAAAGTGCTAAATAAAGAGAAAACACAAAGAAATGAATAGAACCCAAAATAGCAACTCTTTTACCTTGATAAATCTCCCACATCTCATCAAACTGTCTGTAGCCAGTGCATGTGATTGCACCAAAACAGGATAATCAGAATGAAACATCTAAATTACAGGCCCATCTATCTTGCCTTTCAAAAAAAATCTAAAAATGATATTACTTATTTGGGAGCCACTGTGCCATCCATCCTACCCTGCCCTGCCCTAGAAGGCTTCACATTAGGACAAAAACTCATCCCCAAGATCTTCATTTGATCAAACTCTAGATTCAAATGTTCTAGATTCTTCAAACATAATAACAAATATCAACTTAAATCTAGCATTGGACAACCTATATGCTAAAATTAAAAGAGATCTGGAAAAGAACCAAGCAGAAATGAAGGGCAAAATCTCTCAAATTCGATCCATAATGGCACAAGAAATTGCTCAATTGACACACAAAAATACAGATCTACAATTTCAAAATGATGCTTTAAAATGAAACATAGCTAAACGTGAAGTAAAAACCACAGATATTGACGATAGATCAAGGAGGCAAAATCTCAAAATTTGAGGCATACCAGAAGCAAATGAAAGCCTTGATGTATCCTAAATTGCTGGGTTCATATCCTATAGAAATAATCCATAGGTTGCTAAGATCTTCAAATATTACTCTGACCCCAAGAGACGTCAGAGCTCGAGTTAGGAATAAAAGAAGATACATTTGCGGATCTGTCACCAACAACCAGAGCAAATTGACGATTATTTCTAGATATGATCAAATGCCTAAGGGAAAATAATATTCTATATAAATGGAGATTCTCCACTAAACTGATCATTTCTTATAAGGACTCATCCCACCTGTGTCTAAATCCAAGCCAAGCTAAATTAAAATTGATTGAATGGGGACTCATGAAGGCAGAAAATGATACATTAATTACTCCAGGATCAAGTTAAGCAAAGGGATGAAGATAAAGTAATGGAGCTTATACATTTTTGGATCTAAACTTTTTTTTCACTTTCTTTGCTTTTTCTACTTCCCTAATACAGATACTGAGAGTCTATGGATTAAATATATCTATGAAATCACATAAGAGACACTAAGTATTGTACATAACAGGCTTCCCAACAGGAAGTGTGGAAGCCAAGTTAAATAACCCTATACTATCACAGGCTTTTTTTTTTTTCCTCTTATAGAATTTAACATTAAGAAATAGTTGATTAATCTAAAATAGCTATTTAAAGGACTTTTTTTTTTTTAATTCAGGGATTGGATTGATGATCGCGGCATGGGGGTGTGGGGCCTCGGGTCATTACCTCCATGGGAGCAGCTATATGGCGGCTCTTGAGGGGGCGATGAGCAAGGGCCCGATGTCAATATGTGATGATGGTTAAACTATTTTGTGAATCTAATATCAAGGTATATATTTTTGAAATCTGATATATATACTGGCCCTATGGCGGCTTCGGATAGGTTGATGTATTGAGGTCCAGCATTGCAATGCTCTGGATATTATTCTAATCTATGAATCCAATATTAGGACATATATACTGTAAGAAAGAAAGAGAGGGAAAGGAGGAGAGAGGGGAAATATTGTTTGTTTGTTTTTTGCTCTTTCTGCCGTGCTGCAGTGGGATAGGCTCTAACATAGATTTAACATATTTTATAGCCTCGCGGAATTACTGTCATGCATTGTACCTGGTGGTTAATAGGGACTTTTATAGCACTAGATGGAAAATTTTCGATTCCATCTTTATGCTATTAGGATATATGTATACTGTGCCTACTTGTATAGGCATTGTATTGTATTGAGTGTTATTGTCATTGGACGGATTCTGGATATAATGGAGAACATGGTCACTGTGGTTGGAATAGGATGGTGACTCTCAAGGGTTGGAGCATGGGGATAAAGGTAATTAAAATTCACAGGGATTGAATTTCCCCTTTTAAAGAGCAGATATTTTTGATCTTCTGAATAGATACCATTTAGACATTGCTTTTACTCAGGAAACACACTGGAAGGACATAGATATGGGATTGTGGAAATATCGTAAATATCCAATTATATATACATCAAGCTTTTTAGGTAAAGATAATAAACTTTTTGTTCAAATCCCCATTGACTGCCCGTTGGCCCCTCTTCTTTATGTCCTTACAGTAGAAACATTGGCGGGCCTTTTGAGAAAGACATAGTCATAGTCAAAGGTTTCCCTTTATGCAGATAATGTACTGTTAACATTATCATCTCCTGAATTTTCTTTTATCGAAGTTCTAAAGATATTACAGACATTTAGTCTGTTTTCTAATTATAAATTTCTCTAAAACTCAAATAATGTATTTTTATATTTCTAATTCTAATTTTCAAACTCTAAAAGAAAGCTATGAAACGTTGGATTGGTCTAATAAAGAGGTACAATACCTAGGTATAAAACTTTGTTCAGAAGCCTACACTGTATAAAAATTATTCGGAGCTGATTATAGATCTTAAAGAGACAATAAGTAGATGGAAGGGCCTAGAGATTTCTTGGCTCGGATGAATAAATATACCTAAAATATTGTATATTTTTGGACTTATTCCGATCCCAGTACCATCCAATATAATAAAAGAAATGGGAATTATTTTATCCACATATGTTTGGGGAGCTAAGAACCCAAGAGTCCCTGGGCCTATACTTAAAAGGAAGATAGACTCAGGAGGACTTGGATACCCAGAATTACAAAATATTCATGAAACTTGCATGCTTTCCCATTTATTTATGTTAAATATTAAAAGAGATAAAAACGTGGGATGGTATAATTTAGAAAGGAGCAAATGTGGAGGGATCAATCCTTACTTGTTTTGTCTGGTTAGATTACAAACATTTTAGACCACTAAAAATCCTGACCAGATTAATGGGTTGGCTCTTTAAATTTAGAAAGAGGTTAGAAAACAGACAAACCTTACATTTTATCACTAGAGCTAGTCCTGTCTCATCTCTCTCTTTGTACATAGAAAATTTGTACATCTCCCACTGGCAATCTTATGATATAAAAACATTATCAGATCTATATGACACTGATTCGATAAATTCATTCTCCCACTTGCAAGATAAATATGGTCTTTATCCTTGGGAAATATTCAAATATATTAGGATAAAGCATTTTCTTACTCCAGGCCTGCCTAGACAGACAGTTATTATGGATACCCTACATATTACACAACTTAATTCAAAACAAATTGGTAAATTTATGGAAAATACATTTTTCAAAATAAGTCTAAAGCCATGTCTAACTGGGAGAGCGACTGAGCCTTTACTGTCCCATTAGAGATTTGGAACAACGCATGGCGACTCACGAAAACCTTAATGCACTGTATCAGTCTGCATGAGCAATATTTCAAGTAAATACAAAGATGGTATATGGTTCCCACACGGCTTGTAAGATTTTGCCCTAATTCAGAGAACTATTGCTGACGCTGCCAAAACCACATGAGTACACAAACTCATATATGGTAGGAATGTCCAAGTTTGGCCTATATTAAAAGATACATAGAGCTACAGCTGACAGGTCTTTTCTCATTAACAAATATCTTAATGCCACAAGCATTTTTATTTCATAGTGATTTGCCGGTCACAGGCAGACATAATAAATATTTATGCATTAATATCTTTGTAGCAGCAAAAATGTGTTTAGCCAGACATCGGAGAAGTATTTCTATTCCACCATGGACAGAAATAAAAACTCAAATAAACTTTCAGAGAGAAGTAGAGAAACGTTTTTTTCTGATAAAGAAGCCAAGACATTAGATACATACAATAAAATTAGGGATCCATGGATTCAATATTATAGAACTTATCACCCTATGAATTGACTTAACCTCACGAAACTTCTGCCCCCCTTGAGGGCCACCTATAATACCCTTCCACCTAATTAATTACAAGTGGACAATAATTCTCTGACTATATAGTGATAAAATCATCTTTCTTTCCTTTTATTGTCTCTTTAGATTTGTCCAGAATCCGTCCACAGCAATATGTTATATGTTGTAAGTTATAATTATCTATTATTCGACGAATATTTGGAATATATGATATGTGTGAGAATGTCTTTTTATATCTTGAATAATTAATAAAGACAAAATAAAAAAGAATGTAGCTGGTAGCATTAAAAGGTGTGTACAGAAAGAATAACTCTTTCTTTATGATGTGCCTAATCCGAAAGTGTCTATTTTTAGCTTGCCTCCTTAGTGTGTATACTTTTTGAATGCATTTGCCAGGTATCGATGCCAAATCTAAGACCTCATCATTTACTTCATAGTTTAAATAGTGTGAAAACTCTGGAGGTGTTCCTGTTATGGGGAAAAAATGACGACCTGTGATTAATCATCCCTAAATCTTGTGCAAAGGACAAACTTATTAAAGAAGTATATTTATATATACTATATACTTGTTAAAATGTATATTTTATTTCGATATGTGCCTTATTCTTTTAAGAATACTAGTCTAATGTTCTTGTTTTTTTTTTTGTTTTTTTTATAAACATTATTAAAAATAAAAAAAAGTCATAAAATGAACCAGTGCCGTGATGGTTACATAGTTACAAAGCTGAAAAGAGACTTGTGTCCATCAAGTTCTGCCTTCCTCACATTTGATTTTTGCTGTTGATCCAAAAGAAAGCAAAAAAAACAAAACGAGTTTGAAGCACTTCCAATTTTGCAACAAACTAGGAAAAAAATTCCTTCTTGACCCCAGAATGGCAGTCAGATTTATCCTTGGATCAAGCAGCTATTACCATACATTGACAAATGATATCCTTGAATATTAATATATATGCATCTAGTTGCTGTTTGAACATCTGTATGGACTCTGATAAAACCACTTCTTCAGGCAAAGAATTCCACATCCTTATTGTTGTTACAGTAAAAAAAACTTTTCTTTGCCTTAGACAAAATCTTATTTCTTCTAGTCTAAATGCATGACCTTGTGTCCTATGTAAAGTCCGGTTTGTGAATAGATTTCCACACAATGCTTTGTATTGGCCCCAAATATATTTGTATAATGTTATCATATCCCCTCTCAGGCGACGTTTTTCTAAACTAAAGAGGTTTAAATTTGTTAACCTTTCTTCATAGCTGATATGTTCCATTCCTTTTATTAATTTTGTAGCCTGCCTCTGCACTTTTTCTAGTGCCATAATATCCTTCTTTATAACAGGAGCCCAAAATTGCACAGCATATTCAATATGTGGTCTTACCAGTGTTATTCTTATCCAGAGAATGAATGCCCTTTTTCCATGCATGACAATACCTTACTGGCCTTAGCCACTGCTGATTGACATTGCCCAGTGTTGCATAATTTGTTGTCTATAACAATTCCCAAGTCCTTTTTGTGTGTTGTTATCTCCAATTCGCTTCCATTAAGGGTATACGTTGCTTGTGCATTCTTTACGCCGAAGTGCATAACTTTGCATTTTTCAACATTACATTTTATTTGCCATTTGAGTGCCCAGTCCCCCAGTCTATCTAAATCCCTCCGTAGCAAAGTAATATCTTGCTCACATTGTATTACTTTACAGAGTTTTGTGTCATCTGCAAACACTGAAACATGACTTTCAATGCTTTTTTCAAGATCATTTATAAATATGTTAAATAGAAGGGGTCCCAGAACAGAACCCTGAGGGACACCACTTGCCACCTCTGTCCAGCTTGAATATTTACCATTAATGACAACTCTTTGTACTCTATTTTAAGCCAATGTTCTACCCAAGAACAAACCTTTTCACCGATTACTGTGAGTTTGAACACAAATCTATTTTGTGGAACTGTATCAAATGCCTTGGCAAAATCCAAATAAATCACATCCACTGCAGCACCCTGATCTATACTTCAACTTACTTCTTCATAGAATGCAATCAAGTTAGTTTGACATGACCTGTGCTTCATAAAACCATGCTGATTTTTGCTGATAACCATGTTCTTCTCAAGGAATGCTTGAATATTATCCCTTAAAAACCTTTCAAATACTTTTCCAGCCGCAGAAGTTAAGCTCACATGTCTATAATTTCCAGGCACAGATTTTGAACCCTTTTTGAATATAGGAACCACATCTGCCTTCTTCCAATCCTCCGGAACACTTCCTGAAAGAAAAGAATCTTGAAAGATTAAAAAAAGAGGTTCACTTATTTCTACACTTGGTTCCTTAAGTACTCGTGGATGATTACCTTCAGGCCCTGGAGCTTTGTTTATATTATCTTTAGTTGCTGCAGCACCTTGTCTTGAGTTAACCGATTACAATTTTTCTGCAAATTTTTAGCCGCAATCATTTGCACATCTATTGCTATGGGTTTTTACTTAATATATACGGAGGAGAAATAGTTATTTAAAATTCCTGCCTTTTCCTGGTCTTCATTAACTAACACCCCCATTCCAGTTTTTAGTGTACCTACACTTTAATTTTTAGTTTTTTTTAGAATTTATATACATAAAGAATGCTTTGGGGTTGGTTTTGCTCTCTTTGGCTATCATTTTTTAATTTTGAAGTTTAGCGCATCTAATCGCCTTTTTGCACGCATTATTGTCTTCCTTATATCTTTTATAGGATGCATCTGATTTGTCCGATTTAAATGCTTTAAATGCCCTTTTCTTATTTTTAATCTCTTGTTTTAATTCTCTACTAAGCCACATTGGTTTCACTTTGTTTCTTTTATATGTATTACCCAATGGAACGTACTGAGAAATGTACCTTTCTAATATTTGTTGGAAGATGTTCCATTTATCCTCTGTGTTCTTTTCACTAAATGGTCTTCTCACTGCAGCCCAATTCTCCTCTGGTGAAGTCATCAACACTGATGATCAGTGGCAGTATGTCCATAGGGGCTCTTGGGGGCAGCTCCCCACTAGCTTTTTTTTGGGATGGGGAGGTAGGGGGGTTATTTCTAGTAGTTTATAAAGATTGTTTTCTCAAAGGGAGGATGATAAGCAAAAATAATTGGGAAAAATTAATGTCTCATTAATTCTGTAATAGGTTTCCATTTTGCAGGGTCCCTCCACCTTCATTGGTAGCTGATTGGAGAAGCTTACTTGAGTGCATCTAGACATGTCAAATTGGCAGGTTTGAAAACTGCCCTGTTTTAGCAGGTTTTGCACGTGCCTAGTCTCCTTTTAAGAAGGAATGTCAGCAATTTCCATTAACTTGCTATGCTGGCAGCAGAGCCAGCTTCCCATCAGTGGAGGCATGCTATTGGTCTCTCTATTCAGGGACCATCATTGGCTGATAGCACCACAGGGTGGTTTACAGTTCCCAGTGGACATAGAAGCAAGAAGCCATCATGGAAGCAGCAAAGGGAGAGCACAGCAGCAGCCCCTGTCCCCTGCCAAATGTAAGTGTATAATATTATATTTCTCTCTCCCCCAATAGCCCCAGTGAGTGCCTGAGAGCTGATTAAGCAATGGAATTTGCTCAAAATATATAATTAATATATAAAGCCAGGGAAACCCAGGGGTGACAATGGGAGGGGGGCATTTCTGACATACAGCAGTGATATATCAGTCACTGATAGTTTTAATAGCTCCTACTGCACATACCCACCATCTTCTTTAAAGCCTTCTCTACAGCGGAGACCTGAGACATTCAAGCTGTGGTTGGTTGAAAAGTTGCGAAGCTTCAAACTGCAGGACTGGGGCTGTAACTCTGAGGACTGAGCGGAGTCTGATTTGGCTGTGTTCTGATATTTCAAAATGTAAACAGTGCTGTTTCTCAGATATGGCACTGTTTACAACCACAAGGCTGCAGGGCAGCAACAGTGCCCCAAAATCACTTTATTAAAATGAAGGGATTCTGGTGCTTAAGAGTTTTACTTCACGATCAGTGCCTGCAAAGACCAGCTGGTACTTTAGGGAAAAGTAGTTTACTGGTAATTATTATTTTATTAGTTTAGTAGTTTATTATTAATATTATTTTATAATAGGCAGAGAATTTCACAAGGAAAAAAGTTGTTGTGTTCTATGAATTTTCAGTTTAGGCCCAATAGATGCCATCCTCATACCCCTAACCTCCCCTCCCCCCCCCTTCCCCCCTATCCTCCCTACCCTCTCCCTCCCCCACCCCCCCCCCCCCCCCAGCAGGAAAGTGGATGAGCAAATTGTATTCTGAATTTATTGTATTTGTTTTTCCTAAGAGAAGAACTGGCTGAAGATGGGATGTAGGATAACTGTGTGAAGGGAAAGACTTTTTAAAGTACAACAGTTTCCAGCTATTAATCAGATGAAATTACATTTGTGGTACATTCTAAACAGTCCCCAGAGCTCACAGTTTGTACTGATAAGTGAAACTTTCACATTATCTCAGCAGCAGGCAGTACTAATGCATGTCACGTGTACTCTTATATGACCGTGGGTTACGTGGTTCACAATTGCTCTTTATATGGCAACCTTTGTTACATATCTGTACGGTATTTAAACAAGAAGAAATAATATTGCTTAATGTATCCGATAATAGCTTCCCAAGAAATTACTCTTACTATTAGTGACGCCTAGAAGAATCAGTGTTGTAGAACTTTGACATGGTGCCATTGAAGGATCTGAGTGAGAAAGTCCTTTGATTCCTATCAGAATAAATATATTGTACATCGCAAACAATTAACTTTTCTCTGGTTGACTCGGTAGAGTCCGGTGTTGCTTTCACTCGCATTCACAAATCCTGTTCCTCTCCTCAAATGTCCCATGCAAGAATAGGCAGAGCTAGTGAATATTGTCCTTATGGCTGCATTTCTCTCAGCCACATAGTGAATTTGTCAATCAAGAATCAAAAAAGCTGAAGCATAAGAGGGCTCCCTGCTGTCTCCATAGACTAGCTTTTACCCAGAAGAACGGGAAGAGAAGAATTGCTGTCACGATTAGCACATTCAGAGCATTGCACTCCCACTTCTAAGAATTACTCTTTTCTTAGATCGATGCACCTGCAAGCCCACGTGTTAAAGCCGGAAGAAATGTCCTTCATCCCCTGGTTTTACATGCTAGTTCCACATCTGTATAGTTACAAAGTTCTGAATAGGAATAGAATAAAGTGGTTTAAAAAGAAATGTATGGTAAAGTTTAAAAAAACGTTTACAGTATTATGCTTACATTTAAATAAGTTAGTTTACTTTTGCCTTAACCAATTATAAGTTAGTTCTTAAAAAAAGGACAAAATCAATACAGTGCTCTGTACAAGTGTGTCCATCTATCTAGCAATATTCGCCCGTTGGTCGTCTGTCTAACTGTATGTATTGGTAAGAGACACATTTTGTCTAGGACAATAAATGTGTAAAACATTAAACTTCTTTATGATCCTAACCATCTGTAAGTGAGATTGCAGTAAAATTATGGACAGTTCCACCTGTGATTACTTATTACAAGCTCCTTAGATCTGTCTGATGCTCCTAAGTCTAGCAGATTTAACTGCAGGCTTAACTCAAACCATCACCCAACTGTTTCTATTATTGTAGAATTACTAATGCCATGTATGGCATCATTCACCATCTATGCTTTTACTGGAAATAATATGACCTGTGGACTCATGGTATATATTGATAGCGGCCATTTAGATTGCTAAAGTTCAAAGGGAAGGTAATTGGGATACTGCAAAAGAAAGTTTTTTTTTTTTTAAATATATATATATATATATTCGTTTTTTTTCCAATATGGATGTAATTTCTGATATTGGGGCATTAAATCAAAAGCATTGTTTGATCCCAAGAGAAAGATCTCCACTTCGTCTCGGATATTCTTTAATCATGCTTTAGAAAAGCAGATGGTAACAAAAAGGTTCCGTCACTCAGCTATCTCCAAGAGAACATGCTCTCACATTGCTAGTACGATCTTCTTTAAAGCGTAACTATCACATCTCAGTTACAGTGTTAAGCAAAAGGTTTGTCTTCAATACCAGTATATTTTGTTTGTACATCCGATTAAAAAATTTAAGTAATAACTGTGCACTTACTGATATTCCATCGATGAGCAGAGTCATCTTAACTTGCAGTTATTCGAGTGCCAAGCTGCTACCCTTTTAGAATTTCTTTAAGCATAGCCTGTACCTGTAATGCCTTCTGTTAATGGTGTTCAGCAATTACACTATCCTCACAACTGGCACCATGCTTTAGTTGGTATCCAATGCATAGAGAATGTCATTGGAGATGTTCAACCATAGCTTCACCCCTGCTGCCTGTAAGGAAAATGTGAGAGGAGCAACAAAGCGAGGAGCTTAGTCTATGACAATGTCTCTAAGACGGGATAGGACAGGGTAACAGAAGCCAATTTCAATGCTATCAGCCAGCCACTAGAGGCACTTTCTGGAATTTCACAGTGTGACTCGGTGAAATGATGCTGAACGTCTTCACGCTCTACATGAGGGCGTCCAGCATCACTGAAAACCCATATGAAAGCATTGAGGCAATACTGTCCGATGGGGAAGGCACAATTTGCATGGTGCTCGCTGCGCATGCGCGTTAATCCCCCCCCCCCCACATCTTTGTATTCTTAACTCTAAAGTGTTCCTTTAATGCTCTCTTGGACTACTCTGGTGACTTCAACTCTCTTGACCCAGTAATAGCACACAGTGTGGTTCATTTATCTAATTATTTTCACTTGCTATAACTATTATACATGCTGTTTGTACTCTCTATACTATTATTTAAAATGTGCAGCTAATTCTCCAAATGCGATGGTCTGAAAAGCTACTTCTTCTGAGACATTTTAAATATTATTGATCCCTATAGTCATTTAAAACTGTTATCCTGCAACCTCGTCAATTTTTCTTGTGAATGTATCACTACACAACCAAAATAGAAATGTACAAAAAACAAACAAAATCAAAATACTGTGGGATACAAATGGCAATGTATCTGTAACCTTACTAGTCTTCTCAAAGAGAAAATCCAATAGAGAGCACAACGTTTATATATTCCACCACTTGTCCTGCTATAAATGAAAGAGCTCAAAGCAGAAATGGAGAAATTGATACAGTTCATGTAAGCTTGCCTCTGGGAGAGTATACCTCAATGAGCTACATCATGTATTACTCTGTCCTTCCCCTGCCTGCTTATGTTATCAAAGACGGGTATAACCATCAAAACTAGGTGATCAGCTTGTATACACGAAGCAGCACTATGGTTGGAAACTTTTTTTGTGCTAGTTATGTAAGTTCTTTCCTAATTACTATGACCTACCTTTATGCCTGGATACAGCATGACTGCAGTGACTGTGATGGTTCATCTATCAATATATTCCAGGTATTAGTAAATATTATTGGAACTTGGTGCAATAAGAAGGAAATACAAGCTAGGGGTGCGGCCAAACGCCTTTATTAGTTTTCCTCTATTCTGTATGCTGAGGGGGTAAAGGGAAATAAATACCAGGTAGGTACCAAGTGAATTGCCTGTATTTCCTTCAACCCCACTGTAAAAGGAGTTAGGGGAAGGTATAGGGGTCATTCAGCAAACCCTTACATGTTCTTGTGCCCCTGGAATCCACAACACATGGTGGGATAGAAGAAGAGGAAAGTCATTACCCGCCTTGCATGGTTAATAGGACCTAAACCATGCATTCTAGAAAGTGGGCTATATACACCAAAAAACAATTTGTAAATGTATGGCCTTGTGCTTTGTATATTTTCTGTGGAGGGATGGGTTGTTTTTTGGTTCTGTCTGTATGGCAGGAAATAATTCTATTTTTTTTTGTAACCCTTTTAACCTTTCTCTTGAATGGACAGTAGTTATCTATATTAACATTCCACTGCAGAAAATATACATAATATACTAAAATATTTACTCATTCGTTACATTACACTTTTTTTTCACATGATGTAAAAAAGAATTGTTAACCACTGTCTCCCTCCAACACGTGGAGTTATGTAACTGATTTTTAAGATTAACTTTAATCATTTTTTTTTTTAGAAAAACACAATAAAAAAATTGTTACCTATTTTATATGGCTCTTAAATAGCAATGCTACTTTGTGAAACGGGAAACCAAAATGTAGCTCGCCAGACAAAAAGGAAGCCAAATAATAGTTTTCACCTATAAATACACATTCTGATAAAGTGAAATTTAAAACACCTATTGCACTAGCATTATCTTAAATAAAGAGATCACCTGTCTTGAGATTTTATAAGTTGTGTTTTTATTTGTTGTGTGTCTGTATGTGTCAACGTGGCTGAGCCATGTGCAAACTCAAAACTTCAACAGTTCTGTAGAGTAGATAGCATTTACCCCAATAATGGTAGTTTCTTTTCGTTTCTTTCTCACTCTCAATTCAGATGATGGATCAAAGCCGACACCTACCATGGAGACACGGCCAGTTTTCGAAGGAGACGGTAAGAAAATATACCTTTTAATAAACATTTTAACCGTCTTGTGCTGTTATACGAGGCCTTGGGTAGATTAAAATCGAATTATCTATCTAGTTTTGATCATTAGCGTGTTGCGGCAGAATTTAATGCAACCAAAAAGTTCACCAGGCACTCAAAGTGTCAACGCCGCAGGCAGATTTAATGGAACAAAAAAGAGCAGCAACGTTTTGACCTACTACGAGGTCTTTTTCAAGCTCAGAATTTAATGTCAACTATACATTTTTTTTCCCAATTCTAATATTGACTGTTGGTTTATTTGCATCAGCAAGCAGTTAAAACTAATAAAATGGTCCGTAAGTGTACATGCGAATAAATCTATATATGTACAGTATGTATATAGCAATGTATTGAAGAAATGTCTGGTTATCGCAAAACATAATAAAACTCCCCAAACTGATGCAAGTAAAAAACTTTGATATTTACTCATTAGGTAATGTACAGTAAGTCTTCATTATGTATTTGTACAGACACTCCATTTGTAATCCCTCAAGGACACGATGGACATGACAGACATGTTCCATCAGGATTCCCTTTTATTTTTAAAGTTGTGTCCATAAGGGGATATTCCATACATTTATAGTAATCAATGTGAGACAGATATTTAAAATGTATCTTTACAAAGTTAGAATCTTTTTTTCATCACTTTGATAATATACTGTTTTCGCTATAGACTGATCAATATAGGGTTTTTTCTTCATTCATACATCATTTTAGCATTTAGCATTTTTGTCTAAATTCTTTCCCAACAGCCATTGCATTTAGGTGGTAAAAGGCACGAAGTTAGGAAGCTGAAGACATGTTCTTTAAGATGCCACAATCAGTAAAATTAGTGAGAGGACAAGTCTGTAGGCAGCACGAGTTTCATTGCTCCATTATACTGTAGTGGACGACCAGGTAACGGCTGCAGATCTGTGTGGTCCTAAAACGTATGCAATGATCTTTCACCAAACCAGGAACTCGGTTAGCTCACACACTTTCTATAGCATTATTGAGATTATCCAATAATCTGTGCTTTATGGCTCTCTGCCATAGAAAGCTGAACTTCAACTACAAAAAAAAAATCCAAGTCGTAACGTTATATATGAAACCTTTTTGTAGAGATTAGTGGGAAACACTTCAGGTTTGGAAAGAAGGGCAGAAATGGACACGTGGAACAAAACTAATTATAATGTAAAAATAAAATAACCTAGAAAAGTAATTAAAAAGAACACCTGGCATATTACGATTTATTTAGTTGGAGCTTATCTAAGTCTGCAGTCCACATCATGTGTTAGGTAAATAGCAAACGGCCATAGCAATGTGTTATTTACATCTATTTAACAGTGATCTGCACCTGTTTCTAGTTTCACTGGTTTTGACCACTTGACGGTTTCCGAAAGTGACAGTGACCTGCAGGTCAGCAATTTCCTGCTTGCAGCACATGGCAAGTCAGCACTTTGACTCAGGAAGTCACCTTCTAGCAAACCCAGGTCACTTGCTTATAACTACACTGCATAACGGGCAAGAGATCATTTAACAAAGTGACAAGTATACCACTTATGCACACTGGGTCCCATTTTTTTCATACTCATTCAGTACACTTGCATCAGTTTAGGTGGAAGATTTTAATGACAGGTCAATAACTCCTGTAAGACTGTAACGTGAATGGGAACATGGAAAATAGATTCTTTACCTTCCCAAGTGCTGGTAAGGGATATGGGGGGACAGTTAACTGGTCGAGAAGGGTGGGGGGGGGCCTTTGTGTATCTTTTTATATTTCTGCTTTCCACTACTTTTTGTCCACGTTCAACCTCTTTTGCTATGGTCGCATTATGGAAAAGTTAAAATGTGATCATTTACAGAGGAGAAACCAGATTTCTGCAAAGCCCAAACGATATCATATCTATTTGCTTTTCAGACATCACGGCCCCTACACTTTGGATCAAGCACCTAGTTATCAAAGAAGCCAAAATAAATAGTTCCAGCATGAGGCAGTCAGGTAAGTGCTTTATTGAAACTGATTGTTCCATGAATATTTTTTGTTTAATTTTCACCATGATGCGTTAGAATAGTCAGCTTCATGTATGTATGAATGTGTGTGTTTATTTGGAGTCTGCTGAGAGAGGTACAATTATTAACTTTTTATTTTAATTTTAATAACAGGCAATGTTTTTAATGACAGGCAATATGCACAGGAAAAAAACCCAATGAAATTTAAAAAGAATATTAAAAACACTATTGTGCAATATCCTCAGGAATATATTGTAGCAATATGAACCGTAACTAGCTACATCAAATGATCACTTTTCACAAAGCTTTAGTAAATTAACTTAATTTTACATTCTAATGTTAGTACAATATATTAAAATGATAAAAAAAAAAAATATTCAAAGCGAATTTAAAGTAAATTTTAAATCTTGGCCCAAACTTGCATTTGAGAATTATTACAACCTGACTATTAGCCTACATTTTGAAATCTGCTTTGACTTAAAGGACCACTCTAGGCACCCAGACCACTTCAGCTTAATGAAGTGGTCTGGGTGCCAGGTCCTTCTAGGGTTAACCCATTTTTTCAGAAACATAGCAGTTTCAGAGAAACTGCTATGTTTATGAATGGGTTAAGCCTTCCCCCTATGTCCTCTAGTGGCTGTCTCATTGACAGCCGCTAGAGGCGCTTGCGTGCTTCTCACTGTGATTTTCACAGTGAGAGCACGCCAGCGTCCATAGGAAAGCATTGTGAATGCTTTCCTATGTGACCGGCTGAATGCGCGCGCAGCTCTTGCCGCGCGTGCACATTCAGCCGACGGGGAGGAGAAGAGGAGAAGAGGAGGATCGGAGGAGGAGAGCAGGAGGAGATCTCTCCGCCCAGCGCTGGAAAAAGGTAAGTTTTTACCCCTTTCCCCTTTCCAGAGCCGGGCGGGAGGGGGTCCCTGAGGGTGGGGGCACCCTCAGGGCACTCTAGTGCCAGGAAAACGAGTATGCTTTCCTGGCACTAGAGTGGTCCTTTAATTCACATTTCCCAACAATGGCCTTGATTTAATAAGATTTCCGAATGACTCAATACTTTTAGAAATACTTTCCAAATGATTAATCTACAGAATTCACCTTTAAAGTCTATCAGATATTTTGTAGATTAATCATTTGCAAAGTTTTTTCTAACAGTATTGCATGATTTGGAATGCTTATTAAATCGAGGCCAATGTTAGTGTCTTCATATAAACTCCAAATATAAGTACGCATTAAGCAGCTTACTATCTGTCCATGTGGCACTATTCCCTTACATCTCGTCCTCTCCTTTGTCATAACACTGACTTTAACCCATCTCTTTAATCACGTGTCTACCACTGACCATGTCCCTGCCTCTTTACTGCACTCATCACACCTATTCTAATGTAGGCACTCTCTTGATACTACCTCTCTGGCCAAGTATCACTTTATATCTCCGTTACCTTAATCGCTACTTGACTGCCATCGTAACAATCTACCAAGAGCACTCACAAAAGTGACTTAAACCCCATTCTCTCCTTTAATCTTTCAATGTTTTAATTGATTTTGACACATTTTGCTACCAACGTCTTCTGCAAATCTCTCTTTATTTGGGATTATTTATATTTTCATAGGTTAAAGCCAATGTGCTTTAAAAAGCTTTCAAGGCTTAATGCAAACACAAAGCTTAAAGGAACACTATTCCTAACACCATGGTACCCTGTCCCTATTCGAAGTAATGTCCCCCCCGCCTGTTTGACATAACATTCGTAAAATAAAAGGTTTTACTTACTTTTTTAACCACTCCTCTTGCGCTGTTATTGAGGAGACATGGCTTCATTCGCTGATGGCCAAATTAGTGTTCCTCGTAGAGGAGATCTAGTGTCATGTAGATGAGGATAAAGGTCTAGCTGACTGCCTCAATGAATATTTTTGTTCGGTATTTACAGATGAAAATGAAGGAAAGGGACCTCAGTTAAGAATAAGGATAAATGAGTCATTTATTACACGTGAGTTTACAGAGGAAGAGGTTCTATTTCAACTGTCAAAAGTAAAGACAAATAAGTCAATGGGACCTGATGGAATACACCCAAAGCTATTAAAAGAGCTTAGTGGTGTACTAGCAAAACCATTAACAGATTTATTTAACCAATCATTGATAACAGGAGTAGTCCCAGAAGATTGGAAGTTAGCGAATGTTGTGCCCATTCACAAGAAAGGTAATAGGGAGGAGTCGGGCAACTATAGGCCAGTAAGCCTTACTTCAGTAGTGGGGAAAGTGATGGAAACCATGTTAAAGGATAGGATTGTTGAACATCTAAAAACACATGGATTTCAAGACCAGAGACAACATGGGTTTACTTCAGGGAGATCATGCCAAACTAATCTTATTGATTTTTTTGATTGGGTAACTAAAATTATAGATCAGGGTGGTGCAGTAGACATTGCTTACCTAGATTTCAGTAAGGCTATTGACACTGTTGCACATAGAAGGCTTATCAATAAACTACAATCTTTGAGTTTGGATTCCAATATTGTTGAATGGGTAAGGCAGTGGCTGAGTGACAGGCAACAGAGGGTTGTAGTCAATGGAGTATATTCGAAGCTTGGGCTTGTCACCAGTGGGGTACCTCAGGGATCTGTACTTGGACCCATTCTCTTTAATATTTTTATTAGTGATATTGCAGAAGGTCTTGATGGTAAGGTGTGTCTTTTTGCGGATGATACTAAGATATGTAACAGCTTTGATGTTCCAGGAGGGATAAGCCAAATGGAAAATGATTTAGGTAAACTAGAAAAATGGTCAGAGTTGTGGCAACTGACATTTAATGTGGATAAGTGCAAGATAATGCATCTTGGACGTAAAAACCCAAGGGTAGAGTACAAAATATTTGATAGAGTCCTAACCTCAACATCTGAGGAAAGGGATTTAGGGGTGATTATTTCTGATGACTTAAAGGTAGGCAGACAATGTAATAGAGCAGCAGGAAATGCTAGCAGAATGCTTGGTTGTATAGGGAGAGGTATTAGCAGTAGAAAGAGGGAAGTGCTCATGCCATTGTACAGAACACTGGTGAGACCTCACTTGGAGTACTGTACACAGTACTGGAGACCCTATCTTCAGAAGGATATTGATACCTTAGAGAGAGTTCAAAGAAGGGCTACTAAACTGGTTCATGGATTGCAGGATAAAACTTACCAGGAAAGGTTAAAGGATCTTAACATGTATAGCTTGGAGGAAAGACGAGACAGGGGGGATATGATAGAAACATTTAAATACATAAAGGGAATCAACACAGTAAAGGAGGAGACTATATTTAAAAGAAGAAAAACTACCACAACAAGAGGACATAGTCTTAAATTAGAGGGACAAAGGTTTAAAAATAATATCAGGAAGTATTACTTTACTGAGAGGGTAGTGGATGCATGGAATAGCCTTCCAGCTGAAGTGGTAGAGGTTAACACAGTGAGGGAGTTTAAGCATGCGTGGGATAGGCATAAGGCTATCCTAACTATAAGATAAGGCCAGGGACTAATGAAAGTATTTAGAAAACTGGGCAGACTAGATGGGCCGAATGGTTCTTATCTGCCGTCACATTCTATGTTTCTATGATTCTATGTTTCTATGTCACGTTTTTTTTTTGGTTTCTTTTTTTGACACGGTCAGTGCCGAGGAAGTAGCTTTAGTGACTGTGAATATGACCACCACTAGTGGTGTGTGTAACACTGCAAGGTAAACATTGCCCTGTCTGAAAAACTACAACATTTTACCATGATGGGTCAAACATACAGGACTACTGAGATAAAGTAATCCGGGTAACTTTAGAGGTCTATTAAGCCATAAGTCTAATTTTCAGTCTTGTGCTTGCTTTGAATACAACTCTGTAGTATTGTTACCAAGGTGTGCTGTAGTTGCAATAGTAAGGATGGACTCTTAGAACTGTAACCCCTTCAGAACACTTCAGAACATGTTAGGCAGATTCTACAGCTGTTTATCTGTCATCAAGGTGTTTAGTCACTACTGAAAAGTAGCCATGAATTTCACAGTACAAAAGTCACACAGCCTGAAAATAGGAGTATAAATATTGCATAAGCCTGTAACAGGTTGTGTGAGCACGATTTAAATCTAAATTATGTGGATGTATATAGATAATGGAGTTGACTTTAGAAATATGAAAAAAAAACTAATATCAAGTTACAGGATTTATTATAATTGATTATAATACTCACTTTTCTGCTGAGTTAAAACAAAAGCACAAAAAAAAAATGCTTGCACTTGTAGCTGTTCCAATCAAGAGTATATTTGCAGTGTGTGAAAACAAAACAAACAGTGTTTTTGTGAAACCATTTTTGTTAAACCAAAATGTAAAACATTCATGAGAAAAGGCAGGGGGAAAATTGTACCTTTATAAGTACAAACCCTGTACTATTTCCACAGGGTAACTATACCTTATGACAATAACTTTACATGTTGTAGAAAAAGGAAGAAAGGTCCAGGCACACCAAGATAGCAAACAAAAAGGCAATTTATATAAACGGCCAAATCACAACGTTTCGACCTACATGGTCTTTGTCAAGCTTTGTTGCTTTGTAATATAACTTTACATTAGGCTTATTTTTCAGTTTAGATATTTTTAAATTAGGAATACTAGGATTGATCTTTTGGGAGTCAAGATATGTTTAACCCCTTTAAGGACACATGCCATGTCATGATTCCCTTTTATTCCAGAAGTTTGGTCCTTAAGGGGTTAAACAAGAGAGATGTATCATCATATTGGGATGCAATAACTTTGGCTTTCGAGTAATTGCAGTTATTACTGGTACCTAAATGGTTTACAATTTACCACACAATCCTCACTATCTGTTTGCCAAATGTATTGAGTGTATTAGCATATACCAAATTTATTACCACATTTTTCTCCATTACACTAAACCTTGAGGCATCACAGATTCTGCACTTGCTGTTTAAGTTTAATTGATGACTTTTGGCCCGCCGACCCAGAAACACATAGACTGTCATTTTATTTGTTAATTCATCCAGAAGTTTGTTTTTGTAACTCATGCATGCATTGATGCCACTTCCTTACCCAATGGATGAATTCAGTAACGTTTATATCTATATCTGACAAAAAGTGGACATGTGTGAAATGAGGTTTGGGAAGACTTTGTGCAACATAAACTATCGGTAACACATTTTTCTGCCATCACGTCTTTTTTTTCTTTTTTTTCTTTTAGCAAGTGTGCTTGTGAATTTGCCATGTGTGCGTTGGTAGGCACTGAACTCACAAACGCACAATAGATTTTTTAGTAACTTTCTGAACTATAGCACTATAGGGTATAGGATAGGAACTATATTACACTATAGCGTATAGGGACTATATGGCACTATAGGGTACTATGGCGCTAAGAATACAACTTTGTATTCCTAGCGCTATAGTTTCCCTTTAACAATAAAGAGAGCTGCACATTTATAACAATACTATGAAAAGAATTCACATTATAATCCTCTCCTTCCCTCTAACAATATAATTCATTAGCAGTTCTTGCTGCACATCCCTTTTATGAGTCGAAATAGGTACTGAAGTTTATATTCTTAGTTATGTTTTAGAATTTCTGGATTTATAATGCTATTTGGAACATTCAGGTCCTGGTGTGATCCTCACTGTATAACATTACTTTCATAACATTCTGGAATGTAACATAACGTAGCTAAAACTACGGAGCATGATACGTCCCTAGAGTCTGGTTTATGGTTGTCATCAATATGTGTAGGTAATCTGACAAAACCAGTGTTAAGAGAAAGAGTAGAGATTTTGGCTTGAGTTTTCCCCTAGTCGCAAGACCATTAATAATATGTATATGAATCAGAGGCTAGTTAATCATTTTTTTTTTTTTTTTAAAAAGGTGCCAAGTATACATGATGGAGGGGTAAAAAAAACAAGCCAATAAGCTGCTCACATCCACTAGTGTTAAAACCGTATGGGGCTGTAAAAATAAATGAGTCTGCCTTGACAGTACTTGATAAACGACTGCTAAATAATATTATTTTCTTCTGTTCTCCTCCTATCTGCTACGAGAAAGAAAGCAAATTTATCAAATAAAGTTACTGACCCTAAAGCTGACACTAGGGGAAAATAATTCAGGGTAAAAGGGAAAAAAAATATTATTGTATAACTTGCCAGTGCAGTTCATTTAATGTATAAATGTTCAGAGATATAATAACAAATGGATTTTAATTTGACCAGGGATTTCAGTCTAACACATTGCATGCATTCACAACATACACTCCGACTCCTTATTAAGCGCTGTCCATTGTCCGCTCCTACCTTATATTTCCTACAATGTTATCCAGTCACGTTGGTGACAGTGAACTTGTAAGTACCCAAATAGCACATTTAAAATATTGCCAGTGGGTTATTGCTTGTTATTTTGGTCCGCCTTTGATTGCACCATTTAAAGTGGTGAGTTACAGATTGAGGATGATACTATGACATTTGCTGAAAAACTATTCTATGGCACAAAAAAGTGCCTGATACAACATAGCTCCAGCCTCGTTACATTCCTAATCCTACAGCAGATATAAGTAAACGTTGTTTTTAATATGCTGTAAGCTGTATTCCCTTTAGGCTTTTGATGTTGTGAGCAATCCAGGATTCAGGCGATAGGGTGTAGAGGTCCTCTGTTTATCTTTCTTAAAGAGTTCAAGTGCTAAAAGTATCAAAAAAAAAGCATAGAAGAAACACTGGTTGCAATTAAAGGGTATAGAATTTTCTTATAAAATCATAGTTTGTTGACCAGTGATCAGGTCGAAGCTTGTGTTTTTGGGGGGTTTCTATCAATCTTAGATCAACATTGTTAATCTCACAATCCTAAGAATGATGTTCCAACATCACAAAGTTAACATCAAGCAGAATGCTGATTTTGTGGGATTTGCAATTAATTAACAGTTTGAATATTATTGACAGAGAATCTGATAACCTAGCTTCATATGCATCCAGGAGCTGTGGTTAGCTTTAAAAAAAAAAAACATCTTAGGCATATGTAGTTGTGACGAACTGAACCTCTTCACATGTTCTTAGAGGGGCCTGCTGGCCAGCCTCTTACCAAAAGACTATGGGCCCTTTAAAAACCCATGTGAACAGACTTGGTTTGTGGGATTTTATATTCAGTTCGGGAACCGAACAGCCGCACAAACCGGAGACCACCCTGGAGCTTGTTAAGACTAATTGGTACTTTGTAGCAATTTTCACCGCAGTGTTCTAAGTGTTCATCTGGGTGGCTGCAATTCCTATGGACGACCACGAGGTGGCGGCCATCTTGTTCGCATGAAATCAGGCAGCGGTGTTTGGTCGTCGAGTTCATGGAACTATTTTCGTACACTGAAACTCCCGAACACCGCTGGACTTCCATGATTGCCTGCGATCAGTTCTACAACACTTAGAAAGGCGCTGTTCGGTGGAAACTTTCCCACGAACAAGGGGATCAAGCTCCAGGGTAAGACTACTGACTCTGTTTGGTAGTTTGTTCATTTTTAAAATACAGAACTACCGAACTAGACCGACCGCAAGCCCTGATTCTCTGGAACTGTTTTGGGCATGGGACCATGCGTGCAGTCGGTCAAATTATGACTTCCAGGAAATTCCTGACCCCTGAACTGATCGGGGGGATTTTTGGATATGTTGGTCACTCAGATCAGGGCTATCAGGGGATGTAACTCTTGTGGGGATTTTGTGTTTTCCAAGGTATTTTGGGGTTTTTGTAAAAATGTGTGTTTTCTGTGCCTGGAGATAATTGAGTTCAATACAGTGCTAACTCAATTATCTCCCAGTCACAGGGGATGGATTGATCTATTTTTTATGGGAGTGTCCTGGACCTGAGAGCCAGTGTAATCATGTATATGTTTTTACTGTAGTCTACTGTCAGGTCCAGGCGGGAGTGCCCCTTGCATGGGGACATGCAAGTAAGGCCAGTTGTGGCTGCCATTAAACAGATTTCTTTTTACCATTCATGAAGTCTAGGCTCATGTTTGGGGGATTGGAGAGCTATATTCACTCTGGAGATTGCTATAATCACTAGACTCCCTTGGATCACAACGAGCAGCCCGGTGGTTATGGTGTTCCAGTGCAGTGCTTATGGTACTCAAGGATTACTAGGAAGGATCGATTGTTCCTGTGTCATTGTGTAAGTGTCTAACATATTGTGAATTCCCCCCCTTTCATAATATTGTAAAGCGCTGCGGAATTAGCTGGCGCTATATAAATACCATTAATAATAATAATTCATGTACATGTAAATAGTGATATGCACATATCCGTAACCTGTCAAATATTCCAAATTAGTTAGTAACATGCTTACACAGTCTAACACGCATGCATAGACACAAGCTGACATGCATACATTAACACATGGACATGCACTAACACTCATAGTAACACACATAGTAACATGCATACACGAACACTCATACTAACATACAAAAGCATGTATACACTAACAAACATAATGTTGTAATATATCTCTCACCTACTGATTTACTGCTGCTCGATGAAAGAGGACAGGAGTGGTGAGGCCCTATCATGCTCTCCTGGTGTCTAGTGTCGGGGAGTAGGGGAGCTGTGTACTGACCAGCACTGCCTTCTCTCATGTTCTCCCTCGGTGATCTTACAGACAGCTTGTGCTGAGCTATGACATCACAACTTCCATCAATATGGAGGCCTCATTTGAATGAGAGTTGGGATGAAACGGCTCTCATTGTCACATTGTAAGCACACTGCTGGAACCATCCTCTAGTATTGTGGCAAACTGTTTAAACTCTTATGCTCGGCTCTTGGTCTCTTCTCAACGTCCGGTTTCTGCAGCTTCATCGCTCTCAGCCAATTAATGCAACTCTGTGCATAGAGATATGCACAGAATTGACATTAGCCAGCCCGTAACCCTTTATCTAGGATGTCTAATGGAGTTCCAGTGAAGCTGCCAGAGATGGAGTTACACCTCTGACAGCAAAGAATCTAAACTTCGTATGTGCAGTGTTTCATAGAACATTGGTGCACATACAGACTACAGGCACCTATATATAGTTTTCCTGGCACTAGTTTCCTCTTCTGTCAAGGCCCCCCCCCCCCCTGTCCGTGGTGCAGAAGGGTTTAATAACCCATCACTTACTTGGGTCCAGTGCCGATGTTCCTCCCTCCGAAGTTCTAAGCTTTCCTATGGAGATTCCGGCGAAGTCGTCTAAAAATCCGGAAGTCCCTCTAGTGCAGTGATGGTGAACCTGTGGCACGCCGGGCCCTTTCTGTTGGCACGTGGCCATAGGTCCGCTATTAATTCAGAGTAGGCACCTGCCTGCCCGAAACGGCAGGCGCCTACTCTGCTTCCGGGTCGGGAGGCAGGGGAGGGATCTGTGATGCAGCTTCCCTGTCCTCCCGCGCGATGCTGTGTGGAGCGTTGCCGAGCGTTACCATGGCAACGCTCCACACAGCATCGCGCGGGACGACAGGGAAGTCAGCCTGCAGTGCTTTCCACCACCGGACCACCAGGGATGGCTGTGCCGCGCCCCCCCTGACTAATTCATTAAAGGTAAGAAGGAGAGAGGGAGGGGATACTGACACCCAGCACCCGCACCCCTACCCCCCCAAGCACCCCTATCCCCCCAGCAGTACCCCTACCACCCCTTCCCCCCAGCAGTACCCCTACCCCCCACAACAGAACCCCTACCCCCCCAGCAGTACCCCTATCCCCCCAGCAGTACCCCTACCCCCCCAGAAGTACCCCTACCCCCCATCAGTACCCCTTCCCCCCACAACAGTACCCCTACCACCCCCACAACAGTACCCCTACCCCCCAGCACCCCTATCCCCCCAGCAGTGCCCCTACCACCCCCATTAAAGTTAAAAAGGAGGGGGTTAGAAGGAGGGGGTTAGGAGGAGGGGGGGATACTGACACCCGCAGCAGTACCCCTATCCCCCCAAGCACCCCTATCCCCCCAGCAGTACCCCTATCCCCCCAGCAGTACCCCTATCCCCCCAGCAGTACCCCTACTCCCCCAGCAGTACCCCTACCCCCCACACAGTACCCCTACCCCCCACACAGTACCCCTACCCCCCATCAGTACCCCTACCCCCCCAGCACCCCTACCCCCGCCCAGCACCCCTACCCCCGCCCAGCACCCCTACCCCCGCCCAGCACCCCTACCCCCCGCCCAGCACCCCTACCCCCCGCCCAGCACCCCTACCCCCCACCAAGCACCGCTACCCCCCACACAGCACCCCTACCCCCCACACAGCACCCCTCTCACACACACATTACCCCTCATACACACACACATACAGCACCCCCCCACACACACAGCACCCCCCACACACTTACACAGCACCCCCCACACACTTACACAGCACCCCTCATACACACACACGCACACAGCACCCCCACACACACACAGAGCACCCCCCCACACACACAGCACCCCCCCACACACACAGCACCCCCCACACACAGCACCCCCCACACACACAGCACCCCCCACACACAGCACCCCCCACACACAGCACCCCCCACACACACACAAAGCACCCACCCACACACACACAGCACCCCCCCCACACACATCACCCCCCACACACTTACACAGCACCCCTCATACACACACACACACAACACACACACACACAGCACCCCCACACAAACACACGCAATTGCCGTGTTGGCACTTTAAGGGAAAAAAAGTTGGCATGTATTGCGGTTTGGGCACTCGGGCTCAAAAAGGTTCGCCATCACTGCTCTAGTGGCTGTCTGGTAGACAGCCACTAGAGGAGGAGTTAACCCTGCAAGGTTAATGTGGCGAAACCGACCTCGCCACGTGTCCTTGGAGGGGGCTGATTGCCCGCCTCTTGCCTTTGGACTATGGACCAGACTTTATGGGAATGTGATACCCCAGATAGCCATACCATGGAGCCTATTCATATAATGAAGACTATGGGAAAGACTTTAGCTCCATGGCAATTGTACTGTGTGAGTAGGATCTGCGCGCTATTCGGTAGTTTTGTGCGTGCAGATCCCAGCTATCTGGGGATAGGTGAAATGTCTGTGTGTTATGTGTAAATGTGACTTTATGTATTTTAAAGTGTTTTATGTTGTTTTGCAACCATGTGGTTAATGGAGTCTGCCTTTAGTCCTGGGTAATTGGATTACTTCTCCAATTAACTCCAGGGCAGAAGGGAGGAAACCAGGGTGCATTGTGGGGATGTTTTCTGCCAGCCAGAAAGGAACAAAAGATACTTTTAGTAACTTTTGAACCCCTGGTCGGATTCATGCCATTTTTTTAATATGTTGTTCCCCTGAATGGATTGATTGTGGATATGTATTTTTATGTGAATGTGATGTATGGTTTTAAAGTTATGAAAGTTGTGTAAAAGTATATTTTACACTGTATGCATAATGGGATTATGTGTCACACTAAGGGGAGGGGATGTGTGGGAGGTAACATCTATGTCATTGGTTCTTTTATGCCTCCCCCTGGGTGTGGCCTATATGTGTGAGTTGGAAATAAAAGCCAGGCTGGATGAGCCAGTCCAGAGTTCCTGTTTTTACCCTCAAAGTGATGTGTCGTCTCATTATTGGGGGAAGGATTTATTGAATGCTGTTCCAGTTGACTGCTAGGAGTACAAGCCTATTCGTATGGTTCCTATTCAATGGTCTACAGCATTCATATGCTTGGGAGAATTTAAAAGGTTTCTCGGATTCGGTGATTGTGGTGTCTGCCAGAGTGCTTGGAGTCCTCAGGAAGCACTAGGAGCATCCATTAACGGAGGTACCAAGTCGGGGTGCCAGTGGATCCTTTACATTGGTGGCAAGCGGTGGGATGGCGTCCTAGTGCGAGGAGAAGCAGCTCAGAGACACTGGTAACGTTTGGAATTACAAATTGAGGGCAACGCTAGTATCCGTACAGCGCCCCTGGCTACAGCAGGATGGAATCAGCTAGTTTTTGGACAGCGTTCCATGATGAGGAGGAGGAGGCGGCCGCGGACTACAGGGATGCAGACAGAAAGGAAGTCTGGTATGATGCCCTGGAAGACGCCCAGTGGCGGCGAGGTGAGAGTCTCCCCAGTGATGAGCAGCGGCTACAGAAGCGTGTGGCGATGCGCATGTATCTATTGGGAGAGCAGCCCCTGGATGAGTGGGTGACAAGACTAGAGACCCTGGTATGGCGAGAGATCTGGCTAGACAACGCATACCAGGCCCTCTGGTGGCATACCATTCGACTTACCCCCTGGACGGCCGAGCACGACTTACCGGAGGGGGATGATTATGATGGCCCGGGTTTATTATGGGATGCCTTGGAGGACGACATTGATCTTGGCAGCACGGAGGGGTCTAGGTTTTGGGACATCTACGACTACCGGATGGGCATGTATGTCTGGGCTGACGAATGCGAGGTGAGCAAAGACATGACCCACCTGGTAACAAGGGAGTGGGAGCTGGAGCAGGACTACCAACACCTGCTCAGCTTCGTGCAGCTCCAACCTACCCGACAAGCAGAACCAGACCTCATAGACTGGTCCTGGAGAGACCCACAGATGGCAGGTGGAGATGGGATCGAGGTCTCTCTACTGGCCCTACAGGGATGCTGGGCAGTCGGCCCAGATCCCCAGCGGCAGGTTACAGTTCAGAGAGAGGAGCTTGTTACACCCTCTCTCCAGCGGCAGCCTAACCCACCAAGGGGAGACCGTAAGCCCCACACCAGCGCAGATGGGACCGTGGTCTCTGCGCCCAAGTTACAGGGAGCTGAAGGAGCCGTCCTCCCTCCCCAGCGGCAGTGTGATTTGTTGGGAATTGGGAGCCCGGTCTCCATTCCCCAGCGGCAGAGTATCCAGCAGGGAATAGAGAGCCCATCCCCCTTTCCCCCACAGCAGGACTCTGTGCTGGGAGGAGAGACAGTCGGTCTCCCTCCGCAGAGACGGGAAGTATGCATGGGAGAGGAGATTGTTACCACCTCTCCCCAGCAGCGGATCATTAATGTACAGGGAATAGAGAGCCCAGTCTCCATTCCCCAGCGGCAGAGTGTTCTAATGGGAGAGGAGCTGGTTACCACCTCTCCCCAGCGGCAGCTTAATGTACCAGGGGGAGACTGTAAGCCCCACACCTGTGCAGATGGGACCGTGGTCTCTGCACTTCCAGCACAGGGGGTAGGGACGGTCGGTCCTGCCCCCCCACAACAGGGCTGTTTAGCCAAAGGGGAGACAGTCTGTCTCCAGCAGCAGAGCGGTGTAACTCAAGGGGAGACAGTCGGTCTCCAGCAGCAGAGCGGTGTATTTAAAGGGGAGACAGTCTGTCTCCAGCAGCAGAGCTGTGTAACTAAAGGGGAGACAGTCGGTCTCCAGCAGCAGAGCTGTGTAACTCAAGGGGAGACAGTCGGTCTCCAGCAGCAGAGCTGTGTAACTCAAGGGGAGACAGTCGGTCTCCAGCAGCAGAGCTGTGTAACTCAAGGGGAGACAGTCGGTCTCCAGCAGCAGAGCGGTGTAACTCAAGGGGAGACAGTCGGTCTCCAGCAGCAGAGCGGTGTATTTATAGGGGAGACAGTCGGTCTCCAGCAACCAGGCTCCAACCAGACTACTCCCGTGGTAGTGCTGGCAACAGGACAGAGTACCGCTGGTCTCTGCCCCCTCAGCAACCTACCAAGGCAGCCTACCAGTCCCCCACACAGCCGTGGTGAGGCACCTGAACCTGGACAAGATTCTCCCTCACCCAGGTGTAGTAACTGTTTATTGTGGGTGGGCTGCTCTGCTGTTTCTGTCTTGTGGGTGGGCTGCTGGACTAACAAGGGCACTGACCGGCAGGAGGTCAAGTACCCTGTTAGTCTGGGGGGTAAAGGGGAGAAGTGTGGCGAAACCGACCTCGCCACGTGTCCTTGGAGGGGGCTGATTGCCCGCCTCTTGCCTTTGGACTATGGACCAGACTTTATGGGAATGTGATACCCCAGATAGCCATACCATGGAGCCTATTCATATAATGAAAGACTATGGGAAAGACTTTAGCTCCATGGCAATTGTACTGTGTGAGTAGGATCTGCGCGCTATTCGGTAGTTTTGTGCGTGCAGATCCCAGCTATCTGGGGATAGGTGAAATGTCTGTGTGTTATGTGTAAATGTGACTTTATGTATTTTAAAGTGTTTTATGTTGTTTTGCAACCATGTGGTTAATGGAGTCTGCCTTTAGTCCTGGGTAATTGGATTACTTCTCCAATTAACTCCAGGGCAGAAGGGAGGAAACCAGGGTGCATTGTGGGGATGTTTTTCTGCCAGCCAGAAAGGAACAAAAGATACTTTTAGTAACTTTTGAACCCCTGGTCGGATTCATGCCATTTTTTAATATGTTGTTCCCCTGAATGGATTGATTGTGGATATGTATTTTTATGTGAATGTGATGTATGGTTTTAAAGTTATGAAAGTTGTGTAAAAGTATATTTTACACTGTATGCATAATGGGATTATGTGTCACACTAAGGGGAGGGGATGTGTGGGAGGTAACATCTATGTCATTGGTTCTTTTATGCCTCCCCCTGGGTGTGGCCTGTATGTGTGAGTTGGAAATAAAAGCCAGGCTGGATGAGCCAGTCCAGAGTTCCTGTTTTTACCCTCAAAGTGATGTGTCGTCTCATTATTGGGGGAAGGATTTATTGAATGCTGTTCCAGTTGACTGCTAGGAGTACAAGCCTATTCGTATGGTTCCTATTCAATGGTCTACAGCATTCATATGCTTGGGAGAATTTAAAAGGTTTCTCGGATTCGGTGATTGTGGTGTCTGCCAGAGTGCTTGGAGTCCTCAGGAAGCACTAGGAGCATCCATTAACGGAGGTACCAAGTCGGGGTGCCAGGTGATCCGTTACAGTTAATAATTACATGCTCAGGGTTAAGGGTGATGAGAGTTGGCACCCAGACCACTTCAATGGGCTGAAGTGGTCTGGATGCTTACAGTATCCCTTTCAATAAATTTATTACAAAACAAGTAGATCATGCAGGCCCTGCAAGGTGAATTTAGGCAAGCTCTTTGTATTGCTCAAATATACGGCATTTAGTATAACTATATATATGAGTAACCATGGTTTTAAGCCACTAAGAGGGGCAAATAAAAGGTTGTTTTTATAAATGATCATTAGCTCCATAAAACCGCAGGCACACTCATCTGATCTCAGCCATCTGCAGAGAATTGTCTTTCAGAGTAGGCACCTGCCTGCCCGAAATGGCAGGCGCCTACTCTGCTTCCGGGTCGGGAGGCAGGGGAGGGATCTGTGATGCAGCTTCCCTGTCCTCCCGTGCGATGCTGTGTGGAGCGTTGCCGAGCGTTACCATGGCAACGCTCCACATAGCATCGCGCGGGACGACAGGGAAGTCAGCCTGCAGTGCTTTCCACCACCGGACCACCAGGGATGGCTGTGCCGCGCCCCCCCCCCCCTACTTCATTAAAGGTAAGAAGGAGGGAGGGAGGGGGGGGATACTGACACCCAGCACCCGCACCCCTACCCCCCCAAGCACCCCTATCCCCCCAGCAGTACCCCTACCACCCCTTCCCCCACAACAGAACCCCTACCCCCCCAGCAGTACCCCTATCCCCCCAGCAGTACCCCTACCCCCCAGAAGTACCCCTACCCCCCATCAGTACCCCTTCCCCCCCCACAACAGTACCCCTACCACCCCCACAACAGTACCCCTACCACCCCCACAACAGTACCCCTACCCCCCAGCACCCCTATCCCCCCAGCAGTGCCCCTACCACCCCCATTAAAGTTAAGAAGGAGGGGGTTAGAAGGAGGGGGTTAGGAGGAGGGAGGGAGGGGGGGATACTGACACCCCGCAGCAGTACCCCTATCCAAAATTGCTGACTCTGAGTGTAACACATTATTTACCCTGTAATGCAGAATGGGATTGTTATGTATTAGAAAAGTGGGCCATTGGCTCCCAAAAGGGAAAGTTGCTTTTCTGTTCTTTGCCATTATTTGTGAAATTAGAATTGCCATTATATAAATTTTCAGCCTTAAAGGGATGCTCAAGTTACATATATTATTTTTATGTTTTATGAGTTTATGTAAATACATAAATAATAATGTCTATAAATTCCCTATGCTTTGCAGTTTTTGCGGCAAGCTGTTTACAGACCAAGAAATGGCTCAGCCACTCAGGATGCTCCCATTAGAGAAATTGGGAGCCGGGCATATCCCCTGGGAGATTATGGGACATATAGCTCAGCACTTGGCAGCAAAGTCCAACTGCAAACCACGTTTGTTTAAAGATTATGAGATCCTGTGTTTATACGGTATTCAGGCGTATAACATAAACTTTTTAAATATTGAGTCTCTAAAAGCTTCCATTGCAGTGGGCTATGCCCTCTTGGTTCCAAACACAGGACTATTCCATTTTAATGGTGCTCTATATCGCTGTTTTATGAATGGCATGGAAAGTCTGTGCAATGCTCTGTAATAATACACCACTGTGTGCTGTGATACCTGCACTGAGCCATAGGTCACATCTGTTCAGGTCTCGTGTAAATACCCACCTCACGGTGAAATAGAGAGAGAGAGAGAGATTATTTATTTACAACATTCTGCCTGTCAGTCTGTCTCATGGCTGTCTTGCAGCATGTAAAAAATAAAGGTTCATATAAACGCTTCATGCAGCAAGTAATGACCTAATGTATCGCATGTGTTTGCTTAGGACATTTATTTTTTTTTTCAAGAAAAAGTACGGTATGTAGTAATGTACGATTTTCTAGCCTCATCTGTTAACCACTTATGTTTGGGACTGGGGAAATCTGTCTGTTCTGGATTTATTCACATAGTTTGCCTGTCTTTCAGATTTTCTAGCGTACTGTAGTGGTTATGGTGCCAGGGGTGCCCACTGTAAATAGTCAATCCATTTGACTTTTACCTGGGTTTACCAAGCACCATGATCCAGACCTCTCTCTGCGATATCTAAAGCAGAATATCCCCCTTTTACATTATATATACCAGTTTCATCCTTATTCGGATAAAATTAATTGGCTGGGAGCATCCTTTAGTGCACTCTTCTGATGAAATCCATCCAGATATGAAAAGAATTGATTCACTAATGCATAAAGAGAGATTTCTGATTTAGTGATATCTCAAAGGAGGGTCAAATTGCAAGTATCTGGGGGACCCAAGTAAGTGCCAAAGCATTCAAAATGGTTTGACTACTTACCATGGGACGGTTCCAAGAGACTCTGGGCACTATAACCACTACAGCTGGCTATGTTGCTTGGACAACACTTTAAATATCACATTTGCTATTTTCCCAGTTTTTTGTTGCAAGTTATCTAGACCTGTTTGACAAGAATATAAACCAGTGTGACGTTCTTTTTTTCTACATTTGTGTATAGCAGTCAAAGTCTATTGTTTTTTTTTTTAGTAGTATTTTTTTTTGATTGGCTGTTCATTTGTCCCATTGCATGATACGGAATTTTTCCCAGTTTTCAGGTCACATACAGATCTTTTTTCGTTTGCTAATATTTTCTGTTTATTATAGACGGTGAATGAGGATTTGAGACTGTGTAGTGAAGTCCTTTGAATGTATTTATAAAATAATTTGATCCTAAGGAAAGTGTTATAGAAGACACCTCTCTATCCTTATATATATTGTACCAGTAAAACATTTTCTTACACTCCATGTAAACTAGTTCATTTTATTTTTTAATATAAATGAAAATATCTTCATGCTATAACATTAAAATCAACACAGTAAAGGAGGAGACTATATTTAAAAGAAGGAGAACTACCACAACAAGAGGATATAGTCTTAAATTTGAGGGGCAAAGGTTTAAAAATAATATCAGGAAGTATTACTTTACTGAGAGGGTAGTGGATGCACGGAATAGCCTTACAGCTAAAGTGGTAGAGGCTAACACAGTAAGGGAGTTTAAGCATGCGTGGGATAGGCATAAGGCTATCCTAACTATAAGATAAGGCCAGGGAATAATGAAAGTATTTAGAAATATTGGGCAGACTAGATGGGCCGAATGGTTCTAATCTGCCCTCACATTCTATGTTTCTATTAAGAGCACAGGTCACCTTGCACAAAATACAAGTAGTATTGGTCCAGTGGTGGAAGAACAAAAATTATGAATATCCAATAAACTGGCTTTGTCTAGAGTTAATCTTCTGACTGCAGTCTCTTGCACGTTGTGTAAGTTTAGGGATAAATTTCAATGCTTTTGAATAGACAATACTTGTGATTCTGGTCATTGTTTATTGGACAATAAGGGAACATTCAGCTAGCTGCAGTCACTATGGATCCAGAGACTCTAAATAATGCAGGTAGTCATGCAGATAGAACTTAATAAGGAGATCACCAACCCTGTCACCAGAAAAAACTACAACTACATTCTCATGTGAGACTAGTTAGTCAGTGCCCTGCACTGTTTGTTTGTGATGTATCAATTTGCTCTCCATCAGTTCTTTTGATTAATTTCTTAACACCTTATTTGTTGTTTTGTTTTATATTCTTCGTTTTTCCGCTCATGGGATGTGTCACTATTATTACTCCACATTGTTGTTTTGCTGGACTCCTCTTTCCCCTGGTGCCTCCAGATTTTCTTTTTACTGTTGGTACTTCTTGTGCAGATCCGAGGTTCCAATACCAATCTTATCAATTTCTGGTCGTAGTTGGTCTTGCTGATCCAGTTATTGATTACAGTTATCCCTGCTGATTCATATATTGAGCAGAGTTAGTCCTATTAATCAATTTATAGAGGTTATCTACTGATTCAGTTATTGATTACAGTAAGTTCTGCTGATATAGTTATTGATTACAGTAAGCCCTGCTTATCCAGTTATGAAGTTCAATCAGTTCTTTTGATTGAGTGGAGGGATTAGTTACTGATCTGCTCAAGATAATCTTGATGATACACTTTCTCTGCCTCACAATACAACTGATATATACACATGTATAAAATCAATTTTAGATTATCATTTGTATCCTTATACTATGATTTAAAACAAAGTAACCTTGGACTCCAGGTCAGCACTTGTTTCTGATCCTCTGAATTTAGTGTTTGTTTTGCCTCGTGCAGTTCAGAGCTGTTTGGGTATGAAATCACTGATTAGCTGAGTAGATCCTTCAGAATTTGACATAAATTTAAAAAGAGAATAACAATGTATCCTGCTGTTGTGTAATTGGAAATGTATCAGAAACAGGTCCGTTTAAAAGCAAAACGTCTTGTATATTATTTATAATCACATCAATATCTGGTGTTAATATGTTTTAGTTTTATTAAAAATACAGCAACGTTAGCAGCTTAGCAAGTGACCATGAATAGAACGTTGTTAGCGGAATCCTATCTAAACATAAAGTTCAGAGGCTATAGAATACAGGTATGCCATACTGCTTGAGTAATGTGTATAAGTTGGCTTAAATCGTACATGGACCGAATCCAAACAATGTTGTCCTTTCATTTGCAACGTTCATAACTCACCTGCCTTGTCCTTTTATGGAGAGGAAGGGACATGTCGCTCTAAATATGTTCCCCTGGTCTCCTGACTAATTAATTCTGTCTGAGCAGTAGACGTTTTCTCCAGTTACAATAATGACGCCAGGATTGGGATTGGCAGCAAATGTGCTGGACACGGCCAAGATAGGCTTTTTGGAGCTATAGCTGCCTGTCATGCAGCCAAAATATAGCAGCAAAGTAGAGTCACTACTGTCCCTAGAAGGGTTACTAAAGGTGCTGTGTACACTTGCCTCCCTGGGCTCCTGTCATGGTACATTGCAACTATTTTAGCATCAAGCCAAGAGCATTCTGGGTACTGATAGTTTTATTTATCTTTGGGTTACACTAATTGTCAGTGTTTTATGGTACTTATTAATTATAGCTGCACAGTTGTCTTCTCTGTTACCAATTCATGTCAGCTTGGATTTGTCTTCAATACTCCTGTGGAATGGCAGGTGAATAAATCAATTCACCTTCCCATACATTTGATAGGTTGCTAAAAGACAAAAAAAAAAAATTTTTTTAAAGTCTTTATTATGAAATAAAAAGATTAAATGCAAAGGAATAATAACCGTATAATATGTTAGTTTACTGGTAAAAAAAAAAAACTGACTTAAGTGATCAATCAGAATAATTTCAATGTTTCTGTAATTACGTATTTAAACACCTCTTTCAGGCAGGGTAATGATTATTTTGAGTGTTCTTACGCTAAAATAAGGTGCATGGAGTGGAGTTAAAGACCAGGATATGACCATCAACTCTTACTGAATAGGGACATGAGTAGCAAAACAACTAAAAACCTCTCCATCAGTTATAGCACCATGCCAGTCACACATAAGCAACTAACTAACTAATTTATAAAGGGCTTTTTGTTTCTCTTCCAGATGGGGATTTAACTTGTCTAGTGCATGGTCTATGTTTGAACCAATTGAAAACAGATTTTTAGTCTCTGGCATTACCCATCTCAATAGTAGTCATTTTACTGACCTTGGAATGAAGAAAGGATCAGTTGATTAAGCATGAATATAACATAAAACTGAGGTTTTAGCAGGTTGTACGGTTGGTGGATTTACACAGGCATGAGTGCAAGGTGTTTAATCTTGTAAAGCTCATACAAGGGGTATAACAGCGCCATATGGGCTCTGATGTACGAATAAAACACGTATTATAGACTTATCATTGTTCCCTCCTGCAGCTCTGCTGTTTTATAGGCTTCACCACTGTCACTTTATGCCATCATGCACATTGTTTTAATACAGAGGGAGATGGGACAGAGGCATAGGGTTCTTACTGGGTGTAGAGCTTGAAGGCTCGCTGTGCCCAGTGTGGCAGACAGCCTAGCACTGCATATATGTTCTTATACATATTTATTTTCTACAGAAGAAAACTACATTTACGTTTGTTTCAGCTATTTTGTCTTAGTAGTTTGTTGTGTGTACATTCTGAATAAACAATGCCAATACTGTCCATGTATACATATTGTGATATATTGCTTTCTATAGTTAAACAGTTGGGATTGAAAAGAGACTCAGGTTTATTGTTTCCACAAAGTTTATTTGTATTTATCTTTCCACCCAGAAGCAGGCAAGCAGTCCTCCTGGCCAAAAGGGGCATAACGGGGCTTCAATTCTTCTTAAGACCAATGGCTGAATTATTCATTTGCTTTTACTTCAATTCTTAAAGCTGTCGTTCTGTCTATGTTCAATATGTGTTGACACAATCCGTTTTATTCATATTACTTTGAGCCATAGTTTGTCATGGATAGCATTTGAGCTGTACTTTGCTATCCATTAATCAGTTCAGTAGTAGCCATGCATAATGTGATGCTGTTATATATATGGCACAATCTATTTTAACCCTGTGTCTCTATATTACCAATATGTTTCAATATATCTACTCCATTTGATCCATGCATAACCATCAAAACCAGTTTTTCTAGTTTTCGTAATACATCATCATTATCCTTTTCACGTATCTCTAATTAAGGTTATCTATACTTTACTAGCACCTTTGCCCATGTGTCCTATCTAACAATTGTATCTGTTTTTTTCCTAGTTTAACCAAATCGATAATAGGCACTGGATTTGTGTTTACAGTATTTATCAGATTCAAACATGTTACATTTGTTTTTAACTTGAGAACAGAATCACCAAAACCGAATCCTTAAAAACCCAGTTTTAAAGCCACATTACACTGCCCAATTATAAAAGAAACAATCTTGGGTGAGTTCCCACACTTTTTTCCCCATGACTTGACGCCTGGCTATTTTTTATACATTTTGCTGTAAAACGATGTTGAATTGCACTAATAGTTTTTTTTAGTACAAGTTGCCTGTTTGTACCTGGAAAAGAGTAAATTAATACGCTCCAAATGTGCAGCCAAACTGATTGTCAAGTTGGACTGCTACGATGATGGCTGCAATTTGGCTATATATTAAGACCTAAATTACGTATTTCCCCAGAATGTTTGAGTACTCAGACAGAGTTGTGGAAAATCTTGAAGTATGATTATCATAATGATTAGCAAATTGGAGCAATATCGTTTTAACATTCTCCCATGGGTTATTGTGAGAGTATAATATCTCTGAGATTATGTGAGAACAGCATACAAATTGTGTTGTTTCCATGAAATTTCAGCATAGTGAAAATGTTTATAATGAAAAAATGTCATTGCATGTCCGCTATAAGCTCAGAAATCAGTAGTTCATCCTCAGTGTCTGTTTAATGTGTTTCTAAAGAAATATAATATAATATTTCCTATCTCGTGGCACGAGTCAAAATACAATTAGTAGCATCCGATGGAAAAATTCCTATATGTTACCTGCCTCAATATTCAGCCAAGCCTAAAGCCTAAAGGGAAACTACTGGGTAAAATGATCCTCCTTTTAATGCATTCTAAAGATAACGTATTAAAGAACAAAATATATACTAACCTTTAAAGTTTCCTTTGGTGCATTGTTTTCTGAGTCTGCTTGCAGCTGCAGAAAGACCCCCGTACCAATAGGGAGAAGCCGGCTTCAAATTAATCTATGTGCAGGAGAGGTTTATTGGATAAGTAATCTATCTCCAGGATAAGTTCCATTCATCACTTAGGATAAGTAGGAAAAGAAAGAAGCCATACTGTAGCTGCTATTGTTTGCACCTATCAGGCCATGTGCAGTTCCTGGCAGATCTGCAGACTGTGCATGCATAGGATGAGAGAGTTTAGGCTAATTGGAGCATGCAGATGTTACATGCAAAACTTGGGATGGTTAGATCAATGTTTATCAAATACCCAACTACTATACAAAGCATAAAATTATTATTTTCACTCCAATATATCTATCTTCCTCACCATCTTACTACTACGTTACATGTCTGAGAAAAATATTACTTTGGATTTAAAGCCACTTCTTTGAATTAGCCAACAGTGATCAATGAATGTTCTTCTTAAGGAAAACATATGTAAATACTTACTGCACATGCAGATTCAGTGTGCCATGTTCTATTACAGAAAAAGTCAATTCGTGTGAGCAAGAAAGGCAGAGTGCTCTGGAGGAGGCAAAGCAGAACCCACGAGAGGGGATTGTCATACCAGAATGTTCTCCTGAAGGACTTTACAAGCCCGTGCAGTGCCACCAGTCCACTGGATACTGTTGGTGCGTTCTAGTAGACACTGGACGTCCGTTGCCTGGAACATCTACACGGTAAGACGTGTTGTGTCACCAAATTGGATTATTGCGTTATTAGTAGAGAAAAAAAAATTGTTAGGTAGATTATGGTCACATTTCACGCATCAGAAGTTTCATAGAGCACAAAGAAGCTTGGATATATTTTCAAGAAATTTTAGCTTAAGGTGTAAATACGTGTGAACAATGCCTGTAAATCGTATCCAATACAACACCCTCTAGCAAAGCAATGGCCAAATAAAAGATATCATAACAAACTGTGGACTCCAAAATACTCGCAGTGACATCTGTTCTTAGAATGTATTTGAAGAATATTTTTATTTAAAGTATTACAGAGTATCTGAATGACATAGTGTAAAGTTGTAAAGTAAACCAAAGGCTTTGATTTAAATTTGTTTGGATTTTTTTTTTTTTTACTTCTTAAACCCTCAATTCATACCACATGTTAAGCTTACTATATATAGATGTAATGCATGAAGGAGCAAACCATTGGAAACTGACAGAATGTCATTGCTAATGAATGCCATGTGTTCTATATGTAGTCTTACAGAATACCTTTGCTTCTTATAATACATAAAAGTAAGAATATGTTTACATTCAAAAACTCCAATATACCTATCGGCAGCTTGCTGTGATTATCATATATCTGTGAACATAACAGGTTCAGAATTTGGGCCTGGCAAAATGTGGTATTTTGCATCAGCCTGTCACTGTACCAATGTATGGCCATATTTTGCAACTTAATACTCATTACATTAACGAACGCCCAGTATGTTATTCAACATATTTCTAAGTGTTTCACCCGGATTAGCATGGAGTATATTTTGTGTTTGCATATGACTCCAGAAACCCCAAATGGCATTATTTTCTCCCTAATACACACTCCAGCATTATGTAATTCCATATTATATGCGTTTTAAAGGTAAGGATACAGTTTCTTAAATCTTACATCGGTACCACAATGTTCATGTTCTGGCCTGCCTGTGACTGGTGACAATGACACTCCTGGGCAGAAGCTGCTGTCTTTAATTCAGCCCCTCTCCTGTTACCGATAAGATAGAAGAGATGCTTGGGAGACACAATCACACTGTCTCTTTCTCCCCAGCCCCTCTCTCAGCATATCCTTTTCAGGAGAGGGACTGAATCTAGTACCTCAGCTGCTACTTTCAATCAGACAGCCACTAGAGACACTTCCATGTGTTTACCAGACTAGGTGATTGTTGCTGTATTCAGGTAAGCATTAGAAGTGTTTTTTAGCCCTTTATGAATTAAGAAGGGGAGCGCAAGGCAGGGGAGGACCAGAGGGCTCTATAGTGTAAGGAATACAACTTAGTATTTCTTACACTATAGAATCCCTTTAAACAATGTGTGAAGTGTTACAAAACTATTGTACTAACATGTGCCATTTAAAACGTAGTATAAGTCGAACTAAGACCCCAAGTCGGAACACTAGGGACTGTTTCAATGGCACAAATTTGTTCTCTCTTGGACAAAACCTTCCTGTTTATTGAATAGTGATATTCATGCGGCATATGCATATTTAATATATAGCTTGAAAAAAGCAGGATGATCCACCATATCAACTAAAAAAGGAGCTACATTTTTCAGACTGCCATATTAGTCGCAACTTATACAGCGAGTATTAAATGGTCTAGAACTGTCTGGCTTAGCACAAAGTGAAATGTAACAGTGTCCCATGTAAGGGTGCATGTTAAATACATATTGTTTCATTGAAGGCTGACGTTTGTCAATCCCCTGCAGCTATGAAACGCCAGCTTGTGAAAGTGACGCCAGGTGGAAAAACACAGATGCAGAAGATCCGTTTAAAGACAGAGAATTAGCAGGTTAGAAGAAACCATTGTGATGTGTTACATGCATGCGTGTACTCGAAGAACAAATTAGTTTTCAGGCTGGTCTTGTGAAGTTAACTATATTCCCAGCAGGCTAACAAATGGTGGTGGTAGGGAAAACTGCCGGGTTGGTGAAGAACCTGGTTTTGAGACAGAATTGGAGCATTACAGGGAAATTAGTGGGTTTGTAAGGGTTTATTTTATAATATTAAATAATATTCATACAAACATGTGATAATACATAAAACTCTAAACATGAATACAATGTACAGGCTGAAAAGTAAACCGTAAAGCAACGATTACACATAAATGAATGCATATAATGTGAACACAAATAATGTATTTTGTATGTAGTCTCGAAAGCACATTATGCAGACTGCACTCTTTTACAGCAACACCAAAGTCACCCAGACCACTTACTCAGAACTGGTCTGTGGGCAGTGCCCCTGATGTTTTGCTCATGCATTAAAAATGAGGATTCATCCTCATTTTAATCAGAAGCAAAATGGTACTGTAAGGCTGCAACCCACAAGCCTTGTAGGAAAGTGTCTTGCTAATAGGTGTCTCCCTTGCTAGTCTTCCTTTAAAACAAGGCAGCCATAGAGACTTGAAAGTGTGAACAGGGACGGGTGCAGTTTGTTAGCTTGGATGGGATATGCTAAAATGTTTGTACCATTGTCACATGGCAATGTTTATTCCCAATATAAACAAAGAATTCAGGGCAAATAGGCACCCGCAGGTTGTTAAACTATAAAGCATGTGGCTTTGGTTAGTCTGAAATTGTGTATATACATTTTAGGTAATTTTCCCTTTTAAAAAGCATTTTTTAAAGATGAGTTAAACAAAATTTTCTAACATATTAAGAATTCATATACAGTTACATGGGGACAAGTTGTGTATTCTAGGTAATCCAGGTGCTGCTAATTAGTAAATGGAATTTACACATCTTCATTTGACTGTTCACCTTATCTGAATATCGTTCATCCAAAAGATTCAAGAAAGCTATTAGAACGAAACATAAATGTACGGAAATGGACCAGTTTAAATATGTTATATATATATATATATGTTAAATGTTATGTATATATTTAGAAGTACACTGAAAGGTGCATTGTATCACCATTTGGTTCACAGGTCAAGTGAGAAAATGTAACCAACAGAGGGAAAACGTGCAGTGGAAAAAAAATCTATATTTATATTATATAATATATAGTATAAAAATATGTTTTTTGGTTTTTTTATTGCTCCTACTTTTCCCCCCTAATTAATCACTTCTCACCTGACCTAGAATCAATATTTAGTGGCTGTCTGCCAGCTCTTAATCATAATTTTTTTTTTCTGATCAATATTCTAAATTTTTCGCGCCACAGACAGGACTCCAAATACTGAATCAAACGAACATGCTTATCCATCATGCTTGTCGTTTACTCGGTGTTATATCTGTATGGCACTTTAGAGATTCAGAATTTGTCAGAACAGCCAGCTGGTCTATATCCTGATGATTTGCAATGCAGCCAAAACTGAACAAATTATTCTGTTAATTAGTGGGAAGCTGGCGCTGTTCCAATTTCAATCAGAGCCTTTTGTCTTGGCTGACTTGGCAATTAATAAGTACATATCCATAAAGGTGGCTAGCAGACAGGTATAGGCAGTGGTGTATCCTGGTTTTGTGCTGCCCTGGGCATGACAAAACTCAGGCACTCCCTCCCTCCCGCCTTCTAATTACACATACACACTCACTGACAGACACATTCACTGACATACACACTCACTGACAGACAGACACACACACACTCACTAACAGACACACATATTAACTCACTAACAGACACACACATACTGACACACAAACATATTACACTCACATAGTTTAAAAAATTCAATCCCCCCAGCCTCCCTACCTTTGGAAATGCTGGGGAGGATTCTCGCTTTCCCTGGGGTCTAGTGAGGCTGCTGGGCGGCCGGCCAGTCACTGCAGTCGGCGAGGGAGCACTGATCCTCCTGTTCAGCTCCCTCGTACGCCGCGTAGTGATGCCGGGGGCCGGAGTGATGTCATATTCCGGCTCCAGCATCACTGCGGTGCGCGTGAGGGCTCCCTCACTGCCCGTCTGGAAAGGGTGCCCGCTGCCAGCCTGGGGGGTCCTGAGGTTGCCAGCCTGGAGGATCCTGAGGTTACCAGCCGACCAGCTCCTGGGCGCCCCAGGACAAGAGGCTAGAAAGGCATTTGCCAGGGCAACTGGGGGGTGGCTTTGTGTGCCACCCAAGGCAAATGCTTTGCCAGCCTTGTGGTAAATACACCCCTGGGTATAGGAGGTTTTATTTTAACAGGCCATAATTTAAAACTGTCATCTACAGCCACTGAAAATTCACTAGTGAAAGGCGTAGAGGAAGAGTCCAAATATCATAATCGCTACAGCTTGCTGTAGTCTTTATAGTACCGGGAGTGCCCTAGTGCAACCACCATTGTATGTAATCACACCATTTTAGAAAGGTTTGACTTCTTACCAGGGTCCACTGGGAGCTACTCCTTGCCTCCACCAGTTCTAATAGAGGGAAGAAAGCTCTCTGTCTGATCTAGGCCCTGCAGTGTCTCTTCGTCAATGAGCAAGCGGGCTTCACTCTAGGGAGCTAATGGAAGCTCCTTGTTAGGGGCATCTTGCTTTCTGCCATCTATAGTGGAGATGGGTGCCAGGGCACTTTTGTCACCATGATCTCTCCTTATTTTTTTTTTGGCGAGTACAACTTGTGGAACGGTTTGTACCCCCAGTGGTAAGCATACCGCAGGATTGGAACCTCTACACTATACTGATTCAAAGTGGCACATCTCACAGTTTGATAGGCAATCCCAGATGATGGAATAAAATCTTTAATGGAAAAGTATGATGCATAAAAAAATTCAAGAAATTGTCATTTAGGTAATATTCCTGCTATAGCCCTCAATTTCTAATTTGTTAAATGTCAATCAACCCCCCCCCCCCCAAAAAAAAACAAAAAAAAACACAAAAAAAACAGCTAGGTTTTCTAACGTAACAAGACACAATATTTAAAATTATAATTTAGTTTTTGTCCTGTGTTCCTTAATCATTTTAGATTACAGAACACCCCCTTCCTTTAACTTAATCTTCAGTTACAACAGTCTATAAAAAATGTAATACAAAGCTAGCTGCAAAACTACAAATCCCATAAACCCCCAATGTTTAAAGTGTACTTCCACAGTACATTATAGGAGTACCAGAAATGCCTGGCAGATATCAGACACTGCAGAAACTACATATGATGAAACTTCAGATATGAGCATCTTTTAATGTATTGCTTTTGTAATATATATATCTCTCTGTCTCGGCATGCAGGTATCCTTTTAAAAATCGCACTCTACATTTGTAATTTTTTGTGCTCACATTTTTTTAATGTAGTTTTAAACTACCCATAAGTTCTGCATATGAGCGCCCACTATTATATGTTAGCAATTTTCATATTATCTTGGTTTCTCCCATGTTGAGTTGATAGAATGATGCTACTTAAAGCCACAAACTAATTTTTACATTTTCCAGACTGTAAACCTATATTTTACAAAACTCTGTTAGATTTTTTGCCAAAACCTTATGGTTTATTTGACTGGATAATGAACACAAGTCGTCATTTGTTGAGATTGCAGTTTAACTTTATCTTTTATATCAGATTAGTTTCATATGGATCGGCAAAGGTTGAAGTGATGGAAACTCCAGCCTCCTCTGACTTTGTAACAGCTGATAACAGCACCATTGTTATAAAGAAGTTCTGTTGAACATTGTTATATAAAGAAAATATGTATGGAGCCAAAACTTTATTGATCTGGCCCACGGGACTCTTCCTTTCTTCTACTAGGGGGCTATACTGGATGAACTAAAAAAATGCAGAGATTTACTGGGGGTTAGGTTAACTCTGTAAGGGCCAAGGCTATTGTGATACGTGACGCATTTGTGACCATGGCCTTTCAAGCACTTTTGCCAAGCATTGTATTATGATTTCACCTTGTTTAAATACAAACATATTATATACTTTTTTTTCTTTTACCCTACATGTATACATAACACAATAGTTGAGATTACAACTTTAGTAGTAGCTACAGAATCCAACCACAACACAAAAAGTATATATTTGATAAAGTAAATCCACCAGGTTATTTAACTAGAAGCATTCAGGTACTTACCAGTCAAAGTGCCCACGATGACTCCTGTCCATCCCTGAAAGCACCTTCAATGGAACGTGAGCATCAAAACTGGAAGAAGGCAGACCTGCGGAGGCAGTGTTATGCTCTGGGCAATGTATTGCTGGGAAACCTAGAGTCCTGACATGAACATTGAAACATAAAATGTGACGGTAGATAAGAACCATTCAGCCCATCTAGTCTGCCCAATTTTTTACTCGCTCAGTAATGTAATACTTCCTGATATTATTTTAAAATATTTGCCCATATTCATGTGGATGCTACTTTGACATGTACCACTTACCTAGAGATTGTTGCACCCCATACATCCCTTCATGACAATGTTGTTCCCTGATGGCAGTGACCTCTTTTAGCAGGATAATACACCCTGGAACCCTGCAAAAATTATTCAGGTGTTGTATTGTCCTCAAATTCCCCTGATAACATCTGATTGAGCATCTGTGGGATGTGCTGGAACAAGAAATCTGATCCATGAAGGCCCACCTTGCAACTTGCAGGACTTAAAGGTTCTGCTGCTAATGTCTTGGTGCCAGATACCACAGGACATGTTTAGAGGTCTTATGAAATCCAGACTTCCATGCATCAGAGCTGTTTTGGTAGCCTACATGATATTAGGCAGGTGGTTTTAATGTTGTGGTTGATCAGTTTGTCTGCTGTTTATTTATTTATTTTGTGTTTTTCATTCATGTAATTTGGGTAAATTCACAGACCACGTGTGTTATTCCCCAACTGTAAAAACTCCAAATGTGTTTTCTGCTACTGTTCTCAAGTACAATAATACCCCATAACTTTGCCCCTAATCCCACTGTAACGTACCGTTTTGCACAGAAGAGGTTAAAAACCGTTTAGGCGATGTTCCCCTTTCAGATGCCCAGGCAGCTACTGCGAGCATCAATCTCCCGAACTGCAAACTACACGAATCCTCCAACTCCCGAACAGGAAACACACAAACACTGGAAACAGCCGAACAGGAAAAAACATACGAACAGTTTACACTCCTGGCAGTCAGCATACAATCCAATTCCCCCAATAACGAGACGACACTTCGTTTTGAGGGTCAAGCAGAATCTGGTTTACTGGGGCTAACTGCCCGGCTTTTATGCAGGTCTCCCACCTGGTGGACACTCCCCTAGGGGACCAGATGGAAGACTGGGACACAAAGGGTAAAAGGACCAATCACAGACTTACACATTTCAACAATCCCACAATGCATCACAATCCCTCCTCTCTGTCCTGGAGGTAATTGGGAAGTAATCCAATGATCTACAAGGACAGAGGCAAAACTCCATTACACACATTTTCAGTAAAAGACATAAAATTACATACGGTTACCCTATCACATAAAACATACACATTCTACATATCCCCAGATAGCTTAGATCTGAGCGCACATTATTACCGAATGGCGCTCAGATCACATACATACAGTTCAATCGCCATGGAGCCAAAGTCTTTCCCATAGTCTTTCGTTACACGAATAGGCTCCATGGCATGGCTATCTGGGAAGATGCTGTTCATACGGTTAAACTACCGAATGAACAGTCAGTCGGTTCCATTACCGAATGCAGAGGTAAGGAGGCTGGCGGCTCAGCGGTGCTCGCGCAATTAAGTGTCCGTTTTCAGTTCCATAGTTTGGGCACTGGACACCGCTGGCTGTTCGGGAGTTAAAATGGCCACTGCCACGTGTTCGGCAAACGAACAAAGGCCACCCAGCGTTCGTCAATTAAGCTGCGGTTAACCGCAGCTTCTGGGCGGTCAAATGACGGCACACTCCAGTTCCCAGGTGGTCCATCGATCGGTACTTTGTTCAGTAGATTTAATCTACCGAACACCCCGGCAGAAAGGCACGAATATGCCTTTCTGCAGGGAAAATAAAAGGTTTTAACTGCCAGGCCATAGTCTAAAGGGAGCAGGCGAGCAACCAGGCTCCTCCAGTGCACAGTGGCGAGTTTGGTTCTGCCACACCCATCCATAAACCTACCCTTAATCCCATTCCTTTATCCTACCTAGGGGCGGGGGTGGGGGGGGGGGAGAGTGGGGGAGCACATAATGGTAAAAGGAACATTAGTGAGTGCAGGGGAGGAATAGGGGCTGTAGTGGGTGCAGAATATAGAAGGAGCTTTGGGTGCTGGGGGATTGACAGGAGCTTTCCGTCAACTGGTGTTAAAACCTTGCCCAGCATGAATGGATAGATTGGCATGGTTGTTTAGTGGTTCAATTAAATTAATTTATTTAGACGGCTACCTTTGGGTTGTGACAGACCCAATCATAAATACTAGTAAATTATTTTGTGGGATGAATTGTGCACAAGGCAGAATCTTAAACGCACCTCTACTGCACTGCAGGGGAGATCAGAACCTCCATACGATTCTCTAAAAACACAATGTGCCATAATTTTTCATTGATTTATTGTGAGGTCAAGGGTCATGCACAGGGATTCAGGGGATACTTGGAATTTTCATTGGGTGCCAAGCTATTCTAAAAATATGCCATGTTTTCCCATATTGATACTGTTGGCAGTATGACTTGAATACCAAATCTGGAACAAAATACTTTTGTTCATCATTTATAAAATAAACAACAAAAAAAATCCCAGAGTCATAATATAAATCAGTTGTCCTAGATATTTATGAGGAGTTCAAATAAAATAGATTTGTATTAAATTATGAATGATGATTGTATTTATATATATCTTTTTACATACTGGCTAAGGTTAAAGAGAACGATTTGGCATTCTCCCCACATAGTAGTACGAATAAAATAAATTCAACCAGTAACATTTATATCGGCAGAATAAATTGAGCTGTTACATAAACTACGGAGTTACTGGCAGTAAAACATATAATTGATTTAACAGCCTTTATATATCTTCTATATATTATTTTCAGTTTGTCTTGGCAAGACTTACATATTTAACCTCAAATACCTGGAATCCACGAGTCATTTTGTAAACTACACAGAGAAGGAATGTTTCTGAACAAGGCTGAGTGAAATAGGAGAATGCCCATGCAGAGTCTGACATCTTAAGGACCTGTTTCTATAGAAAAGTCTGAATTTAGAATTTTGGGTTGAATAATTTGTATCAGTTAGAATAGCAGTTTTAGGATTATCTGGAAAGCTTCACATAGAACAAAAATACATTTAATAAAAATACTTAAAAGTCCTACATGTGAACCGCGATAAGGAATCACAATAACATGTTGCTGTTGTATTATGAAACCGTAGAACTGTAAAAAGATAAAAGTATCCACTTCTGGAGAATCTATTATAAAAAAACCAATGTTTCATACAGATGTATTTATTGGGATCAAGTAGAGACTATGAGTAAAGAGTTTTGCACTGATATGGCAACAGTATGTTTAGTACAAGTTAACCTTCAAGGCTCTGTCTATTGAAAACCCACACATCACCATTAACACATCATTTACAGTTTACCTGCAGTATCATTGCCCACTATTATCCCTTTTTGTAGATTGCATGTAAAAGGGTAAGACCCAGTAGGTGGTATATTGTTCCAGAACTAAAAGCTGACACACTGGTCTAGTTGCAGTTGCAGAAGATGAGTGATGGGAATAATCAGATTTGTTAGCACCTGCAAAGAATATCAATATTAACACTTTATTAAAGGAACACTATAGGGTCAGGAACACAAACATGTATTCCTGACCCTATAGTGTTAAAATCACTATCGAGCCCACCTGCACCCCCCCTTTCCCTCCTAAATATATTAAAATCTTACGTTTATTCCAGTCTGCTGCTGCTTGATCTGCCCCTGATCTACATACTTGGCTGACATCATCAGAAGTGGTGATCAAGCCAAACACAGCCTGGCCAATCCGCATCTCCTAATTTAGATGCATTGAATCAATGCATCTCTATGAGGAAAGTTCAATATCTTCATGCAGATGGTGGAGACACTAAATGTCACAGTCCATCTGAGTTGTGGCCACTGGAGGTGTCCCTACGCTGTAATGTAAACGCTGCCTTTTCTCTGAAAAGCCAGTGTTTACTGCAAAAAGCTTGAAGGGAATGATTATACTCACTAGATCAACTACATTAAGCTGTGGTTGTTCTGGTGACTATAGTGTCCCTTTAATGTACTATTACATAAAGTAATAGTTTAAATACTAGCTGTCAACGTAAAGTATGTACAAATTGATAGTCAGATGCACCAGAAATGTAATTATAGTTCTACATAGAAAAAAAATTGTATTACCAAATTGGTTACCATATGACCAGTTTTTGAGCAATATTTAGTTCTTCCATCCCTTGTATCTTCCTCGCGGTAGTAAGGAATATTTTTTTTTTTCTCCCTTATTAACATTTACACTTTTGTAAATTATTATTCTGTTTTCTTAGGAGGGGAAAGGGTTTTGAAAATCATCAACCTATTTGGTTAATTATTGGAGGTGACTATTCCTCTTTAATGTTGTAATTTTGAAAAGACTTGGTAATTGTAAATTTTTTAGTGTTTAGCGATAGTTTTTCAATTTTCTCACTGGTGACATTTCATTGCAGTTATGTGTTATTTATCTCATGCTGTTCATCTTCACTGACATTGTGGTGTAAAGTAGCACAAGTGAAGAAACAAGTTTAACAAACCATGTTCTTGGTTTATAAGTTACACAGACAGCCAAAATGGGAAGCATCTGGGCTTGTCTTTGCTCTGTTCTCAATCTGTGCTCATTGTTCGAGAATCTAGCTCTCCTTGTATAAATTAAGAAACAGTTGATATTGTAAAGAGTATCGCGGCAATCATGAATAAAAGCAGAATTACCTTGTTTCTTGGTCCTGTTAGAGATAATTAAAACCAAATGATATATGTTTTGATTTTAAAGCTGATTGATTACAAGTCCCTATTTTCAGACTATTCCAAATCAATGATGTTTCGCGTTATGCAACCATTTGTAATGAATTCTCAGTAAAACAGTCATGGCTAATGTTCACATCCCATCTGTTTCTGAACGACCTCTCTTATGAGGCACACTTACCCGTAAGACTGTCTGAGTATGATAGGATGTGTAGTTCAGAAACAAACTAGATGACAAGATTAGCCACCACTGCTACAGGATCAGCCTCCCACTACTTTTAAGATTATAATTTATAGAAACTTTATTCTCTCAAAACAACGTCATCTTAATTAGGTTGTTTTTAGGTGAGCAGTTCCTGGGCACAAACTTACCTGGAAGGGTTAAACAGATTTTGAATGCTTTAACCCAAAAACATTGGAACCCTGGCCACGTCTACCATGTCTTCTGCAGTTCCTGCCACAGCTGCTATACTTCTCCCTAGGCTTCTGCTTGGATAGCAGTGATTGGCTGCGAACATCACCAGACATCCACTGAAAGTTACAGTACGTACAGTATATGTGGCCAGTGATTGGCTGAAAGTGTCGGCTGATGCTCTCAGCCAATCACTGTTGCCTGAGAAGAAGCATAGGAAAAAGTGTGGTGCAGCGTAGTGCAGAAGGCAGGGAAGATAGGCACAAGGAAGCCAAATTCAAGGTTTAAACATTCAAACATGGTTTAACCCCTTTAGGTAAGGCAGTGTCCATGGACTCACTTTAAAACAATTTCATTAAGATGAAGTTGTTTTGAGGAATGAAAGTATCTCAGGTAAACATCTAAACATAAACAAAGAAGTTATTGGAGAGGTGAATATAATATATAACTAATGCCATAGTGAAACTTAGAGCTCCCTGTATTCTGTCAAGGACCGCTTCCTAGCTGCAACAGGGGACTAGCTCTATTCTCTCCCAGGGGCTGGATGACACACAGTCCTGGGAGCTCTAGTCCTTATAAGGACTTTTCCCACCGAATCCTCCAAAAGCTGGGACAAGCTGGAACAGTGATTATCCCTTTCCCCTCCCAGTAACCAGACGACACATAGCTCTGGGAGTGCAACCGGAATGTTTTAATCTGGCTAGTTGACCTGCTTATATACAAAATCTGAGTACAATGAACATGCCCAAAACACACCCAAAGCCACACCTACAATATGCCCAGAAAGTACAAGGTCTCCGCATAAAAGTATAAAATATAAAAAAACACATAAAAAACCTATTTCCCACATAGGCACCCCCATTGTCTATACATCCCCGGATAGCCTGGATCTTAGCGGCCAGGTTGTCCAAATAGCGCTCAGATCCTACGAACACAGCTGAAACACCACAGGGGCAAAGTTTGGACCGACCACACACGAGGCTCCTGCCCAAAATAGTTCCATGAAATCAGTGCTAGCGTTCGGTCTCTTTCGAGAGTACCAAAGTGAATAAAATATCTAACATAATCCATAATTACAGTGTGTAGCTTGTTCACCTCATCCATGTGAACTATTCCACCGAACAGTGCCCTTCCAGGTTGCACAGAAACAAATGCAGGCGATTATGGGAGTCCAGTGGTATTCGGGAGTTTCAGTGTCTGATTTTGGTTCCAGGAGCTCGATGCTCAAACACTGTTGCCTGTGTTTGCTGGAACAAGATGGCCACTACCTCGTGGTTATTCATATGAACGGCGGCCACCCAGACGAACAGTTAGAACACTGAGGTGGAAATCGCTACAAGCTGTCAATTGGGCTTAACAAGCACACGGGTGGTCCCTGGTTCGTGCTGTTGTTTGGTTCCCGAATGGTATAGGGAAATTACACGAACCAAGCCATTTAACATGTGTTTTACATGGCCCATAGTCCTTGGGCAGGAGGCTAGCCAGCAGGCTCCTCCAGGAGTCCATGGCAAACGTACCTGGGAAGGAGCGTTTGTCACACTTTCTAACTAAAAAAAACATGCAGCTTACTAATAATACTGGAATCGTGACAAATTGGTCAAGGCTTTGCTAAAGCTCGTATGATCTACATGTGTAGATTAACTCCAATTAACTTTTGTATTGAGTACATTACATTTTATGCAGGTGTTCTTAATTCTTGGAACTCTAGCGTTGGGTGGGTCTGATTCAGTTCCATTAACAGGTGTAGAGGCCGAGGCCACCATGCAATGTTCAGAATTTCTTGTAGGTTTTTTTTGTTGTTTTTTTATTTTTATTATTTTTCTTATGCTGATAGTATAGAGCAGCATATACATCATAGGGACATAACAGACAGTTCTATTAAACAAGTCTGGTAGATTTTTGTGTTGTTGCTGTCATGTCAACAGATTATTTTCTTTGTCAGGGTGTCCAGAAGGGAAGAAGCTGGAATTTATTACAAGTTTGCTGGATGCCCTTACCACCGACATGGTCCAAGCTATTAACTCCGGAGCACCTGCAGCAGGTGGAAGGTCAGTTATTGTGGTCAGCCTTTCATCTTTCCGAGTTCAATTATACACCATGAAGTTGAGTAATAAGAACATCTATACCCCATGATGTACTTTGAAACTAGCAACAAACTAAATTTCAGTATCCTGGTTAAATACTTTGACAATATTATTATTACTTACCAACGTAGTTAATATTTGGTGTAGAGATGTGTTTTATTCTATTTTCCTTCATAAAAAATCATGCTATATCAGGACTCAAATAAATGTGACATAGGTCAGTGTCTGATTATGGCATGTCTGTGCTTCTCTTTTACCAAATCAATAACTCATGACGCATGGGAGCAGTGAATCCACCACGGTGAGAAGCCATATATTTTATTTCAAGGTTCCAGTGTCTACCTGTACTTTAAAGGGAAAATTAAAATATTAAAAGTGAATTTTGAGAGTAAAAATCCCTTGATTTTATATTTACTTGTACCCTTCCTATAACACAATATAACTGCTGCACATGTGTAATATGTACCTGCCGTGTTACAGGTTCTCTGAGCCTGATCCCAACCACACACTGGAAGAACGCGTAGTTCTTTGGTACTTTAGTCAGCTAGACAGCAATGGCAACGAGGACATCAATAAGAAAGAGATGAAGCCTTTCAAGAGATATGTGAAGAAGAAAGCCAAGCCCAAGAAATGTGGACGGCGTTTCACTGAGTATTGTGACCTAAACAAAGATAAGTCCATTTCGCTTCCGGAACTAAAGGGATGCTTAGGTGTTCGCAAAGAGCCAGGTATGTGGCAAATTAATTCTCCATTCACTGTGCAAACTTTTTCCAGATTTGTGCTACTTTATTCACATTGTATACCTGTAAATGACTGTCCTAATGGTGAATATCCTTCATTCCACGTGTATCATGCATGGCACTTGAAGTGCCTTTGCATGACACTCAAGGCTGCCAGAGATTGCAGGTGATGAGGGACAATGATCAATTTACGCATTGTAGTACTTAGAGGAAGTGATCTCAGATCACTTCCTACAAACACTCCCAGCTCCTGCCCTTGACTTGTACCCACAGAGAGTGGGTGTATGGGCATGAGAGTATGTGATAGGATGAGGTGGGGGACTAGGAACAAGGTGAATATTGGATTATGTAACAAAGTGAAGGTACCTTAATAAGAGGTTAATGAGGGATGTTACAGGGTCTGTGCAAATATGTAATAATGCTATAACCCCACCACATAGGTGAGTTCCAGCATGAGTTGTTAGTCTTGCCATGTTTCGGGTTGATGGACAGTAAAGTCTAACAACAATTCGCGTGGTAAATGGAAACGTGACCAAGACTATGTAGTTCCCGGGCCATGATGTGTAGTAACTGCATGGTCAGGAACCTATCACAGGGAGGAGGTGGTAGGAATTGCTACGAGGATGAGGAAGTGGTTTATCTGCTCACTTCTGGTTATGGAAAAGTAAAGATTAAATTGAATTTTATACAATATCCAGATGTCTGCTTAATATGTTTGTTTATGGCAACGTCTGGCGTGTTGCAGCAGCCATCTTCACATGAGCACGCAATGAGTTTGTGTGCTTCTGTCTGACTAACAGAGGCACCAGCAGTCGATCTGTAGAAATCTGGACAGCACATGTTATAACCTGAATTAATTTTTCCGTAACTTCGATCTCACTTGTTCATTGGAAAATACAGACTGTAGACAAAAGAATGCTTGACTTATTAAATTAAGCAAGGTTTTATAAAACGTTATACATGTATGCAGTGGTGTATTTTGATTTTGTGCTGGCCTAGGCATGACAACCTCGGCCACCCCCCCTTCCAAATTTCTCCTCCTGACAGACACATGCCCTCACTGATGCATGCACTGACATACACTCACTTACAGATACATAGTCATTGTCAGACACACTGTTTAACCAACACACACACTCACTCACTGTTACACACAAACTCACATTGACCGACAGACACACATATACACTAACTGACAGACATGCATTCACCAACAGACACATACACACTCACTCAGTGTCAGATACACACTGACAGACATACACCCTCAGGGACACACATATGCATAAACACTGACAGACACGCATACACACACACACGCTCACTAACAGCCACTCACTAACTAACAGCCACTCCCATTTTTTTTACTCACCTTACTTTTTTCTTCCCTGGGGTCCAGTGGTGCTGGCTCGGCAGTGAACAGTGGAGGTGGGTGGCGAGGGAGCTCCAAACCTCCTGCTCAGCTCCCTCCCACACCTCTTAGTGATGCCGGGGCCGGAGTGATGTCATATTCCAGCTTCGGCATCATTGTGGGTCGCGCAAGGGAGCTCAGCAGAGGAGAGTGCACCCTCGCTGTCCGCCTCCTACATCAGCGCATGTCAGCCTCGGAGGGCCATGACGTGGCCAGCCAGCCAGCTCCTGGGCCCCCCAGTGCAAGAGGCTGGCAAGGCATCTGCCAGGGCGATTGGGGCGGCTTTTTTTCCCGCCCCCCTGAACGTGCCGCACAAGGCCTTGTCAGCCTTGCACTAAATAAAGTGCTGCATGTATGTCCTCAACCATCCCCACACTAAACAGTCAATTGTAGTGATTTGAAAACCAGTTTTGTTTTTATGTACATCAAACTTGTCTTGTTTAAATTACTTGTATGTCTCAAACTAATCTATGGTGCTGTGAAATATGTTGTGCTTGTAGAGAATATTAAAATGGCAAATTTCTACTACTCTTCTACAGTCACAACTTATGTGCTTTGGCCAAAGTATTGAAATTTGTTTTTTATTAGATTAGTATTTACTAATCTGGTAACTGTACAGAATTGATATAAACAAGGCACATTTTTAGCAAAACAACTACATTTGAAAACATTTTATAACTTCACATTTTTTTTTATCAGCCAGGCCAATGTGGCTTAAAATTTCTGAAGTTCCTTGCCAGATCTCTAGAAATGTCAGTAAATAGTGAATACACCTACATTTGCATTTCAGAAACTACATTTCTGACACACACGCACGACAGTCTGGATTCAATTCATGTTCTCTTAGGGCCCTCTGGTGGCCATATAAAATAATATAATTCCAATGTTGAAAATGACCTTTTTTCCCTTTATAATTAAGAAACAAAAATGCAGCACAGTTAATAACATCTTAAAATCAGCACACTGCATAGAGAGGTGTGTTGTTCTTAAAGTATATTTACTACAATAAGCAGCGAATATGTGACAACAAATTTAGTTTTTACAATATTAAAGCAAGAAGGACTATTTGCAAATTCCCTGCTGTGTTTTAATGTATTTTAAAACTTAAAAGGACATAGAAAACTTTACTTTTTTATGCCAAATTGTACTGAAGTGAAAACCGTATTTCAAATTGTAGGCTGAATTAAGCAAACTGTGTTGGAATTATAGCATTTTCTTTTGCTATAGTTTGGTGCTTAGAGAACAAGGTGATCTCTCCACAAATGCAAGGCTACAGACTCAAAAAACAACAACAAATGGTTAGCAGCACTGGAAATAAAGAAATATAGAGTTTAATATAAAAACAATGGTTCTTTAATAATTATATGTTATTCTAACACTACAAAAATACTATTGAAGAGTCCAATAACTTTAAGAATAGTAGATATATAGGAGAATAATTCTATACACACACAGTATGCATCCATATTCCCACCAATCAGTCTAATTTTTATCAGTTAGCAACACACCGGTTTGCAGTGCAATGGCTAATAAGAGTTTTAATAGAAGTGGCAAATATGGAATACGGACAATATAATATTAACTTATACCATTATGTATTAAAAAACTACAAGTGAGGCAGTCAACAAGAACATTCCATTGGTTTCCATGGCAATTACTTACATTTTAAAACATTATCCTTACATCTTTTTAATAAATATATATATATATATATATATATATATATATATATATATATATATATATATATATATATATAGAACCCCAAAGTGTCTGAACTTTTAAATCTAGATTGAATTCTAAAGCACACTCACCTAAAAGCAGCACTAAAGTCAACAATGGTAATGGGTCAATCAAACTGCCATGATGTTTTGGTTACAATTAAAATGCTTCCTGTCTTTGGTTTATGGTGCTTTTAAGTTAATAAGTATTGATTGCACCATAAACCTTGCAGTAGGGCCTTCTACTACTGTACTAGTGGCAGGGCCGCCACCAGAAATTTTGGGGGCCCTAACTCAGATCAGGGTCTCGGCCCCCTGGGCCACGCCTCAAATCCCGCCCCCACAGGAATACACACACTGATACAAAAGGACACAGATACACACACACACAGATACATACTAACAGACACACATACTGAAACAGACATACACGCATATAGAAAGAACAAAGAATGGGAGGAAGGGCTGCGCCAAAGAGAGTCAATATATAACTAATAAATAGTCCAAAATAAAAAAAAGAGAGTCTTATCTAAAAGTGGTCTTATGGGGGACTCAGAGTCTGTAGGTGTTTGGTCAGGAACGGGTATCCTCGCTGTTCTCCTTCTTGTAAATTCACTCGTATGTAGGGAATAAAAAAAAAAATAGAGAACAAAAATAGTACAATAAGTCTTATAAGGAAATAAAAGAAATCTTAAATGCTAGTATAAAACTCACATTTGCAAGAGCTATAACTCGCTCTAGTGTAGAAGGCGTACAGCGGTACAATCCCCGCTTATGGGATAGGGAAAATTTCCTCCATCAATGGTGTATTCGATGCTCAAATATAAAAAGAGAGACAACCAATAGTGCTCACTGGATAAAATACAGGAGTTGAAATATGTATAAAATGGTACTCACAAGAGTGGAGCAGGCCAACTGCTCCTTGGAAATAGCGCTGGTGGTATTATCCTCACCTCGGATTACTTGTAGTCCAGGGTGATGCCAGGTAATAAACAATATTCAGTGTATTTAAAAAAGATACATGGCACCAATAAAAAGTGACCAAATGATCTTTAATATCCACATTGTGGATATTTTATTGTGTATTTTAATATATTAAAGATCATTTGGTCACTTTTTATTGGTGCCATTTATCTTTTTTTTTTTTTTTTTATTCTTTATTTAGGTCGTGCGTGAGGTAACAGACAGATTCGCACAGCCATAACAGCTGGTGCCATCAGAACAATAAACATTTGTTAACATTGGTATGGCTTGTAATACATTGCACATTTTGTGGGTTTTTTGAGTGATAGAGGATTAAACCAGTAGCTGGGAGTACATGCCCAGATTAGCTATAGTAAACTGTCATCCATAGTAAATACCTAGTTAAGCTGGTGGTAAGTAAGACATAGAGTAAGCCCTTGTGTGAATGTGGCATAGTTTATACAGTGGTACAATTAATGTGTGTGGTACATCCAGGGCAGTACTTTTGTATATATAAATTTCGAGTGGCTACTTCCTCAAGGAGGAGGCGTGCATCGTGCTATTTAGTATTACACCTGGCTATGGCGGTATGCGTCGCGGGGGCCCTGATAAAATTAAGTCAGGTGGGGGGGAGAAATTATTATGGTTGATAGACCATCGGGTCAGTGGTGTACATAAGGCACATTTTGCATAACTAGTTATACTAACATCTAGAACTACATAACATTGTGTTGTAACCAAGCTGAAACATTAAGATTTAAACATATTTTGAGCATAAATTTCAGTGAGGTCAGCGCAATAACAAATCTATGAGCTATGCCATGAATGTAGTTAATTAATATTAGCTAGCAACATTTTAGGGCTTTAAGAGTTAAGTCAGTTTGGTTGGCATCACAGTGAAAAAAATGTATGACATACTAAATAGGCAGTTCTAGTTTTAGGTTTGCAGGCTAGGCTTAAAAGTTTGGTAGACAAATCCAGAATAAAGCGCAATCTTAGCAGTGATTACCCGTGGGACGTTCTTACATGGCTTTCTACGGTGGCAAATACATGTAATACTGTATGGGGTGATAGTCCGCAATTTAGATCTTTGTGGGGAGGGCCATGAGCTGTCTCCTTGTGAGATCATAGTCCTCCTCCAGCGCCACCCGTCTGGTTCATCCGATGCCTTTCCTGGAGGCCCAACAGTTGAATCCCGGGCACCAGTGGGGTCGCTGCTGCAGCTGCGGCCAACTTCCGTCGCTTGACCGATCTCGATGGGATCTCTGACCGCGTCTTGTAACGATAAGACGGTGAGTTCCGCTCCAGTGAGTTTTGTGGCAGTCGGCTCGGGTTCGTGGGCCCAGCGTTACGCTGCTTTTACCAGAGATGTCTGGCATTGCTGAGCAGCGCTGGAGTTGGGCGAACACTATTTTCTCCCACTGATACATATGAGGGTAAGTCGTCGAGTCCTTCTTTCTGGCGCTCTGCAGTAGGCCCCGTCTAGAGGCCCCCCAGGGTGCCCGGGGTGGGCATCGGTTCAGGAGGCGCCGGGTGGATGGGCGGATCCATGCTGCCGCCCTTCATGTCACCAGGCTGTAGTGTGGACCTTTGATGTGGAGCGTTGACCATACGAAGGCACCCAGCCTATCGAAGAATTCCAGGGTCTGCCCGGGCTGTTTGATGAGACTATGTTTTGCCGCCATTTTGTTTGGGCCCCTGTCTTCCCGTTTGTTATTTGGGTTGGTAGCTGGTATGAGTCGCGTTGCAGGGGTGTTCACCCCCGATGAGGACCGGGATATCCCCCACCGGTCCAGAGGGGGGGTTGCGGGGCAGCTTCCGATGTACGTTTTCTAGCGGGTCCCGTGCCGGGGAGTCGGCCGCTTCCCCCAGGCCTCAGGCTCCGCTTCAGTTTAGACCTCGTGGCTGGCCTGGTTGCACTCTCTGTGTGCCGGTGCGTGACAGGTATCTTCCTGTTCCCCGCATGATCCTGTGTTGTTTTGTGGGTGATTGGTATTGTTAGCATGTGCATGGTGGTCGTTATAGTTGTTTTTGTGGCCATTGTTGTCAGAGCTCTCAGAGAGCACGTCCGGCCATCTTGGCTGTCAGGCCCCGCGCCCCGCCCCCCGCCATTTATCTTTTTTAAATACACTGAATATTGTTTATTACCTGGCAACACCCTGGACTCCCAAGTAATCCGAAGTGGGGATAATACCACCAGTGCTATTTCCAAGGAGCAGTTGGCCTGCTCCGCTCTTGTGAGTACCATTTTATACATATTTTAACTCCTGTATTTTATCCAGTGAGCACTTTTGGTTGTCTCTATTTTTATATTTGAGCATCGAATACACCATTGACGGAGGAAATTTTCCCTATATCCCATAAGCGGGATTGTACCGCTGTACGCCTTCTACACTAGAGCGAGTTATAGCTCTTGCAAATGTGAGTTTTATACCAGCTTTTAAGATTTCTTTTATTTCCTTATTAGACTTATTGCACTATTTTTGTTCTCTATTTTTTTTTATTCCCTACATACGAGTGAATTTACAAGAAGGAGAACAGCGAGGATACCCGTTCCTGACCAAACACCTACAGACTCTGCGTCTCCCATAAGACCACTTTTAGATAAGACTCTTTTTTTTTATTTTAGACTATTTTTTAGTTATATATTGACTCTCTTTGGCGCAGCCCTTCCTCCCATTCTTTGTTCTTTCGTTATCTTTTTAAGGGTGTTTAAGGGATTCCCTTATAGGGTTGCTGCCTATTGGTTATTTAGAGCTTACTCTTGCTTCTGTTTATACACGCATATAGGCATACATACTGAGACATACATAGTGACAGATAGACACATACTAACATACATACAGACACACATGCATGAGGACATACACATACATACACCGACATACATACACACATACATTCATTAATTCATACTGATATACATACAGACATACATTCATACAGACACTGGCATCCATACACACAGACATACGTTCATAATGACATACATGCATACATACAGACATACATACATACACACACATATCTATATACATACATACATAATGACAGGGGTCCTCAAACTTTTTAAACAGGGGGCCAGTTCACGGTCCCTCAGACATATAAACGATATGAACGAATTCCTATGCACCCTGCACACACACGTATAAGGACATAAATACACACACACAGATACTGACATACATACATATATAAACAGACAGACATATACATACATATTGAAATACATACAGATACATACACACAGACAGACATGAATACACACACATACATACACACACCCTGACATACTGACAAACATACATACATACTGACACACATACATACAGACATACTGACACACATACATAGATACATACTGACACACATACATAGATCTTTCTTCCCTCCTGCAGAGGGAGGGCGCTGGGAGGAAGTGACGGACACTTCCTCCCAGCAGTACTTTGCGGCTGCGATTTTTTTAAGGGGCCGCAGCGCTGACCGGGCCCCTGAAGATATAGCCGCTACACATCATGGTTGTCACCCCCTGATGGCGGCCCTGACTAGTGGTCTGACAGCCATTAAAGAAGCTCTTGATCACAGCATAGTGTGATAAGACAGAGTGAGTGTAAAACGTACTACTGAGCCCAGGTTCAAAGTATCTCTCTTGTATGTGTATGTTAATTATAATATTGTGTACATGTTCTACATAGAAAAGTATTCTGTTGGCTGAGCACAATTTACCGCATTTTGGTCATTATTCTACCTCTAAGGAGAACACATTAGGCCAAGAGACTTTATGTATGCTATCATTTTCATTTGCTTGTTTTGGACTATACCCAGTTTGTTTGTGTTTTGTGTGGCAAAGCGCAACTTTAATGAGATGGGAGATCTCTTTCCTCCTTTTTCACCCAGCGCAGCTAATTAATAAATGATGTGAATTTATCAGTGTTATTTGCTAAACTGTGAATGGTGGTGAATTTAGAAGAGAACTGAAAATTGCTGCCGATATGATCACTTTGCAAAAATAGTCTTCTAACATCTAATTATACCTTTCATTGTCATAAATCTGTGTACATCACTATACCAGCCTCTTGTTCAGTAAATTACTTTGTTACTGTCTAACTTTGTACTTTGACTATGTTTCTAACCTCTGGACCTTGCCTTAGTCCAGTACAAATAGCACCAAGATAAGAAAATTAAATTTTGCATTCTATCCATGGGGCAGTACAGAGGGAAAAAAACAAACTAACATTCTCTGAAGGTGTATGGAAATTATGAGAGCTTCCATAATGTGTGGGCTCTGGGGATTATTCCCAGGTGATCAGGATGCTCAAGTCAGTTATTTTATATAGATGGTGCTCCAGATGGAGTGGTAATATGGACCTTAAGCCAGACGTGCTGTTTCTCCTGGCAATCAGAGAGAATGCTTGCTACACCCCCTATTGTGTATGCTCCATAACTAATTCAAGTTTTATTTTATTTTAGGTACAAGTGGTGGCAGTTTCCCTCCTGGAAAAAGGCCTAGCTCCAACCCATTCAGTAAGTAATTACTAAATTAAAAACTCTGGACATTGTAAGAGAATAACATATGCAGGGTCCTACATATACATGCATAATGTGTATTAAAGGAACACACCAAACTCCAAATGCCCTTGGTAATAAGATTACCTGACACTAGTGAAAAAATATGGTTTGCTAGTAAACCCAGACTGGACATAGAGCAAGCCGGGCAAATGCCCAGTGATCCATGATGATGATGGGCTGAGACTTCTAGGAGAGATCAAATGATCTCACTGGCTGGTTCCTGGCCGACGATGCCTGAAAGTGAGCTCCATGGCTGGTGGGGACATCAAAAATCTCCCTGACCAGCTAGCCCACTGTGATGAAAAGAGGGCTTAGAAAATTAGCACCCTGCACCTCCAGTGGGCGGAAACCACATGAATTGCTCCACCCAGTGTTTCAGAGCATTGCAACAGGTTACCATGGCAATGCTCTGATGGTTTCCACAGCGTTGCACCTATAAACACGGACTGCGTCTGCCAGAGGTTTTGACCAAATGCTTTAACCACTGGACCACCAGGGAACAGTATCCCCCTCCTCCTAGATCCATGGTAAGGAAAAGGAAGGGGAGGATATAATCACTATTATCAAAAAATAAAACCCTAATTTTAAAGGGGGTTTGCACCCTTATGACTTCAGCCCCATTCCCCTATATACCCATACAAATACACTACATCCCCAATCCCACAAGCAGCCTTCTTCCCCATGCAACCTCACAAGCCACCAAACACATACAACAAACAGTACCCTCTGTTAACCATGTCCATCTTTTGTTCTCTGTTGTTCCACTTATGGGGACACCAGAGACAAATAACAAGTTTCATAATAATGCGTTTCATTAAATTTGCTTGTGCTGCGCTAAATAAACACAGCAACCTATTCCACATGCAAAACCTATTCAGTATGGACTGCCCTGTTGGGCATCAAACTGACATGCCCACTTTGAGGAGGCGTTAGGGTCATTGGTGATGACACATCATGCTCCCTCTCTTTGCCTTATCTGCCTTTTTGTCCTAATCCAGCCCTGTTTGCTAGTGTAGAACAGATTTTTTTTGTAGATTACACCTAGATTTCTAAAGAATGCAATTTATAGATGAAATTGTAACTACCAAATTAGCAATGTGATGAGCAAGGGACCAGGCAGCAGGCGCATTTGAGAACCTCTGTTGTCAACCACTCAAGGCTGATTTGACCCAGGGCCAGTATCCTGCTAGCACAATAACCACTACACTGGACTTAGTGGTTAGGATGATGGTCAAATGATTTGCCTTTTTACTTTGGGTCCACTGGTTGCCACCCCATTCCTTCACTTGGGAGCCTGAGCATCCTCTTTAAAAGCTTAAAAGTTCTCTAGCCAATGAGCAATGCCCTGCACTGCTGGTCATGGCTCAAGGAAGCAGAGAGAAGGCAAGGAGTAGCGCCCAGCAGACTTCAGATAAGAAGTAAAACAGTTCAAAACTATCGGACAGTTACAATAGAGAGGGTGCCAAGGCACTCCTTGCACCATAACCGCACAGCCTGCTTATAGTGGTTATGGTGTTCCTTAAAGAAAAGTAAAAACTTTTTATGTTATTGTGGTTGTCTTCCTCTCTATGTACAATACAAAGATAACTGTCAATAGGAATTCAGTGCTGTGTTACTGCTGAATACAGCAAGGCAATGTTGTTTGTCCATTTACACTTTTCAGAACAAATATAGCATTTAAAGAGCACAATTTCTCTTTCTGTTCTTTCTGTATGATGTACTACGTATGCTAGTTACTGTAAAAACAAATTACATGACACTACCATATTTTCAGTATATAATTTTTGTATCAACATGAAAGTAGATAAAATGTAAGAAGATATGTAGGATATTAAAATGCATAAGCACAGTGTTCCGCTGTCATCCATGGAACTCCACAATCCAAATTCAACATTCAAACACTGGGGCACAGAGTTATCTGGCATTATTTTAAACACAGGAATCAATTCCTAGACATACATTTGCAATAGGATTTTTACAATAATCCAGCAAATTCCAGTCGTGCAAAGTTTAATATAGGCTGAAACAAACATGTTCATAGATTAAAGGAACAGTCTGAGTACAGTATCTTTATAAACAAAACGTATATTCTTTGTGTTGGAAGTTCACTGACATTCTAACACATTCAAAAGATACACTGAGACAAAGTAGGGACTCCTTTGTCTCAGTATTTCTCCTATGCCTACTACCGTTGCCTTCCCCAGATTTGTATTCCTTTAAGATCCTCTAGAACAGTGGTTCACAACCTTTTTTTTACCTGAGTACCACATGGCAGCCAATTTCTATAAATTGTACCCCTCATATTAGTAAAATGTTTGTTATAAACTTGAAATAACAGCAACTATATTAATGTTTTTCTCTACACCAGGATCCTTTTGTTTCCCAATACAGATAGACACACTGACAGACACACAGATACACACACTTGCACACATACAGACACTGACACACTCACAGATACAGATGCACACACGTATGTGTCAGTGTTTGTATTTGTGTTTTATGTATCTGCATGTGTGTTTTAATGTGTGTCTGTGTATCTGCAAGTGTGGCATTGTTTGTATCTGTGTGTCTGTATATGTGTCAAACACTGAAACATATACAGATACACAAATGCACACATTGACACAAAGATACAAACACTGCCACGCATGCATATACACAGACGCAAACACAATACACATGCAGACACACAGATTAAAACACAGATACATAAACAAACACAGTTGCAAACACTGGCATACATATAGATACACACTGGCACACATACATATTTACAAATACTGACACACATGCAGATACACAGACACACACACATTAAAACACAGATGCAATCACTGACAACTGTAGATATATAAACACACACAGATAAAAACACTGACACATACACAGATAAAATACTGACACACATGAAAACACATACACATATACATGCAGATACACCGTGACGCACAGATACACAAACTGATACACATTCAGATGTACTGATACACAAACTGACACACAGATGTACATTTACAAACAATCACATACACACAGATGCAACACACAGACACACACAAACTGACACACATACTCTACATTTGTGTATCTGTACATCTGTATATGTGTTATTGTTTGTATCTGTACATCTGTAGGTGTGTCAAAGTGACACAGATGTACAGATACAAACAATGACACACATACAGATGTACAGACACACAAATATGCAATACACAAACACACAAATGTACAGAGACAAACTGACACACATGTGTACACATATATAAACAATTACACATAAATACACAGACACACGGATAGACAAACTGACATACACATGCAGATACACACACACACACACGAAAACACAGATGCAATCACAGACAAATGCAGATACATAAACACACAGAGATAAAAACACTGACACACAGATGCACAAACACACTGATAAACGTACAGACACACACTGACACATGTAGAGACACAAAATACTGACACATGAAAACACAGATATACACAGATACAAACATTGACACACATTCAGATGTACAGATACACAAACAATAATACAAATACTGATACACAGATGCACAAATACAATGACACACAGATGTACAGGTACACAAACAGTGACACACACAGATGTACAGATACACAAACTCATAGATACAAACAATGACACATACATATGTGCAGATACAAAGAATGACATACATACAGATATACAATACATATAAACAGACACACATATGCAATGCACAGATAGATAAACTGACACAGCTGCACAGATACACAAACAATGACACATACAGATGCAATAGACAGATACAAACAATGACAGATACAGAGGTACAGAAACAAAAACTGACACACACAGATGTACAGATACACACACTGTATCTGTACATCTGTGTGTCAGTTTGCGCATTTGTACATCTGTATGTGTGTCATTATTTGTGTATCTTTACATCTGTATATGTCATTGTTTGTATCTGTACATCTGTATGTGTGTCATTGTATCTGTACATCTGTCAGTTTGTGTATCTGTACGTCTGTATGTGTGTCATTGTTTGTATTTGTGTGTCATTGTTTGTATTTGTGTGTCAAAGTGACACTTAGATGTACATACAGATGTACAGATACAAACAATGACACATACAGGTACACAAACTGACACAGATAAAGATGTACAGAAACAAAAACTGGAACACATATGTTTATCTGTACATCTGTATGTGTGTCAGTTTGCGTATCTGTACATCAAAATGTGTGAGTGTTTGTGTATCTTTACATCTGTATGTGTGTCATTGTTTGTATCTGTACACCTGTATGTGTGTCAAAGTGACACTCAGATGTACAGATACACACAATGACACATACAGGTACACAAACTGACACAGATAAAGATGTACAGAAACAAAAACTGGAACACAGATGTGTATCTGTACATCTGTATGTCAGTTTGCGTATCTGTACATCTGAATATGTGTCAGTTTGTGCATCTTTACATCTGTATGTGTGTCATTGTTTGTATCTGTACATCTGTGTGTGTCAAAGTGACACTCAGATGTAAAGATACAAACAATGACACATACAGGTACACAAACTGATACAGATGTACAGAAACAAAAGCTGGAACACAGATGTATAGATATTCAGATGTACAGATACACAGTGTGTGTATCTGTACATCTGTGTGCCAGTTTTTTCTGTACATCTGTATCTGTGTCAGTTTGTGTACCTGTATGTGTCATTGTTTGTATCTGTACATCTTCGTGTCACTTTGACACACATACAGATGTACAGATACAAACAATGACACACATACAGATGTAAAGATAAACAAACTGACACATATTCAGATGTACAGATACACAGTGTGTGTGTCAGTTTGTTTATCTTTACATCTGTATGTGTGTCATTGTTTGTATGTGTAGATCTTTATGTATGTCATTGTATCTGTACATCTGTATGTGTGTCAAAGTGACACTCAGATGCACAGATACAAACAATGACACATACAGGTACACAAACTGACACAGGTACAGATATACAGAAACAAAAACTGGCACACAGATGTATAGATACACACACTGACACACATACATATGTACAGATACAGTTTGCATATCTGTACATCTAAATATGTATCAGTTTGTGTATCTTTACATCTGTATGTATGTCATTGTTTGTATCTGTACATCTGTGTCAGTTTGTGTATCTGTACATCTGTATGTGTGTCAAAGTGACACTCAGATGTACAGGTACACAAACTGACACAGATACAGATGTACAGATACAAACAATGACACATACAGGTACACAAACTGACACAGGTACAGATGTACAGAAAAAAAATGGCACACAGATGTACAGATACACACACTGTGTATCTGTACATCTGTGTGTGTGTGTCAGTTTGCGTATCTGTACATCTGAATATGTGTCATTATTTTTATCTCTACATTTGTGTATATGTGTCATTGTTTGTATCTGTACATCTGTATGTGTGTCAAAGTGACACCTAGATGTACAGATACAAACAATGACACACATACAGATATAGAAAAAGACACAGCTGTACAGATACACAAACACAATGACACACATACAGATGTACAGACACACAGATGCAATACACAAACACACAAATGTACAGAGACATGAACTGACACACAGATGTACACATATATAAATATTTACACACATACAGGTGTACCGATACACAGATGGAATACACAGACACACGGACAGACAAACTGACACACATTAAAACACAGATGCAATCACTGACAAATGAAGATACATAAACACTGACACACAGATGCACAAACACAATGATAAACATTCAGGCACACATACAGATGTAGAGACACAAAATACTGACACACATGAAAACACAGATACACATTCACACTGACACATGCAGATACACAGATACAAACACTGACACACATACATATGTACAGATACACAAACAAGAATAGAAATACTGATACACAGATACAAACAATAACACATATACAGAAGTACAGATAGATACATAAAGGGATGCACAGGTACACAAACAATGACACACACAGATGTACAGATACACACAAATTGACACACAGATGTACAGATAGACTGTATCTAAAGACTGTATCTTTACATCTGTATATGTGTCATTGTTTGTATCTGTACATCTGTGTCAGTTTGTGTATCTGTATGTGTGTCATTGTTTGTATCTGTACATCTGTCATTGTTTGTACATCTGTGTCATTGTTTGTATCTGTACATCTGTATGTGTGTCAAACAATGACATAGATATAGAAAAAGACAGCTGTACAGATACAAACTGACACACAGATGTACAGATACAATGACACACATACAGATGTACAGATACAATGACACACATACAGATGTACAGACACACAGACAGATGTACAGACACACAGACGACACACATACAGATATAGAAAAGGACACAGCTGTACAGATACACAAACTGACACACAGATGTACGGATACAATGACACACATACAGATGTACAGATACAATGACACATACAGATGAAACACATACAAATGTACAGATACAATGACACATACAGACACACAGACGACACACATACAGATACACAAACTGACACAAAGACGTACAGACACACAGATGCAATGCACATGTGGTTTCTTGAGTTAGTACATGGTGGGTTTACTGAGATGGGACTGGGGTTTGAAGAAACATCACCAGCTGCTAGGAGCAGAAGAATAGAAAGGAAGTGAAGGTGGGAGTAGGATTTTAAAGTTTTGTAGGAGGGTATGTATATGGAGGATTTGAGATAGGCTGGAAAGTTATATGTAGAGTGCATGGGATGAATAGAGAGGGGAGGGGAGTAAAGTGGAAGTAATGAAGATGGTGTTGCCAGGGACAGGTGAGCAGAAGGATAGGGGTATTTTAGTAATGAGAGAAGTTAGTATGAAAGTGAAACAGAAGAAAGGAGAACATTATTTAGAGAAAATGTGTTTTGTTATATAGATATGAAGATTATACATAGGCATATTTATAATCATAGGGGGGAGGGAGGGAGGGAGGGAGGGAGGGAGGGAGGGAGAGAGGGAGAGAGGGAGAGAGGGAGAGAGGGAGAGAGGGAGAGAGGGAGAGAGGGAGAGAGGGAGAGAGGGAGAGAGGGAGAGAGGGAGAGAGGGAGAGAGGGAGAGAGGGAGAGAGGGAGAGAGGGAGAGAGGGAGAGAGGGAGAGAGGGAGAGAGGGAGAGAGGGAGAGAGGGAGAGAGGGAGAGAGGGAGAGAGGGAGAGAGGGAGAGAGGGAGAGAGGGAGAGAGGGAGAGAGGGAGAACAGGATCATCAAGATAGCACTCTCAGGACTCTGAAGTAAAATGTAACTTTTAATAAATCAAAGTAAAAAAAAGAATCGACAATTTTTTTATTTTTTTTTTACTTTGATTTATTAAAAGTTACATTTTACTTCAGAGTCCTGAGAGTGCTATCTTGATGATCCTGTTCTATATTTTGCTTGACAAGCACCGGGCAAATACTTTTTTATTACATGGAGTGCAAGATTACTTTCTATTTTTATATATATATATATATATATATATATATATACATATACATACATACACATAATGAGTGTTTAAATCATGGTTAAGGATACAGTTTATTAACAGAGGGATTTAAGGTGAGGAGAGGTTTAGTGACTTGATTGGTGTGTTTTGAAAACCAGCTGATCTGCACTATCTATAAGTATGGTAATGACCAGGGGGTGGGCAGTCTTCCAGAGATGATACCTCTGCTTGGGCGATTCTGCAGAGCTTGGTTGCTTGTGAGTACTGGGTGTTGGTAATTAATGCTGTTATACTGGGACCCAGTCTATGATTAGTTAATACAAGCAATGACACATATACAGATGTAAAGCTACACAAACTTACACACATACAGACGTTCAAATACAAACAAACAATGACACACACTGACACACAGATGTACAGATAAAAACAATGACATATACAGATGTAAAGATACACAAACATATACACACATACAGACATTCAGATTCACACACAGATGTACAGCTACAACCAACTATACGCTCACAGATATACAGACATACAGATACACATCAAATAAACACACGGACACCCGTGAAAAAGTGATAAAACACAAGAAAAACTTAACTGATAGGTACACGGCTCCCAAGGTTATCTCCCAGCTGATAACCATATAACAGGACTGTATGATTGATGGGATGTTTTGGGATATTGCTAGTGTACCTATAATAGAGGACAAAACATAGTGCAAATATTGCTAATAAACTATAATGAAACTGACAATGATCAGAATGCACTCACATATTCCAGGAAAATAAAGCGTATTATGGGTGCCTCCCCTTGGTGGAAATGGGGGGTATGTTCCTTTAAAATTCCCTCCTCAAGTGATAGCCAGTAGGGTATCCTACTCATTTGAGCAGGGTTCTCTTCAACCGAATGTTCCTGTAAGTTTTCTTGTAATTGTCTTATTTATTGTTACATCCCCCTCTCAAAATATTGTAAAGCGCTACGGAATCTGTTGGCGCTATATAAATGGCAATAATAATAATAATAATAATAATAATATCCAGGTCAGTCCGAAATTTCACAGACAGCAACCAACAGGAATACTTTAAAGGCAATTTATTCACTTTGAAAAAGGTATAAATAAAATAAAATATTATAAAAACAAACTTCGGAAAGAGATGCTGGTCCTACGCGTTTCGTCCTTATACAGAAAGGACTTCCTCAGGGACCTCTTTCAATGAATCACATTCAACAGGTACATAAAATCAAAAGCAGCTCCTGACACCATAACAACCTAATTTAGATAAAGTTGTTATAGTGCCTGGAGTGCCCCTGTAAGCATGGTTCCTTCTCAAATTATTTTCACACAGTTTTATTAACCCCTTAAGGACACATGACATGTGTGGCATGTCATGATTCCCTTTTATTCCAGAAGTTTGGTCCTTAAGGGGTTAAAATAATAGAATCCCCAGCTCTCAAAGCCCACTCCTTAGCTTAAGATGTTGAATTAACTATTAGTGTGAATAAGAAATCTGCAAAATTTAAAATTCATGATGAATAAACTCAAACATCTTTAATTAGCAAAAGAGGTGTGAGGAAAATAAGTCATGTTCATTGTATTTAATATATGATGCAATACAGAACAAATGGTTAATTAAAATGTAGGAACGCCTAAATACATGGAAGGCCATGAATATTAGAGGATCGCTACCACAATACAATAGACTTGTACCTATGATGCACAATATATCCACTGGCTGATTACAAGAATTATGCTATTAACATTAAAACATTTTATATTATACACGTATTTGGGTGATTCTTAAGTTTTGAAAAACCCAGTGGAACATTATTTTACTTGTTATATCTTCTAATTTTGCTTTATTTTTAATGTACGATGGCATATATCTTTGTTCTGTTATGTTTCAGTAGGTCGTCTCATGTAGATACCCACGTTATCAAAAAGAGGTGTGAAGATAGAGAGGAGAGCATCATCAAGCCTGTACCAATCACAAAGGCAGTCGATGAGGCTCACAACATTTGCACTTTTGAGTGGACTAAATTTATCATGTTTTTGTTTGTTTTTTGTAAATCTATTACTCAGCATGGAAAGGAAGAGAAAATGTCGCTTTTTTTTTTCTTCAGATGTTTTTATGAGAAAAAGAAAAAAAAAACTCTGCTACTGACAAGTTAGGAATTGAACTAAATGTGATTTTGGAAAGAAAGGATAAAAGGTATTTTCTGTATATAAATGTATATGTTAATTGTACAGTCCCTTTGTACAGGTCGTAACACTTTGTCTTTTATAAGATTGTAGCGAACACCCTGTCTCTGAAAGTTCATCTTATGTAATAACATTAATTTGTACCTGTTCTTCTGTTATGTAAATTAAAACAAAAAAATAATTAAAGGTAATTGAATGAATGAAGGTTATAAAAATATAGTCTACCACTAAGGCAACAATTAATTCAGCTAAACATATAAAAGGGTAGGCTTACCTGAGCTGGGCAAAAAGTGGTATCATCATATTTGCGGTGGTTCTTTGGTTCTGTAAGAGGCAGAGTCATATCAGTGTGAAAGTAACTATTTTCATCTAACCATCGCTGGATTGCCCAATAAGAAAGCAAGTTATGGAATGGGTAATAAGGTACCAGCTGTTTTAGGAAACTTTAAAGATCTCCTCTTCACTGACTATCCAGAATTACTGCTGTGATTTTCCTGCTCAGATCTAGACCTTTGTACTGTTTATGTTCATGGGATGTCATACTTTGACCGCAGCCATCTTTAAACTGGTACCCTGTATCGGGCTCATGTAATTTTTAATCAGGCTCTGCAATTAAGCTATAGTAACATTAGCTGGTAGTACTGTGGTGGCCGGCAACTTGGAATTTTTAAACTTCAAATGTATTGCTTATAAAACAAAACAAGTGATAAAAGCAGCCAATGAGAAGCTGATATGTTGTCAGTTAAGTTGATTAGCTACCAGCACAGCAATGTGTAGGCAAAGGAATCTGCAAAAATGCCATGCTAGCAGACATCTGTTGCAGAATTTGTATTAAAAAAAAACAACTTTCAGAACAGATTTAAGATCTGATCAACACAACATATGGAATTCTCTACGAGTGAATAAAGGAAGTGTTACTTTACATTTTCATCTATCTATTTGAGACACAGGTCTCCTAATTTAACTCATATGGTCAAAGTGGATTAGCTTTTGTTAGGTGTGATACCATGTAAGTAACAAACATGTCAATCTTAACATCTGGAGCTACAATATTTTAGACCACATCGTTTTATCCATACTGTTGAGCCCTCTGTTGTTTTAAAATATTTTTTATGCATTCTTGTATGTCATGACTCACCACACTGGTCATCGGATAGAAATATAAAGGCAAATGGTAACTTTTATTATCATAAAAAGGCTTGTGTGTTAGAATACATTAAATTATAGTTCTGGATCTATTAAAAACGGGTCACTACCTGGAGCCCAACACACTACACACTGTCATAACCTTACCAGTGAATTTGACAAAGTCCTATTTAAGGCAAATGTGGGTTATTTACTTTTAAATGATAGCAATACGTTTCATGTTGCAGTACTATATTCAAAGTCGGAATCAGATATAAAATGTAATGTGTGGCGTTTGATATTTGTTTATCCGTGGTTTGATAATGTCTGGATTCCCTGTGAGATAATCAGGACTATTGAGACACTGCAGGCTGCAATTATAACATTAATATATATATATATATATATGCCAATACAACCAAGAAAAGTAAAATAAATAATAAAAATACTCGCATGTAAAGTTCTTTCTTTTTTGGCAAATTCTCACAATTGACTTCTGCCAGGATTCAGTAACTTCTCATTGTAGTCTATGGAGAAATTTTAGAAATGCTTAAGCCAGAACTGCTACTATGATAGTGTGGGAGAGAGGGACTGTCTATCTATCTGTACAGATATGCTCAGAGTAGGGGTTTTTGCTTGTGCAAGCTGTTAGCTGAACTACAGTCCCCTTGAAAACGTTGCCGAGTTTCCCGATAACATGTCCAACTTTGTTATTAGACACTAAACGTTAGCAAGAATGGACAGCGAAGGGAGCTGTAGTGTACGTACTCACATAAAATAACCAACCATAAGAAAGCATTTAAGAAGGGAATGGTGGAGCAGGGTACTGCAAAACATTTATGTTTGTTTCACAAAAACTATATAAAATTGACTGTAAATTGACTATATAACTTAGCCTGCCCAATGATGTATGCAAAAAGTAATACAACACGTTAACACAGCACGCTGGTACCTATAGATCCCTTTTAAAATAAATACCCAGCTGTTTTGTAGCTGGAGACACATATATTGTTCTTTCCAGTTCTATAGATAAAATAAACAAACTATTTTATACATTGCTCTTTACTTTAATATGCCAACAGCAGTGCAGTATACACTACACGTATATGTGAGAATTGGTGAGCACCACCACGTCTATCAAGCATATATGGGGGCTGTGTATGACTGAGTAACTGTGGGTTATTTGCACAGGACTTGAATGCAATTTCAGACATCATTTAATTTGCACGTTTAATGCAGTTTCTGCTTGTCCAATGTATAGTTTAATTACATCTTGGACATTCAAGGTGATTATTCAGTTCTATTCAAATGTGATTGTCCTTGAATACTGAAATGAAAACTAGTGCATAAGGTAGGTGCAGCTAAAATGGTAGCCTTAGGTTACCCCTTGAACAGCACTCTCCAGCTATTGTTGAACTACAGTTCAGTTGATGCTAAGCCTTTTCTACCTATAGCACAGCTGGAGAGGCACCAATCAGTTCTAGTGAATATACTTTGTAGCAGGATGCCTTTATAGCATGCTGGTACCTTGAGTTTATAGATTGGTGAAATGTCACTCAGTGCAGTCTAGAACCGGCATGTCTGGCACCCTAGCGATTATACTTACAATAATTCTTAATATCCTAAAAAGATTATCTCGTTGAGGACAGTGCATCTGTCAGAGATTTATGGGGAATTTATTTCAGGGAAATTCAAGGTTGGGCAACCCTGGTTGAAATAGAATGCATTTGATTTCTGTCCATGAAAAGTATGCAAGAAAGGATAAATCAATCTAGGGAATAAATTACCCTCCTGTATGATTTTTTTTGGACATTTATACAAACATTATATTAAAAATAGGGTTTAAAAATCTAAAACTAGGATCATTTTGAAAAAGAAGGCAATAGCAGTAACTGGAAGGTCGTGACTGGATAAAGTGAGGGAGGTTTAAAGTAGGAACAATATTTTAATTACCCAAGTGAAAAATGCAATTCTTTGTGGTACAGACAAGAGTATCAATTTGAATTTGAGAGTTTGCAGCCTGATCTACAAAAAGCCATTTTAAATTGTTTCAAGGAAAACATTTTTTTGCACATGTTAGTTTTAAGAATGATGATCTACTAATGTATACATAACACATATATAGTAATTTCATTTTCAATAAAGTGAAAACTCTAATTCCATGTATGTTTTGTCTTCTTTCCACATGTTTGTGTATAATGTGTGAACATACAGCCACCCACTTAGACAAACAACCCTCTCCCAAAAACAAGAAACAAACAAACCAAATTATACACTTACCAACTGTGATGGTTGATCACTGTTCATGATGGTTAGACTGAATAAGGAGAGAAAATCTGTTCACATTGCCTATATTAGGTTAACAGAAGTAGTATAAAAACTGAAGTAAACTTTATTAATTGGTTAAGAGACACCAATCTAGAAAAAGAAACTCGGCCGTAGCTGGCTAACTAGACAGTGAGTCAATAGTGACAGCTAGGGTAGAGGGCATGAAGAGAAAAACATAACAAAATAGATAAGTAAAGAGGGGTATAAAGAATACAGAGGAAAAGGATAGATAATACAGAGGACCTCACAAGTCGTGAGGGATAAAACTAAAGAAAGTGCTGAGACAATTCCCACTAATTAGCCACGATAGGCTAATGATGAGAAGCCCACACAATGTCTTTAGGTAATATCGTAATATTCCTATGTATCCATAGGGATGTACACTGTAGCGTATCCCAAGTAGCAGGGTTCAAATAATGTCATGAACAGTGCTAGTGTCAAAGTATCGAAGGTTAAGATACAGTACACTATATAAACATAGTAAAACTGAGAAGGGATACTGCTATAAGAGAAGTACATCGGAGTTGGTTCCTATCACTGCCAGTGATCATATAGAGTAGTGTGCCGTAGATTACATGTATATATCACGGCATGCAAGTAGCTAAGTCCATGCTATAACCTTGTGCTGTAATTGTACCGGGGTAGCTGGTGTAACCGCTAAAAATTCATTAACATTATCTCCCAGTACTCTGCCTAAACCGTTTCTAGAATAATGGGACACCATCATAACATTTCCTGATCTTCAAGGATACCCCATCAAGTGTTTAGACATACCGACAGTATCGAGCCCACTTTAGTATGGCTCATGGATGTTTAACCATATCACCATAGAAACGGACATCGGCTTTTTCCTTTTGCCTTTTCAGCCATTTCGGCCACCATACCCCTTGAAGCAACAAGCAACCAATTAGATTCAAGGGCGGCCTTTTTAAACCTTAGCATGTCGGGAAATCATTTCCCCCTGATGAGCCTTTGATCCAGGCGAAACGCGCGTCGGGGTGCAACGATTTTAGCACTCCTATCACCAGACTGATTAGACTCTACTTGCAGTGTCTCTCGTCACCTCTCCTTGCCCCCCCCTCCTATACTTACCATTATTTGAGCTACACTTTATCTGGAGCGGGGAATGAGGTGCGGACTAGCTAGTGACACTACCGACCTTGGTAGCAATACGAGCCAGCGATTGAAATAGCAGGAATAGCCTCTCCATGTATTACGGCGGCAACCTGCCATCCCTTGAGCTTTGCATACCTCTTTACTCTTCTTTCCTATACCAGGTACCCTCAAAGGTACCCTTCCCTACTATATCTATTTAGGAGTTTCTCTGACCCGACATACTCCGATCACCACTCAATTATAACATCACAAGGTATAGGAATTTTTAGCGGTTACACCCGCTACCCCGGTACAATTACAGCACAAGGTTATAGCATGGACTTAGCTACTTGCATGCCGTGATATATACATGTAATCTACGGCACACTACTCTATATGATCACTGGCAGTGATAGGAACCAACTCCGATGTACTTCTCTTATAGCAGTATCCCTTCTCAGTTTTACTATGTTTATATAGTGTACTGTATCTTAACCTTCGATACTTTGACACTAGCACTGTTCATGACATTGGGATACGCTACAGTGTACATCCCTATGGATACATAGGAATATTACGATATTACCTAAAGACATTGTGTGGGCTTCTCATCATTAGCCTATCGTGGCTAATTAGTGGGAATTGTCTCAGCACTTTCTTTAGTTTTATCCCTCACGACTTGTGAGGTCCTCTGTATTATCTATCCTTTTCCTCTGTATTCTTTATACCCCTCTTTACTTATCTATTTTGTTATTATGTTTTTCTCTTCATGCCCTCTACCCTAGCTGTCACTATTGACTCACTGTCTAGTTAGCCAGCTACGGCCGAGTTTCTTTTTCTAGATTGGTGTCTCTTACCCAATTAATAAAGTTCACTTCAGTTTTTATACTACTTCTGTTAACCTAATATAGGCAATGTGAACAGATTTTCTCTCCTTATTTATTCTCAATTCCCTGTGGGTTACCCCCACTTTCTTACTCTGTTCTCATGAGACCACTAGACTCTGACCTTGCGGCCATTTCTTATTAAAATTCTGATGGTTAGACTGGGAACATATTGCATAATCCCAAAATATTTTTTTTAAAAAACCATGGCTGTAGGAAACACAACACGTTTACTTTTTAGATTGTGGTTTTAATGTATTTATGTAACATTTCTAGAGTTATACTCCATACATATAAGAGTATGAACTTAAAAGGAAACAATATCATATTTGTAATAAATGATACAAATAATCAAATTAAAGATAAAGAGAAATAAAAGTGAAATTTAGAGGTGAGTAACTTTAAGGTTCTCTCAATGTACTGTTTAGTGGTTCTGCCTGCACCTACAAGCAAGCGCATTGTAGCAAGGAACAGTGGCAGACTATGTGGGGTGGCGGTCCGCCCCACATAGTCTGCCACTGTGGGGTGGCGGTCCGCCAAGGGTGCCTTTTAACACTGGACAGCACTCCCCTCCTGCCAGTCATTGAATGTAGCGTGGCCGAGCAGGCAGACCGCAGTAGAGGAGTCTCTCTGAGAACTGTTTTCTGTCGGACCAGGTACAGGAAAGAGGCTCGCCCAACACGAACTGCCCACTAAGCAGGTGAGGTTGACCAGACACAGCACAAGGGAGGATGCTAAAGAGAGCACAGGAGGAGGGACAAGAAGGACACAGGGGAGAGGCAAAAGAAGCCATAGGTGAGGTGGAAAAAAGGACATAGGAGGGGGGCTTAATAGGGCACAGGGAAGGATGGACAAAGAAGGGCACAGGGGAGGAAGGCAGAAGGGCACAGGGAGGTTGATACAGGAAAGGCACTGGGGAGGTGGGACCAAGAAGGGCATAGGGGAAGTGGCTAAAGAAGGCAAAAGAGGGGGGCTATAGAATGCACAGGGAAAGAGGGAAAAAGAAAGGCACAGAGGAGGGGCTAAATAGGGAACAGGGAAAGTTGGGCTAAATAGGGCACAGGGGCAGTTGGACAAAGGCAAAGGGGATGTTGGACAAAGAAGAGCACATGAGTAGGGCTAGAGCAAAAGGGGGGCATGGACCAAGAAGGACACAGGAGGGGGCTAAATAGGGCATGGGGGAGGCTGCTTAAGAGGGCATGGGAGGGGGCTAAAGAGGGCACAGTGGAGGTGGGTGCAAAGAGTTGCCCTGTTTAGCCCCCTCCCCTGTGCTAAAGAGGGCACAAGAGGACACACAGGAGTGGGCTAAAGAGGGTGGCAAAATAAGGCACAGGAGAGGTGCTAAAAAGGACACAGGATGGGGGACAAGAAGGACACTGGAAGGTGGCTAAAGAGGGCAAAGGAGGGAGGACAAGAAAGACACAGGGGAGGGGCTAAAGAGGCCATAGGTGAGGTGGGAAAAAGGACACAGGAGGGGGCTAAATAGGGCACAGGGAAGGATGGACAAAGAATGGCACAGGGAGGTTGAAACAAGACGGGCACAGGGGAGGTGGCTAAAAAGGGGAAAATAGTGCACAGGGAAAGAGGGACAAAGAAGGGCACAGAGGAGGCTAAAGAGGACACAGGGGAGGAATGACTAAGAATGGCACAGGTGAGGTGGGTGCAAAGAGTTGCCCCGTTTAGCCCCCTTCCCCTGTGCTAAAGAGAGCACAGGGGAGGTGAGACAAAATAGGGCACAGGGGAGGTGGGACAAAGAAGGGCACAGAGAAAGGGTTAAAAAGGAGGGGGGACAAGAAGGACACCGGAAGGTGGCTGAAGAGGGCACAGGAGGATGGACAAGAAGGATGCTGGAGGGGGCTAAAGAGGACACAGGGGAGGAGGGACAAAGAAGGGCACGGGGAGGGACTAAATAGGGCACAGTGGTGGTTGGACAAAAAAGGGCACAGGAGGGGGCTAGGGCAAAGGGGATGTTGGGTAAAGAAAAGCACAGGAGTAGGGCTAGGGCAAAGGGGAGGTTGGTCTAAGGAGAACATGGGAGGGGGCTAAAGAAGGCGCAGGAGGGGGGACAAGTACACAAAAGGGGGGCTAAAGAGGGCACAGTGGAGGTTGGAAAAAAGGGCACCTGAGAGGGGACACAGGAGGGGAGCTAAACAGGGCACAGGGAAGGTTGGACCAAGAAGGACACAGGGGAGGGGGTAAAGAGGGCACAGATGAGGTGGCTAAATAGGGCACAAGAGAGGCAAAACAAAGAAGGACACAGGGTAGGTGGAACAAATATGGTCAGGGGAGGGACAAGAAGGACACGGAAGAGGTTGAAAAAAGACAGGCACATGAGGGGGGCTAAAGACAGCACATGGGGGGGCGCAAGAAGGACGCAGGAGGGGGATAAACAGAGGCACAAGAGAGGTGAAACAAGGATGGGGCACAGGAGAGGTAGAACAAAGAAGGGCACAGGGGAGTGGGCTAAAGATGGCATAGGAGGAGGACTAAATAGGGCACAGGGGAGTGGGCTAAAGAGGGCACAGGGGAGGTTGGACAAAGAAGGGCACATGAGAGGGACTAAACAGGGATCAGGGGAGGTTGGACAAAGAAGGGCACATGAGAGGGACTAAACAGGGATCAGGGGAGGTTGGACCAAGAAGGACACAGGGGAGGGGGTAAAGAGGGCACAAGAGAGGTGAAACAAAGAAGGGCACAGGGAAGGTGGGACAAAGAAGGGCACAAGGGAAGGGGCTAAAAAAAAGGGTACAGGATGTGAGTGGGGGCTAAAGTGGGACAAGGGGAGGTGGGACAAAGAAGGGCAGAGAAAGGAGGACAGGGGAGGGGGCTTAATAGGGCACAAGGGAGGTTGGACATAGAAGGGCACAGGAGAGGGGGCAAAAGAGGGCACATGGGAGGTTGGAAAAAAGAGCACATGAGAGGGGACACAGGAGGGGAGCTAAACAGGGCACAGGGAAGGTTGGACCAAGAAGGACACAGGGGAGGGGGCACAGAGGAGGTGAAACAAAGAAGGACACAGGGAAGGTGGGACAAATAAGGGTAGGGAAGGGACAAGAAGGACACAGAAAGGGGCTAAAGAGGGCACAGGAGAGGTTGGATAAAGAAGGACACATGAGGGGGACTAAAGACAGCACAGAGGGGGCACAAGAAGGACACAGGAGGGGGGATAAATAGGGCACAGGGGTGGGTCCTTCTTGTGCCCCCCTGTGCTGGGTCCAAGAAGGACACAGGGGAGGGGTTCAAGAAGGACACATGGGGTGGGGGCTATAGAGGGCACAGGACGAGGGAGAAGAAGGACTTAGAAGGGTGGCTAAATAGGGCACAGGATGGGAGACAAAGAAGGCACAGGGCAGTGGGACAAAGAGGGCACAGGGGAGGGACTAAAGAGGACACAGGAGGGGGCAAAGAGGGGCACAAGGGAGGTGCGTGCAAAGAGTTGCCCTGTTTAGCCCCCTCCCCTGTGCTAAAGAGGGCACAAGAGGAGAGCTAAATAGAGCACGGGGAGGTGCTAAAAAGGACACAGGAGGGGGGACAAAGAGGGACACAGGGGAGGAGGGACAAAGAAGGGCACAGGGGAGGGAAAAGAAGGACAAAGAAGGGGAGGGAGCTAAATAGGGCACAGGAGGGGGAGAAGAAGGACTAAATAGGGCACAGGGGCGGTTGGATAAAGAAGGGCACAGGAGTAGGGCTAGGGCAAAGGGGAGGTTGGACTAACAAAGACACGGGAGGGGGCTAAAGAGGTCACAGGAGGGGGGACAAGAAGGACACAGGATGGGGGCTTAAGAGGGCACAGTGGAGGTGGGTGCAAAGAGTTGCCCTCTATAGCCCCGTCCCCTGTGCTAAAGAGGGCACAGGGGAGTGGGCTAAAGAGGGCACACCAGGCTGGCTAAATAGGGCACAGGAGATGTGGGACAAAGAAGAGGCGAAAGAGGTCATTCGGGAGTGGCTTGATAGGGCACAGAGGATTGGACAAAGAAGGGCACAGGAGAGGGACTAAACAGGGATCAGGGGAGGTTGGAGCAAGAAGGACACAGGGTAGGGGACTAAAGAGAGCACAAGAGAGGTGAAACAAAGAACAAAGAGGGCACAGGATGGGAGACAAAGAAGGGCACAGGGGAGGGCGGAGAACATAGAAAGTGACGGCAGATAAGAACCATTCGACCCATCTAGTCTGCCCAATTTTCTAAATACTTTCATTAGTCCCTGGCCTTATCTTATAGTTAGGATAGCCTTATGCCTATCCCACGCATGCTTAAACTCCTTTACTGTGTTAACCTCTACCACTTCAGCTGGAAGCCTATTCCATGCATCCACTACCCTCTCAGTAAAGTAATACTTCCTGATATTATTTTTAAACCTTTGTCCCTCTAATTTAAGACTATGTCCTCTTGATGTGGTAGTTTTTCTTCTTTTAAAGAGAAAGAAGGGCACAGGGGAGGGGCTTAAAAAGGCAGAGGAGGGGGTTTAATAGGGCACAGGGGAGGTTGGACATAGAAGAGCACAGGAGAAGGGGCTAAAGAGGGCACAGGGGAGGTTGGAAAAAAAAGGGCACATGAGAGGGGACACAAGAGGGGAGCTAAACAGGGCACAGGGAATGTTGGACCAAGAAGGACACAGGGTAGGGGGTTAAGAGGGCACAGAGGAGGTGGCTAAATAAGGCACAAGAGAGGTTTAAAAATTAACAGTTGCAGGATAAAGTGGTATATATTTCTTAGTTTAAAGGACCACTCTAGGCACCCAGACCACTTCAGCTTAATGAGGTGGTCTGGGTGCCAGGTCCTTCTAGGGTTAACCCATTTTTTCATAAACATAGCAGTTTCAGAGAAACTGCTATGTTTGTGAATGGGTTAAGCCTTCCCCCTATGTCCTCTAGTGGCTGTCTCATTGACAGCCGCTAGAGGCGCTTGCGTGCTTCTCACTGTGATTTTCACAGTGAGAGCACGCCAGCGTCCATAGGAAAGCATTGAGAATGCTTTCCTATGTGACCGGCTGAATGCGCGCGCAGCTCTTGCCACGCGTGCGCATTCAGCCGACGGGGAGGAGAAGAGGCGGATCGGAGGAGGAGAGCAGGAGGAGATCTCTCCGCCCAGCGCTGGAAAAAGGTAAGTTTTTACCCCTTTCCCCTTTCCAGAGCCGGGCGGGAGTGGGTCCCTGAGGGTGGGGGCACCCTCAGGGCACTCTAGTGCCAGGAAAACGAGTATGTTTTCCTGGCACTAGAGTGGTCCTTTAATTATTTACAACTCAAAATTACATATATGTTAAACAAAGGGAATAAGTCAGCATAATATTAAATATCCGGAGAAGTGACCGTTTCCTGTTAATGTGCAATATGACATAGGATGGGAGCTAAACAATTCTGGACACCAAGAATATTGGCACACGGGTGTCTCCATAACAGAAATTACAATTATATTCACAGTACAAGAGAGGAATCACAAGCTTTCCCCAGTTAGGGCTATTACGGTATTAATATTAAATAGTGTTAATTTCAATTATTAAAATAATATTGTTAAGCAATTAAAAATTCACCCATTTTCAAAAGAGCCCTAATTTCTTTTTGACATCAGCCCAGAATAATTTCTGTGGATATCATAATAAAAAATATAATGGGTTACTCACATCGTCGCTGATGTAACATATTTGTTTCTTTGCGTCACAGGTTCCTTTTCACATTCAGTCAGATGAGAAGTATGCCTGCGGTGATTAGAAAGTTGTATTACGATAAGAACTTTCCTTCAATGATTATGGATGCACGCTTATAAATGTGTTTGTAAACCTTACCGTTTAGGGTGAATCCTGGTGAATCTTGGAGCAGTATCCTTGATAATGGTTCTAGTTCTGCAATACTTCCCATCTGTCCTTCTAGGCAGGTCTTCATCAGTATCCCCAGGAAGCTCCAATACTAAGTCATTCTTTTTGCGCCAATATGCTTCCAACTGACTTGTTGGGGTTTTTTTTTTTTTTTTTTTTTTTTTTTTAATTCTTTATTTTTGATGTGCATAGGAGTAACATACATTTTTGCTATGCCACAACAGCAAAAGCAAACTTAGGAGTAAACAATGAGGTTAACAAAGTGGGCATATTGGCATTACTGTGCACTTTTTTGTTAGAAAATAAAACAGAGAACAACAGTTAGCTTGATCCTGTAGTTATTGTTAAATAGCTCGACAGTAGCTGCTTATTGCTATAAGTAAACAGAAGGATGCTGGTAACTAAGAGAAGCAGACAATATCGTTATCCCTCTTTACATGCCATGAATTTTGCTCGTATGAAACGCTTCATACCTAAAACGGGGTATGTTGGGTACATTAGGACAAGTTAAAGGAGGTATACGGAAGGTTAACATACAAGTTTAGATTGTTGGTAATGACCCGCATTGCAGTAGCATTAGGCAGTGTGAGGGCAGGTATCAGCAATGAGAAGTATTTAATTGATAACAAAAAGAAAAAAAAGAATAAAGAAAAAATAAACAAAAGTGTAACATGCAGGGTTTAGTGGCCGCCTATGAGTACGCATTTTAGGATCATGATATGTCCCAGGAGGCTTACATTCCTACCAAGGTAGGCAATAGTATTACAGGCTGTATGCTTTATAAGAATAGATCTGACCGGTTAGAGCACATTGCAAACGTTAACTATCTATCCTAAAGAAATGACTGCAAAGTTATACAAGAGTTACAAGAAATAGACTGTTTTAAGCCTGCAGCTATGTCTAGACATATCAACCAATATCATAGTTTAAACTGCTAACGTGAGTGCATCAAATACCACAAGTGATAGAGTTACCGAAGGAGATCACTGATAACTGTGTTTTTAACTACTGGGCGTCTCAGAGTATGCACATATTAGCATTCAAATGTGTGGTACAGGCTAGTTCTAGGTACTCTGCATTAGGTTGCTAGTCTACTGCAAGTTATTACATTGAAAAAGTGTGTAGCGTAGGTGGGCAGCGAGCCTAAACTAAAACAAAACATGTATATTTTTTGCCGTTGAAGCGCTGGTCAGCATTCTGTGGTCAAAGTCCCTGGTCGGTGGCCTGTCTTGGCCAGCATCCATCTCTCAGAGTCAGCCGATTCCCTGTGTGGGCTTCTGTAGTACAGATGTGCATAGTCCATTATGCGTGGGCTTTGCTCTCCAGGTATGTCCCTTAGGCTTTACCCAGGTGTGAGATAGTGGTGTGACATTCCTCTGTGCGCGATGGGTGTCGCAGTGAGTCTGGCCGAGAGTGGAGTTAGCGGCTTGGATGGAGCGAGGTAAGTCCATTCCCCTACCCCGGGCCAGTAGCAGGGCCGACATCTTGGGTCCACGGTCTTGGCTGTCGCGAGGGGCCAGGTCTCTCTCCCGTTGGGAGTGGCTGGGGGTGCGGGTGATCGGCCGCTGAGTGCGACGGCGAGCCCTCCACCAGTGTGGGCGATGTCTCAGGGTTGCGCCCGGCTTTGCCTTCAGCCTGGGTGGACCAAGAGTGGAGGGGACAGGCTTTTCTAAGAACTCTGGGCCTGAGGGGGATCTCTGTGCCATCCGGCTCTCACCTCTCCGGTCCGCCCCCAGTGGTTGTGCTGTTCTGATCGTGCGGCTGTGTTTCAGGGCTCCCCTGCGCTGTGGTGGTGTGAGTGGGCATAGTTTGCTTCGTAGTTTCCGCCAGAATTCCCGAAAGTGTTTGTTCAGCCTGGCGAGTATGTCTCCGGAATGTGGGAGCCATACCTTCTCTGCCTTTTTGGCTTGGTCGCATGTCTGCAGGACTGCTTGTCCTCGTGGTTGCGTTTGGGTCTCTTCTCCCAGCAGGGACCGGTATGAAGAGTCCGGCCCGGTAGGCTTGTGCTTAATTTGCCACGTTGATTTACAAGCTTCCGCCATTTTGGAGGCCCCCATCCCCGCTTTGCTTGAAGGGGTCGCAGGCTTAGTCGGAGGGTGCTGGGCGTGGGGTTCCCCATCTGGCGGGGACCGGGATAACCCCCACCGGTCAATCGGGGGGGGGGGAGAGAGAGAGTGTTCCAGGCGTACCAGTGGCTGTGTGCGATTGGCGGGAAAGCTGCCGCCTTTCTCCGCCGACTCCCGTGGTAGGCCCCATTCTGCCGATGCGGAGCCCGGTTATCACGGGTGCCCGTTTCGGTGTCTCAGGGTTCAGGCCGGTCTCCCCAGTCCAATGGGCCCACCTGCAGGAGGGTGAGATCACTTTAGCCAGTTTAAATCTCCTTTTTTGTGCCTGTTTTTCAGGAGCTAATGCAGAGCACGTCTGCTCTGCTCGCTGGTCAGGCTCCGCCCCCGACTTGTTGGGGTTGACTTGAATTTTTTAACTGAAAAGAGAAACACTAACATTAGAATTGGCATTAATTATATGCAGTGGGCTGCCGTGCTTTGTTTGTTTGTACACACATCTCTATTTGCAATAGTTTACATTAGGACCTATCCAATATATTATAGGATATTGATTTATTATCTGCAACTGAGACACGGGTTGCATCTGTTGAGTAGAACTCAGGGTCCCTCTGGATCTTCATTTAGCCTATTCCAGAGGCAAAGGGTAATTAATCAAATTGATTTGTATGGTATTCTTGTGGAAAAGATCATTGCCAGTATAGATTTCATTATGGAGATTATCCACAGCTAAAAGCAGGTGTTTGGCTGATTTATTACCTATAGAAATAGATAATAAAATGTAATATATATACCTGAAGTATCAGCCAGATACTGTATCCAGTGACTTTGGAGAGAAAGATATTTAATCATTTTAGGATCACCAATTTGTACTAACAAGCGTTGGCAGGTTTATTTTAGCATAAGTGGTTTTCCAAATATCATTAATTTGTATTGGGAAAAATAAATCATCCTTAACCGTCTCAGTTCCCGTGAGGAATTGTGAATGAGTCCGCCTTTAGTGGACTACTTATCCTCTTTGTGAATAGATATGGTTAGGACACCCCTTCTAGGGAGATATCTGCTAGCCTCCCAAGTAAAATGTAATAGTATGTTCATCAGCACCTTTGGGTTTATCAACATCTATCTGCAGGATATTTATAGAAGGTGTTTTGCTGCTCTTAATCAATCATTTCAAAAAAAGAGTCTGGCATTTCCTCAACTATAATGATTAAATGGTGGAGAGTTTCAAAAACTCTAAAATCGTCATAAGGTAAATAAAGTGCTAAAAAGTAATCCTTTTAAAACGCTATACTGGTCTAAATGGGGTAAATAATTCTAATGCTCAAGTGCGTTTTATTTCTCTCCACTGAAAGCACATGATGACATAAATAATTCACTGGGGAGTCCATTCATTTCTGGTTATAATTATTGTTGGATACACTTTTTAAAGTATTAAATATTGATGGATAAGCTTTTAAAATGATTTAATATCATGTAAAACAATATATATTCATTTTGTAATGTGTTTATATATTTTTTTATATATATTGACATATATGTATTATTTATACATGATATACCTTTTAAAATGTTTCATATTTAAAAAAAAAATGTTTTAAATGTATCCAAAATTATTAAATAATTTGAAAAATGTATCCAACCATAGTAAACTAGGTCTGAAAAGGGGCTGTTGTATAAAATAAAAAATCAAACAGTTCTGTCTTTGTGGTCAAATGTGGTGGAAAGTTATCTTTGAGTGAAACATGCAATACTTCTATTTTAGAATACCATTACATCTTTGCTTCTGATGAGTCCTGATGAGCCTGGAGATGGAAAGTCGTGTTACCAAGTTTGTCTAAAACCTCTGAAAAGAGAGGCATGAAAGTAATATCCCCAATAAAATAAAATAAAAAATCAATAGTAATTGATTTGGTGAGAAGGAACCAATTTGTTTTTCATATGAACTGATCTAACCACGTAGAAAGATTCAGTTTTGTATTGTATTTTGGGCTGCATTTTAGGTAAGTTAAATCCATTTTAAATTATCAGATAAGATACTGCAAAGTAATTTGCTTTTACAAAAGCGTAACAATAGTATGCAAATGCATTCTGTATTCAAGAGATCATTCAGTAGAGGAGATCTAGTTTACAAAATAAACCGCCAAATTGCACTACCATGTGAAAAAAAAAAGCAAAAATAAAATACCATTGATGAATACATAGCTGTATAATAAGGCTCAAAATGTACCATCTGGCTTACCTCATGGTATCTTCTTTCATAAATGGTAGGTCTCTGTGATATAATTCAAACAGTCAAACTGCTACAATGCCCTAAAATAAGACAAAGTCTCATCAAATCCATCTAACAAAATTCCAAATGTAAAAATGTAAATGGTTATGCCTCTTATATGGTACCGTGGACTGACAGGATAGTGACACAGGTACATATTAGGAGTGTGATAGTACTCGGGAAATGTCGTTGAACAGAATTTTGTGGTTTTATAAATTATTAGCACACATTATGTTTAGGAAATACTCATAAAAAAATATACCGTTTTTAACGGCCAGTTAAATGTAAAAAATGTCAAAATATTCTTAGGTAAATAGCTAAATATGAACACTGATCAGCCACAACTATTAACCACTGACAGGTGAAGAGATAAGCATTGATTACATTGTTACAGTAGCAGCTGTCAAGGGCTGGAATATATTGTTTTTACCATTCAAAAAATCTTTTTAAATACCGTATATATTTTAACCTTGATCCTGCATCTCTCCAATACCTTCAGAGGAACCTATCCAAGCACTGGCACTTTCCTCCAAATCTACCTACATATATCCTTGGTGGGGATCATATCACCCATGCTGATTTAACGGAGCACATGATACTCCCAAAAATGTTAGTAGATTTCATTGCAAATTTTTTTTCTAGTACCAATATTCAAAGCAGACAGCACTTTATTGTATTCCATTTATTTCATATGTCAACTGTGTCATGTGTCATATGTCAACTGTGACGTCTCCATTTTTTTCCCGAGAGTGGGGATTATTCCACTCAAAGCCTTATCTAAGAGATGATTGAAGGCTCTCTCCTTGTGAGTGTAGCTTTATCATTACATTATCTAGGACACTGTATATATTGGGTTACACTATTGGCATCTTTTTGTGTTTCTATTTCATTTGGGACAACTTTAAAAAAAAAAAAAACACCTCATCTCTACTAACAGACCTGATTATTTATTCAGCAAGGAGGAAAACCGACCTCCAAGAATACTATTTGCAGCAGGTTTTATATTAGTACTGTGGCGGACTGCCTGGCACCCCAACCAGTTGCCTCCACCAATCGCTGCTTCCTAGTACCTCCGAGTACTCCTAAGCACTCCACCGGACACCATCAGCACCGTAGTCCCCACTTCCAGCGTTACAGCTTGGTTGGGTTCTCGCTGTCCTCCATCCACCTTGGACCCAAGACTAGGATCCAGTTTCCAGTAGGTAGACCTCTCCTAAGCCAGGGAGCAGTGCAGGGTGCTCTTACAAAAGCAAGTGACCATAACCCAGGAGTATTGTGATATAGCAATCCCCAGAGCAGATACAGCTGTTCCCCACACATGAGATGAGACTCTATGTTAAGGGGAGGCAGGAATTAATTTATTGGCAGTCACAACTGGCCTTATATGCAGGTCCACATGCAAGGGGCACTCCCCACTGGACCTGAGAGTAGATTACAATAAAAACATACACACAATTACATTGGCTCCCAGGTCCAGGACACTCCCACACAAAATAAGATAATCCCTCCCATGTGCCTGGGAGATAATTGAGTCAGGAACTGTACTAAGTTATCTCCAGGCACAGAAAACACACATTTTAACAATGTCAAGAAAGTACCCCTAAAACACATGGAAATCGCACAAAAGTCACACCCCCTAATAGCCCTGATCTGGGGGACCAACATATCCAAAAATCACCCTGATCGGTTGAGGGGTCTGAGATTTCCATGGAAGTCATAATTTACCCGGCTGCACACGAGGCTCCTGCCCAAAAGAGTTCCATGAAATCAAGCTGTGTGGTCAGTCTCTTTCAGGAGTACAAGACACACAAAAACTAATGAATGGACTGTTTGTGCATATGCTCAGCCAGTGTATCTTGTTTCGGAGTATGCTCCCACCGAATGCCATTCAATTCGTATGAATCCAACCGAACATAACTGGAGGTGGAAGTCCCAGCGGTGTTCGTGCCGTCGAGTGTCCGGTTATAGTTCCATGCACTCAACGACCAAACACGTCTGTGTTTGTGGCTAAAGATGGCCGCCGCCACGCATTCGCACATATGAACGACGACCACCCAGTCGATAACCAATTAAGTTGCAGTTAAGCACAAGTCAGGGAGGTTAATGAGCTGCACACTCCACTTGCGGGTGGTCTGACTGTTCAGTATACGAACACAATGCTCCTAATCCGTTCGGTAAGCCCCATACACCTAACCGGACAAGGGAAAAGGCATGAACAAAGCCTTTTTATAGTCCTGAACCAAAGCCTAACACATGATATTTTTAAATTTTTAATACAGTGGTTAGTACCTACCAAAAGTGGTGCAAGGAAGGACAATTGGTGAACAGGCACCAGCTATTTTTGTCCTTTGAAAAATGGTATATAATATGTGTTGATGCAATAAATGAGAAATTTGGAAATTGTGGTTGAACACAAAATGGAAAATATATGCTTAAATTGCTCTGGTCCTAAAGTACAAAACAAGCAAATTGAAGTTTCGCCCTTAAGGCATTAATGAAAATATTTTTTTGAAACTTAGCAAATTGTGTCTCTAAGAAATGGAATATGTCTGGGGTTACCCTGTTCTAGAGTTGGACATATGACAGATATATTTTTATAAACTCAGTGAAGATATAATGACCCCATATGTATTTATCTTATTTGAAGATTTTTCAGAGGATAACAAATCACAACACTCCATTTAAATATTATATTGTTTTGTATTAAAAAAAAAATGTTTATTACAACACATGAGTGGTAACAAAATACATTACACATTGCTCTTTAAAGGGGAAAAGGGTCTTTATATCCAGTGCCCAATCTCGCTTGATTCCCAAACATTGCCAGATGAGGAAATGTGTTTCCAGCATTTTTCTGATCAAATAATTTCCACTTAACATACTTTGAATAATTATTCAAACTATACAGTATACTTTCATAAAATATATTATCATATCAATAAATATTTAATCCTTTAGCAATTGCAGCAATTAAAATAAATGTTTTAATGAAGAATGTGCTATTTACTTTTCTTGGCAAAATATATTAATTCATGGTAAGACGCTGTGAGTGCATGACTTGACAAGCATGAAAAAACTCTTTAATTAAAACAAAAAATATTAGAAAACACTAGCTTTTGAGCTTTTGTCAATTATTTTGCAAAACATTGGTGTAGAATTTTTTTTTTTTTTTTTTTTTAAAGATTGTCCGTTAATCTTGTGGCCAAGATAGCAGAATAACTAGTTAGAATAATTAGCAATAAGCAACAACACATACGAAGAGAAACATAGATGGGATTATACATTTTAACCTTTTCTTTTCTAATTTTAGTTTGTAAGAATAATCATGTGCATCTAATTATACTTGAAAATCCTTTACATTATTGCCGTGCTGACCAAATATTACCCCTTGTGATATGAACAGCCTTTCAAGATTCATGTAGTCAACACGTAAATTAATCATTTCTACTTGTAGACAAAAGCCATCCAGTGGCCCACAGATCTGTATTTTCCCTAGGGAAGGAACAAGATAGTGCACACAGTATATGAAACCTTCAGCAATACCACCGCAAAGGGGACAGAAAAATGTGGGTATTAACTAATTCTTGAGCAATGATTTTAATGCAACTCCTCTGTCCCTTTCTGTTCCAATTTTAGGAGAAAATACGTGAATTACATATACATCCTTAAAAATATCAGATTCATTACATGATCGTGAAATAAACCATCAAATTCTATATAGGAAGTCCTAGAATACAATCAAAAGGAGAGCAAACAGGGCTCATCCAAAAATGCTGCCCCTCACGGAATTATCCAATGCTATGTCCCCTCATGTATCCCTACCTCTCACTCAAAACCTCTAGTTTGCCCCTTGGTTTATTATTTTTTTTTTGCTTATATCCACCATCTGTATCCTTAAAATGCCTCTCCAGCAATCCTTTTATCACTAACTAGAGATGAGGGTGAAACCTGTGCTATGTGAGGGAAGACTGTGATGGAAAGATGTCTTGATGATGGGGAGAAGAAGACTTCATGAGTTGGAGTGGAGGACTTTATTGGGGACAGATATACTGAATATACTGGGATTGGTACTGTACGATAATTAGTGTACTAGGGAACAATTGACAATTTGTCTCTTCTTCACTCCTGTCCACTTTATTTTCTCCCCTTTATCGATTTCCTCATCTCACTTTAAATTCTCCCCTTGCTGTAACACCTTCCAGGTTTTTTTTTTACTGTCAATGCAAATAATCAATATGAAAACAAATTAGATTAGTTATTAATTGGCTATTCATTGTAAATGTACTTGGGACAATGTCCCAATCACTCCACAGTATGAATGGCATGATATGCTAAGGTCTATTATTATATTTTTTGAAAAGTTGCAATACAGAACTATTTGGCATACAGACAGCAAAGCTTCTCAGTAAGAAACTTCAAATACCAAGAAGACACATTATTGCCATTAAAATATTATGTACCCATAAAGGAACAAAGTACTTGTAAGTGTTTACCTACCTCTGGATAGGAAGAGATATAGAAAGATTATTTATATACGCAAGTGAAATAATATCCCCTCAGATCGCTTGAGATCTTTTTGAGCTGCCTGGCATCTAAGGGGGTTACTACTGTTACAATAGTAGAGGGGATCTGGATATAGCTGTGCAAAGATAAGCTTGTCTATGTACTGGCACTTTAGAAAGTCCTTACCTAAAGCACCCACTTGACCTTGCCAGTTGAGCCCATGAATATAGTGGTCACTAGGACTTTTCTGGCACTTTGGTGTAATCACAGGCAAGTCTGGAGTCAAACGAATAGGTGGGACAAGCACCAGATAAGATGGGAAAAGAAAACAATGGTACAAAGTTAAAAATTCAGGCCGATTTGTGCAAGGTCTATGACTCTTACATAAGCTGGAGATTAGTTCTGGAAATACAGGTTGAGCAACAACAGGCCAAATGTCAAGGCTGGCAACAGACAAAAAAAAGCTAAAAACAAGCTAAGTGCAGAGAAAGTAAGGACTGGGGAATTAAAGAGAAAGAACTGAAGGTACTAATGTTATCTGAACATCAGAATGTATTGTTTGACGTGTAATCTCGATTCAGGGTAATGTATCAAAGAAGCATTAAGGGGACATTTGTATGTCCTCCAAAAATGTATGGCTGCTCCAAAAGAGGATGCTAGGCAGAGAGAATAATAGATAATAGAGACGGTTATATACTGTGCAAATTTGTGTCTGTTGATATGTCCAGTCTCCATGTGCACTGCCTTAGTACGTTGTTCCAGGTAAGAGGTGTTGATGAGATTCTTTTGAGCGTATTGACTCTAAAAATAAGATCATAGAAAAAAAAACCTTTCCTTTCATGAATACCGGTAATTCTATGAAGATTGGATAGTCTTTGTGAAAACCAACAGTGGCCCATCTCTGATTGGACTTTAGTGGTAACAAAGTGATAGATAAACTCTACACTGTTTTAAATTCATTAACTTGAAATTCAAATCTCCGGATACTTTGATGATGCCCAACAGTCTTCCAGTAATAGTGTGTGTTTGCATGTGTGCTTGTACACTTGCGCACCATAACAAGATAGCAGGATATTTATATTGTAAACCAGGAGACTGTGCCTTTATTGCCTTGCATGGAAAGCATGGAAAATAGTGATAACAAATAAGTAGTATACTACTACTAACAATATTTTGTAAAAAAAAAAAAAAGATCCTTTCAAATTAATAGCATCATGTTGATTCCTCTTTGCAATATAAGCATCATACACCACTGACCATTTATGTTACAAGAATATTCAGTAACATAGGATTTCATCATTGTAGCCAACATTTGAAACTCTACCAGCCACTTTTGTTTTGATCTAAACCTGAATGGGGGAAATCACGGTCAAGGATATCCACTACAGCCTTACCTGTTTTAGTACTGTATGCTGCAGTCCTCTTAATATTTATTTTGTATTATTTTAGAACATTAACAATGCCTCTTGTGTCATAAAACAAAACGTATCAAAACATATTGAAACCCCTGGGCATTCCCTGATAGTCCCAAAAGCAGACACCTTCTACTCTGCAAGTACAGATCTTTTCTATTATGTAAATAACAATGATCTTTAATGACAAGACATCCCGTGGCAAAGAAGTAAACCAAAATAGATTAATATAGGGCTAAAGCCCAAATTCTCAATTTATAACACAGTAGCTGATTAGTGGAACAGTGCTATTAGTAGCAGAGAACCAACCCAATAAACTGCAACTGTATCACTGAATGAAAGGTAACATTATTGCATAAAAATGATCAATGAAGTTCTTCAAATAATACGGGTTGACAAACTACATGCAAAATACAACCTAGTGTTAAATCCAGTTAATTGGTGGTGGATGATGGTCACATTACAAAGCAACAACGCCTGCAATTTCACATGTTCTCGATGCTAGCTTAGACTAAGGAGGCCTAACAGCTCCCAAGGACCTACTATGGACACTTTCATGAAATATGATCTTTAGTCCTATCTCCTGATGCAGAGAAGGCTTTTGATCACATACAATGGCCATAGCACTCTTAAAAGTCATATGCTAAAGTGCAGGAGCTCCGTAAGACTTCTACCTTATGAGGTACGGTAAAGGGGGTCTGCTGCTTCAACACGCAGTGAGATGGGATCATTTTTGTTTTTGGTTTCATTATAATGTTAATGCGTTCTCTAAAAACTTTAAATGCCCTGGACACTCTACTTGTCTCATTGTTATCTGGATTTGTCATGGCGTATTGTGCCAAGATATAAATAAAGAATTTAAAAAAAATAAACATGATCTTTAGCAAGAACATTGCTTTTTATACAATAGTCAGCTGTATCAACAACACATCACAAAGAATACATTTAAAAAATGTAAATACAATTATTTTCTAAGAAATGGATGATTTAGAGAGAGCCTTCCCTACGCCAACTACAGAGACCAAACATATTAATAGGACACTGTGGGCGTATAAGTGCCCCCTTCCCCCTTTTAATGTAATATTTAGATAAATGTTTTAAAATGTTTGAGGGAGACTTTTTGCTAAACTGCAGCAGACAGGAGGGTAGCTATATGCTTGGCATGTGAATGTTACATAGACAGGTTGCACATATTTTGACTGGCAAATGGGGAAGTACAAGTCCTCCTTTGACATGAAAGAACCAGAGGCAGAGTTATAGCTACAGTAATGAGCCATTACAATGAAATGAGCACAGCAACAGTTTAAAATTTAAGTTGGGAAGACAGATGAGGGACTTATGCAACATGCTGTGAGGACAGACCTGGCATTTTGTCTGAGACCACCTAATTCTGCTCCCATAAGGAAGATGACAGTTGGGGGGGGGGGGGGGGTCAATGCTCCCTTATACATTGATAAATAGATTCTTCCCCTGTGTACTCAAATAAAAAGGTCTGAGAGATACGGCTAGGACTACAAAGAATAGAACAGCACGGCTTTCCTATGAGAGCAAGAGCACTTCATATACATTATATAAGCAATATAATTATGACAGCATTAGACAATATTGTGTCATGTAAACTCTAAAACCATAGCTTGTAGATCTGAATATAAACATCTCAATTATGATACTTCATAAAGAAAATATACCTGTTATTTTTATTCACTCAAAACCCCTTAAAATAGCATTCTTTTCTTTTAACCCAAGTTCAAAATATAGATTTGATATATCCTTACATATAAACTGGCTACTTAATCTATCACCTTATCAAAAAGCGCTTAGAATGCAGTCCAGACCCTTCTGGAACGAGAAACGTGTGATGCAAAAATAAAATTGAGAACTAAAATAGAATGCTGTAACCACCAAACACATAGCACTGACAACAGCCATTGTGTTACATAGTAGCACAACAGAAAGTGATAAAGGCAAATAGTTTTTAAAGCAAAATATTCTAGAATGTTCACAGGAGTGCACACAAATGTACGCTATTTGTCCAGGTGACATATGCAATCTCTAACATCCTTTGCAATTACTATACATATTCACGCTTTCACACATTGGGCCATATCTAGACTAACTGTTATGTAATTTATAGTTGTGCTTACATTGTTTATTCCCTCATCTTTCACTTATGTAGGTTATTAAAATGTCTGACTTTATGCAGGGCTATTCAATGATGTTGCGAAACCCATTAATCTGCTATTTAATTTTTGAGTAATGTACCTTCTTAGCAGTATTTGAATGCCACGTTGTGTATTTCTCTCCTCTGCTGTCACACAGCTGAGAAACCTATAATGAATCTGTTTTTATTTCTTTTTCTTAGTAATCTGACAATGTTGTATTTTTTATAATATTCTATATTGTTTTGTTCTCAATTTATTGTGTAAATGTGACTATTATACCTAATGGGGTGCACCTAGTTCCAATCTCAGATTAATTCTCTTGAATAATAAATCATTCTTTGGGGGGGGGGGGGGGAGCGCAAAGCCAAGAATCTGTGCAGAGTGGACGCCAATTTACAGTGCTCTTGATATACACCGGAGAAAACACAGATTACCAAGCCAAATTATTCCAACGGCATATTATGAGCATCTGCCCTGCAGGGGTGCACAATGGTAGGTGCCTTTTTTCTACCCCTCAAGAGGCACATCATAGCTCTGCCGATCTGGGGCTTACCTCTCCTTTCAGCAGGGAGCAGCGTGCTCCCGGTTTGCAGGTTACTATCAATCTCCTAATTCAAACATAATAGGCCATGCATCTCAAAATCCATAGGCATCTACATCCACTGACAATCGAGACATAGGTACTTTGTTTCAGTGCCATGCTGCTTCTAAGATGACTTCCCCGTGGGAACATGAGGCCTACACATCAAGTAAAAACATTCTCCCCATCCCTACTGGCAGAAGGAGATACACCAGCAACAAAGCAAGACATACAAAATCTATTGTTGCACATTAAAAGTTGTTTGCAGCAGGTCTAGAATCAGTTAAATATGATGTCCAGGCAGTGACTGTCAGACTCCAAGTCTCCCAGGAAGACATTATTGATATCTGACAGGACATGACCTTGATGAGGGAATCTCTGCAGCAGGTTCAGGCAATGCAGACTGCACCTGCCCTGTGGGTGCACTTGCCCAGCAGATACACATGCTCCATGACAGGAGAAGATGGGCCAATATCAAAATCAGAGGTATCTCTGATTTAATAGCTACAGAAGAATAACCCCACTATGTTAGGAGCCTCACAGCATCTATCATACCTTCTACAAAAAAAAAAATTGTGCTTGATGGGTCATACTACATTAATAAAACACCAAGAGCTCCATCGTCTGCCACTCACAATGTTATACTCCAATGCCAAAATTACTCATGGCTGCTCTACAGGACAAGACCCCAAAGGTTTTTTAATCTTTCCATCTCACCTTCTACCAGGACTTGCCCAGATCCATTCTCCAAAGGTGATCGCTGGGTCAAGTCACTCGACAACTTTGAAAAGCTAGAGTGGCTCACTCTTGGACTGCATCAAGATCACTGACAGTTGTCAGGGACTGTTGGGTACTTCAACAGTCCTCTCCCAAGAGGCCACATCTTTGCTTCGGTCATTTGGGCCTTTCCACTAAGCCTCTGTATCCCAGAGGCTCTTCTACTACACAAACCTGGGACATCAATACAGTCGTTAGTTTTGTCCCAAGGGGTGGAAAAGACTTAGTCTTGTGGACATCATTCCAACTATTACTTTCCCTTTCTTACTTTAATGTCAGTTAATTTAATTTTATTTTCTTTGTTGTTAGAAAGGTGGCACATAGGCTACCTTAGCCCCCCCTTTGCTGTACATCTAACTCATCAACCTAATTTCCAAGTGTGAAGAATGCCAAAATCAGTAATATATATTTTGCCTCCCCCCAGCATTTCCCTTTGTAAAGGTAGAAAATCACAGTGAAGACCTTGTTCACACATAAAGGTGCACTATGTACCATGTAAAAGACATGACTCAACGTCACTTATTGCAACATTAGCGTAAAGTTGGGTTCGGGACTCACTGCTCTCTTAGATAAGTTAAGCATATTTTCTTTAACTATTAGAAAAAGGGGACAGATCGAAGCATACACTTATGTCTTTGTTTATCATTATGCCAAGCTATGCTTTATTGTATGGTATAATGTCTCACCTAAATAAAAAATCATTATTTACTGGCTAGTAAAGGAGATAACATTCATTAACAATGGAATTAAGGAGAATATTATGATAGAAAGAGGGATGAAAAAAATTGTATTGGACAATACTCCTATGATATTTGTCTTTAGGAGATCCAGCAACTACACATAAATATTTACCATGTATTATACTGACTATTTAACACACATTTGAAAAGTCAATTTTAAATTTTAATTACATTGTGCATTCTTTTAAAATTTTAAAATGTAAAATTCAAACTTAACCTGCAGTCTTTTTTCAACCTAGACAACTATGCGACAATGTAACATACATGATAATGAATTCAGGGTTTGTCCTTTATGCTATTATCTCATCCACATATTCTTCAAATTAAAGTATACACATTGTTGTAAAAAAATTTGAAGGACAAACTAAGTGTCATAATCACTACAGCTACGCTTGGCCAATGAAGGCTGTCGAAATTTGGGCAAAAATTTGTATTGCTAACGCGAAAGCATAACTTCACCAATAGCAATATGCCAAATAAAAAATGGACAATAGGTGCCCTGTGGATGCTTGGTTTGTGTAAAACTGCTCAGAAACGTTTTGACACAGAACTGAAAGGAGATGTCAGGGGCTGGTTAGTACCATAACTACTACAGTGAACACATAGTATTATGAAAATTCCAAACAGTAACTTAGATGTGGATCAGTTGGGGAACATTAATTAGAATATCTTTAAAGCTCAATAATGATATTATTGAATACAGAAAAGAAGCAGTGTACTCCCTTGTTATCTGACTTTGTCATGAAAGATCTAAGGAAGACTTGTGAAGTTGTGATAAAAGAATACAGGTTTTGAATTTGAGTTAAATGAATTGGGAAAGAATAACTGATCTGTGATTAGGAATAGAGATTAAGGGGGGGAGGGGCCTGACTGTCATGGTGGAGATACGCGTTGTGAATGAACTCCTCCAATATATTGATGGAAATAGTCTTTTGTGTCTTCACCAAAATAAACCACGATAAATCGAGTGAAGCAATTGCACTCCTGACTCACCTGACAAGTTGTGCTGCAGTAATCACCTTGTCAAGAGCTTTGTTATCACATCGTGGCAGATGTGGCCTAGTGCAACCAGGGAGGGAGAGGCGGCTGACCTCCAGGCCTGGAGATGCACAGGAGCAACCACTTTCAAGCAACATCCCCATTAACCCCCTCCTTTTGGACCAGTGGGGGTGACAGAGATTCAACAAGCCAGGTGTACGAACCCTTCAAAGTTGTAGAAGCCATCCAATATGGTGGAGACCACGTGTCTCGTTAACCCCAGCATTGCACAACTTGAATTTGAAGCCAGGTTGAATAAAATATTTGCTGACTTCTGGAAGAGGTTGCAGAACAGGGTCAGTGAGCAGCAGCAATGATGCAACGTCCCAGAGAAGCAAACCCAGCCCTCTCCAAACTTCCTGCGGCGTCCCCAGCAGCAACACTTTGCCACAGGACAGAGGTGAACCCAAGAATGGAGGAGTCGTCTAATCCACCACAAGTCGTCAGGAGCCGGGCGCAGCCTAGCTACAGGTCAGCTTAGGCGTGGGATCCACCCTGCAGTATCCCGACAGACTGGCATTCTAGAGGTACCTCTGGGGCCACAACTGGGCTCATCTCTACACTCCACTACGGTACTACCATGGCCCACTAGCGGGCTCATATGCCTGATAACCGATTTGCCGAAACAACACTCTGCTAAGCCCCAAAGTGGCATCGGCTGATCCGAAACCTGGACTCCTACCAGCTGGCGTTATTCTCCCTCTAATTAACACGCCTGATTAACATTGCCTGACACCTCCACTGTCAATATCCATTTTATTGTTTTTGTTTATAGTTATGGTTTCCTCTTTTGGTTTAAAATTTGTTGTGATTCCTCAGCTCAATGCCGTTAGATAGGCACACTCTGCTTATATAACTTGAAACGTTACAAGTATCTGGGCACCTGTTAGGTGTTCTAATCTCTGTGTCTGTCATACTATATGTTGCCTAGATTACCCAGGCATTCTGACCAGACACACATAGTACAGCTTGAGTACTACTCTATAAAATCAATCAATACTTTAATCATTTTGTGCATGCTCTTTCGAATGACTTGCAGTGTTCTGTCATGTACCTTACAATGTCATAGATCTTAAAATGATTGCTAATGCTGTTGAGGCATGGCAGATGTTGTATATCTTTATGCATGACAAAAATAAAGAATTGAAAAAAAATGAAAATAAAATAATGAATAGAGATTAAAGTAGAGGGGACTGAAAACACTGTAATTTTATATGAACAAAGCTTGGTGAATCTTACAAGGTTAAAAGTACTATGTTGTAATGTAAGAAGATGCCTGTATCAGCTAAATTAGCTATACAATTAATATATCAGTTTGGTAGACATATTATTAAAAAGGCAAAATCTTTGATATTTGTATCTAAAAATGCATATATTTCATCACATCTCAAAAATACATAAAGATGTGTGTAAGTTCCCAGGGAAACATGATTTCATCAGTTAGTTAATTTTATCCAGACTAGAGAACCTCTGTTAGAACATTTGTTCTGTACGGTGACAGAGATATTGATTAGTAAACTGTTTGTATGGAGGATTATACAGCTTTTAGGTTCTAGCCAAGATATGGGCAAACGGATCAGCCTTGGTTCATCAGCCCTCTTCCTATGGTTCCTTCCGTGGTTCCCCTTAAAAAGGCACAAAGAGTAGGATGACAATTTGAACGTGATAAGAATGTTCATGAGACTGTGTGAAGCTTATGAATACCAAGATCTGCCTGTGTAATGCATGTGATCAAATTAACATACAATATTTTAGCAGAATACGCTTTGTGAAAAAGGTTTAATATCTTTACAGTGTTATCCCTGGTTTCGAAGACTGTGAGAAACCCAACCTGATTGTGAAGAATATATTTATATAATTTGATACCAACAATCATTAGATTGGTATACAGCAGGGATAGGCAACCTTCGGCACTGCAGATGTTTTTGACTACATCTCCCACAATCTTCTTACAGCCACAATGCTGGCAAAGTATCATGGAACATGTAGTCCACAACATCTGGAGTGCCAAAGGTTGCCTATCCCTGGTATACAGGTTGGTCAGAGGTCTGGGTCCTTACCAGCACTGGGACGAACAACTGTAGTTCTGGTATGTTGGTCTAATACCAAGTAGAAAGATTATGGGGATCAAGTTCCTCTACAAGATGGCACTCTAGCTGTTGTGTACTAGATCTCCCCAATGTTTCCCTAGCATTAATGCTGTAAGAGCATTATGGTAGAAGTAGTACACAACATCTGGAGAGAAAAATCAGTAAATGATTAAAAAAAGAAAAGCTGTTGTCTATTAAGTAAATGGCAAAAAGATATTTATATTTCTGTTTCCATACCTTGGATCTCCTAGGCTCTGACTTCTATTTCCAGGGTTTTTAATCCAGTCTCCATTGATAAAGGAGTTGGTCCTTGGGATCACGTGTTTTTGTGTTGGCTATTCCTTACTCTACTCTGACTTGTTGGTACTGGTGCTTCCAAGGGGAACGTATCTTGCTTTTATGCAATAGTTGAAGTTCTGCTTAAAAACACAAGTAATGTAAATAGGATATAACTAGAACCAAAGTGACCACAATTGGCAACCAACTATATAACAGCTTCACGATAGGATCAAACAATGAAGGTTCTCAAGGCACCTCATTTACATGTGTGCAAAATGTACTAAATTAATCTTTACAAATGTGCAGGAAAATATTGCAATGTTCATGATGGAACCCTGAAAAAGGACAAAATATGATGCATAGAACGCCGGGGAAACTAAACAGTTCAAACAAGCAATCAGTGCCAATGTAACTAGACAAAAAGTTCTGGAGGCCCTCCCCATGCCTGAGAACTCTGTGGACGAAATAACATAATAAAAGGGGTGTTGCTGTGTGGGGAAAATAAAAGAGATTACAACCCTAAGGTAAATTGTATGACACCCCACATATATTGACTTAAGCCCCCTCATTATTATTATTATATTTATAAAGTGCCAATAAATTACGCAGGTGTACGTATGCTTGCGTATACAGCATGATGGGAGAAGATGCAAACCACCTTAGGACATCCTTATAAGATATTAAAAATATGTTTCAATAGCAGGTTAGATACACAGTGGGGTCAATTTAGCCAATTTAAGTCTTGATAAAATCTTAAAAGTCTTTTCTTTCAAAAACACGTACAAATCCTCATATATTTCACAATCTACCTTGCATAACGTCCTCCCACAAATTTTTATCTTCTCTACTACTTCTTCCATTCTCATTATACCCTTTTCGTTGTGCACTAAAGATAACCAATAGAAACAGAATAGACGACCCTGCCTGTGAGCTGAGATTTAGCATTTACAGCCCTTTTGTACAACATACTAAGCTAGATGGCTCTTGAGTTTATAATCTAACCGTGCCCTATGTCCAATCTTAAACCAAAACATGTTCTATGAATCTCATTATGACCTCAAGTCTTTGCATGAATTGAAATCATTCTATAAAAACTACATTCATAAAGTCCACACTTGCACCTTGAACATCACACCGTGCTATATTAACCCTGACCCCTCAAAGACTCGCCAATCCAAGCATTAACCTTCAACCCACTGCATAAGCACCCTTCAACCACAGCAATATCTCCACATTATGCTGTACAATTAATTTCACATATGGTGCATTACAGTGGCATGGTCACATATTATGTGATTGGAGCTGCTATTTCCTTTTTTTTTTTTATTACAGGAGAGTAGGGATTAACAATGAAAAGATGCCTAAATCAGAACAGGAGCTTTACAGGACCCTATGAGGGTATGGAAGTATCCTCTGCAAGATTTAAGTCATCAACCTACCAAAGGCACAGTGGGAAAAGATAGACAGGCATATAACCGGACCTTAAGAGTGGCCGGGCTTAATGCTTAGACATAAATAGGAAGTATCAGCGCTAAACACTTACAAAATAAGGGATAAGACTGTGCAAAGCCAGGAAAAACAGTGTCTGGTACACTGGAATACTGAAATAAGGCAATAAACAAAGTAAGGGATGTAGACTGGTCTGATACACTTGAATATAGGATGGAAAAATCTAAGACAATGACAAGCTGGGCCTGGATCAAATGGCCAGGAATGACAAACTCACTTAAGGACCGTGAGACCACAAAAGGGCACAGGCCCAAAAGCCCCTTGTGTCAGATTTTATCATTCTTGTGCAGGTGCAGTGCGTCAAATAGAACGCCGTCTAATAATGGATAAATGGCAGGAAGATTGTGTCTCACATCAGTTTAGGATAGATTGGGGACAGAATAACATGTGTGACTTGATGAAAATGACATTGTGCCTAGATGCAACAGTTTGTAAAAAATTGACGTGCGTACAGCAAAATCAGTAAGCGATCCTTCAGATTAACTGCCTGGTAGGCGCAGAGCAATGTGAAGATGATGCTGATGCATCAATATTGGTAAGTCTTCTCACAAATTGATGCTTCTGCAGGGGAGAGGATGGTAACATTTTAATGTATAAGCGTCAGAGTCATAGGGTGTCCTTACAGACCCCCACCCATGGCTTGAGCCCAGTTCAGCCTCCCAGTAACCTCTCTACATGATATCAATGCATCTGTATGTAACCACAGGGTAGATAATCGTAAACGGTTCACCATTTATAGGATATAATGATATTCAATGCTAAAGTGTGGCTGTAAAGAAGTAGGGGAATATAGTTCTATCAAAAACAGATGTTTAAGGGGAGAGTTTTGTTGGACTTACAGTTGCATCATTCCCACTTAAACATTTGTCTCTGCCATACCTGCCAATCATGACTGGACATGCAGAGGGTCCTGCAGAGACAGTGTTGCTTAAGCAGAAATGCCGTATGGGATAGTGTGAATGGAAGTGGTACTGCAAACATTATAATTTGCAACCAGGTGGTTTTACATAATTTTCCACTTTTTACTTTGTCGATAGCACAAATCAGACGGCAAAAGGATGTATAAAAGCTCTGAACGTGCATTAAAATTGTATAATCTAGGCATAATCTCAGATTTTTGGCAAAAATTGCAATTTTGGTATTTACTAAAGGTAATTCATAAGCAAATTCAGAGATTCTGTGCAATTAAAAACTGAATTATGTTAAGTATATAGAAGTGAACCTTTATTAGACAGTGGATTGATATATTTAGAAAAGGTGAAAATTTTAGTTTGCAGGGCTTTTTGCAGGTAAAAATACAGAAAATATAAATGCCCAGGTGACTTGCGATTCATTACATATTGTATTTTTTTGTTTTTGTTTTATTTTGAGTCTTAAGCCATTGCTGTGAAACAAGTGGAGCTGCTTATTAAAAAAAAAAAATATTAGCTGGGGCGCACTTCTGCCACTGAAACATTTATGAACTTGTTGACCCCATTCTGGAGTTTCTTTCAAGACTTTCATGTTCTTTTTTGATAGAATAAAATTGACTTTAGAGCATTTTTGAAACTGGGTTTGCAGAATAATAAATTAAGTGAATGTCTCCATAATTTTTGCCTCGGAATTAAAAAAAAAAATCCTCAGCTTTGTCAGAGCCCACGTGTTTAGCTTTGTCAGTACGCACCCCCCCAACTTAATGTTTTTGGTGAAACTAAATAGCAAACTATTTTTTTTCATGATATAAAAGGCTAACAGTGCCCAGCCTGGCATAAAAATATATCTTGTGTTATTCAATGGTGATGCGCAAGTGTGACAAGAGCATCACTGGATAGCGGGCCGGGTGCATACTGCATGATGGGAGAAGATGCAAACCACCTTAGGACATCTTGATAAGATATTAAAAATATGTTTTAAAAGCAGGTTCGATACACAGTGGGGTTAATTTAATCAATTTAAGTCTTGATAAAATCTTAAAAGTCTTTTCTTTTAAAAAAATGCAAAAATCTTCATATTTCACAATCTACCTTGTATCAAGTCCTCCCACCCATTTTTATCTTCTCTACTGCTTCTTCCCTTCTCATTATCCCCTTTTCTTTGTCGACTTTTCCTTTCTATTTCTGGTCCCGTTTTTTTTTGTTTTACCTGTTTGTTATAAATCTTCTACCTTTTAAATATGTTGAGATGATGTACTTCTTTACCAATTATTTTGTTTTTCTTCCTTTTGCTCTAATGTACTCGAACTTCCATATGCAAATCTCACTTCGTATGCCTCAATGTGTTCTGTCACTGGTTGTACATGCTACAATTTTTTTTTGTTGTGTCATGAAATTAGAAAGGTTTGGGAGATAACATTTTTGATTTTTGCATCAAGCCAAATAAACACAGAAAGACTTCCTGGAGTCTTGACCCCTATTGATTTACAAAAGTGGAGATCCTAAAAATATTTTTTTGCTTGGATCCACCATTTACCAAAGCCCAGGGAGCACATAATAATACCCCTTCACCAAATACCATGAAATACTTGATTCTAGCATGATATTGAACCACAGTGGGACATGAATGCTTAACTTTATTAAAAGGACTTCTGCTTTGATAAAACATGGCGTATATTTATTACTCATATAAATCTTACCCGTAAGTGCCAGGTATGTGAATGGAAATTCTTGGATACCACTAAACGTATGTTAGTGGCTATATAGCCCTGTGCATGGTCTCAGAAAGGGATAGATCTGACTTTGAGGCAGGGGTGTAAAAGTAATCTGATCCAGGTACGAAATATTTATCTGCACCTTTCACAATTCCTTTACATAGTGACAAAGCCATGAAAGATATCAAAGTCACCTTTCATTGACGCGGAGGACACTTTGGCACTAGGCACGGCTGTAACAATTTGTATCCTATTTAACGATGGTGCTACCATTAGTCAGTGGAAGAGCAATAAGATTACAGCATGAGTGTCACCAAAATCCTGAAAAATCCTTGGGTTGCTGGACTTGATCTCATGTGCTCCCCCTGAGATTGTAGAGACCATGCTTGAAGAGTATGTTATATATTAAGTTACATCTAATTTAACTTGGCTTTTTTTCCTTTTCGTCCATTCAGCGTTGACTAAGTATTGTATCACACACTACGTTGAGAGAACCTGGTATTCCAAGATTAAGGACATATAAAGTTAATCATTTACAATATAAGAATTTTAAAAACGGTTTGGTTCCTGTCAGGTGAAATAACTGCGAAACACTGGTTTATTAGTCAAAATCTAGGTGGTTGTTCAGCTTCTTAGCACCCAAAAGTAAGTTTGCCTCAGATTTTGTTTTTGCTTCATCAGCTGAAACAAACTACTTAAAGCTGTCTCGGGAACCACAATTTTCAAATGTGAATGAGTTTACAAGACATAATTGTGACCCTTATGTCCCCAATTACAACAATAATTTTACAAATAATGAAGACGGTCAATATTGGATCACAGCCATATCTTTGGATGATCCATCTGTTTTGTTTTTGTTTTGTTTTTAGAGATGTAGAGCATTATCTTGGTAACTTTAGTGGTTTACCACAACACGTGTGAAAAGGATGGTGTTTGGTATTTTAATATTCTACATAGACAAAGTAAATCAAATGTATTCACATATATATGAAATAAATAACTTGCTTTTCGCGTATTAATCCCTGTTGAGTCATAAATGGATGTCATGAGGTTGGTGGTGAAAATGAAAAAAAAAATGTCAGGTGGGGTGATGAATGGAAACCTTCATTTTGGTCTAGTAAAATCTAGATTTTTTTTTCTTTTCTTAAAAAAATAAATACAAGTTTTGCCATTCAGTAAAAAGGGAGATGCAATAAGCTTGGGCATTAACACCAAAACAAAATAATCTGTGAGAACAATTAGGGTGACTTCTGCACACAATCGCAAGTCACAAAGAATCCAAACCTCCTTGTTGGGTGCTTAACTTGAAAAATTAATAATCCTTTTAGGACATTGGAGGGGACTGGATGTTGAAAGAGTTGCATTGTCCCACTGTTGTTCTAGAAAAATGCAGAGAGGTAAGTTAGGATTCTAAGACAGAAAGTCACCTTCTATGGTTCAACTGGACTTCAGACATCAACCCCATTGATAAACAGCAAAATGTGATCACAGCTATTTTTATGTACACAAGTTTATGAACTTTGAATTGTAAAGATTACCACCTTTCCTCCTCTGATTCTACAGTTAGGCACTCCCCTTTATTTCCGTTCGGTCTCCTTGGTTCCAGCATAGTGCTGCCGCACTTGTGAAATTCATATTTCAAATATACAGTACAGAGTTTGACAGGGAAAACTGATATGCTTTTAATGGCCTCCTCTCTCTTTTTTTTGTTTCCCTTGACATTCCAGATTTCTTGGGTTTGCAGGGAAAACAATAAAAACTAAAAATAAAAAGTGTTACGTTATAATCTCTTTATACTACGATGCTAAATAATCCCATTCCGGTGAGAAGACACCAAAATGTAAAAAAAAAAAAAAAAAACTATTTTCTAGCAAAGAGAAAAATAAATATAATATAAATCAAATGGTTCCTGAGGAGAAATGGAAAAGTAAAGTAAAATCAGATTTTTTTTTTTGCTGTATGTATTGTTATATTAGAACTTAAAAGTATGATATATTTTAATAACTAAAACTCTATTTAGTTATACGTGTTATTTTGTTTAAAAAAAGTGACTGGTATTTCATGAGTAATCCCTGTTCTGCTACGTCTTGAAGTAACTGGCTGTAACTTTTTGTTTAACAGAGGTCTTCTGTAGTCAGAGTTCCACTGTTATACTTATAAATGCACTTCGACCAGCGATACCAATGTGGCTGTCCTTTGGATTGTGTTGTCTTGGAATATCCCGCAGTCCTAGAGATGCTGCTTCATTGGCTGGTATCCTTTCTGCTATGTAGACCCTCCGTATATGGAGTCTGCCGCTGGGTAAAGGGCAGCGGGCTTGTTGCTGGCTTTGCTTGGCTTAGCTTAGAATCCCTTGATGTAACAATAGGCTTCCAGAGTTGCAAACAAGATGTAAAGTAACCACAGGGTCACAAAGAGCAAAGTTGTGGCAAGTCTACACCCCTTGGGCCCACCTAGCTCCCCACCAATATGAGGTCGCCTCCTATACAGCAAGACGCTGATGCAGACAAAAGCAAAGATGGTGAAGAGGGTGACAGAAAATGCTAAGGTTCCAGCTGAAACATGGAACTCCTGTCCCTTGTAGGCCCAGTAGATGGCAGCCACAGACCACGCAAGACCAATACCTAGGAACACATTAACAGCATTGCTGCCAGTCACGTTGCCAATTGAAGCATCTGCATATACGTCCTGGGTGGCAGCTACTTTACTTGCAAATGTATCTAGAAAAAAAGGAGGATAAGTAAAAGCATTAGGATAGGTGTTTACAAGAATCTTTTCAGACAAAATTGTGTTGTTGTTGAGACAAGCTTACTGCAAGTATTGAAACATGTGTCCAATTACAATTATTGGTAATACATATTACCAATTAATTGTATTTACAGGATGTATGACTTACCTAAAAGGGACTTCTTGTATTATGGTGATTTGAACTGTGTGTGTTTATGCAATAACTAGTGCACCACCCCATCATGGCTGGTGGTTTTACACTAGTTCTTGTAGTGATGTGTAAATACTTGCAGACAGTCTCTCTCATCACAAGATATAAAGTGTATATGTTGGTCCTGGTGACAGTAAGCTATGCATTAAAATATTCACCTAAAATTAAAATCTATACCAGCGGTTCCCAAACTGTGTGGCGTCGTGATAGGCACACAGGGGTGCCGCAAAATATTTCCCGGTGCTATAATCATATGATCATAGCACCGGAAACCGTCCGTTCCTCACTCACCCCTCCTGGCTCCGCAGGACCGAAGGGAAGATCAGAGATCTCCATCCACGGCCCGCTAGCACTGTAATGCTGGCAGGCGGCAGGGAAGGGAGTTAGAGAGAGAGAGAGAGAGAGAGAAGACTCGGGGGAGCTCTAACCTAAGCTGCTAGAGTTTACTCTCACCACATGGACCACCAGGGCTTCTCCACCGGACCACCAGGGATTGCCTTGTACCATCCCCCCTCCCAGGCAAAGGTAAGAAGGGAGGGGGGATATGAAAATTAATATTTTTAATTTAAAATAAAATTACATATTTATGAAGTTGCCCTCTTACCCCCACAGACCCACAATAACTCCACCCCCCACACATACACACACACTACAATGCCATACACACACCCCGTACCACTCACACAACTTGCCCTCCGCCACACACACTGTACCCCTCATACAACCGGCCACCCCACACACACTGCCCCCCCACTTACACATACAGTGCACCCTCACACACACTGCACCCCTCACATGCATATACACTACATCCTTCACAAACACTAGGCCCCCTTGTACACACACTGCACCCCTCACAGGCACACACTGCCCCTATTCCCTAATAAAGCCCCTTTCCCAGAAGATCCCAGGTAAGTTTTCAAACTGTTCTTAAACAGTTTGACTACTTACCCTGGAAGGGGAAAACGGCACTACAAGCACCATAACCACCACAACATGCTGTTGTGATTATTGTGCCTGGATTGTTTCTTTAAATAATCTACCAGTGCCCCTCCCAAGATTAGGTTCTGGATCTGCGCTTGAACAGCAAGCATTTCTAATGAACAGGGGCCCAGTTTATGCTGCAGCGCTGTACATACCGGTATATACAACCTAGAAATTTTTTTCGACTTTGGGGCGCCTTGGAAAAATATTGAACTATTAAGGACGCCTTGAACCTAAATAGTTTGGGAACCACTGATATATACATTTCCCAGCAATATAGCCATTACAAGAGATGTGAGCTTGTTCTTATTATAAATCAGCATTAAATGACAAAAAGTAGCACAACAACCTGTTTGCCAATCACAGCATATGCCCTGCTATATTCAGAATTGAGCACTGGCACAGAACTCCTGAGCACTCGGTACAATACATAATATGAAACTGTGCAACTTTCAATCCCCATGGTTTCCATTCATCTCCAAAGCAATGGTGCACTGTGCAAGTGAGCTTTTTGAGAAATTTAGTACTATGACAGTACTATCTAGTACTATGACAGTACTGTAGAAAAGTAAACATCTATTACAATATATTAATGTTCCACGTATAAAAAGAAGCTGAAGAAAACTACATACCTACTAAAATAAGTACTCACAGAGACCAACCTAATTTTAAATTAATGACAAGCCTGATAAATCTACAAATGAATAAAAATGCTTTGCCTCCCTTCTCCCTGCATTGTACAGGCTTTGGAAAGAAAAACTGATTTAGAACACTATGTCAACAGGACATTTAATCCAACAAAATGATTGATATTTGTAGTGACTGGCTGCAAATATAGATTTGTAGTGACTTGACTGGCATCTATTAATACTGCAGTTTAGGGATACCTGATTTCGTCTCAAGGTTCTACCCATACACGTTTGTCATGTTTCAGTTACTTCCTGTAATAAATGTATCACATGATAAAGCTATACATTACATGTTTCCATAGTAACCATATATATTTCTTCCTTTGGCTAAGTATGAACTTTCATTCGTGGAGCTAAATAATTCAAAGTAGTAAAGGCTTTACATTTCGATGATCAATTAAGCAGCTTAGCGGATTTATGTCTACTCTCATCACTAGTGCTGCGCTCCTATGTGGTCACTGAACTCTCAGGATACTGTGTTATGGGCAAATGCAAATATTTTATTTCTCAAACTGTGTACTTTGTCTTGAAGAGAGTTTCTTTAAGCAATAACCTTTTACCTACTTTCAGTAGACAAAGTACAATAACAATAATGCATAAACAAGCTTCAAGGCTAAGCTACGACTCTTTCAGTACATAATATACTTAGTAACCCTAAATAATAAAGATGTTCAGACTTTAAGATGCTATCTTGTCCTAAGTCAGGGAATTTCCCATGATGTGGGCACCCTTACGTTTTAGTTATGGCCTTGTATATTAGCCAAGTTAAGGGAGGTCCCTAGAATGAACAAAAGTAAAAGTTTTATTTTTTCATATATGAACTACGGTAACCCTAAAATGGAGACACCAAAGGTATAAATAGGTGTACTTTTAAATATTAGAGGAAAAAGGAGAGATTTGGAGACAGACACTGCTCCATCTTATAATGACTGAGAGGGGTTCAGGAGGGTATGTTATTCTATTTTAGTGATATTGCAAGCATACAGTTTACTCTTATAAACTCTGCTATAAATTATTGTCAGACAAAACTTTATTGCTTCCAAGACAATCCTTTTTTTATATTGTATTCTTAATTATTTTTATATTTTAAATAGAGGATCTCTCACTGACTATATAAAATTATGACTGAGATATCTGTATGGTTAGCCCTGCTAAGTTCTATGCTTTAAGACGTTACAGTGGTAAATAGGGGAACCAGCTGCGGTTACAACTGAACAAGTTATTTAATATGCACAGCTGGATATATTTACAGGTTATCACTGAGTAGTAATAATGTTTTGTGGTTTGTTTTTTTGAGAAAGACATAAAATTAATATCAGAAATATTAGTACTCATATTGATCATTTACATTATTTTAGTTACTGATAATTATTAAAAACTTTACTTGTTGCCATTCATAACTGAGTAATGCCTGCAAACAAATATTGCTGTTGTCAATTTGCATCATTCCTCTCTCAAAAATATGTTTCAATGTTTTCATAGTCTAGTGTTCATAATCAGAAACAATTGGAACTCTACCATCATGCATTTTCTTAATACCTCCTAAGGACAAGGAATCCGATTTTTCTGCTACCAACCATAATTTCGGCAGTTAAACTGGGGTTAAGAAGGTAAAATGTTTACTTGTTTTCAAATTAAGCATAATGTGTGTACCTGAGACTAAGCCCTCAAACTACTGGATGGCCAAGAGCTTTGCATCCTTTCAACTTGTCTACTAAGTGGTGAATTAGGATAGCTTTTGTTCTGGTCGTCGACCTGCTCACTTCTGGCGTGTGTTCTACTATACACATCAGGCGTGGTTAAATAACAT